>NC_138767.1:39475838-40079767 GCF_965113315.1 Podarcis vaucheri
TTGCTTAATTTAAATAATCTGGTGCACATACATTACTAATAATCTCCCAGAAAACAAAACAAAGAGGGTTGTTTTTGAAATAAGAACACTTTTGAATTAATATCCACACATTTTATTTCTGTCATTTCTGGTGTTTGCCTTTCATGAAGATGTGCCTTCTGTTTGGACTTTTAATGGCTATTAATTAAAATATTTCAATGCATGTTCTTAAAAAACCCTGCATGCCTCTGCTGTAAAGCACAGTGACTTATGCAAGAATATATGGATATAAATTTAGAAATAATTGATATAATTTCAATAGAAATACCATGCATCTCACCACAGAAGAGAAGATTTTGACCAGATGTCCTGCGTGCCTGCTCCGTCTGTTGTCCAGGTACTAACTTCTGATGGCTAATTTCAAGGGCACTGCTTTCCCTTCCTAATCTTTAAACAGATGAACTGTACATTCCTTCAAAGTAGGGCACATCATACATGTTTTCTGTGGGTGGGGGTCAATTCTCCTAGGAGGCTTAGTTTGGTATACACATCATACATATTATCTGTGGGGGAGGGGTCAATTCTCCTAGGAGGCTTAGTTTGGTCAGAATCAAGTATACACTAATACCAGTGTACTGGAAGAAGCAAAGTCACTAGTGTTGAAGCAATGATTCTTCAGCATCAACTTTGTTAGACTGGACATGTGCGGATGCCTGATTATTGTCTTCCAAAGCAACTACTCTATTCCAAACTTAAAAATGGAAAGCGTAATGCTCGTGGTCAACAAAAGAGGTTTAAAGACTGCTTCAAGGCAAATCTAAAAAGAAATGTAGTATAAACACTGACAACTGGGAAACACTTGCCTGCGAGCGCTCCAATTGGAGAACAGCCTTTACCAAAGGTGTCATGGGCTTTGAAGACACTCAAACTCAGGACACAAGGGAGAAATGTGCTAAGATGAAGGCACGCTTGGCAAATCCACACTGTGATCAACTCCCGCCCGGAAGCCAATGTCCCCACTGTAGAAGTGCATGTGGATCCAGAATTGGCCTCCATAGTCACTTACGGACTCATTGTTAAAACCATGTTTGTGGAAGACAATCTTACTCGACTACAAGTAATTGCCAAAGAAGAAGAGCACTTCCAGTTGTTGTTGTTGTTGTTTAATCGTTTAGTCGTGTCCGACTCTTCGTGACCCCATGGACCAGAGCACGCCAGGCACTCCTGTCTTCCACTGCCTCCCGCAGTTTGGTCAAACTCATGCTGGTAGCTTCAAGAACACTATCCAACCATCTCGTCCTCTGCCGTCCCCTTCTCCTTGTGACCTCTATCTTTCCCAACATCAGGGTCTTTCCCAGGGAGTCTTCTCTTCTCATGAGGTGGCCAAAGTATTGGAGCCTCAGCTTCACGATCTGTCCTTCCAGTGAGCACTCAGGGCTGATTTCCTTCAGAATGGAGAGGTTTGATCTTCTTGCAGTCCATGGGACTCTCAAGAGTCTCCTCCAGCACCGTAATTCAAAAGCATCAATTCTTCGGGGATCAGCCTTCTTTATGGTCCAGCTCTCACTTCCATACATCACTACTGGTAAAACCATAGCTTTACCTATATCCCCTTCATGGATCACTGCCTCCCCTTCATGGATCACTGACTTGCTGTGGCGAAGGGGCTTGAATAACTCAGAGAAGCTATGAACTAAGCCAAGCAGGGCACCCAAGATGGACAGGTCATAGTGGAGAGTTTTGACCAAACGTGATCCACCTGGAGCAGGAACCGGCAAGCCACTCCAGTATCCCTGCCAAGAAAACTCCATGGACAAAGTCAACAGGCATACACTTCCAGAGTTAATGCTAAATACATTAGTTCTGGTGAACAAGCCACCATAGCCACTAGAGGGACATGAACATTTGCATCCTGGGCTTTTTAGACTCATCTACCCAAGGGGTGCATTGGTTGCCAGATGTGAAATACATTGGCATTATTTTCAGCTTTCTTACCCTACTAAAGGGGGCAAAGAATCATAACTTGGTTCAAAACTACAGTTCTGAGGACTCTGTGGGATTTTTGCAATGTTTGATCAATGTACATAAGTATGCATGCATATTAGCAAAACCTTGCACAAAACACAAATAAAATCACACCCAGATTGGTCTTTGGAAGTGCTTTATAAATGTACCTTTGTGCACTCGCAATATAGGAGGGGGAAGAATACGAACAAACTGAAGAGACTGAAAAGTGCTTCAAACTGGATATTGTTTCATACACATTTCGGCAATATGAAATGATACGATGTAATTTACTGATTGCATTGGTTCAGCTTTGGAAAAGATACTAGATAATTTGGAAAAGTATATAGGGCATCAAGACAGAGAGGAGATCACTTGTACAAGACTTCTATTTTAGCTATATGTAAATAGTCTGGGTATAGCAGAAGGCTGCTACTGGAGGGGAATGGATTTTTCTACACAAACTTTATAAAATGGGTAACCATTTAACAACAGGTTTGTTCTTATTGAGGTTGGATATGGCCTTGAAAAGGTGACACAAGATGATATAGGATATGTTTAGGAAAGTTGCCAGCCACCTCTTGCATGCTACAAAAAAGGAAATTAGAGGCAAAAATAGAGGATGGTGAATAGAAGGCTTTGGGAAGAAGGTTACAGAATTTTAAAATGCCTGCTTGGAATGTAAGTTCACGTTCTGCAAGTTTTTGTGTGTTCTTTTTCAACAATATGGGCAGAAGAGAATTTTGAATGACAAACAGTTGTTCTTTATTCACAGCTATTATTTCTTTTCTGTGGTAGCAAGTGTATCATTGTCTTTCTTTCTTCTAATGTTTTATCCCTTTGAGGTAACGGGGATGAAGCATTTCAGTGTGTGTGTGTGTGGAGAGAGGGGAGAGGTCCTGCTGAGGTTTTAGGCCTCAGGCCAAACTTGTACTACTTATGTCCTAAATTGTAACAGGTTCAAGATGTACATGTGGGTGCTCAAAACATACAACATGATGAGAATGAGCCACATTGCACCAATTTACATCAAAGCTGAAAATACAATCTGTTGGCCTACTCTCCCAAATCCCCTGTGGAGATACAGTCATGTGTGCAAACCCATTTTCAGATGTTGCCATTACATGAGAATCCTGCCACATTTAAAGAGAAGTATATAGAGCAATTGCCTCTGAACTTCTCTGTATTTATGAAATATAGGACTGCATTACAGACCAAGAAATGTAGCTGAGAAAGACCACAGCAGTCGCAAGAGCTTAAGTAATAACCCTTTGATGTTTTATTGTGGCCTTGTAAACTCCACAAACTAGTTCCTAAAATTTTCATCCTTGTAAAAGCTTTCATTCTTCATTCCGCTGCTTTGTGAGGTAAAACTACCGTCACCTCAGAAAGATTTAAGCTCTAATGGGAGTAGATGCTTCATGATTTGGCTGTATTCCTTCAACAAATTAAGGCAGTGACTCATTTCCTTAATTATTTTTATCTGCAGGAATAAGATTGGCTATGACTATAAGATATTGGGGGGGGGAAGATTGGAGGAAGTTTGAAAGCCATGTCAGGGAAGTTACATGACAGTCAAGTTACATGGCAGCCAGTAGGGTCTATGTGGGTGAAAGTCGGCCACTGTCTCCTGAGAGACGTTATGTTTTCACCCAAGCAGGGATAGCTTGAGAACCAAATTTAACGATTTGGCAACTCTCTGCTGAAACAAAGATACAGAAATGCATTTCTGACAGAAATGGCTAAACAAAATTAGATGTCATGATTCAAAGGAAGATTGTGCCACTATTGTTCAAGCTGAAACACGAACAACAAGGTAAGTTATGTTGAAAACAAGGCGATTATTATAAAAGAAAGGTGATAACCTGGAATCAATATGGAATCAATATGGGTCACAATTTACTTGTCTTTTTGTCCCAGTGTATATAATACATGCGTGCACGTGGCCATGCATGCTTTTTTCCTCCCCCCCCCCCACTTTTTTTGCTTCTGCTACCCGTTTCCATCTAGAGGATTTGAACAGATTGCTGGCATTATGGCAGCAAAGAGTAGCTTGGCAGCACTTAACAATGTTGTGACACTGACTCCTTTGCTCAAGGGCAAGGATAAGGAAGGAATACTGCCTCCAGCATGGTGCTAGAACCCTGTGTCAGGGACGTTCAGAAGTTGAAAGCATTAGCAGAAAAGAAGAAGTCTGAAGTTATTTTGGGTTTACATACTTTCAAAATCGCCAGGGACTGAAAACACAGCCAAGAATTGCTTCAGCAGTATTCCTTCATAAATCTGCATGATAATCTCTCAGAGGGGCTTTGGTGAAATTACAAGTATACATTTACTAAATTGAGTTCAGTGTCCGTATCACACACTAACACACCTCATTAATATTCAGTACCACCAATGCTTATGAACTTGGTGAAGTTTGCATGCATGCTGAAAAGCAATTCAGATTAAGAGCCCATAACTAGATTGGGAGGGAGAGGGGTTGTAGGCTACAGACACCAGCCCATTCACACTTGCAAGTGCCACTTGAATTAAGGGGGGCTTGCCTATGAGTAAATCAAGAAACACATCAAGAACAGCTATAGCATAATTGTATCTGAGGTACCTTTGCCCAGCCCCAAGTATTCAAGGTCTTGTCCTTCAGACAAGAGAGCTCAGCTAATGGTTCCCATCTAGAATTCAAAAATGGAGCTCCTGACTTTTAAAAGGCATCTCCCATGCCCTCAACTGTCTTGAATATGCAAATACTGGTAATGGTTCTGTTGAATTATTGATTTAATGGAACAGAGGTATGACTTGAACTTTAGACTTTCCAGATTAAGTATCCAACACTGTACTTCATTATCACGATCCTATCTCAAGATCTACCTGCTTTGTGGATAAACAGCTTTCCTTTTTTTATTTATTTGGCAGCTGCCAAGGCTGCTTACTTGGCAGCGCTCTCTCTCTAGTAATAAACATACTCTTAAAACACTCCCAGAGGATAAATTAAATACCTTATTATTAGATCTAGGTTTGGCACCTTTGTTTCCCTGACAGAGGCTCGGCACCTTTAACAGCTATGTGATAGGTAGAAATTTCGCAAGTGAGGCTTCTGTAGCATGGAAATATGAAGATGTTGAAAGTTGCAGTAAAAAGAAATCTGCATGACATCTAGTTATTAAAGGCATAGAGCATCTGTCAGGGAAAAAGGTGGCAACCTTATGTTTATCTTGGAGACAATCTACCAATTCATAATAAGTACATGGTTCTGCTCTTTGCTGAAGGTAGAAGCTCAAAACATTTCTGTGGTAGCAGGGGTGGGATTGGACACATATGCTCCTGGAAATAAAAAACCATTTCAGGTAGGAACCTCACATTTTGGGAGCAGGGGTAGAACTTTTATGCCTGAGGCATTTATATATGCAGTATTTTTTTAAATTATTTTTTTGCACAGAGGACCTTTCAGACAGGCAGTTTACGCACCTGCAGTCAGAAATGGTACAGTCCCAGTGAAGCTGTGTCACAAGATTATTCTAAATGTATAGAATACACAGAAAGAGGGGATGAAACCCCAAGACAAAGAGGAGATCACTTGTACAAGACTTCTGTTTAAGCTATACATATTTCGGGATGGATCACTCTGTTTCCAAAAACTGTATACAAAGGCAATGGACAACACTAATGCAAATAATATAATATTCAGTCGCACCAGAAAAGATTTAACATGAATAAATCCAAAAAAATCAGTTAAATATTCCCCCCCCCCAATCACAGACCTGCTAAACCAGAGCATGCAAAGAATGAAAACAGGAGCAGTAAAACATATAATATAAAGGATAAAAGCAGTGCTTTTTTTCAGAGGGCACTCAAGGGCATACAGTACCAGCACCTCCTTTTGTTGTTTTGCCACTTATTGTAACAACTTCATGGTGAGTACCAGCACCTATTTTTCTAGAAAGAAAAAAAGCACTGGATAAAAGATATACACATTTAAAATACTATATGATGTAAGAGATACAAACATAAGATACAAATTGCAATTAAAAATAGAATATCATGTTATAATACCTTTGGGCAGAGGAGAGGTACTTGGCCACTAAGTCTGTTATTATCTTATTTATATCAGCAAATAAATATTCCAGGTACCTTTCCAGTGTCCTTCCAGGGTGCTTCCTCATAAGGAGGCAATTGCATTCCTTTGTCTGAAGATTACATTCAAATACGACATGTCTGAAAGTTTCAACTACTTCATCTCCACAGGGACACAGATGATCCATGTATGGAACACCTTAAAATATAAACCACAAAATGAGGCTGTATTGAACTTTAAACATTCATATTCTACAAAGAAAAGAGACAAAGTCTTCTCAGGACTAACACTTTAGCCATAAAAATCTTTGAAATCTCAATTGCTCTGAACTTTACACAATAATTTATCTTGAATAGAAATGCAACCCGTGTCTAAAGCACTACACAGTCAGCCTAGCATCATCAGCCAAACAGTAGTAACAACCATAATTTATATGGTCTTTTATTAGTTATAGACTTTAAAATTCTTAAGCAGCAGTCATTCAGACTATGCTAACCTGTAAAAACTTGTTTAAATTTAGGGGCATCTTGTTCTTAAAATATGAACATACTGTATTATGCAATGAGTAGAGCTAAAATAAAAGTCTTGCACCAGTGAGCACCACAGTTCAATCTCCTCTTTGCCTTCTTCAAACTTACAGAATGGCTATGGAAACAGTGTTGAATTACTTTTAACAAAGTAAATGGTAATCTCACTCAATACTGTACAAAGAATCAGAAAAACCAAGACAAAAAACAAATTACAAAGTAACAAAAAATATGTGTAGTTGTTGTTGGTGTGTGTGTGTGTGTGTGTGTGTGGTTTTCTGAAACTGCTAAGCATTCTTGCGTGTTATATACAGTGGTACCTTGGGTTACAGATGCTTCAGGTTACAGACTCCGCTAACTAGCTAAAGTGGTACCTCAGGTTAAGAACAGTTTTAGGTTAAGAACGGACCTCCAGAACGAATTAAGTTCTTAACCCGAGGTACCACTGTACAAGTGTTACAATATGGCCAGTCCAATAGAATTTGACACTGTAGAGATGAATACAAACAAGATGCCAGTACTGAAGGCCACAGTAATTTGCTGAGAATTAAATGTGCATTTCCCCCTAATTTTAGTGCACAATTTTAGTGCACAATGTTTTGTTTGGGATGTGACTGTGCTTACACTACAGGAGCATCATATTTTCTAAGGAGTGCAGTACAGTGGTACCTTGAGTTACAAACGCCTCAGGTTACAAACGCTTCAGGTTACCCACTCCGCTAACCTGGAAGAGTTACCTCGAGTTGAGAACTTTGCCCCAGGATGAGAACGGAAACTGTGTGCCGACGGCGCAGTGGCAGCAAGAGGCCCCATTAGCGAAAGCACACCTCTAGCTAACAACAGTTTCAGGTTAAGAACGGACCTCTGGAATGAATTAAGTTCGTAACTAGAGGTACCACTGTATTTTGGAACTAGGAAAACTAAATACATCTCAAAATAGTACCTATATAGCATTTAGAATGCAGTGTGTGCTCTTAGACATGAAAATGTCATTTTCTGGACATATTTTTGATTGATACGTGTTTGTGCACTCCTCTGTCCATATTTCCTAGTGAATACCGGTATCATGTCAGATGTGGTTGTAGCTTTCATTCTCCAGTTTCCATTAATGAATCTGGACACTACTTTATACCAAATACAGGATATTGTACTTATGAATGGTGAAGAAATCAAATTTGCTTTGTATTTTAATATGCACCTACCTTTTAATGTGATCCACACTTGCCCAAATAATACATGTACCTAAGCATAGGTATCCTCTGAAATTCACAGTTCTATAAAACTTGCAAGAATACAGTTCTCCAAACAAACTGTGTGTACAGAAATGCATATATTAGGGGATAATGTACACAGAAATGCTCATATTGGGGAATATATACATATATATATATGCAGGTTTTGGTGTCTTCGGGTGTCTTCCCGTGTAAGAGTCGGGGTGTCTGGGCGACGTTTCGACGAGGTCTCACTCGTCATCTTCAGGCTGGTGCTTTCGGCTTCTTGTTACTGGAACAGAGCAGAATCTGGTGTTTGAGTTCCTATAAATACTGTTGAGGGGTGTGGTGTATAGCCTCCAACGTTCTGGGCAGAGAGGAAGTTCCTAGATTAGTGTGCCTCTTCTTCTTTTGTTCCTTAATTACTTGAGGGATATCTTGAGTGATTTCATGAGTGATATTCTGAATACCACTGGGTGGGTCATTAAGTGTAGATTAGTTGCTAAAGCTTTTGTGTCTTGACCTCTTGAGCTTGTGAAGAGTTTTTCTGAGAAGATGGCTGTGCTGCATTTAGTTGTGCTCTGGCTTGGCTTCGTGTATAGGGGCGAGCTGTGGTTTTGTGCCTTGTGCCAGCCAGATCTGTGTAGGGATTGCAGGGGGGTGCAGCATCCGGAGGTGCCACTATAGTTTGGCTACTGGATGGAGTCTGTAATATGTCTGTGGAGAGGGTCTGGGTTTGGGTCTGGTGTGGTTGATTGGTGACGGCGTTCTGTGTGCCTCTGGTTCTGGTGTCGGTTTTTGTGGGGAGGGCTAGTTTCCAGATGTCTGGCAGGCGGGACGTGTCGTCACGCTTGTTCATGTTGTGAGGGTGTTTCTCTATCTCGATGGCTTCCATGATTATTCTCTTGTGGTGATGTTCCATGTTAAAGAGCAATTTGGAATCTGCAAAATTAATTTCGTGTCCTGTTTCTTTCATGTGTTGGAAAAGAGAGGAAGTTTTTTCTTCTTTTTTGACGGCATTCTTGTGTTCTGCGATACGTGCATTTATTCGTCTGTTTGTTTGTCCAATGTACGTGGCTGGGCAGACTTTGCAGGGTATTTCATAGACCCCTTGGTTTTCCAGCTGGATTTTGTCTTTTGGGTTTCTGAGGATATTGGCTATTTTTTGGTTGGTGCAGAAGGCTGTTTTGATATTGTGTTTATGGAGGATTTTGCTGATTTTGTCTGTAGTGCCCTTGATATAAGGAAGGAGGGCCATGCCATTGTTTTCTTCTGTGTCTTGGTTTTTGGGGGGTGTTTCTTTTTGGATTAGCTTCGTAACCCTGTTTTTCTGGTATCCATTGGCGATTAACACATTTGAGAGATTCTGTAACTCAGTTGTCAAGTGGTCTTTGTCAGCCAGGCGTTTGGTTCTGGAGATGAGAGTCTTGGCTACGGAGTTTATTTGTGCAGGGTGGTGGTGTGATTGTGCATGTAAGTAGCGGTTGGTGTGTGTTTTTTTCCGGTAGATAGTGTGTCCTAGGGAGCCATCAGGTTTTTTGTAGATTAGGACGTCAAGAAAGGGGAGTTGGTTGTTGTCTTCTATTTCCATAGTGAATTGTATTTTGGGGTGTAGGCTGTTGAGATGTGTGAGGAAGCTATCTAGTTTTTCTTTCCCGTGTGGCCAAATTACAAAGGTGTCGTCAACATATCTGAGCCAAAGTTTGGGTTTGTGTTCTGACTTGTCTAAAGCATTGGTTTCAAAGTGTTCCATGTACAAATTTGCGATGACCGGTGAGAGGGGTGATCCCATAGGTGCTCCTTCTATCTGTTTGTATCTTTGTCCATTGTGGATGAAGTACGTGTTGGTTAGGCAGTGGTTGGTCAGGTCCAGGATGTATTTGGGGGGGTTGTATTTGTTTTGAATGGCTGTCAAGGCTTCATTAATGGGCACTTGAGTGAAGAGAGATACAACATCGAAGCTCACAAGTAGGTCATCGGGATGTAGGTATTGCTTCTTTATTGTTTCTATGAACTGGAAGGAGTTAGTAACGTGTGAAGCGATGGATTCTGCATAGGGCTGAAGTTGCTTAGCGAGAAATTTAGCGAGATTTTGTAGAGGTGAGCCTATGGAGCTGACTATTGGTCTGAGTGGTGTTCCTTCTTTGTGTATCTTGGGGAGACCGTAGAGTTTGGGGCATCTGGAAGATTTTTCTCTGGGGATGATTCTTAGCTGGATTTCTTCACTGATAGGAGAGGCTTTTATTTTGGATTTGGTGGTTTTTTCCAGATAGGTGGTGGGATCTGTTTTTATAGGTTGGTAGGTAGGGTCTTGGAGTAGATTTGATAGTTTTGCTTGGTAGTCCGATGTGTTCATCACAACAGTGGCGTTGCCTTTGTCTGCTGGGAGAATGATTATGTTGTTGAGAAATAGAGAAACACCCTCACAACATGAACAAGCGTGACGACACGTCCCGCCTGCCAGACATCTGGAAACTAGCCCTCCCCACAAAAACCGACACCAGAACCAGAGGCACACAGAACGCCGTCACCAATCAACCACACCAGACCCAAACCCAGACCCTCTCCACAGACATATTACAGACTCCATCCAGTAGCCAAACTATAGTGGCACCTCCGGATGCTGCACCCCCCTGCAATCCCTACACAGATCTGGCTGGCACAAGGCACAAAATCACAGCTCGCCCCTATACACGAAGCCAAGCCAGAGCACAACTAAATGCAGCACAGCCATCTTCTCAGAAAAACTCTTCACAAGCTCAAGAGGTCAAGACACGAAAGCTTTAGCAACTAATCTACACTTAATGACCCACCCAGTGGTATTCAGAATATCACTCATGAAATCACTCAAGATATCCCTCAAGTAATTAAGGAACAAAAGAAGAAAAGGCACACTAATCTAGGAACTTCCTCTCTGCCCAGAACGTTGGAGGCTATACACCACACCCCTCAACAATATTTATAGGAACTCAAACACCAGATTCTGCTCTGTTCCAGTAACAAGAAGCCGAAAGCACCAGCCTGAAGATGACGAGTGAGACCTCGTCGAAACGTCGCCCAGACACCCCGACTCTTACACGGGAAGACACCCGAAGACACCAAAACCTGCATATATATATATATATATATATATCACAATGTGTATATTAGACAAAGTTGTATACAAAAATATTTATATTAGGAGAAATGTACACAAAAATGCTGACAAATTTTCATGGTGATTTTTTTTTTTTAAAAAAAGTAACAGCACAAATGGATGCAGAAAGGGAACTTGAAAAAAGGGGAAACTGAAAAAAATCAAAACTGACTGACTTGCCCATCCATAACCAAGTTACACTGGATTAGAGAGGATGACATTAGCAGAAAGGGAGGTCAGAAATGTATTATTTGCCACTTTCTTTTGACCACTTCTGAATGCTTCTCACAGAGCATATTCACCCAGTGCTTTACCAGTTGCACTGGATCCTGATGGAGTATAGGGTCAGGTTTAAGGTGCTGGTTTTGATCCTTAAAGCCCTTTGTGGCTTAGGGCCCTTGCATTTACTGGACCGCCTCTCCTTGTATGCCCCACAGGGGACCTTAAGGTCCATGAATAACCATAGTTTAGAGGTCCCGGGCTCTAAGGAAGTCAGACTATCCTCCACCAGGGCTAGGGCCTTTTCAGTGATGGCTCCGACATGGTGGAATGCTCTGTCCCATGAGACTAGGGCCCTTCAGGATTTAACCTTCTTCCACAGGACCTGTAAGACAGAGCTATTCTGCCTGGCTTTCGATTTGAATTTAACCTGATCTTTTATTCCCCTCTCTTCCCTCCCCCTCCCCCTTTTATGAAGATCACCCACTCTGGGACCCCACAGCCAATTCTCCCCTGGCCTCCTCATTGGCCCAAATAGGACTAATTTAGCCAGCTAGCCCTGGTGACCATCTAATGTTTATTGGATGGATTTTCCCCCAAACTGATTTTTGAACTTTGAATTTATTGTTATTCACCCTTTTATACTGTATTTTTTTTGCTGTTTTTTGTTGTATCACAATTAAGTCTTTTAAATTTGTTGTTAGCCACCCTGAGCCCGGTTTTCTGAACTGGGAAGGGCTGGGTATAAATAAAAAAATATTATTATTATTATTATTATTATTATTATTATTATTATTATTGAGTTGCTTTGTTGTTGTTGTTTAGTCA
Source organism: Podarcis vaucheri (assembly GCF_965113315.1). Taxonomy (NCBI): domain Eukaryota; kingdom Metazoa; phylum Chordata; class Lepidosauria; order Squamata; family Lacertidae; genus Podarcis; species Podarcis vaucheri. The sequence goes on from NC_138767.1 coordinate 39,487,815, forward strand.
TTTAGTCGTTTAGTCGTGTCCGACTCTTCATGACCCCATGGACCAGAGCATGCCAGGCACTTCTGTCTTCCACTGATCCCGCAGTTTGGTCAAACTCATGCTGGTAGCTTCGATAACACAAGGTTGCTTTAATCCATTTGATTACTTGTTTTTAAAGAGAAACTATCTTGGATTTTGGGCTGCAGGTAATGTGAAGAACAGAAGCTGGGTCCCAATCTGGGCTTGGTGGGAACTGCAGCAAAGGTCAAAGGGTTAGAATACCACACACACAGCAGCAGCAGCAGCATGGTCTGGATTGGGGCCATGTGCCTGCAACTTACTTCTGAAAAACCATACACAACAACTAAAAGCGTTGCACCTTTAGTCAGACTGGGAAGAGAATTTGTGTATTAAGGCAGAGAGTGCCTTCAAGGAGAATTAACATAAAGAATGTATTACATTCTTATCAAGAAATATTATCAAGAAATCAGATTCTCACTCCTGAACTTTCCTTTTGCTCAGTCCCTCCTTTTCCCTGCAATACACTTTTGCCCATTATAAAATAAAAAGGGTTTTCCTTGATGGCATTTTCTTGACTTAGTCATGCTTTGAAAAACCAACAGGCTCTTTTGCTTCTTTCACTTGAAGATCCATCATCCAAAAGAGGCTAATTTTCTCTGTGGGTATGCTTGTCAGATCAGTGAACAGCAAACCTGAAACCTTAACAAATAAAAACTGAAAAGCTGGCTTTGGAAAGGTAGAATTGTACAGTAATTTCATCAGGGGGAAAAAGATATATAAAGAAAAAAATGCATTGTGTATAACACATGTGAAATGGGTTATATTAGCCTGAAAATTAAACCTACCTAATAATAATAATATAAAAAATGGTTACTGCAATCTTCCTTATCTGGTCCCAAGCACACCTGGCTATGTGTGTCTCTGATGTTTCAGGTATGATAAAGGTCTTTGGTGCTTTTTAAGGGATTAGAACTGCTGTGCAGTAAAACAAATTGCTTAATGGCTTGATAGAAAGCTCTAGTTTTCAATTATTATTGTGTATCCAGGATCACACTGACAGAATTATCAGACATGCAGATACTGAAGGCAAGTTCACACAGTCAAAAAAATTACCAATAGAAGTGAAATTTTCTTTATGCTTGTGATTTTATGGAGTTTTTAAGACATAATGTGGCATACCTTATTTTTGTGCATGACGTTGTTGTAACTTAATCTAGGGCAGCCATTGAACTCAATTAGACTTGCTGCCAGGAAGCTGTATCTCTTAACTGGGACATGTTGTGAGAGACACTACAACCATGCATCTGACGGCATTTTTGTGTTTGCCATCTCTAAAAGACAATACAAACAATTCTGCTTTGGGCTAAAGATTAATCAAAGGACAAGTCGGCCAACACAGCAACTGAATCAGACCATCTGACTCAGCCTTGTCTACCATGACTGACAGCAGCTTTCCAGTACTTCAGTCTTTCCCGGACCTACCTGGAAATGCCAGGGTGTTAACCTGTGACCTTTTGTATACAAAGCATGCAATCTACCATTAAGCTTTCTCCCCCTTCCCTAGGCCTAATCCTAGTATAAAAGAATTTCTACATCAGCACAGAAGGTGGATCCTGTCAGTGATGCAAATAGCATAGCATTAGCAAAAATAAAATGTCACCTGGGTTGCAGCAATACACAAGTGCAACATACATATGCACTAGAGTAAATTGTTCACTGTGCATGTCAATATATAAACAATTACTGGTCCAGATCTGTTACCCATATATCCATATGAAACACAGTGCAAATAGGATACTTGTTTATCTGGGCTTCCACTTATCCAGGCATACTCTACATCTCCTAACCCATTTCAGTAAAGGAAGCAAGAAGCATTACTGTATGAATAGTGTACATGCAGTTAGGCTGATTGCTTTTCAGGCATATTGTAGAGCAATACTGTAAAGCTATACTGTATCTTTATTGCCTTTCTCCTTTTTTAAAAAAATATACATGGCATAATGACCAGTTCTATAATTACTGTAATATTGCCCTGCTGTTTAACGAGTATGCTGATTATGCCTTGCAAAAGTTTGTGGAACAGCTTTCTTTAGTCTCAAATTCATGACAGTTCCCCCTTCTATTTGGCAGTACATTAATGGAAATGGAAAATTGCCTCATTCTAAATGTCAGAATAATAGAGCACCAAAAACAGTTCAGTCATGTCTTTCAAACCACGCACATATGGTTCAGCACCAAATGTCACTATTCTTCCCCACTTCCTTCCCATTTGTCTCTAGTCTCTTATCACTGTCTGAGTCAAAACTTTCTCAAAGGCTCAGTTTGTAACCTGCCTTCCTTGTCATGATATTTTTTCTTTCTAGCTAGGAAAACATATAGATCTCTGCCTGGTAGCCTAAATTAGATATGTCAGTATGTATGTATTCGGCAAGTTTTTAGAGGCCGTGTGGTTACAAATGCCAGTCTTAAAAGTCAACTTCTCTTCATGTAGTTTTCTCTGATGATTCAAACTCTTTATGTCAATCACATCACTGATCCCTTTGAGACTGGAATGCAACCCTCCCCCCAGCTCTACTGCATATATTTTTATGCTTCCACAAAACACTAAAAATTTCTAGCAAAACTAGCTGTTCTGTGCTCTGTCCTCTCTCTCCATCAGTCATGACCAGACCCAGAAGCCAACTAACAACTACAGGGACTACCTGCAATGTAGTCTTCTCTATTTCCCCATAACATTTCATGGGACATTATATTATGTACCATGTCCTGATTTGTCATATGCTTTGGTCAGCATTTCAGTCTCTTAAGTAAACTGTTGCTCAGTAAAAGAAAACTGTTATTTCATTTGTTTAAAATGGCTTTATTTAATGTTATTTTAAAATTTCGACTATAACGCCCTCTTTTTTCTGGATTCACAATATTATAAATCTTCCAGCTAGTACATCTACATGGACGGGGGCAGGGAATGCTTGTGGTTACGTATCTACACAAAGAAGTCCATAAAAATAATTGATACCTATGCAGAAACTATTTTTGGTTCTAGAGCAGAAATAAGTGGTTTTGTTGCAAATGGGAAAACTGACAAATTTCACAGGCATGCTGTGGGGATTGGAACATGATTGAAGTTTCTGGTGCCATTCAGTTTTCATGTAAGCCCTTATATTCAACACTGTGCACCATTCCACAATACATGCTGTGCTCTCTTCCCCCAACAAATATTTTTTCAAAACAACAACAAAATTTTAGTTCTTATAAGATAGAGTTCCATATATATGATATTCACTATTGTAATGCTTCTAGCAATACTTAGTATCTCAGAAATGAAAAAAATAATAATTGTCCATGTAGACCTACCAGGTGTATGAAAATGACCGATAGGCTGTTTGGGGCAAATAATATTTACCTGTCATCCACCTAGCATCCCATGAAGTCAGGGGCAGAGATCTAATATTCACTAATATAATGCTACTAGCAATATTGAGTAGCATGATTGCTCCCTTCCCTCCTCACTTCCCTTCTCACTTCAAAATGTCCCAAAGTGATTTACAACCAGAGCAAAAACACAATAAAACTCAAATACGCGTATTAAAAACCTAACAGAATACAAAATCATAAAATGGTTCATTCTCACCATAACCACCCTAACCTAAGATGAACATGAAAGAAGGACAAACATCGAATCATTGGTGCTGCCCAGATTGAGCGATGTAATATGCCTTATCGTCTAAATAAAGTCTTGTACTGAAAACTGCTGAATTACACCACTCTGGCCACCTCATGAGAAGAGAAGACTCCCTGGAGAAGACCCTGATGTTGGGAAAGATTGAGGACACAAGGAGAAGGGGACGACAGATGATGAGATGGTTGGACAGTGTTCTCGAAGCGGACATGACTAAACGACTAAACCAGTGTTTTTCAACCACTGTTCCGCGGCACACTAGTGTGCCGCGAGATGTTGCCTAGTGTGCCGTGGGAAAAATTGAAAAATTCAAAAGATTTTTTTTTTAAAAAAAAAAAGTCAAATTTTCGCCCACTAGGCGGGCGCCGGACTGTGTCCACCCTATTTTCCATCCATCCTGGGTGGGGATCAGATCGGATGGGATCGGATGAGAGCGGACAGGCGGTCCGCTCTCATCCGATTCCCCATAGAGAGCAGTGGGGCTCTGACATCTCCCTCTCCGCACACAGTGGTGGTGTGCCTCGTGATTTTTTTCATGAAACAAGTGTGCCTTTGCCCAAAAAAGGTTGAAAAACACTGGACTAAACAACAACAAAAAATGTCTTCTTCTTCTTTGGCGATCACTCATAGCCGAGTAAGATTGTGTTCCATAGACACGGTTCTAACAATGAGTCTGTAAGTGACTGTGGAGACCAATTCTGGACCCACACGTCCTTCCACAGTGGGGACATTGGTTTCTGGGCAGGATTTGATCACGGTGCAGATTTGCCCAGCATGCCTTCCTCTTACCACGTTTCTCCCTTACGTCCTGAGTTCGAGATGTCTTTAGCATACTGGCAACACTGAACCCCAAATCTCTAGACAACCTCTCCCAGTTGTTTAATGTACATGTTAAATAGCATGAGTTATATTGAGCCTGACTTACAGTCATCAAAACTTGTTCAATGATGAGGTGACTCACTTCTTTTAATTCAAGAAAGGAAGCATGACCAGGTGTAAAGCTTACAGTTTAAGGTGCCAACCTCTTAGGCCACCACTCTACTGAATCTGGTATACTGTTCTTAAATTTCCTTAGTTATCCAGTTTTATTAAACATTATCCATATGTATTCTAATTATGACAATTCTGCAGAGAAAGTGGAAAACCAATAAATAGTTACAATCATGTGACTGATAGACCATAAGGATGTTATAGACCTTTACACCTTCTAGGCAACCCACCAGATGGATGGGGTAAATAATAGTAGTAGTAATAGTAGTAGTAGTAGTAGTAGTAATAATAATAATAATAATAATAATAATAATAATAATAAGTACATGTAAGCCACATGTAAAGTTGCATTGGAACAGCTGTATATGGATAAAGTCCCACAGATTCATGGAAATTTTTGGGGTTGTCTATAATATTCAACAGAAAAAAGGGAGGAATTAATAAGTAAGTGTCAATAGACATCTGTCAGTTCCTTAACAGCATTATATTCTTTTTTTCATGAGAAGTCAGTGAGAACTTGTTAAACAGAGGTGCTTTGAATGACAATAACACATCTAGATGTTGCTTTATGAATAGGAAAAGCTAATATTTGTAGAATTAAGGCATGGATACAGTAGTGAAAAGCCATAATTAAGACCTCTTGCCTGCTGTGGTACTCTATAATAATTCTCCTAAGAATGAATTTAATGTGTGAATTAGCTTAATCACAAAGGAATTAAAGAGAATACACTAATTCATGCAAAAACTGTGCTCAAACTGCCGAGAGGCAAGAAAGGGGGAAAAAGGCCTTGGAGTAATTTCTGTATCTGATCAGCTGGCTTGTCTAATCCATTTTACTGTGGGTAGTTGGCGAGACATGACTTCAGATTAGTTTAGCAGGGATTAAAATGGCACAGAGCATATAAATTTATGAACCTGCAAGTACAAACATGCTTCGGAATTCCTCCGTTTTAAAGCGGGCTGGTTGAGAGACAAAGTTCAAAGTCAACTCTGGATGTATTTATAAATGGGGGCTGGCAATTGGGGAAGCACAAAACAGACTATTATGCTATTCTGGAGTTCAATGCATTCCTCCCCTCCTCCCCCATCCCAGGTCATGCAAGAAATACTGAAACAGAGGATTACCAAAAACAAAAACTACCTCCCTCCGCCGCAACCAGCCCCACTCCCCACAAAACCCTGTTTGTTACACAGCTCTCAAGCAAACCAGCCTTCCACTCTGTCAGCTGGCACAGTCTTTGCATAATGTCTTTGGAGAAAGTGCTGCCAAGAAGAACAGGTCAAAGACAGCCAAATTATGATATCACACCAATAAAACCCCGTTGGTGTGACATACATAAAACACTCTGCAAATTGCTTTTGTTAATTTTAATTTATTAAGAGCTTTTGAACTCTGTTTTTATTCTGTGACATGTTTTCGTTTACCTCCCATGTCCTTCATTAATTTGTTTCCTTTAAAACAGAAAGAAAGAGAGAGGGGAGGTGAAGAGAGAAATGTTGGCAGTTTGAAAGTGCTGAAAGCATATTTTGCATTTTACATGTTTTTGTGTTTTATAGTTTGTTAGAGAGGATGGTTCCCATAGAATTTCTGAATGGTGGGTTGGGCTGGTCAAAACTTTTTCTGTTTCATTGACATGCACAGTTCCACAGCCGGAGTGACCACCTGTTAATCTGCTACTGTGAAGAAAGAGTTGAAGTTTATAAAAACAGACCAGAAAATTTATTTTAAAAGGAAACTGAGTCTGGGTAGCAAGGACTGGCAGATTCATGTCCACATTCATACTTCCACCAATTGGGGTCAGGCAGGGTGGAAGATGGGTAATTGATACCCCCCCCCCCAGTGCTCCTTACCAGAAAGCAGGGTCCTCTGCTTGTGGTTCTGCTCTGCCCCTTATGATGGCTACCAGAGGTGGGAACATCACCAGTGGTAGCATGCACTCTGATGCGCTTTTGGTGGGCACAGCAGGGCCTCCACAGCAGCATAGTTGCTCCGTCAATAGAGCTTTGCAAACCATGAAGGAGGCAAATGTTTGTCACCTCCTCCCTCCACTATTAGGGGTTTAAGGTAAAGGTAAAGGGACCCCTGACCATTAGGTCCAGTCATGACTGACTCTGGGGTTGTGGCACTCATCTCGCTTTATTGGCTGAGGGAGCCAGCATACAGCTTCTGGGTCATGTGGCCAGCATGACTAAGCCGCTTCCGGTGAACCAGAGCAGCACATGGAAACGCCATTTACCTTCCCACCAGAGTGGTACCTATTTATCTACTTGCACTTTGACGTGCTTTCAAACTTCTAGGTTGGCAGGAGCTGGGACCGAGCAACGGGAGCTCACCCCGTCGTAGGGATTCGAACTGCCAACCTTCTGATCGGCAAGTCCTAGGCTCTGTGGTTTAGCCAACAGTGCCACCCGCGTCCCTCTATTAGGGGTTTAGTTATTGCTTAATTAGTTTCTTTTATTTGTATTAAAATATTTAATGCCCGCTGTCTGGTGCAACAGCAGCATCTGAAATTCAGTTATGTGGAATTGTTGTCAACACTGAAACCCATGACGGGTCTTGAACTAATGGCCTAAATGATGGCAAGCAGGGATTCAGCCTGCACACCAGAGCTCTTGCCAAAGAAGAGATCTGTCACATACTCAAAGAAGCCCCTCTCTTTTTTGCTTCATTTTTGTACTTCAGAGTAGATTAGGAGCCACTTGCTATTCTCTTTCAAGGCTATGAAGGAAGGCCTGCTTGCTAGTGTAAGTAGCAAGGAGACTTGCCTGTCATCAACAGGAGTTTGTGAAGGAGACTGAACTGATCTTCATGGCTGAAAAAATGCTGGTGCAGCTTATCGTGTTCCTCCATAATTCTTCTTTTGCAAGACTTTGGAGTGCTAAGCATGCTAAGATTTTGGATGAATAAGGGTTGTATATTTATCCAAGTATCCAGATTCTTTAGGAAAGCCATGGCATTTAAAGTAGTATGATACTGCTTTAAAATGTAATTCAGGTGGGGCCGTAGGTTTCTTGGGAAATGGCCTTTCAAGAGCAAGGTATGCAGTGCACATCAATATTACCTATCGGTTCTTATCTTAGAACACCATGGGTAAATAATAGATACATGAATTGCAGTATGAGTGACCTGCCAAAACTCATTTGGAATGGATCATTGAGTATGGTTTAAGCATGTTTGAAAAGGCTTCATACAGATTTTATGTCTTAAAAAAGAAAGAGACAAGCTTTTATGAAAGCGGCTGAGAGTCAAAGGTTTCGTGGATGAAAGTGGGGCACATAACAATGTCAGTAGTAGCTTTTTGTATTCACTAAATTAGGTTTTAGCATGAAGTTCAGCTGTGTGGGTAGTTCCTGCAGTCCTGTTAAAATTATTGCTGAAAATGCACTTTGGCAATTATCGCTTCAAGAGACCAATTCTGCTTCAAATAGTGTAGAGTAGCCTTCCTCAAACTTAGTGCCATTCAGGTATTTTGGACAATTCCTAGCAGCCGCAGTCAACACAGGAGTTGTAGTCCAGAAGACCTGGAGGGCACAAAGTTAGGGAAGGCCATATGGACACACACACACACACACACACACACACACACACACGGTGAACAATAAGACTGGAAAGCAGTCCTTTCACTTGGCTGTCTTAGGCCCCTTCCTTCATGATATTATATTCTACAATGCAGCACAACAAGAATTTAACTTGAACCAAATGAAATTTAATACTATTTCAGATTCACAGTTTTGATGACAAAATTTGAATTGTGGTATCGGATTTGAAGAAAATGTGAAGTACAAAATGACAAGGTATGCTGGGCTGGCCCCAGAACTTTGTTGCCTGAGATGAAGGGTAAGGAGACCTCTCCCCAAGCCCTAGAAGCTGACTGTATTAGCTGCTGAATTCTATTTCAACACTGGTTACAGGACATCTTCTTCCATCATAAATGGGGACAGCAGGTGACATTAGCAGGCCACATGACACACCCAGCTCTGTTCTCTATCACCTTGCCACCTACAAACTTTGCAAAATGATGCCAAAATATCAGAAGAAACATAGCACTGTGCAACTCTCAACCACACATTTACTCAAAATGGCTGCCTCTTTAGGCTTTAATTTGCTGGTGGTTTCCCCCGGAACTGATTTTCCCCATGTAGCCATTCTAACAATTTGGCTATACTATACTGGAACATTTCCAAATACATCACACATCCTTCAAACTACATTATTTATATGCTCATAGTCCGGCTTAGATGATCTATTGGGGTATGTGATTCACTTCCTGTCCAGTAGGTAGAGGTCATAGAGTCTACATAGGTTCTGCTATGTTATTAAATAACTGCAACAGCAAAATATGACTTCCATGAGGGCAACTTGTCACTTGCAGAGGTTACCCCATTCTCCTCTGTGACCAGACTGTTGGCCAACAACACGCATTCAAGATAGCTGTCTTCTCCCAGGCTTTTTCCACCTGGCCTGGGAGGATGGGGCGCTGACTGACTCCAACTACAAATGTTGAGCCTGCTGAGCAGAATATTGAGCTGGGGTATTGTTTAGGGTGGTGGTGGTGGTGTTGCTCTTGTTGATATAAATTTTTTTGTATCTTTATTTTGGATTTTACTATTTGTGTGGAAATTGTTCGGTTTGGTTGTGTACTTTTGATGTTTTGTTGTTCTTTTTTTATGACTACTTTTTAATGTATTTTCTTATATGTTGCAAGCTGCCTCAAGCATAGTTTTACTTTGTAAAGGTAGCATACAAATAAAATTATTGATTGATTTATATCAGTTACCTAATCTTCAACAAAAGAATTTTCACTAATATGGAGTAGCTTTGTAACATTTATTTATCATACTCATTCCAGTGAAGGAAGAGAAGCTTCTAATTAAAACAAACTTTAGGCCTTCCATGTGCACTATGAATAGGGCCCAAAACCATCCAAAGCTTAGTCTGTGAAGGAACAAGACTTTCAGACATTTTGTGTTAGGTATTTGGTTATAAACCTTTTTAATTTAAAGGCTCTGATGCATGGGATGATCAACAGTTTAAAGGAAGGTTAAAAGTACAAGGGGATGTTTTGATTAGGAAGTTGCTCACAGGAAGGTTACAGGTTAAAAAGTGTGGTTCAAGAGGATGTTGTGCACAGGAGGGTTGAAGGTTCATTCTAGGATCCTTGAAATTAAGGTTAAATAGAAACTGAACCAGGCTTTCCTTTCTTCCTGACTAAAGGGTTGGGAAGGGGAGTGAAAACACTGCATAAAACTCAAGCTGGAAAACAGGGTAGTTAGTCAGAAGCTGTTGAGTCAGAAACTTGAAGAGCTGGAACTGAAGAACTGCAGGAGAGGAAAAAGGCTGAAAGACTTAAAAATAGCTGGCAATTTTAGAGATCACACTGGGTGCTGCAGGAAGATGCCATGGCAGCATCTGAAACATGAGGCACCATGGCAAGGGTAGTTCCCATGGTTCCTGATGCACCTACTAGTTGCTTATTAATGGAGATTGTTTTGCCCATGCCCACTCCAGCTTGCGCCAAGAAATCTACATTTCATTAGGCTGGACATACTCTCCATACTATAATTCGATAAGTGAAGCTCTTTTGGGGAAAGAGCTGCAGTATCTGGTTTGTTATTTCTTAAATGTAGTCACCCTTCAGGAATCTCTCGGACGGAGGTTCAAAACTGTTAGGATAGAAATGCTGAATGTTTCCTGTATATTAATTTTAAAAAATATATTTATGCAATTCGATATCTATGGTGTGCATTTCATTAAACAACGATACAACCAGGTATATTAAGTGTAGCACACATTAAACACAAGAGCACCTTATCGTATCACTTTGCATATATGGGAAATGAATTGTCAAAATAGATGGGAGAAACAGTTGCTTTTAAATTCTGTCTGTTACTTTGAAATGAAGTGAAGGAGATTATATTCACTCCAAGAAATGTCAAGACAGCACAGAGAAGAGCTGAAGAGCTGGGAGATATGCTTTTACATTAGTGTCATGCAGTAATATTTAGTGCCTTGACTTTGTTGTTCAGACTAACAAGGAGAATGGCATCCTCTTCATCTTTGATCTCTGCATGCGAAGTTATTGCTTCTGATTTTGGTGATAAAAAAATTTGTACTTGTCTTTATCCCTAATTACTTTCAAGGGCCAATTCAGTTTAGAGCTCGATTTACTCTTCTACATTATTCATTGAAACAACATGTTATGATTTTGTTAATAAATCCAATTGTTCAAATTTAGGGTTATACAGACAAGCCAGGATAAAGCATTATTTATGGCAAGTTAGAAACTGGGGCTCCCTTCCCTTGTGGTGTAATTTTAAGGAATTTTCTACTGAGTAGATTGCATGCACCTTTGCTCATATATTGGGATTGGTTAAAATGCATTGCTGGTCAGAATGTATTGGTAGGGTTGCCACCCCCAGCAAACATTCTGAGCTCTCAACAGCTGCAAAGTAGATAAAAGTTTGTATAAACCTTCCTCAAGAAATCTGGACATAAAGCTGCAAGGAAGGCTAGAATCTCTATCAAAAACAAATGTTTCACAAAAACAAAGGCGAAATGGCCCCATTCCTAGCTGGAAAATATCTCAACCTATTTATATAGCTTAGCCATCCAGAGAACCAGGATACTCCTCTATGGTTCAGGGACTGGATAATATGTCATGAAGGAGAACAACTATGCGCCTTCATTGCCTGGGCTTGCATCTTTGCAAATATTTGTGAAACGGGGGGGGGGGGACAAGACCCCTCCTCATATTCTCTATTCTGATCTTCTGCAGAGGTGTCTCTTTGGACCCAAGTACACATTATGCTGAATGCATATTTCTGTTTGCATGTGTGATGCTTATACATAATAGAGTTTTTTTGCATTTACAGTTTTCCCTTTAGAACAGCGAGGTGAGGGATGACATTTATGGTAGTGGATGGTGAGGTGGGGTGACAGGGCTCGCCTGACCTTCAGTGGGTAGTGTCATTACTGCTTACCAGAAAATTGAGGCAGGGGGCGAGGCAATGGTGAGGTCGGTGCAGCAACCTTGCTGCCCCCTTGCCCCCATCCCTCCCAATAAGCAGCAGGGACATGGCCAACCAGAAGTTAGGTGAGTGCTCCTGCCCCACCATGCTGTCTGCTACTGGGCATTTGACCTTCAAGCTTTTGTTCCACATCCCAAATGCACAATGGATATTATTGCTTCTTATGATGACATCCACTACACTTTTTTTTCATCTAGTCTTTGCTGATGTTGATTGGCTTCCTCCCTTGCTTGGTTGTTTATTTGCTGGAGTTTTAAAGTTAGGTTTTAAAAATTAAATTATTTAATGAATAGTTATGCTATAGTATATCATGGGTAGCAAAGAATTGCCCTCCAAGTGTTTTGGACTACAACTCCCAGAATTCCTGGATATTGGCCATGCTGGCTGAGGGTGATTGATGTTGTACACAGCCTTTGGAAGACACCATGTTAGTACAGTGGTACCTCGGGTTAAGTACTTAATTTGTTCTGGTGGTCTGTTCTTAACCTGAAACTGTTCTTAACCTGAAGCACCACTTTAGCTAATGGGGCCTCCCGCTTCTGCCACTGCGCCGCTGGAGCACGATTTCTGTTCTCATCCTGAAGCAAAGTTCTTAACCCAAGGTACTATTTCTGCATTAGCGGAATCTGTAACCTGAAGCGTATGTAACCTGAAGCGTATTTAACACGAGGTACCACTGTATAATATTAACAGAAGTTCTGAGGAAACATTGTCTGGTTTTGTTTTGTTTTTAACAGAAATGATCGTGTGTGTTTTTGGTACTCAGATACCTGTTGGAGCACCCCTCCTGCTATGTGCCAGGCTGGCAGCTAAGATTTATGGAGGGGTCCCTCCTCCTGGTCCCACTCCTGTGCAGTGCTTTTTTTGTGTGTGTGTGTGTGTGTGTGTGAGAGAGAGAGAGAGAGAGAGAGAGAGAGATATTTTTATTTCTCTGCATTTTATTTTATATATTTTGTTATTAAGAAGATAATAAAAACTGAGGTATAAAAATGTCAGAATAAATAAATAAATACAAATCTTGAAGCTTGTCATTCTAAAACTTAAAATGGTCACTTTTTCCAATAAAACAACTCTTTCCACTCTTACTATTTACTAGGTACCTTTGCCATTGCACTGAGGATCATAAGAGACTGAGTCAGAATGAGGAGTGATGTGACAAGAATGAAGCAAAGGATATTTACCATATTGGCACCAGCACCGCACATTTCCTGGCCTTGGCAGGCTTGACTAATAGCATCTCTTTGTAGATCAGCTCGTATGCCTATGATATGCTTAATACTCAGGCCACTTTTTAAAAACCCTCATAGAAGCTTTCAGAAATCACAAGATAGCTGTGCCTACCCCAACCCACCAAAACAACCATCACATGATGAGCATATGAGCAATGGCTGCTTCAAAAGTTCTCAAAGGACAGAACTGCGATCAGGATAGCATGTGAAGGACTGGAAGATAAATGCCCATTCTGAGCTGATCCTTTACTGAAGAAAGGGATCTGATTGCCTTGTCATTGTTTTCAGTGCTCAGAGCACTGGTTAAATGGTAGCTCTGAGGCTAAAACCTAAACACTCACGGGAGGAAGCCACAGCGAACACAGAGGGATTTACATATACATGAATGTAAATAGGATTGTGGTGTAAATCCTGCTGCAGCCAGAATTCAAAGATGACACCATCAGTCTTTGCTATGAAGCTTCCCCCTCCCAACATGTTCACTTAGATGCCTTGGTCCTACTGGAAAACTTATACAGATTAGCTGGGAGAGGATGATCCCAGAATTAACAACACAGTCCTATCCATGTCTACCAAGAAGAAAGTCTTAGCCTCAGCTGGTCTTAATCTGGATTTATTTATTTTTCATATGCCCTGCCCTAATAAAGCTCCTTGGCAGACAGCCATATTTCAACAGTATAGAGCAGTGTTTCCAAAACTTGTGTCTCCAGCTGTTTTTGAACTACAGTTCTCATCATCCCTGATCATCATCATTCTGCTAGCTAGGGGTGATGGGAACTGTAGTCTAGAAAAACAGCTGGAGACTTAAGTTTGGGAAACACTGCTATAGCATGGGTAGGCAAAATAAGGCCCGGGGGCTGGATCCAGCACAATCACCTTCTAAATCTGACCTGTGGACGGTCCGGGAATCAGCATGTTTTTACATGAGTAGAATGTGTCCTTTTATTTAAAATGCATCTCTGGGTTATTTGTGGAGCACAGGAATTCATTCATTATTTCCCCCCCCAAATATAGTCCGCCCCCCCCCACAAGGTCTGAGGGACAGTGGACTGGTCCCCTGCTGAAAAAGTTTGCTGACCCCTGGAACCATAGGGGAAAATCCAAACTTTAAAGCAGCCTTCTAAGGGGGCCAGACAGTCTCAGCTCTATAGCTTCTTCCAGGCCTAGTCTTCATTTATAAAAACAAGTTGACAGAACTTATGATTAGGAGAAGTATGTGAAATTTAAGTAAAAGATGCTCAGAAGTGAATGCTTCTCATATTGTGTGGGTGGTGAATTTCCTTGTTCATTTCAGTAGAGAGGCCACCTCTCTCTGTGCACGTAGATGCGATCCATTTGAAATGAACACTAAAACAGTTGCAGGAATTTGAAGTGTATGCTGGAGTTTCAACACGTTACTGGTTCAAAAAACTGTCTCTTAAAGGGGGAAGAACACTGAAATATGTCTGGTTGAGTTTTCACTATACTCCAGTCATCGACATGCTTTCAATAGCCCAAGAACCACTGGTTTTCTTTCACTGGACACACATTGTGCCCACTGCACATTTCTTGATAGGAAATTAGACTAATTCTAATACAGAATGAGTTTTTGAAAGGGTTCTTTATGTGATGGGGCAAGCAAGGTGGAAGAAGAAGAAAGGGATGAAAATAACGCTAATGAGAAAGATATCATAGAAGGACAAAACCTGATTTGGATCATCTGTTCCATACCATGCGCTTCTTTTCCTGGCAATTTTAAAAGATAGCTGAATTGCTTACAGACTAGGGGTGTGTCTCTGAAGACGAGGCTTTTGCCCTCAAGTGATTGCAGCACCATCCATTTCAAATGATGATTTTTCTAAAGAAAGATAAGCCTTTGCAAAGCTGAACAGCTCTCCCAGACTTTTGCAGAGGTAAATTATTAAAGTTAATAACCCAGAAGTATTTAGTACATTTTCCAGCTTGCCTTTAATTGGCAACAAAATCCATTATAGTCCACAAATTCTCCCTAGAATTATTTCTCATTATGTACCCAAAATGCATTGATTTTTTTCTACTTCTCCTCTCATTCAATTGTTCTGGATCTTTGTTAGTAGAATATAATAGTGTTTCTTATGGGACATACAAGACTCTGTGTTATAAATAGCTTAATTAATCACTGTTTGGGAAATGCTGTGAATGTAAAAAAGGCTATAGCTGTTATTTCTTTTCTCTTTCCCTCCCCTTAACTTGGGATAGTATTATCCCACATAATGCATATGAAGATGCAGACGCAGTACATATAATCTACTAGATATGCCCATTTAGAAAAAAAAATGCTCCAAACATTTTTCAAATGAGCCATATGTGCAAATTAAAGAAGAGAAAGGTTTCCATTTAGTCCTGCCATTCATTGCACAATTACAGCTCAGACTGTAGTTTCAGACTTGCAGCTCAAGCATCACTCATATAAAGTCTTGTCTTGATTTAAGAAATATATCATATTTTGAAGTAGGTGAATCAGACCCCTTCTACACATAGGAAACATTGGTTAACCTCAATCCTGGTGGGCTTATAGCCGAATAAAGTATTATCTATCTATCTATCTATCTGGTCAACCTCAAAGGACATATACTTTCCTTGTTTCAACAGCTGAAGACAACCATAAAAAGTTAAGAATGGGTTCATAGGTTTGATAATTCTTCTTAAGATACTAGCTTTGGCTTTGAGGCTACATTTCCATAGACTCTCCCACTATATGCATGGAAAGTATTGGTGTCTAAGCACTTGAAAGGTACAGCGCTGTCAATCTACGGACTGTGGCAGCTACTTGTTAAACATGGAACTGGTTGATACAAAAATTAGGGAATAACCCCTACACACACGAGAAGCATAGTCTGGTATAATCCCAGGTTGAAAATTGGAGAAATGAAAACATTTCTATGGATTGGAGGACATTTGAATCATTTAAGTGGCACAAATGATGAGTTCTTCCCCTTCTCCATTTAATCAGAAGCTATGCCCTCCCACTATTCACAGGTTGGCAATGTTACAACTGAAACATCTCTTAAACTCTTTGTTTGAATTTGAAGCACTGAAACTCCAGCCTTGCTAGAAAATTTTATAACTACAGAGCAACATCCCAAGCCAGTAATATATCCATATGCCAATCAATACAAACAAGTTTTATATGTGCCTCTTTATGTATGTGTGTTTGTGTGTATATTATACACACTTATTATATTATTCTTGTCATCGCCAACACTAGCAACAACAGCATTTTTATTCTGTTCTTCAGTCAAAAGAGTCTCCCAGAGTGGTTTACAAATATGAATGAGAAGTTGGACTCTTCCCTCAGGATCACAGTCTAAGAGATACAACACGAAAACAAAAAAGACTGAGAGAGAGTAGGGGGAAAGGATCAGGCCCTGATTCTTAGCTATGGAAGTAAACAATAGGAATTGAAACATTTGGAGAGGAGGTCATTCAGCAGAGCTGCTGGAGACGCCCTGTAATTCCTTCTCTAGTCGGTAGTCACGTAATCTGGGAAACCGGGTTCGCGTCTCCGCTCCTCCACATGCAGCTGCTCGGTGACCTTGGGCCAGTCACACTTCTTTGAAGTCTCTCAGCCCCACTCACCTCACAGGGTGTTTGTTGTGGGGGAGGAAGGGAAAGGAGAATGTGAGCCGCTTTGAGACTCCTGAAGGGGAGTGAAAGGCGGGATATCAAATCCAAACTCTTCTTCTTCTTCTTCTCTATCACAGTTTTATGGAATGGCTGTTGTAGATGACAACTGATGGATGTGCCTGATGGATCTGGTTACACATTGGATAGCTATATGGGGTTTTACAGAATAAAATAACAAAACAAGAACCAACCAAAACAAGGGAAAGGAGAAAACCACAATCTTTCTACAAATGGTCTACAATTCAAATGAAGGGAAACCAGTGGGGAATGCAGGAGAAAGTCAAAGGTAGAAAACAGAGATTGGGGAAAATGAGAAAGCCAAGAGGAATAAGGCTAAATGTGAGCAAACTCGGCTACAGTACATGCATTGAAGCTTCATTCCAGTTAGCTGTGAAGTCTAAAGTACTTCATGGTGGAGACCTGCTTTTATCTATGAATATGGACTAGGCAAGATGAAAGGTCAACAAGATGCACAAGGCGTTTATGGTAGTTGCGAAAAAAGTGGGCATGAGCAATACAAGCTGTCATGGGATGATAGTGTGCAACACTCCAAGAAAGGGCATGATAGTTGGTGGAATAGCATGGAAGAGGAGTTGGCTGGTCTCTTTCAGCTGCTGCTGATTTGGCTTTCCAAATGATCCAACCTCTGTGAAACATTTTATGCCCACTCAACTGCTTCAAACTGTGGAACTGGCAGTGTTAGAGGTATCACACAATACCCATTTCACACTTGTATCTAAATGATATTTTAGTGTGTCAGCATGTACACTCTAGAATGCCCTGCCTGTTGACATCACGCAGGTGCTCTTGCTGTATTCTTGCTGCTAAAAACATTTTTGTTTAGGCAAGCCTATCCATTCATGAAAAAGTTACATGTGTTTTACGACTGTTTCGCTACTGTTTCAGAGGTTTGTAAATACTTATTTTAAAGCTTTTTATCCAAAATTCTAATGTTTTATAATTTTGTAAACTGCTTAAATGTTTTCGTACAATCAAGCACTACATAAATTTTGATGAATGAATGCATTAATATTGGTTAAACATGTCCAGGACATCCTGTCTTTGTGCCCTTGAACTAAATGACCCCTTGATCCTATTCACCAGTATAACCGTATGAGGTTTTAAACTTGATAATGATAACGATAAAGGGTACAATGGAAACTGCAATGTTTTTATAGTATATAGTACATCTTACATAATATTATTCATGAAACCCTCGTGTACTCCTTCGACTAATCCGAATGCCATGGGCAACTGGCACTAATTACACAATTGTTCTATTCATGGCCTAAACTGAAAATGATGTATTGTGCTGCCAAAATTTTCGACAAAGGTCAAACTCTCATATGTGATGATATTATTTTTTACCCAGAAGTACACTTCTGGCACATATCATTGCATAATTTTTATTGTGCGTTTTTATTGTTAGAACATACTAATCCTTAAAAAAAAATAGAACACACATCTGTATATATCCTTCTAAAGTCACATCTATCTGCGCAGTTATCAGCCTTTCAGTTCAGGAGGTCTGCTTTTACTTATCGCTACTGTTTATTCAAGGAGACACTCTAAGGTCGTATGCTCTCCTTGAGATTACACAGAGAAATACTTGCTTTGGACAAGGTTAAAAACCTCTCCCATGTTCCTTAATCAACTCCTTTGACAATGAACATTTCGTATTGAACTTAGAATGTTGAGCTAAAGATTAAAAATAAATAAAATAAAATAGGATTCAAAATCAAAGTCCAAGCACTTGGAATATGAGCTTTCTGTAAAGCCATTAGTTATAAGTGGGGCTTTGAAAGCTCTGGGGTGTGTGTGTGTGTGTGTGTGTGTGTGTGCGTGTGTGTGTGATAAAATAGAATGAAAAACTATGAATCAGAGTTTTCTTTAATCTAAGTGTTTATGAAGATATGAAACTCCCTTGTACTGATAGGTTGCCAATGTGGAGCCCACAACACTAGTATGCTTATCAATACTTCCTATGGTGCCCAAGAAAGGTCTCAGTAAATATACCCTCCAAAATCTACAATACATGAGACTCCTTGCTCTTTCTGCTTGGTTCATATTTGCACTATCCAGAGGCAGATTTAGGAGAGTGTGACCAGTTCGCCCACAATTGACACTGAGTCGAGAGGATGCTTCAGGGGGTGCAGCAATGACAAGTAACAAGGAGGTGGGGGGTGCCACTGAAATTTTCAAGCCTAAAGTTCCTACATTAAACACACCCCCTTACACATGCCCACATTTCACTAGTTACTATAGAATCATAGAACTGTAGAGTTGGAAGGGGTCTGAGGGACATCTAGTCCAGCCCCCTGCAACTGGAGACCCACCCTCCCATACTTTCTGAATGGATAAGATGAGCTATTCTGTGTGAGAATGGTCCTGTCTCTTTTTTGGGCTTCTAGATGTGTCAGTTGTTTTGCATTATATCACATCCCCGCAGCAGCCATTTTGTGTTGGGCCATGCCCTATGGCAGCCATTTTGTGAGGGGCACCAGAGCAAATGTGCCCATTGAACCAAAAAAGGTTAGTGACCGCTAGATGAAGGGATTGATAGGTCAGTCTGTTTCAAGTCCATTTCACCTTTCTTGTGTTTACCCGTAAGTCAGCTCCATCTCATTTTTGACATTAATCTGTGATTTATTTGCTTTCAGAATTTTTCCAAAATTCACATTTAAGTACACATTTATATAGGTATTTTTGAATTTATTTTCTCACAAAAAGTGCATTTAAAATGCGGAGAGAAAGGGAGACTGCGTCAAGTACTATATCACAAAATTCAGAGAAATGCCAAATCTGACGGATAACTACACATTATTTTGGAACATGTGGTTCGAGTCAGTTCTAACAGGTATTCACAGAGGTCTAATTTTGTAAGTATCCCTAATCAGATTGTTGTTCTGGATCACCATTGCCTGCACTTTCTAGCAATGTCTATGTCTGCAATGTCTGTGTCTTTTACTCCTCTACCTGGAGATGCAGGGGATTGAACCTGTGACTTTCTGTATGCAAAGCCTTTGGTCTTTCTTATGCATATAGGAGCATATGCTCAATTGATGGGCTATGGCCCTTTTCCAGCTCTGACTTGTCAGTTCATTTTATGAAGTTTCTAGCTTTTTTTTTTTTTAAAGGAAAAAGCCGAACTAAATCTCATTATGTGAAATCGTGTCAACTTCTCACAGCAGCTTTTGAGCCTTGCACACATTGGCTGCCTTGTCAATCTGGCTGTTAAAATGTCAACCCACAGGACTAGCTGCATGAAACTTTATTGATTGGTAGGTAGAAAAGAAGTAATAGAAGAGACCAGAGCACATTGAAGTCCAGATAACTGGAGTTAAGTAAGTTCAGTTTTACTTTTTTCTATCATAAATTAGGGCAAGTGTTAGGGATATATTATTGGGCACTTTTTGTCCTAGCATTCATATTATATTTTGCTTCTTAGCACAATCTTCTGCATCTCTGCTCATATCTAAGCCCCACTAAGTTCAATGGGACTTGCTCCTACATTAATGTGTACAGGATTGCAGCCTCAATGGCCTAATTATTATTATATTAGCACCATAGTGGGAATGCTCACATTCTGCTATTGCTCTAAGAACTTTTTGAAGGGAGAAATCCCCCCCCAAATCATTTTTCTATAGCTTATCTGATAACTTTTAAAGCACATCTGAGAACCACATTTTTGCCCACCAAGAATTCTGGGCCTTGTACCATAGCTGTCAAGTGTCCCTTATTTGAAGGGACAGTCCCTTATTCCAGCGCCATGTCCCGCTGCTGTCCCTTATTGATGGATGTCCCTTAAATGTCCCTTAAATGATGTCCCTTAAATTTCAAATGAAGCAGCTCCTCTCCCTCCCTCCCTGCTGGCCAGGGAGGAGGGAGGCTCCAACTGTGTTGCTTGGCTGTGTTGCTCACCCAATAAGAAGTCTAAGAATGACTGGGGGGTAGAGCTTGAATGCCTTGTGTGTGGCTAGTTAATGCAAGCTGAGGGGGGTTTTGAATGCTGGACGCCATTTTGTTGCACATGCTGCTGCAAACTTTGCAGTGCAAAGCCAGGCCGGGGAGCCATCTTAAGTTGAGGCTGCATAGGCCTTGTGGTGCATGTGATTCAGATTCTATTCAGTTGAACCTCTGGTTACAAAGTTGGTTGGACAGTGTTTTCGAAGCTACGAGCATGAGTTTGACCAGACTGCAGGAGGACAGGAAGACTGGAGTGCCTGGAACAGGTGAGGCTGCAGGTCCCTTATTTTGGCTGCTGGTCCCTTATTTTCAAGGCTGCTGGTCCCTTATTTTCAAATCTGTAAGTTGACAGCTATGCCTTGTACCCAGAACTAAAGTTCTCAGCAGCCCTCAACTATACACTGCCCAGAATTCTTTAACAGAAAGAATGTGCTTTGCCAGTGCTTCAAATCTGTTTTGAATGTTTAGTACGTGCACAGCCGAATTAAAAGCTGAAGGCTGGGTTTCTGCTGCCTGGATATCTTTTGTTAAAGTTCCACGTGTTTTATAAGTTCAGCCTATACTGTCAGAATTAACAACCAATGAGTTCAAAGTGGCTTACTCCCAGTAAACGGTGTACAAGATTTCAGTCATGCTAGTTGCTACCAGGGATAGCCATGGTGACGCCCTTCAGGCAGTGTCAGATTACAATTTACATCAACCCCAGTTAGTATGGTCAGTGGTCCATGATAATGAGAACATAATGGGACCATGTTGTTGTTGTTGTTGTTGTTTAGTTGTTTAGTCGTGTCCGACTCTTCGTGACCCCATGGACCAGAGCACGCCAGGCACTCCTGTCTTCCACTGCCTCCCACAGTTTGGTCAAACTCATGCTGGTAGCTTCGCAAACACTATCCAACCATCTTGTCCTCTGTCGTCCCCTTCTCCTTGTGCCCTCCATCTTTCCCAACATCAGGGTTTTTTCCAGGGAGTCTTCTCTTCTCATGAGGTGGCCAAGGTATTGGAGCCTCAGCTTCAGGATCTGTCCTTCCAGTGAGCACTCAGGGCTGATTTCCTTAAGAATGGAGAGGTTTGATCTTCTTGCAGTCCATGGGACTCTCAAGAGTCTCCTCCAGCACCATAATTCAAAAGCATCAATTCTTCGGCGATCAATTCTTCTTTATAGTCCAGCTCTCACTTCCATACATCACTACTGGGAAAACCATAGCTTTTACTATACGGACCTTTGTCGGCAAAGTGATGTCTCTGCTTTTGGGAGCATACTTTTGGGACCATACTTTTGCCATATCTGGGAAATGCTGTATTTGCTGCCCTGCACCAGAACGTTTACCAACTGTCTGTTCTGTAACTATCAGCTAATCTTAACAAATTTGATATTATATGTAGTGTTGTCCTTTGGTGTGTGTAGCGGGGTGTATGTATGTGTGCTCTGTCTGTTTATCACAGCTTAACACAGCTGCCTTCATCTTTGGATTGGAGGATGTGACTATGGACTTTCCTTTTCTCCCTAAGAGTGTAGCTGTGAATTAGCATTGCAGGCAGGGCTATGGATTTTGTCATGATGAGCTCATGAACTTCGTAATTGCCCACTGCATCACTGTGTAAGTTGTACATAAGTCCTATTGAGTTCAACAAACTTTACTCTTAAGAAGTGGCCATGGACTCCAGTCTTACACATACTTTCCTTATAGTCAGTCTCATTGAACTTGGGACTTAATTCCGAGTAGACATGCACAGTATTGCAGAATTACCCATATGTTATACTGGCTCTTCCTTTGCAATACGCACAGAGGCTTTAATGAGGCTGTGTGCATATTTTTTAAAGGAATTCTTGTCAGCAGCATCTTTAGCCTAGTTTTCTGGGTCAAGGAAGCTGCATGTCTGCAGCTGAGGAATTTGGCCTTTAGAGTTTGTTGTTATGAAATGCAAAGGGTGGTATCATCTGTGTAAAGATGGGTATTGACACATTTGGCTGAATAACAGGGACCTATAAGGAATGTTTGTGTTGCTTCGAGGTGCTGTGGCTTCCCAAACTGTCTTTATTATCTAAACCAGCTGTGCTGTTGGTTTAACATGGAACAGTACAATCTGGTCCTTAGAACACAATCTTTATAACCGTGTCCAGCCATTAGTCTTTGCATTATTATCAGCTAATTTGTAGCGTGCAATCAGCTACTTTATAGATCCATCTTTCTTGCATCTAATTCCACCACAACTTTCATAAAAGTATACTGTAATGACTGTGTTGTCAGTGGGGGCTACTATTTTCTTTCCCATAATGCCCCTCAAAGCAATAATACATTATGACATAGTCTTGTTCCAGCACATACTGGGAGAGAAAATGGCGGATGCTGGGAGGTGGCTGTAATGAAGTGATTTCCTGCTACCTCTGACAGTAAGAACAATTAAACAAGAACCAAATGAGGATTACTTTGTGGAAAAATGAAAGTCTTTCTTTCAATATTTAAAGAAATATTATAATATGATGAATTCGCAATCAGGATTTGAACCATGAGCAACAGAAGTAATTAAAGATCATTGTATGGTGATTAGGATATAAGACAGAGACTATAAAGTGTAGTAAGGGGGAGAAATTAAAAATACCTTCTAAAACAGGAGAGGAAGTAAAAAAAAATCAAAGAAAATGTATTATGTTTTGTAGTGTATATGTGGAATTTTTCAAACTTAATAAAATATAACAATAACAACAAACAAACAAACAAACAAACAACAAAGGGGGGAATGCAAGGTCATAGGAACTACCACCACAAATGATAAACATTTTTTGATGCAAATTTATAAAACTTTTTCACTTCATCAAATTATTCTTCATTTTTGGGTCACCTTTTGCACCAGTACCCACTGAAAGTTCATTACACAGAACTTTCAGGTCAATATTTCTGGGTTCAGCCCAGGCCAGAAATTTCTATTGGCACCACATGGGTAGTAGCAGAAGGAAGCAAACACTATTGTCAGATTTCTCCAAGAATTTGAGGCCTGGTAGTTATCATGGATTGAACTGTCACAATACCTCCAGTGAGAAACAGTTATCTCTTGATTTCAACAAGTACTTGTGTGATCAGGTCCTCATAATTGTGTGAAATCACCTTAAAACCATATGCCTACATCCAGCTCCCAAATCTTGCCCCAAAGCTGCTCTGGTAATTGATTTATAGAACTGCCCTAATGATATTTCACTTTTGCTCGTATGAGATCTCACTTTTTCTTCCTGTATCGTCTCAGAGGTCAATCTGTGAATTGACTATATTAAACAGAAGCTACAGAGAGATCTTCAGAGTACTTTATTCTCATTCACAGAATCTCAGTGGTTTACCATTCTTAACATGAAGTTCACCCAGACAAAAAACAAAGCTCTAGATTCCTTTTGCTCAGAGCCACATTCTTATGTTTCTCTGAGAATATTATTAAGCTAGAGAGATAGCATAATGCATCTTCAGTATTTTAAATAGGCAATTTAATCTACAGCAATCATGACAAAATGAAAGTGAGGTGGAACTAGGTCATAAATTTAATTCCTTGCCTTTTCCAGGGGTGGGGGCACAGGGTTAATAACTGTTCCTGGGGGAATTGTTTCATTATAGACATTGTAAAGATGAGTATGTTTGTCTTAGAACAATCTTTGTTGACAAAGCTGCAATTATTAACTGTTGGAAAATTAGAAAGGGTTGGTTTTAAAAATACTGTTGTCATTTTCTATGAGATAGAACAAATTGTCCTGAATCCCAGCTAAAACTAGTTTGGTAAAAACCTGTGTACATTACATGAGGTTTGGAAAAGGTTCATAAAAACAAATGCAGCCCACTTCAGTTCACATATATAAATGCACACATATGTACATATGCACACAAGACTTACACCGCTATGGGTGGTGAAGGTATTTACTCCAGAACTTTGGCCATTAGGCAATGTTTGCTTGTGTTGAAACATGTAGAGGTCAAGGGTTGCCCCATCTTGCCTCACAAAGTCTTAACTTGATCTTTATCAAGGTAATTAGCTGCACTATCAGCTGTAGCAGGGAGCTGATGGAGACGACAAGTGGACACGTGGATTTGAGGAAGAAAATTTTGGAATTACAAAGAAGTTCAAAAGGTCATCAGCAATTTGATAAAGAGGATTAATAAAGCAGATGAGCAAAGTCAAAGAACATTGTTGAGCCCAATCCAATGGAACAATAGATTCTTCCCGACAGTATTTTTTATTTTATTTTAGTTTTCAAATTGAACTCAGCTAGGCCGCTCAACTGATATTTTCACATGATGTCTTTTCTTCCTGCCCCTAGTTGTTCTTTATGATGTATCATACGAATTGTAACAGCACATTGTACCAGCAATAATGTTATTTCATGATTCTTCTGACTCTAAGGATGCTCTGCATTGGATAGTTGACATAGTTTCTACTGCTACCTCCAGCAGTTGAAGCAGCCTGCCTCTCTGTGTGATTATGAGTAGGTTTTTGACTCCCAATTATTTAAACAATAGTAACAGCTGTCTCAGATGTCCTTTTGGGGTCTACTAAAGAACCTCCTCTTCCAAGAAGATCTTTCCTAGTCTGCATCTGGAATGGAATTGTTTTTTTTCAGATGTTTTTTCACTTGTTTGCCATCCTGAGCTCATTTGGAAGGAAGGGAAGGATATACATGTAATAAATGAAACATATTATGAGGCAAAGGCAGGCTATAGAATCCAGACAATGGTGCACTGTATCACACTCACAGCCAGAGATTTATTCATTTATTGCAGTTATATCCCACCTTCTTGATCAAGGAAGCATACCTGAACCCTTCCTCATTTAATCACCACAAAAGCCCTGTGAAGGAGGCTAGACTGAGATGCAGTGATTGGCCCATGGTTAACTAGTGAGCTTTATGGCTTAGGGGGGATTAGAACCCTGGCCTCCCAGATCCTAGTCCAGCAGCATACTAACCACTACACCAGACAGGCTCTCAAGAAAGAAGAGCCTGCAGAGCCTATATTATCGTATGTATCAACCAGCAAGCTCCATGCTTGGGCAGAAGGTTTAACAACCACCACCCTGGACCCCTGTTTCACCAGAAATGGGTTCTGCATGGCTGGTGTATCATATAAATGGGGCTTACAATGTGAACAGACACTTTCCCATGGAATGCGTCTGTATCAGCACTGCAACTTTCTAGGTCCAATATTGCTGGCATGGAGCTATCCCACAACTTTGACCAATCTGTGTTGTCATCACCTTACACATGTTATAGTAGCCTTATGATGAGCCAATAACACATCACAGTAATTTTAACTGTCATCCATTGCTGTAATGGGGGATTGCTGCATCTTCCAAAGAAGACA
Source organism: Podarcis vaucheri (assembly GCF_965113315.1). Taxonomy (NCBI): domain Eukaryota; kingdom Metazoa; phylum Chordata; class Lepidosauria; order Squamata; family Lacertidae; genus Podarcis; species Podarcis vaucheri. Next base: position 39,513,692 of record NC_138767.1, read on the forward strand.
GAGTTTGTGAGAAAGAGGTGAACTTACCATCCGGACTTTAGATGTGGCAGTCCATGTTGTACCTGAGGATGGAGTAAACTCCCTAGATGGTATGGAAAATGAGTTTTATGACACTATGGGCCACAACTAAGGTACCAGAATAGTAACCACAAATGCATTCAGCTATGACTTGAAGCCAATAAAATACATTGCTTATGACAGGCAGCCCAACAGTCTCAGGACCAATTAGGGAGCTGCAGATTCTTGAGCACATTTAACATCTCTGTACTTCATTTATGTCATCAGAGATATATTTCCTATATAGTCAGGACAATTCTTCAGGGGGTTGTAGTATGTCAGTAATAGAGGTCATTGACTGACATTGTTGGTAGAGATTAGAATAGGAATGAGAAGCAGTCTGCCTGTCACCCTATCCACTACCAGTGATATTTATGCAGTTGAGCCCGTCTTACAACTTTCCAAGGACAGGTAGGAGTTAGCTCAGGGGTGCCAATTTGTTGACAAAGCAGCAGGCAGCCATTTACCTGGAAGAAGGCACATTGTGCTTCTGTATGCATGTGCCCCAAAAGGATCTAATTACAAAGCTGGACAATTATTGCAACATTTCTTTGCAAATATCCATTTGTATTTTAAGTCCCATAAAGAGCTGCTTGCAAACCCCTTTTTGCAATATTTATTTGCAGTAAAAATATTGCTAAAATTGTTACAGAATGTAACAGTGAAGATGGCTGTTTTCAGTTTAAAGGCTCATTTCACTGCCTGCCTAATGGTGCAGTTTCAATTACAGAATGGCAATTAAGCTAGTGTATATTTCTGTTGGACAAGCATGCTGCAAGTTGATTGTGCAGTGTAGCCTGAGAACTACATGTATCCAAACTGCTAGTTATAGGGCCACACCAAATATCTCATGCAGACATTTTGGCAGAAAAGTGTCAGACCAGGAAGCTGCCTTGCACTGAGTCAAACCATCCAGCTCAGTGTCATCTACCCTGACTAGCAATGGCTCTCTATGGTTTCAGACAGTGTACATTCCTAGCACTACCTGGAGAAATTGAACCTGGGATCTTCTACATGCAAGTCAGATGCTCTACCATTAGGTAGACTGAATTCTTGTTTGTTAGCTATTTCAGTGCCCTTTTCATCCTGTTCTCTGTTTTATCAACACACTCTGACAACTGAGCCCAACCACATTTCAAGGAACACACACTTAGCCTTTTCTCAACCACAACACTAACTAGCCAGTCCGGTTTAGCTGGGTGAAGGCAATGCCTCCCAGCGTCATTCGGAATAAACACTTTTGCCTCTGTTAGGAAGCCCTATGTAGGAACTGTGTCGACCACAGCAAACTATGACAGCAAACCTCATCTGTCTCCTGAGAAATCTCTATGTGGGACAAGAAGCTACAGGTAGAACTGGATATGGAACAACTGATTGGTTCCAAATTGGGAAAGGGGTATGACCAAGGTTGTATATTGTCTCTCTGCTTATTTAACTTATATGCAGAATTCATCATGCGAAAGGCTGGACTGGATGAATCCCAAGCCTGAATTAAGATTGCTGGAAGAAATATCAACAACCTCAGATATGCAGATGACACAACCTTGATGGCAGAAAGTGAGGAGGAATTAAAGAACCTTTTAATGAGGGTAAAAGAGGAGAGCGCAAAATATGGTCTGAAGCTCAACATCAAAAAAACTAAGATCATGGCCACTGGGCCCATCACCTCCTGGCAAATAGAAGGGGAAGAAATGGAGGCAGTGAGAGATTTTACTTTCTTGGGTTCCATGATCACTGCAGATGGTGACAGCAGTCACGAAATGAAAAGATGCCTGCTTCTTGGGAGAAAAGCAATGACAAACCTAGACAGCATCTTAAAAAGTAGAGACATCACCTTGCCAACAAAGGTCCATATAGTTAAAGCTATGGTTTTCCCTGTAGTGATGTATGGAAGTGAGAGCTGGACCATAAAGAAGGCTGATCGCTGAAGAATTGATGCTTTTGAATTACACAACAAACTTATAACTTATAAACTTCTTAAGGAAATCAGCCCTGAGTGGTCACTGGAAGGACAGATTGTGAAGCTGAGGCTCCAATACTCTGGCCACCTCATGAGAAGAGAAGACTCCCTGGAAAAGACCCTGATGTTGGGAAAGATGGAGGGCACAAGGAGAAGGAGACGACAGAGGACGAGATGGTTGGACAGTGTTCTCAAAGCTACCAACATGAGTTTGACCAAACTATGGGAGGCAGTGGAAGACAGGAGTGCCTGGCGTGCTCTGGGGTCACAAAGAATCGGACATGACTAAATGACTAAACGACAACAACAACATGCAGGAACTTGCATGTTTGCTAGCCAACGCTTTAGCAAATTTGCAAATATAAGAATAAGGCAGGAGGTGGGAATGGCCTTCTCCCTCACCAGAAGTTACTGTAATAAGCAGCTGACTTCTTCCTCCAACATTGAACTCAATTTCTTCTGCTTGGGGCTGCTATCTTCTCTAGAATTGAATTGCCCATTTCCCGGGCAATAGTGGTGGCAATAGTAGCAAAAGGACAACATATCTAGGAGGCATGGAAGCTGCATCAAACTCAATTAGACCATTGATCCTGCTAACACAGCATTGTCTACACTGACTGACAGGGGCTTACCAAAGTTTCTGGCCGGAAATATTCTCTGTCTTACCTGGGGATGCCAGGAATTGAAACTGGGATTTACTGCATGCAGAGCAGGTGCTCTACCTCTGAACACTTGATATTGTCAGGTGGTCTCCCATTCAAGTACTAAGCAGGCCTGACCCTGCTAAGCTTCTGAGATCAGATGAGATCAGATGTATTCAGGATGGTATGGCTGCAGGCTAATAGGGGTGAGTAAAAGCCAATGAGCAAAAATATGCATAGTGCATCAAAAAGAAAAATAAATATGCTTGCTGCTTACCTTTGCTTTTCTGCTTCTTTCTTGCACTCTAGCCATTGAACGGTCATTTCAACCTACACAGCAACATACATTTTGAGTTATTCTTCTCATCATTCATCCATCTAGCTAAGAATTGTCTATACTAGCTGGATGTGGCTCTCTAGAACTTCAGAAAGGGGGCTTTCCCATTCCTACCTGGAAACACCAGGGATCGACCGTGGAACCTTCTGTATGCAAAGCATCTGCCCTGCCATAGAGCTAAAGGTGAAAAGGCCCATAAGCTTATACTAGTCTTCACCAAGATGGCACCATCCAAATGTTTTGGACTAGAACTCCTGATGGAAGTTGTAGCCTAAAATATCTGGAGGGCACCAGCTTGGGAAAGGGTGGCTGAAAACATAGGTTAGAATTTTGAAAAATGATTATCCATCATTGAAAAAGACTGTTAAGTCCAACACATTCTGGCAGGACTAAGAAGTATTGTGAGGACCCAAGTGTCTTACCATATCAAAACAGTAAGTACAACAATTGGTCACACACAAGTGAATAGATGAAAATCGTCAACCATAAACAACTGAACATGAATGAATCGCTTGTTTCAAAAGGGAGGAATGTAAAATAAGAAAGTTGAAGATGTTTTCATCATGTTTCCTCTTGCAGCTAACAACATAGACCCCAGACGTTTTGAACTGTATTAATATTAAATATTTTACTGCTGTTGATTAAAGCAAAAAAAGAAAAAAAACGAAGCAGCAACATCAGGACTGTTAAGTCTAAACAGAAATCTAGATTTGGCATAATATGGACTGTCACAGGGAATTAATTTGAGCTATGGGCTTTTTTGCAATGATGTTCTAGTTGATTGTTTTATTATTCATGGGTTTTTAAAGCATTTCCTTAAATTGCATATCTTTATAAATTTGAATCCTTTCAAATTCCCATCACCTATCAAATGCTTCCCCCTCTTTAATGAGACATGCTGTATGATGAAATCTGCAATTCCCTTTTCAAAGGATTTTGTTTGTGCTTTTCATGTGCACCAGGGATTTGTGAGTTTAGAATTTCTGCCATGCCCAGGTGGGACCAATTTCAGCAATCAGATGTTCAAGCCCAGCATTTCTGATTGTTGCAGTCCAGAATGTAATGTGCTTCCATTTCTACTAGGACCCTGCAGGCTAAAACAGCTTATAGGGGCTCGATGAGCAGGCGCCATGAAGTCTGTACAATTTGCCTCCTGTAGTAAGGATGAGGTTGTCTCAGGGAAAGACAACTGTCTTGGGCTATAGAAGCAACCTGGGAGCATGGGAAACTGTTAGTTGAACACTACTTGGCCTCCTTGTAGAGTAACCATGTCAAATATTTCTCATTCTCGTCTTCTCTTTCCCATCCACACCTCTCTGCTGAAATTCCTTCAGTATGATTCACTGCAGATAATTTACAGAGCTTGCAATTGTCCCTACCCTTAGGGACAGGAACAGTTATTTCCTACTGTAAAAATGTTATGGGCTGGTTTGGATGTTACAGCCAGAAAGTAGCTTCATGTGCTAGCTATAATGCTGGAAATCTGTTTACCATGTGGAAGGTCCTGATCATATGCAGACTCCAAACCACTATGGTCTACAGACTCTCTACATGATCAGGGGCATCATCATGATTTGTGTTTTTTATATACACTAGCAGCCAAATTGTGGAAAACTTTTGGAAAAAGTGTATTTCTGAGGTTTGATGGCTCATAATACCACTTTTTATGAAGTAATACCATAAAATTATATATCAGTGGAAAGATAATTTAACAAAGAATGTAATGCAACAAAATTCAGTTACCTGTATTCTATCAAAAGTTATAGCCAAATAAGCAGAAAAAGGAAGGACAACTTGCTTAGGTAGATATGCAGTTACTTTCCTTCATTTGCATGTAGCCAATGAACATGAGTGTTTAGAGAGCCAATCAGGTGTTATGAGCCATCAAACCTCGGAAATACACTTTTTCCAAAAGGTTTCCACAATTTTTGGCCACTACCCAGTGCCGGATTTACATATAAGCTAAACAAGCTATAGCTTAGGACCCTACTCTCTGGATGTACTTTGATAAAATACATCTTTTATTATGTGCAAATGGCTTTAGATACCTATTAGGTCCATAAATTACCATATAGCATATATTCAACACAAAAAACAGCAACAATTTGTTGTTGACAAAGGACAGCTGGACATATATAGGGCTGCATTACCTTCAGTAGCTTAGGGCCTCATCAAACTTAAATCTGGCCCTGCCACTAGCGTATAATCCACTACCTAGAACACAACCAGTCAGAAGTGGTTCTGGGAAGGCAGCCTTCATGTATCAGGTGTAATGTTCGAATTGGTCTGAACGCTATCATTGACACCTATCCTCACAGCCTTGGCAACAATTGATAAATGAGTTCCATCTCTTCAGTCTTAGAATAGGAGGTGAATTTTAATGGCTTTTATTAAGCATAGAAGTATTTGTCAACACAAGCAGCTTCAATCTCTATTGAAAATTTCAAGGCAAAATCTTACCTGTCAAAGAGCCTTGAGCATGCAGTATGTCAAAAATTTCAAGATCTCCCAATAAATATTAGTTTGCATCCTTTTGGCGCTCCTCTCCTTTCCTTTTGTGGTGGATTTTTCTCACATTGGAAGTAGCCTGGAGATATGTGAACTTTGCAGTAAAACCCAGGCTTGATTATTATAGTGCATTATGTGTGTGGCTGCTTTTGAAGTCTTGAGGAACTCAAGCTGGATCAGAACATAGCAACCAAACTGTTGGCTGAGGCTCGATAGTATGGGCATATTACATGAATACTTACAAATTTGGCTTGACTTAGTCCAAGGTACTCAAAGGACCTGATGCTTCCAGGTGAACCTGCCTGGCAGCTGAAAACACCACTGGAGGCCCTACTTTGGATGTCCTCACCTGCAGAGGACAGGTAGGTGGCTACTGGTGAAAGGACCTTCTCTGTAGTTGTCCTGGGTAATGTCTGAAAGCACAAGAGGCCGCCAGCTTGATGAAGCTAAGCAGATCTGGTGTCTGGATGGGAGACCACCTGGGAACCAAGTATATCCCACCTTTGATTCCATGATGGAAGAAAGTGGGATTTAAATGTAGTAAATAAAAATAAAATAAAATAAAATAAAATGTGCCCCACGTAAAACACCATATGAAGAGAGATCTAATTTTTTTAAAAAAAGCTTAGAGTTGTTGTTTTGTTTATTGTAATCAAATGACATATAATTTTTTAAAAAATAGATAAATAAATCTGCCTGGCATTTTCTTGACTACATTTTAGGTGCTAGGCAAAGTCCTTGACTTCTGGAATCATGCAGTGGCTGCTTTTATTTTCATTATTTCATTTTCTGTGAAACAGCATTTTTTGATGCATATCATCTGCTTTTATTTATTTTAAAAATGTTTCTGATATTTCTATATGTTGTTGTTAAGCTAGCTTGGTTGCTCTTTTTGTTGGAAAGGCAGCATGCAATGTTAAAATCAACTAACCAACCAACCAACCAACCAACCAATCTCAACAGTAGAAGGCACACTCCCTCGGACGGGTTATGTATTCCAGTCATGACAAAATGTGAATCCATCATTCACAAACCACAATCATATAGATGCATAGACTGAAACATGATATATTATATCATCATCATCATCATCATCATCATCATTGATTGTTCCAAGTACACTGTGGAATAATGTGACCTACCATATAGCAGCATTGGTTAGTCAGTGATGCACGGTACAATTTTACAGATGCAAAACTGAGGTAAACCACCAAAATTAGGAGATGAAAGATATTACAGATAGTGTGACAATGCAGAACCTATTACCAAACCCTATCCATAATCCATACAATGGTGCAATAAATGATTTACAGCTGATATGCCTCTTGCTGCTTTAAAAGAGATGTATGTAAACAAAACTTGGCCAAAAATCTTTTCCATCAGTCTTTTTATGTGAAGAGTGCAGGTATTTATGTAAAGGTAGTTTCCTGTTGGCAACATTTCATGTTTCTTTAGTAAACATGGCAAAGCTTATCTATTGTTCCTCTGCAGTTGAACGAGTTCATTCCAAAGAATGATACGTAGCTACAGCAGTCCTGTTGTGTCTTCTTAATATACCTTGAAGGGCTGGTTCATATAGCTGCCTTTCTTTTTGACAAACAAGGCAAATTACAAATTCATTCATTTAATTTCTATTCCACCCTTCATCCGAGGATATCCTAGAGTAGATCACAACAATGCAAATAACAATATTGCAGTTGATGCTGTTAAAGTATATCATTAAAACATCTATAGGTCCTATCTCTTCCAAATATTAATTTTAAAAAGTTCATCCAATTGACTTGTGGAAAGGAAATGTCTTTAGTTAGCACTGAAAGATGGTCAGAGGAAGCATGACCTGGACCTCTGGGAGAACAGTAATCCACACCTGAGGTGAAATTGCTGCAATGGCCCTCTGGTGGGTGATAAATCTTCTTCCCTTGGTTAATGCTGGCACTTTGAGAAGGGACTCAAAGCACAAGCAGACCTCAAAGCCTGGGCAGAATGATATGCAGAGAAGTGAGTACTGGGTTTAGGGTTTTATACATCAGAACTAACACCTTTAATTGTGGCTAGTGACAAATAGACAGCTAACGCAGATCTCCCCCTCTCTTTTTTTAAGGACTGGTGTTATATAGTGCCACACACATGTCCATTCATACTTTGACTGTCGCAACTACTCATAACCTGTAGTCTCCAGATCTTCTTCAATGGCAGCCCCATTTAGAGTGAATTCACTTTGTGTCCAGAAGCATGCACCCAGAACATCTTGCGGTGAAAAATGACTCCTAAGAACTGGACCAAGGAATTCCCTGTAGCCCATTGCAACCCCATTGCAAGCAACTATTTATTAATATCACCAGTGCATTAAAGCTGAACTACAAGGGAATGTAAAAAGACTCTCTTGATGGCTGTTTCATTTTATGCTATCCCCTTTCTCCAGGACCAGTGCTGACAGGTGAGAGGTAGGGAGGGAAAGGGACATTGTTGCTTAATTTTATATGATTCCAGATTGACCTTGAAAACATAAAGGGAGGAAGTAGAAGAAGAAGAAGAAGAGTTTGGATTTGATATCCCGCCTTTCACTCCCCTTCAGGAGTCTCAAAGCGGCTAACATTCTCCATTCCCTTCCTCCCCCACAACAAACACTCTGTGAGGTGAGTGGGGCTGAGAGACTTCAGAGAAGTGTGACTGGCCCAAGGTCACCCAGCAGCTGCATGTGGAGGAGCGGAGACTCGAACCCGGTTTCCCAGATTACGTGACTACCGCTCTTAACCACTACACCACACTGGCTCTGTAACCATCATTCGAGCTATAAGCAGTGCCACATTAGCAGGAATCACACAGGAATCACACAGTAATCAAGCTCCCCAAAATTAACCTAAGCACTGTCCCTTAGTTTTCTTTTCTACACAAACAAACATGCATGGTCCGAAGTGTATTTTAGACATTTGCACATTTAATGTGCAGCTATATTCTACTAAGAGAAATCATAAAGCAAGTAGCATATAGCTCAGAGACAAAGACCCAGTTCTAAATACCTGATCTGTAAGCACGTCCTGTTGATCTCTGTGGAAGATCATGCTTTATGGCGAACCTTCTTCGCCATAAAGCATAGTGGAGCAGAACCTCAACGTCATACACATTTGGAAGATTGGATTCTGCTTTCAGTTGTTGCAGTGAATAAAAAACCAGAGTAGCTCCTCTGCAGCAAGTATTTGATTGTGTTACTTTAACCTACAGTAAGATAATTACTGCTTATGTTATCAGTTAAAGGAATGTTTGGCTTTTCTATGATTAGAATTGTGCGTGTCCTTTTACTATTTAGGTTATTTTCAGGTACTGTCTGTTTATTTTTAGCCCTCTTAATGTTATGCTTACTTACAGCATGACAGCCCTGCCTCTTCTATAAGGTGAATGACTCACAGCCATTAAAATGAATTTCGATACATTTGGCTACTCACATACAACAGAGGTGCATAATAAGGGGGAATTAGAGGACAGAGAATTCATTAATCCACAAGGTGGCCATGATGCCAAGTAGAGACAAGCATATATTTTCTCCTGTATGCTGGATGGAGGAGTGATTCTTAAAAGGGCTTAGAAGTGATGAATTAGTTTGTGGGTGTGGCTCCTGACTCAGGGTGGAAAAAACTGATCTATGGGCATGAACATACAAATAGATCTGTAAAGAAAAAGTATGTCCTATCAGTTCTGTTTTCATTCATATTGATGTTGATTCAGCAACTTTGTCGTTTCAGATAAATGTCATTAGGAATTCATCTATCAGTGAATGTAGCAGGAACAGAAAATGCAATACATGATTAACCATAGCCACAAATCCTATTGTTATGACCTTTAAATTTATTCTGTGTAGTGGTGTGGACCCTGATCTAGTTCCTATTATTAAAACAGTAATTTAAAAGTATTTTTACAGTGCAATCCTATCTCCATGTCTACATGGAGTTAAGCACCAGTGAACTCTGTGGGATTTAAGCCCCAGTGAACTCTGTGGGATTTATTTACAGGTAAGTGTGCAGAGGGTTGCAACCTAAAGTTGATTTTCCACCAAAAGGGCCTACCAAGCAGCTTAAAAGATTGAAAAAATAAAATGAAAAAATAAACATCATGCCCAAACTTCAAGGCATCATGTAGTGTATATTTCTATGGAACACTCACACACCTGGCTACATGTATATCTCTTGCTGGCATCAGACAATGGGGCAAGTCCCAGACAATCAGCTGATGGGCATGGAGAGCCATCCCTGTTCAAACTGCTTGCAAACAGATTTCAGAAGGAATGGCTTTCCGCACCACTCAGCCACTGGGTACTGATAGTACCATTGAAGTTATCATAATGGTGTCAGGTGATTAATAGGCCATCCATCTTTCAGTGTTGGCCTTCGGAAGGTGGGGGAGGGAAGGGGCTGGGTTCAGATCCAGTTTGCCACTTTGGGGGTAAGACTTTTTAAGCCCACATCTGGGAACAGCAATTGATAAGTGGGCAGACTTAGCAGGAGACTATAGCTCCATGATAGAGCACATGCTTTTTACAATCAAGATGGATTTCTTTCCCACATGCTTTCCCTTCCAGGCTCACTTACAGTAGCGTACCTGGTTACAACAATATATCATCCTGAATGCCATCATAAGAACATTCCGTCCCAGATTAAATGTTCATTCCAGACTGAGAATATAGATATTTTACAAGCTAGTGTAGTTGGTAGATTTCATATATCCTCCAGTAGCTCTGACAATATGCTAGGCTTGGTTTATTTTTAGTGTGGAAATAAGTAATAATTTGCATATTAATAGCACTTTTTCAGGCAATGATTTCAAGAAAGACACATTATAAATGCTAATTAGCTAAAATGCACAGTCCCAGTCTAGGAAAATAATGGACATTAGAGAATCTGTGCTGGGCCCCTGAATAAGCATTCTTACTCTCAACATTTCTCGTCACCCTCATTTCTAAATTTGTACTGTGTTATACAAAGTGACAGAAGTCATTAATGGAGATGACATAACAGAAGTCACAATCAGAATTAATATTCAAGATTGTGGGGGGAGGAGTGTGTTTAATTATTGAAATTCTGATACATAAAGTCACTGACAGCCTATAGCTCAGCTACCATTAGGTAGAGTGAATCGGTAGCCTCAGGTAGAATGTTCTTTCTGTTTTACCTTTTTTAAAATGGAAACAAACAGACAGCAGGTGGGAATTCTGAGGGACAGAGAGTGGAAAGAGCAGTGTGTACTGCCACTTGGCCTACTGATGCACATGCATCAGTGTATTGCCTTCAAATGCAGTGGAGGACACTTCCCCTTTGCCAATGTTGAGTCAACTGCAAGTCTGGCTGGGATTCAGACTGGTGTGCCTTTTCACCCACTGCTAACATCTTCCCCCAAGCAGCTAGAGAGGAGCACTGGGGCTTCGAGACCCAGGTACACTCTCTCAGAGCTCTTCTGTAAGCTGCTGGTAGCTACCCTACAAGCAAGGAGAATAGACATACAAGTTATTAGGTGGCTTGTCTCCCATCCTAATTCATCCTCACCTCACCAACCTCAAATACAGCTGTGTTCCGTCTGGGCTTCTTGGGCTACCATAGCTGACTTTGCCCCTTCTTTAGTTGGAAGAACAGTATATGAGTCAGTTGCATAAGACTGAGCTGGTATTCCTTTTTCACCCTGGGCTCCTTTGGGAGAAAAAAATGGGTTATAAATTTAATAAATAAATAAAACACATCATTTTGGTGATCAGAGGAATGACTCTCCTTTGCTTCAAGCTCTAGCAAGGACAAGGCTTAGCACACCATAGGAGGACTAGTTGGCACAACAAATGTGCTTATGGATCACTCACGGATTCAACATGCAGTGCTTCTTGCATGAACACCGGACACCTAAAAATAAAACTCTACTTAAGTTAGCACATTCAATAAGCATGAGGTGAAATGATAGAGGAAGGTCCCTGTAGCACCTTTATGTCAAGATATAGAGGTGTAATGAGCTGGTGCTTACTCTTCAGATCAAGATCCTGAACCACTGGCTTCCTTCCAGTAACTTGCAAAAGCAAGTTAGATCAGAGCAGAATTAATCAAGGAACCAGTCTCATCAATTTCATCCAGACGCTTAATCTTACTGAAAATCTGACATTCGTTCTTGCTTCCAACTCCATTTCCTTGCAGTTTATATTTTAGAATCTAGAGAGTGGAGCCTGGTCATGCATCAAGGCCAAAAATAGATAATTGAAGCCATGAGGTATCACAAAGTAGCTGCAAAAGATGTTACATCATCCATAAACTGTAGAGCTTATTTTTTTCAGGCTTGATGTTTCACATGGATGCCTATGGTAAGTGTTGGAATGGCAATCCTTCTTATATCTGAAGAAAAAGAGTAAGTCTTATTTTCCCCATTCCTGCTGCAACAATGGAACTAACTCCCTGCAACTTACAGGAGTTTTTTGGAAGTGAACATTTCATTGGGAAGCAGATTAAAAAGAAAAGCTTAACTGAAACAGTTAACGAAAACCTGATCATTAGAGGGGGAGAGCAGCATGTGCAGTGGCTGTATTTTGTGGGTGTCACTGCTTGCGTTTTGAAACACTGGCTAAAATGAACAGCAAGAGAAATTTCAGAAACCAGTAGGCATACTTATCAATTTGATGTAAATATCAGGCTCATTTTGACTGGTACACACATACATGTTCATCATTTCGTTAATGTAATCTCAGGTGGTATTTTACATGTGTGAATGAGTAATTACAGAGCAGACATCACAAACAGAACTTTAGCATCACATCAGTCTATGCCCACAATAATACTGGTCAATAGAGACAATTCACAGTAAATAATGGAGAAATGTTCATGCATGTGTGAAGCAGCCTTGAATTTGAGTGGCCTACAAAAAATTGAGCTGAACCCTGACCTTCTATGATTTTGCCCTTGGAAATCCACTCTTTGTCATGGTTCTAGGAACAAAAATGTCGAGTGAGTGAACAGAACATTTCTGTTGCTGGAACCATGGCAGTTAAGAGTAGATTTCATAGCTCACAATATAAATACATGTTTAGGGTTTCAAGAGAGGTTATAAAGTGGTCCGGCATAGATGAAAATTAGAGGTAATAACATTCATTAAGTGGAACTGTTGCTGTTGCATAATGTGTAGTTTTGTGAAAGTGCAAGGTTTTTTTTTTTATTAAGTAAAATTTAGTTAACACTTTTTAAGTTAGTAGAAGGGTAGCAGGAAATCTGACAGCAGTGTTATTCCCCACCTGTCAAACTGGCAGAGATGCAGCACTCTGCATTGCTTCCATAAAGAAAGTCACAATTTGAAAAAGTGATCCAAAAGTAAAACTGAATACAAACAGATTCAGTACTAGAGAATTCAGTACTGAGAACATTTGCATTGAAAAACCAAGATTTTAACTATCTCTCTCTTCACATCACAATAAAACACATGTATGTTCAGATGTAAGCACCCCTAGGCTTGATGAGACTCACTCCCAGATAATTACATATAGGACTGCAGTCTCAGTTTACTTGCCTACATCCAGTTCCCAAAGATGCTAGTGTGCTTATCTTCTACTTGTGGGCCTCGCATAGGCATCTGTTTAGCTACTGTAAGAACAAAATGTTAGGTGAGATGGGCCTTTGATTTGATCCAGCAGGGCTTTTCTTATATTTTAAAATTGCACAAGAACCATGAAGAGGGTGCAATGTGTGATGGCATGATTTAGTTAAAGCCATGGTGATTGCATCTCAGTCAAAATATGTTGGATTTACCTAGAGAGAATGTTGAACAGGAGTTTAGTTAAGATGGATGCCAATAGATTCTACAGAGAGGTTAAATATAACAATTCAAGATCACCCAGCACTTGTCCCTGAAAGATCCTTTTGGGGAATAAGCAGGACTACTTAAGAGTAATCCGATGAATAACAGCTAGTCCTCAAACATATGGCCAACATCTTATTAACAGTACTACTGAAATCTGTTGGGAGATCTCATGAGACCAACAAGGTGAAATTACTCCTGTCAATCCATCGGAATGGAGTATTGATCAAAACACTTTCAGTACTACATTCGGGTCAAAAGCTGGAGCGGAACAGTCCCAGAATTCAATGCCATCCAAGTGCACTTAGATTTTCAAGGTGTCCATCTGCTTTTTCAGTACCACATCCAAAAAGAGAGATGGGGTGGAACAGTTCCAACAGGTTGCCACATAACACATATTTGGGAAAAGATTCCTCCATGCTGAAATAAGTGGGATTGTGCTTGCTCTGAACAAACCAAGTTCATTGTTTTTCCAAGATTAATGCTTCTGTTTATGACATTCAGAGTGAGTTCAAAACAATATTTTCATTTACAATGGGACATGATGATAAAGGATCTTAAAATATTTCAGTTTATGAGAGAAGGAAATGTAGTATAATTTAACTTCATGTTTTAGTGCTTCTGCAGAGACAGTTCATTAATCCTGTCGCTCATTGGTTTTCTCAGGAATATGCCTGCAGTCAGCACCGTCAAAGTCACATTGCCTGAATGTCAGGGACTGAACAACATGTCTAGAGTAGACATATAGGTATGAAGTGCACTATAATATTGGTGAACACGAGCATAAAGTATGCCAACTTCCAAGAGGATCCTCATATGCAAAGTGTGAAGCAGATGGTTCTAAAACAGATGGTCCAGGGCATGAACATACAAAAGTTCTTCCACAGAGAAGGAGGAGGGGGACAAAGAAAGTACTTCTCTTTTTACCCTGAGTTTTAATAGACTGAAATGTCATAGGAAGTAAAGCTAAATGTCATGGAAAGTAAGGTATAAGAAAAGTAATTCAATGTTAGGAATGAGCAGCACCCAACATTTTTCTTTTATTTTTGGAACCTAATGGCGATAAGCCCTCACAATTTCCCTCACCTTCAAAGTTTCTGCTACTCTGCTCCCACGCATGTGCCACTCCTGAAGTCTGCCTTGCCAGAAGGTTGTTGTAGGCCTCAAGTGGGCAAATAGAGAGAGAGTCACTGAAGTAACAGGGCTAAGGCTAAATATACAGATTAGTTTATTCGGTTTTCCAAGTGTTTATCGAGCTGTTAATTTCTTCACGATATTTGAGCTTTTGCATGATGTAACAATCACTTCCAGAAATCTAGCAGAATGTAGTGGAAGTTTAGCACTCATTTTTGTGTTAATTACTTCCAGGAAAACAAACATATTAACCCAGAAAATCTCATTAAAGAAAACCATGGGTCTAAAGTGATGACACTTGAAGCAGTAGAGTAGTTCTTTCCTGCCATTTTCATGGTGAAATGTGGGGGAACAGAAGCACACTTGTGAGGAAAGTTGTCCAATTACACTTGTTGTTGTGTCACACCATTCCCACTGGTGTGAACTGATTTTAGCGTGACATGCGGTATATGGGTCACAATATTTCCCACATCTGAATGCGCCCCAAGCATGTATAGATAGGTAGATAGAAAGAGATATTTGCTTTTTTTTTCATTTAAACTTCAGTTTTCAGTTCTGATACAAGCTGTGTACCCACCAAATGTTTAAAGCATGTTTAAAACACATGACTTCCCTCAAAGAAATAGGAACACTGAGAAATAAAAAAATGAACTAAACCAAATTTTTCCACAGAGATACATGGTAAAACAAGGCACTGGGCAAACATCTAATACAGGTAACATAATCAAGATAGAGAGGGAACAAAAGATGAAAAAATAAAAACAAGAGGGTACAAATCATTAATTATTATTTTTCCCTGAAGGTTTTCAATTCATCCAAAGAAACTGATATTTGGCAGGAATAAACTTCTATGAAATGGTCTGTTTATAGAGTCACAAACATCCCTCAACCAGCATCACCAGCATCATTAAATTTATACCCCACCCTTCCTCCTAAAGGAGCCCAGGACAACAAACAACAATAAACACATATTTAAAGCATTGTAAAAAACAATTCTGATCCCGATGTAGACTGGGAAAAATCTCCGCTTGTTGAAATAGGGAGGTTTTCCGTAGGCACCAAGAAGACAACAGAAACGGTGCTTATCCTTCAAGGAGAGGGACTTCCAAAGAGGAGGCGCCACAACATCAAAGACCTGATTCCTGCATTGTATGGAATGGACCTCTTGATAAGATGGTATCTGCAGGAGGTTCTCTCCAGTGAACAACTGGGTAACTAAAGGGTGAGCCAAACTTTCAGATGCAGTGGTACCTCAGGTTACATACACTTCAGGTTACATACGCTTCAGGTTACAGACTCCGCTAACCCAGAAATAGTACCTCGGGTTAAGAACTTTGCTTCAGGATGAGAACAGAAATTGTGCTCCGGTGGCGTGGTGGCAGCAGGAGGCCCCATTAGCTAAAGTGGTGCTTCAGGTTCAGAACAGTTTCAGGTTAAGAACAGACCTCCGGAACGAATTAAGTACTTAACCTGAGGTACCACTGTATCTGGATTCCAAGCTGCATAGGGCTTTATACAGCAAAACCAACACCTTGAACTTATCCTGGTTCTGCTTTCCCCCTTGTTACTTGGTATGTATTATTTTTGGAGATGGCAATGAACATATCCTTCATGTACCAGTTATCTAGGGGGGGGGCATCCTTCCACTCCTGAGCCACAACTAAATGTGCTGCAACCATCAATAGTGTGCTCCCTAACTTTTGACAAATCAAATATTGGGGCATTTTCATTCTCTCATATACTGTATATGTGTGTGTGTCTATATAGGTGTGTGTGTGTAAAAGTGTCTTTCATTTATAAAATAAACTTTTTTAAAATGCAAAGTAACCCTGAAGCTTCCAGAAATATATTTTGGATCCATATATTCTTTTCCTTCTTCTTTCTTTTGGCATGGAAATCAGGGAAACAACAAGGCAAAATATTTTCCCTTGCATTTATATTAAATATAGCTATACTAGTAAAGCAGTTCAGAAATTAGTCTGTATTTTGCAGTACTGCTCCAAAATCACAGCAGGTCACTGAGTGCAGTATGAATTAACTATTAATCTTAGAGAAAAATACATCTCACTGCCAAGAAAAAGTGAGTTTAGATGTGGCCATTATAAAGGAGCCGCCCTAACAATGCATTCTGAAAAATATCTTCTAACATACATATGACATTTTTCTTTTTTCTTATTTAAAAGGTCTTCATTGAAATAGCAGTGAGCATTATTCTGTAATAGCAGCATAACAATATAGCCAGCAAGCAATTCATATAAGGATATATATTGTGAATAGCGTTCTGAATATGGGACTTGATCCTACAAATCACTGTGCATTTTATTTCACTGAACAAAAAGTGTAGAATATACTGAACAAAATGGAGTTAACATAATATTCATGTGCATAAAACAATGGCTAAAGTCATTTGCTGTATGTGGTCATGGTGTTAAAGATAAGCATACAGAAAAAGATGAATGTCTATGCATGCACATTTCCATCTCTCAGTATACATTTAGTATGCACCGTTCATGTCCCAAAATTAACATTTAGCTCATCCACTGGCTTCAATTGAATGACTGCATTCAGGGGCTCAGAATGAATTAAAGTGACTTGTACTTATATCCTAGTGATAGCATTTAGGGCTGTGCATCAGCTCTCTCACTATTTGCATGTTTGTGCATGGGGGAAGGGTAAATAGCAAAGTGAATCAGGATGGTTCAGGGATCTTTCACTTGCACATTGAAGTAGGATGCTAGTAAGACCCCCTGAGTTAAATCAGGGGGCCCCAAAAGCCACAGAATGCTTGGTCATTCTGGTTTTTGGATTTTTTAATAATATGGTTTAACATCTCTCTACAATAAATGAGGCTGTCCAAAATGTTGTCTTCAGAGCACTGAAGAGCTTTGAATTGTTTTTTGTTAAGCACAGTGGTTTCAGATAGGTTTTCCAACAACCATTGACCAACCTTTAACACACAGGAATTATGGGGAGTGCAGAAGAGGGCCACGGGTTCCCATCCCATTTAGAACCCGTCTAGAGGGTCACAGGTTCCCCGTCGCTGGCATATCACATTGTAAAGGGTGATAGCTCAGCAGCATTGCAGCTATAAGGTCTCAGATTCAATTACTGCCATATTTGGATGACAAGGAATTAATGTTGAAAGGCTGGAAAGTATTCTCTTGAGACCTTGAAGTGCCACTGGCTGTCAGAGTAGATACTGCGTTTGGTGTGTTAGATGAATCAAAGGTCTGACATCAGACAGCTCCTTATGTTTCAGTTGACTTCGTTCAAAAGTGACTTTTCTTGGTCAATTAAAATCTTCAGGACTTTCCTTTTCTCTTAATACAGCTAGTTCACAGCCACAGCCACTTCATTTCATTCCAAAACTGTGTTAAGTAAATTTCCTATGACTTAGTAAGATAAAATGGAAACGACATAAAACCACAAATATATTTATTCAGATTATTGCTCCATGCATGTTGGTCAGATAACCAGACAAGAACCGGAGAGACCCAGGTTTGAATCCCCACTTTGCCAAGAACATAAGAAGAGCCTTGCTGGATCAGGCCAAACGGAGGTCCAGCATCCTGCTCTCACTGTGGACAAACAGATGCTTATGGAGAGCCTTATAGCAGAACCTCTGGGAGTGGCTTCCTCAGTGGATGGAACTGCAACAATGTCATATTGACAGCAGAGCTGTTGCCACTGGCCAAGAATAGAAGTGGAAGCAATATTGCAGCCAGGAGGCTATTGGTGCTGTTCCAACCCAGAGACCAAGCCACTCCCAGTTAGAACCAGTGTGTCATCCCTTCTCTATGGGCCTGGGCCTGATTAAAAGCACAATCCTAACCATTTCTACTCAGAATTCATCAAGACTTCATTCCAGGTATGTGAGGTTTAAGTTGCAGGTAGGTCTCACTGAAAGCAAGGTGAAAAGTTAGTCATGAAAACTTGTTCCGTTGTCTCAGGCTGCAATCCCACGAACACTTACTTGGGGGTAAATACCATTCAATACAGTAGGGCTTACTTCTGAGTAGGTATTCCTTGGAGTCATTTTCCCTATAACTCTTCAGCTTCATTTTTGTTACTGCTTATTGCTATTATTATGAAATCTCACTAAATTACTGATATAAATATAAACTGGGGAGGAGGAAAGATGATCCACATTTACAATCCTAGCTATGGTTTATTCCGTGCATTAATACTGTTTTAGTACTTTATTATTTTTAATTAAGAAGCAACTACACTTTCCTTGTGACTGTTCAAACAGGAAAACGCCCACTGTTGGTGGTGATTCACAATCTGCAACATAACAAATAAACTATAACTCACTGAGTTAAAATCCGCAATTCAAAATGGCACCATAAAACCATCCAACCTATTTAATGGATATAGTTATAACATTTAACTCTCTGACCTCAAGCAGCAATAAATTCCTCAGTTAAAATGGGGAAGTGACCATATTCTGCTTGGCTTCTTCCTAATCTGAGATCATGTGTTAGGTTCTCACATTTATGGCACATTATTCAGCTTTACATAAGATGCCATTAAAATCTCCAGTTATGACACTGTACTGTGATTGAAAAACTGCTTTCACATCAGGTGTGTCCAATGTGGGCATTTGCTCTCCAACAGGAGTCTTCAACTAGTATATATTATGGTTAGATTAGAATTTGAGTGTCCTACCCTTCTGACAAAAGGAAAAGCGAAGCACCTGATTTTAAAGCCTGAAAATCTCAATTCTTCAAGAGGAATGAATAACACAAATTTCCAAACATGTATGCATTTTGATAATTTGCTTTGCTTGCAAAAGTAGTTTCACTTGAAAACATTTTAAATAAAGGATTGCAACAGTAGGGAGAAGATTAAATGTGATTCATTAGTCACCGGGCAACCAGTTTGTAGGCACAAACGAACAGAGAGCTATAATGAGGAGGAGGAAGCTCTGTGCAAAATAAGCACTCTGGATATAGAAGGGCCCACTATGATCACTTGTGCTATGTGATCTCTCTGCAGAAATTGCCCATTAAGGTGGCAATAATATAAAATATAGAAATTCACATATACCACTGTGTGGGAGACAACATCAGTAGACATTGGAGGTGTGTAGATAGTTCTTTCCAATTTAAGTAAGTCCTGACCACAGCCCGTCATCATCCTTGAAATGGTATTTTCCTAAGTAATGAGTTTCTGTTTCCAAACAAGGGTTCATGTAGAGTTTTTTCACAAAGGCTCAACATAGCCAATACAGCCCATAAATCACAGTATATGCTATCACAACTATTTTATTCTATATGGGTTAAGACAAAAGAGATCTATTTCTGACATAATTTACTCAGCATGAACAAAAAGGTCACAAAGTTAAACCTACTAGCCTCTACCTCCCAAGGGGAACAGAAGCTAAATTAAATTTATATATGGTTTTGTTATGCCATTCCCAGGTTCCATCTTTATATATGCCACTCCAGTGAGAGTAAAAACCAATTCTTTTTGCACCTTAACTATTTTGAAAGGGTAGCTTCATTTGTCTACTTCAGTGACCCATCTACCTCCCCTTTGTTTAAAAAAACACCAAACTAGATTCTTGCGGCACCTGAAAGATCAACAAATTTCATGGACTAGAGTTCACCAGAAGCAGGAAATGTAATCCTTAATTGGTAGGTATATGTTGTTGTTGTTTAGTCGTTTAGTCGTGTCCGACTCTTCGTGACCCCATGGACCAGAGCACGCCAGGCACTTCTGTCCTCCACTGCCTCCCGCAGTTTGATCAAACTCATGCTAGTAGCTTCAAGAACACCATCCAACCATCTCATTCTCTGTCGTCCCCTTCTCCTTGTGCCCTCCATCTTTCCCAACATCAGGGTCTTTTCCAGGGAGTCCTCTCTTCTCATGAGGTGGCCAAAGTATTGGAGCCTCAGCTTCACGATCTGTCCTTCCAGTGAGCACTCAGGGCTGATTTCCTTCAGAATGGAGAGGTTTGATCTTCTTGCAGTCCATGGGACTCTCAAGAGTCTCCTCCAGCACCATAATTCAAAAGCATCAATTCTTCGGCGATCAGCCTTCTTTATGGTCCAGCTCTCACTTCCATACATCACTACTGGTAAAACCATGGCTTTTACTATACTGGTAAAATTTTACTTTACTGGTAGGTATATACATGAGTGTAAAGCAAAGGTGGAAAACCTGTACTACAGCTCCCATAATCTCTGACCATTGGACATACTGGATGGAGATGGGGGCAGTATGAGTTCAGCAACATCTGGAGAGCTATCGGTTCCAAAAGTAAAATGGAAATGAAATGTAAAAAGTACAGTCTGCAGCAACTAAGCTGAGTTTAAATGTGTGCAAAATAAGCACTGTGGCCCTTACAGCAGAACTCACTTGCCATAAAACAATAATCTTAGCACTGTGAAGTTCATCAGCACCTGTAATGAGACAGAAAAGCATTGTCTCTATTCAGTCTTGAAGGTACCACAGGACTGTTTGTTGTTTCTGTACCACAAATTTAATGTGACTCACAAATAAACCCAAGGGCAGAATTATGAAGAGGAAGAGGAAGGCTGTGCAGATAGAGATGAGTTCAGTTCTCAATTGTTCCCATTGAATTCTACGGGGAAAATGAAAACAATTGCAGCCTGGAGGGAAGGGTTAAACTTCCACACACCTGACACTGGGTATCTTAGCTCTCACTGAAAGTGATTCCCCCTGCAGCGATAATAGTGTACATAGTCATATATTTGTTTCCTGGGGGTCTCTACAATACATATCCCCTCTTTCTCTCCCTGATCATAATAGCACACATTTATAATTTGTTTTTTGAATGCAGCAATTTTATTTATTCATCTCTTACATTATCATGGGTAAACATAATATTTGTATATCACACAGATTTCAGCACCAGAGAGAGAACAGTGAATGAGAGGACAAGTGAATAATGTTTGTCCTGCATTTTAATTTCTCACACCTCCTCCACATACCACCTCCATTCCTAGCAAACACAAATGTGTTTCCTATCTACATGCCTAAGAAGCCAAAGCAATTTATTAGTAAGTTCCGTTTAACAGGCGTTGTTATTCAACCAAGCCTTCACATCTCTGGGCTCTTCTGCAATTTGCAGTATTTAACCTCTTGCTCCACTCAGAAGAAAAGCACAGAATTTAAAACAGTGAAAGCTAACAACCGAGCACAATCTATAAAAATGGTTGTGTTTCATTAGGCACTAGGAACCACTGAATGATTGGCATAGCTCATCTTTCTCAAGGCAATGACTGGAACAATAATCCTGCAATTTGCATACATGATACAACCTATTTACGGGTGAGGTGGCATTTCCACACCTATTCAGCATCTCCACAGGGAATGGTTTGCATTTGCAAAGGGCAACTGCTATCGGAATGTGGACAGATTTGGATACAGTAATCAGGTAGAGGTGCTGGCTGAGTGAAACTGTCCTTCCACACAACCTTGTCTAGGCAGCAAACCCCACATTACCAAGATTCTCCTGTTGGCACTTGTATGCCACTTGTATGAGAAAAAACAGAGTGCGCCTATGGGGATCAAGTCGAACCACTGCATTAGCAGCACCAAAGTGACCTCCTCAGGGCACAAACCTGGACTGTGTGTATGGAGGTCCTGGGCTGATCAGATGACAAGACAACACCTCCCCCCATCAGACTTGCTGGTTTGGTCCAAAGGAAAGCAGAGTAATATATATTTAGGGAAGTTTTTAAAGTTTTAGTATATTTTTATACTATACCATTTTACTATACCATTCCCCAGAATGGCTGGGGAAACCCAGCCAGATGGGCAGGGTATAAATTACTACTACTACTACTACTACTACTACTACTACTACTACTACTATTATTATATTTCGCACTAGCTAGACTGCAGGAGTTGCCAGAAGGAGGTGCACAAGGTGCCGTCCAACCATCTTAGGGACTCCACTCCGGATTTGTGCAGGGTTTACTCCTTAGCTTTTTCTTCTCCTGAGGATATATCACAAGGCAGCAGAGGTTTAGAATCAGAGCTTTCATTCTCTTAGATGGGCTACCTTCCCAAGTGGGTGACCTCCATCTGTCTCTCACTTCCATCTACAGCATGTACAGAAACCACCAACTTGACTGTTGGACCCACTATTGGTCTTGTCCGCTCAATCCACGGCAGCTTGTCTTCTCATGCAGAGGAAGCCCCTAACTCACTGAGGGTTTAAGACCCATCGGCTACCCTCACCTGGTTTAGTCAGTCAGTTGAAGCTGTTCCTAAGGTGTGGCCACTGTTGCATGCTGACTGCTTCTAGGAGCCATAGATAAGAGCTGAGTGCAGGGTGAGGACCAAAAGTGGACAAACTAACCCAGAAGGAGCATAACATGGCCCCCACCAGATGTAATACCCTTCCCCTAACACCCCATGGACCTCAGGATTATTACATGGAAATGATACCATGAGTAAGAATGAGATCATGTATAAAAGATGCCAAACATGGCCCAGTTCATACTTGCCCACTTCATGTGTTATCTGATGAAATTATGATTATAATGATTACAGTTGAACCTTGGTTCTTGAACGGCTTAGTTGACGAACAAATCAGCTCCCACGCTGAAAACCCAGAAGTAAGTGTTCCAGTTTTCGAATGTTTTTCAGAAGCTGAATGTCTGACGTGGCTTTTGAGTACAGGAAGCTCCTGCAGCCAATCGGAAGCTGTGCCTTGGTTTTCGAACAGTTTCAGTAGTCAAATGGACTTATTAAGTTCAAGAACAGATTAAGTTCAAGAACCAAGGGACCACTATATACTTGTCCAGAATATGAAGAAAATATGGGATTGTTTTCTAGTTGCAATGGTAGTTGTTGTTGTGAAATAAAAGCAGATTTATTTCATTTTGAAAAAGGTTCCAGTTTTACATGGTGAAAATAAAGATAGTCTACATTGTCTATTCCAGGAGCAATCAGCATATTGCTCTTCAAATGCTGTTGAACTACAATGTCCATCAGCCCCAGCCAGCATGGTCCTTGGTCCAGGACAATGGGATTTATAGTAACCGTCGGCTACCTCTGGTATAACCATGGATATTTTAAGTAGCTGTTTAGAGCTTATGTAACCTACACTGAATGCTACATTTTCAAATATTTTAAAAACACTCAATGTTAATGATGGCAATCAATTTTGTTTTTGCTCTGGTAACCAAGCCTTGTGAATGAGCTCGCTGGACGTTTGCTGACTCATTTGCATAGCAGATGCAAATAAAGGCTAAAGTGACATGCCAGGTGAATTGCTTTAACCTTGGCAGAGCGGTGTCACCTGGGATTAGACTTTATGGAAAGATAATGTGATATAGCAAGAGTCATTTCTATCATCTCAGCTGTAGCTGTTATGTAAGCTTGGTCTGCTGCTCTGAATTCCTCTAACAGCTTTGAGGGCTTGCTTTGTTTATTTTTACTTTCTCTTTCTAACTGGAGGTTCTAAATCAGGTAAACGTGAAAGAGACCTTGCAGGAAAGGAGCCTTCCGAATGTTGACAAGAGCTCACATCAGCATTAGAATTCCTGTGCAGTTGTGGCCATCAAAAGTTGTTTTGATTATGCAGATGTTATTACAATATATCTGGTATGATCATCTCGGGGCACTTTACATCTGTTTTCTATCTTAAAAACTAATAATACTCAGCCTTTATACACCTTTGCCCTGAATATCCAGAGCAGTGAGGAAAAGGTGAAAGATTTTCAGCCTGTCATCTTCTTCACACTTATTTAGAGTAAGCTCCATTGAACAGAGTGGGACTTGCTTCCAAGTAAAGATTACACTTCATATCTCTTCTGAATACTGTCACAGTAGTAGGACTGGATGAAACTCTCAGTTATGGGCTCTGTTTCTCTTTTTTCCAATCTTATTTTCAGTTCTTCACATTTCTGTAAGAATTTTTGATTATTATTATTATTATTTAAAAAAACCTCATGAGAATTTGTCAGCATTTTAGCACTAATTTCTCATTTAAAAACATATTTTTCCTATGCAGTTTTGACTATAATACACATTTCTGCAAGCAATCTGCCTTAATATTTTGTATGTTACTTTCACTTATGCACATTTCACCCAACTATATACATTTTTGGTCATAATGTTTGGTTGGAAAACTGAATTGCAAAATTTGGAGCAATGTCTATTTTTGAAGGACAGCTGTGTTTCAGTTCACATATTGTTTCAGAAAGTGTGAATTAGAGAAGTTCACCTTTAAACGTACACTGAATTGAATTGCTGCCCCATCTCTATTTTGCTTTCTGAAAGATGATTGTATTAATCCTGCAATATCTATGGGATTTCTCAATATAATAACAATGTCTGAAAGGCACTAACTCCACCATGTTGCACCTCCTTGAGATAAAACTTCCTCTGCATCAGATCTCAAGAGACCCTCCCGCACCTGCCAGTATGCTCTTTTTAACCTCAAATTTTCTTGGCAGGAATTACATTTTCTGAAATTGCATGCTAGTAAGTGTTCCCTCAGTAGCCTGTGCTTTGCATCATCTGTATTTTCTGTGTCCAAATTGCAGTTTTACAAGACCTGAAGGAGATGGAGGCAAAGGCTTGTAATAACTTACTCTGAGAGGTGCCACAGAAAAGTCTGCACGCATTTCATAATTCACCTAAAGAATGGTTTGTAGAGTGTTTCGCTTGATGGTTTTCAGTGCAAGAAAATGCAACTGCTAAGAAGAAGAGCACTTTTGGTGGTGAAGCCCCATCTCTGGAATACATCCCCCTTACAGGTACAATCGGCATCAACATTATTATTATCCTAGCTCCAGATTAAGACTTTTTTATTTGCCTAGGCGTTTAAAGTTTTGTAAGATGGTGAACCTGTTCTATGTGTTTTGCTGCTTAAATACATTAGTATTCACTGTTGCTTATTTTATGATCTGGTGGGCTGTTTTTGTGTTGAGTTCTGGACTTTGCCCTGGTATTGAGTCATCCAGAGCTTTTCAAGAAATAAATAATATCATAGCTGCCCCATCCTTTCTGCTTCTGCCGTGGTAGTAATTCTCTTTCAGACATGTAGGCCACAGACATGTACCGTGCCTGCTTCCTATGTACAAAGGCCTCCACTGAGGCAAACAGGCACTTAAAATGTAGTCAGAGTCCTAGGAGCAGATTAGAGGGGAATGACTAGCATAGTCCAAGGGATCTTCTGGTGTTCAGCAGCTTGAAGTAGAAAGGGCTTTCAGAGTCAAGTGGGAGGTCCCATGGGCCACATTAGGCCATATGAGGCTTTTATCCAAGTCCTCTGGACCACCAAGCATACAGCAACATCACTTCCCCCTTGCATATCAGAGGCCTCATACCACACCCTCCAAAATTCATCCTCATGAAAAAATAGGGACATTCCATTCAAAAAGCATAGAATGTCCCTGTTTTCTTGCAGAATGTTGAAGGGTATGCGTACACCCAAATATCTGTCTTGGGCTACGCTAGGCATCCCCCATTCTGAGATGATGATTTGAGAAATGTATGATCTAGCATAAAAGCTAGCAGCTCTTTGCGGGAAGGCGGCTATGAGGAATGCAGTGAAAAGGAAGGGTTGTAAAGCAAAGGAGATGTTCGTTCCTAGAGGAAAAAAGCCCGTGGCGCTGATGGCACCTTCCCTTTCACGGCGAATAACAGCTGAGGGGAATGTTCGGCAGGACCGTGCTGCAACTCAACCCCCTTCTTCTGATTTTCCTTTTCTCAATACTTTCCTTCTATTGTTTGTTTAATTTAAACAAGACATGTGCGATACGATCACACATCCCTTGCATTGTCTAGTTTGGCCCTACTGACTCCATCATGCAGAGCAGGTGGCAATATTTGCCATCTGCTTTGGAGTGGGCCCAGAGAAGCCTAGCAGGCTGAGAGTTCATTGTGGAATCTGTTCCATATGCTGCACTCCAGTTCAGGTTTTGGGCAGAGTAAGATGAATTTCTTTCTCTGCCAGAACTTTCTGTAGTGCAAGTTAACACTGGGCAACAATTTTTTACTTTTTGAATGTTGTCTAGATTTCTACAACTGATTTAGGGTATTTTTGCACTGCTGAATCAGGAAATTGCATCCGTTTCTCTCCATCAGGTCAGGTTTACTGTAAACTGAATGGTGGGCATTGATAAAGGTAAGTACACGTAAATTGCAAGTTGCTTCACCATTTTTCAAACTTCAGGGCTTGAACTTCCGTTTCTTGGAACTCCTGGAATGCTCAGCGGCAGGGAGGTCTCTCTTCAGAGTCCAACAGTAGTCAGCCATCATGACTGCGTCCCAGCGACCCTGATACCTGGTCTCCATCTCTTTCATGTCCTAATGGAATCTCTCCCCCTGCTTGTCACTCATTGAACCCAGGTTCTCAGGAAACCGGTCCACATGTGAAAATAGGTAATGCATCTTGACTCTCATGTTGCAGCCCAGGTTTCTGAAAGCAGTCGGCATGTTGTTGACAAGTTCTGCGTAGTTTCTGGCCTTATTGTAGCCAAGAAAGTTCTTCACTACCAGAACAAATGCCTTCCACGGTTCAAGTTCCACTTCGTTCACTGACTTTCCGAACTCTGGATCTCTGATGAGCTGACGGATCTGAGGACCGTCAAAGATTCCAGCTTTCAACTTCTCCATGGTCAATCCTGGAAAAGTACCGTATTTTTTGCACCATAACACTCACTTTTTTCCTCCTAGAAAGTAAGGGGAAATGTCTGTGCGTGTTATGGAGCGAATGCCTACGGGTGGCGGGGGGGGGATCTGCAGCAGTCGTGAGCAGAGGATCCATGGTTCCCCTTCCTTCCCTCCTCCATGGTTACAAAGCATGGATCCACATGGATCCTCAGGATTTTTGCATTGGACTACTCCAAACTCACTGTCAGATCACATGTCTGTGGCCACAGCATGAACCACAAAAATCATATATCCACTATTTCGTTTAGAATATTTTTTTCCTTGTTTTCCTCCTATAAAAACTATGTGCGTGTTATGGTCTGGTGCGTGTTATAGAACTGCTTGATTAAGCCGAGCTTGATGTGCAGCGGTGGGAAGAGTATTCTGTCTCTGTCCACCAGACGATCGTTGATGACATTCCGTTTTTTGCAAGGCACCAATTCCTCCCACACAGGCCAGTCCTTCTTCGTGTAATGCTGAGCACGGTCCCTACTATCCCACATGCACAGAAAACATGGGTACTTGGTGAAGCCAGACTGTTGTCCCAACAAAAAGTTCACCATCTTCAGGTCAACACAAATAAACCACTTATGCTGATCATAACCAATTTTCTCCAGCACATACTTCACCGCTTCATAGTTCTCCTTCAGTGTACTTGAGTGAGCCAGGGGTATAGAGGCAAACTGGTTGCCGTTGTGTAGCAGAACACATTTCAGTGATCGCTTGCTGCTGTCGATGAACAGTCTCCAATCTTTGGGTTTGCACTGTGGCACTCCAAGCTTGAGCAGAAGCTGCACAATATCTGCACAGTACACCAAGTCCTTCTCTTCCGAGAAAAAACGCAGATTTTATGACTTCAAACTGATACCTTTTTGACATAATCACCCAGAACTATCGGACCTGAATACTTCTTGTCATTAAAATAATCATTTCCAAGCAAAAATTGTTTGACATGGCATTTTACCCCCACCAACTTCTTCTAAAATGCTCCACACAAGCGTACATGTGAACAAAAACGTAAAAAAACGACATGTGGCCATAGCTCAAAAACTTGACCTGATTGAGCAAAACCAATGTGATTTTTGGATTCAGTGCATCAGATTCGTCCTAAATCAACTGAAAAAACGCAGACAACAAATTTGTTGTTGACCAGTGTAATCCGAGAAAATATGCAAAATGCAAGAGACAAAAAAAACGGTGCAATCAGTGAAAGAGAAAATTGGTGTCCTCTAGTAAGCTGAATAATAACAAAAATAAATATATGTGCTTACTAAAAAGATCAAGTCAAAACAATCAGTGTTTCAGTTGTTACAAACCTTAACAGCAGGTTCTACATAGGGTTGTTGGTACAATATACTGTAGCTCTCTCCTCTTGTTTTACATTTAAATAGAGAAGAAAATAGTGAGCATGCTGGAGAAGCTGTGCTGAAGTTGGCACAAAGTTGACGTCTTAACTCATTCAGCAAGCATTTGTTTATTTCATAAAATTTGCATACTGCTTGATTGGAAAAAAAGACAAAAACCCTCAAAGCAGTTTATAAAGTAGTCTAGCATAAACTTATGCATGTGTTGTCCATATCCATACGTAGACTTTCCAAGTCTAAAGAGTCACACTATATAGTTTCAGAATAATCTAACCTATTTAGCTGTCATGAAGGCATTCATGGGTCCTGCGTCTTCTTGAAATTATCCAGTGATATTTGATATCTCTTTAGATGCCTATATAAATTGCTCTGTATAGAAGCTTTGGTCTTTATTCTGCACGTTATTAATATGCAAAACATTCTGTAAACTTCTGAACAGAGTCAACCCTTCAGAAAACTGTGGGGCGTTTGAAAGCATTCCACTCCAAGCATGTTTCAGTATTTGCCTGCTTTTTTCCACTCGCAGCTCTGCACACAAGCATTTAAATTCTTCAGCACATTTCACTGGAGTGTAGAATGCAATATTTCTTTCTGATCAAGATGCTGCTACATTATGTTTGCTGGCTTTGTGTTCATAGCTTAACCTTTACCCTTCTTGCTGCAGTTCTCTTATTGAAAACATTAATTCCTCAAGATTATCTCATCTGATAAAACCTTAATGGTATGTGTAGATCTCTAGTGTCTAAACCTTTGTCATTTTTATTCCATTTGTGGGAACCTGCTTTCAGATAGTCTGTAAACAACATAGGTGACATTGGTATTAGTCTCCACTTGGCTTTCCTACTTACATTTATTAAGCTATTCTTTATTTCCATCATGTTGGTGCCATTTAGATAATGGTTATCACTGACACCTTTAGTAATTTTCCATGTAAAATCTGGGAGTCTATGAAAAACAATGTCAGTTAAATACAAACCTCTTTGAGGCAACACCTTGTTTGCAAAGTTAAGGAGGTAAGCCTTCAGAGCCATTCTCCATATTTTCTCTTGTCACCCACAACAATATCAACACATTTCCAATGACCAAGAGGTATACACACCCACACCCACACCCACACCCACACACCAAACAACTATCTCACAAGCTATGTGGGTGGGCAGGAAGATTCTTTTGTCCTCTCATCCTGCAGTTTTCTCTCTCAGAAGCCACACCTTGAAGCACCAACTTATAAGTTGCCTGGAGTGCAGTTTGTTCCCAGTCCATTCTAAGCCACCATGTGGTTGATTGCTCATTTACATTTGCGCGGATCCTTCCTTTTCAGCAGTGTGGCGGTTAAGGTGGGGAGAGAAATAAGCCATATTTATTTCCTTACTTGAGTGCAAGGTGTGGATCTTTCCCTTACAGCAGTGTGTGTGATGGGGGGTGGGGGGCGGAGGTGATAGTGTTATAGGATTGGGAAGGGGGATTATGTTTTTGATTCCCTTTCCTGTAGGATTGGAGTCTGTCAAACTGGACTCTTTGTTAAGTTAATAGGCACATCCGAGTCACATCATGCTCTAAACTATAGAGTCTTAAAAATGACTATGTTGTCATAGAAACAACTAGTACCTAAAGATGTCCAGAACGGTGGGGGAAGGCACCTTACCTAGCGGACGAGTTAGAAGTTAGAAGTTGGGGAGCATACAATAACAGAACAAGCCTAATCATGTAACATTCTAGTATGATATAATGATTAGAGTGTTGGAATAGGGTGTGAGAGATCAAGGATAAAAGCTTCAGGCATGAAGCTCACTGTATGATAATAAAGCAATTGCTATAGTTTTATTTGGATGAATGATGGATGCTGCCTGTAATCCTCTGTCCATCTACATGAGAATAGGTTGCACTGAACTCTTTCCTGTATTGAACAAGGAAACAAGCCAATTGGCCAATTCGTTCAGTAGTTGGTGCTTTTCCTTTCAATTATTTTACAGGCTTAAGAGAGCACTACTGAACATTTTTTTTAATAAGTTTGTGTATGCCACTGATGAAGCATTTCTTAGGGTGTAGTTAATAACACAGTCCTGTGCATTTAACTGAGAAGTGAGCATACGACTGAAATATCCTAGGTGTCACCCACGTGATCTTGTAGATGCCCCACCATATGTAGGTTCTATCAGCCTCCAAAGGAAGGAAGTGACCAAAGGAAGAAAGTGAGAACCAAATTGACCCTATAACTCTATGCAACTTAGAGAGAAGATTCAGACAAGGTCTGAAAACATTCTGAAAGTGGACTGTTTCTTTCTACCAAGTCTTTGGAACATAACTACAAACACTAGTATAGTCAGGAAAGATGGGAAAGGAAGTTGAGTTGAGCTGGATTTCAGCATAGGCTCCTGCAAATAATTGTACTCAATTCACCTTGAAGCCACCTTCTATTTAATTCACCTTAATGTCTACTTTGGGTAGTTGGTAATCGTACACATATCCAGGCTTGCAATTTTTTTGAGACCTTGGGTGTTGCTGCTACCATCAGACAAAGTGTGCTACAGTGATTATGGGTCTGTGATGCTATAACAAAACCCATGATTTTCTTCGGATAACTTTTAATGCCATACGTTCAAGGATTCATCCAGACATGAAAAGCACCTGGGTCAGGGAGGGAAGTTTTAAACAAGTTCTAGGGACACTAGCACAGAGAACACTGGAAATTAATTTGGGTAAGTTAGATCTGCTTTATGTGACAACTGTGATTGCAGTGCCTGCTGTGATGTTACACCAGTGGTTTCTTGCATCAAATACAAAACAAAAGCAAAAAACTTAAGGAGAGATCATATTTTGCTGAGTGGGCATGCACAGGGGACCCATGGTTGATCAGGCCTCACTAGCATATAATGCCTGAAACTTTAGGAATATGTACCTGCTGTTTGCATGTTATGTCTTTTTTGTGGGTCTTAGCTAGCAAAGCTGAACATCAGAGTTCAGAAATCAAAATGAGGTAATAGATAACGGAGTTGATATATTTTTGTTAACTGTTTTCTCTTTCCAGTGTGAGAGCCAGTGTGGTGTAGTGGTTAAGAGCGGTAGACTTGTAATCTGGGGAACCGGGTTTGCGTCTCCGCTCCTCCACATGCAGCTGCTGGGTGACCTTGGGCCAGTCATACTTCTCTGAAGTCTCTCAGCCCCACTCACCTCACAGAGTGTTTGTTGTGGGGGAGGAAGGGAAAGGAGAATGTTAGCCGCTTTGAGACTCCTTCGGGTAGTGATAAAGTGGGATATCAAATCCAAACTCTTCTTCTTCTTCTTCTTCCAGTACTATGGAAACAGATCAACATCATGCCTCATTGCAACAATGAGGAATTAATATTGATATATATATATATAAGGTAAAGGACCCCTGAACGGTTAAGCCCAGTCAAAGGCAACTATGGGGTTGCAGTGCTCATCTCGCTTTCAGGCCAAGGGAGCCACCGTTTGTCCACAGACAGCTTTCTGGGTCATATGGCCAGCATGACTAAACTGCTACTGGTGCAAGGAGGACCGTGACAAGTGCCAGAGCACATGGAAATGCCATTTACCTTCCTGCCACAGTGGTACCTAGGTATCTACTCGCACTGGTATGCTTTCAAACTGCTAGGTTGGCAGGAGCTGGGACAGAGCAACGGGAGCTCACCCTGTTGCGGTGATTCGAACCGCCGACCTTTCAATCAGCAAGCCCAAGAGGCTCAGTGGTTTAGACCACAGCGCCACCCACGTCCTTGTAATATTTATATACATTTAAACCAGTGGGCGACATCCAGTGATGACCGTCCACCTGTGCAACAGAAATCTGCTAGTGCTATGAAACAGGACTTTCAGATTCTCTTCTCTCCCATACATGCAATCCAATTTACTTCAGAGGCTCTCCTAATCTTCTGGAGCAGATTTTGGAGATAAATGGGAGGAGGACTGCAGAGAGAAAGAGAGAAAGTAGCCCCACCTATGAGCACCATATTAGCTGTCATTTAGTATCCTTTTATTATCATAATAATAAAGGTTCTAGATAGTCACTGAATGTTATATATTTTTAAAAAACCCTAAGGTGATGCTAGTAGCAGGGGCGGGCATCTATCTCAAGTCAGGATCTATTTCATTTGTATTTCATATGCTTCCAGGTGTTCTTATAGTTTTTCCTTGTAAATTACGTTGCCTTTGATAATTGTATTGAAGGCAAAAGAAGAAGCTATACAGTATAGGACTTACTGCAGTGCACTAGGTACAAATGTGAGTGAACCTATAATAAACAAAGTTCACACACCCTCTTACAGCATGTTTGTGCCAGTTGCCAACCTAGGCATCATCTAGTCATGAAGTCAATTATAACTGCAGTCCAAGGTCAACATTCAATTAAATGGAAATTACAGTTATTTGTTTACATAGTTCAAGAAACATTTCACCTCACAAATGCCTTAGGTGGTGACAAGCCAAATGGGCTAATCAGTAACTGGTGGTCATGATTCAAAGCTGCTGCTTTGCAGGGCTTGCAGCTTAAAATGTTGTGAAATATTCCATAGCTGGATAATGAGGTATAAACCGCAGGAATTTCTTTATAATGCATACATGTACCACCAGGCTGAGAAGAAAGCTGGGGGGGGGGGGCGGAGAGGATTTGTGTACTGCCTGGGAGGACCTCATACTTTATCTATAACACCCACCCTACACTTTTCCATCATTATTGCATTTGATTCTGTTTGCTATCCCACTCTGCTAAATGTCAAGAAGTTGACCATATAATGAGTGCTTGTATCTAAGGTCCACACATCTGTGATTAGTGATATGGGTAGTCTTTATCTAAATTAGAAATTCTGCCCAAGATGGAGATAAAATCCCCACAATAGAGGCACTACCATATTCATAAATCAAATTATTATTATTAATTTCATAAAAATTTATACATTGGAATGTAGGTCTTCCTACATTCAGAAGTTTAATAAAGTTGTGGCCTAATTTTAATTCCATATAACATTGTCAGAGTCTTTATTCCTTCCTTGTGATCCCTGGGGGCTGGGGCTGTCGCTGCCTGGTCACGCAATTGTCCACCCCTGTCAGTAACTGAGCCCAGTAGCTTCATCCCTGGATCATCTCATTGCTTGAGGTAACTGGAAGTTCTTGCAAGCACAAACCCAGGAATCGTCACTTCACATTTTAGTGTATTCTTAGGAGGTGGAGTTTTCATTTGACATGCTATTATTGTCTAGGGTTGTTAAACTACAGTGAGTAGGTACACTATGCACTTTCAGTGCGTACACATTGGTCAGACAATTGCTTATTACTCCAGATTTACTTCCATCATGTTTAAATAAAATAAGGAACTGATATACATTAAAGGAGAACCACCCCAAAAAATGAATAATTTTTCTTCAGACCTATAATTGTTTTGTTTTTCACATGAATTCTACCCCTAGCTGAGAGATGAATCAGTTTTTAATGGTTAGCTCATCAGAAAAGATTTATAACGTTCATTGTTAAACTCCAGCACAGTCTATCCTTATATTTAACATTTAAAATGTGTGTTCATCATGTTTCTTGAACTGAAGAGTAATTTCACCTACACTGCAGTGTTGAGAAAATATAGCCATTATTGAAATTAAAAATACATTTTGAAAGACATTTGATAATTTAATTGTTATGACTATCAGACAGGAATAGAAAACATTGTGTTTGCAGGCTGTATTCATGCTGAATTTAAAACTTATTAAAATCCTTCTGTTCAATATCAGTACTTCTGACATTCTGAATGGCATTTCCACCGTAGGAACATGGAAATCTTTTGGGTCACTCAGAGCATTGGTCCATACTGTTGGTTTATTTTCTTACATTCATGTCAATTCTTTCTTCCACTCTGGAGCCCATACCCCTCAACGGTCCTGTTTTAAGTGGGACATCGCAGAATTACAGAAGCCATCCTTGATTGGATATAAGAATGTCCTGTTTTTTGGTCCAGCGTGAGTCAGCTGGCTTGCACCAGACCAAAAGTCACTCAAAAGTCATTTTTGGGTCTCACGCTCTTGCGTGGGATCAGCTGTCTCCCGTGAAAACTCAGAATGACCGCTCCCCGCTTAAAACGGGGGGCGCCCTTTGCGTGGGCGCGTGCAGCCCCTAGACCTGGAGCGGCCCCAAAAGCATAGGCTTGGCTTTGCCTTCCCTCAGGTGTGATACCTGGAGGTCTCCGCCTACCTCAGTCAGTTGTCCAATCCCACCTGGGGGAAGCGTTGCCAAGGAGACCAGGCCAGGTAGAGGAGGGATTACCTGCCCACACAATAGAGGGAGGATCTTACCTAGGAATCCTCACTTGGCTCCAAATACAACCCCCCCAAATACATCCTGGACCTGACCAACCACTGCCTAACCAACACGTACTTCATCCACAATGGACAAAGATACAAACAGATAGAAGGAGCACCTATGGGATCACCCCTCTCACCGGTCATCGCAAATTTGTACATGGAACACTTTGAAACCAATGCTTTAGACAAGTCAGAACACAAACCCAAACTTTGGCTCAGATATGTTGACGACACCTTTGTAATTTGGCCACACGGGAAAGAAAAACTAGATAGCTTCCTCACACATCTCAACAGCCTACACCCCAAAATACAATTCACTATGGAAATAGAAGACAACAACCAACTCCCCTTTCTTGACGTCCTAATCTACAAAAAACCTGATGGCTCCCTAGGACACACTATCTACCGGAAAAAAACACACACCAACCGCTACTTACATGCACAATCACACCACCACCCTGCACAAATAAACTCCGTAGCCAAGACTCTCATCTCCAGAACCAAACGCCTGGCTGACAAAGACCACTTGACAACTGAGTTACAGAATCTCTCAAATGTGTTAATCGCCAATGGATACCAGAAAAACAGGGTTACGAAGCTAATCCAAAAAGAAACACCCCCCAAAAACCAAGACACAGAAGAAAACAATGGCATGGCCCTCCTTCCTTATATCAAGGGCACTACAGACAAAATCAGCAAAATCCTCCATAAACACAATATCAAAACAGCCTTCTGCACCAACCAAAAAATAGCCAATATCCTCAGAAACCCAAAAGACAAAATCCAGCTGGAAAACCAAGGGGTCTATGAAATACCCTGCAAAGTCTGCCCAGCCACGTACATTGGACAAACAAACAGACGAATAAATGCACGTATCGCAGAACACAAGAATGCCGTCAAAAAAGAAGAAAAAACTTCCTCTCTTTTCCAACACATGAAAGAAACAGGACACGAAATTAATTTTGCAGATTCCAAATTGCTCTTTAACATGGAACATCACCACAAGAGAATAATCATGGAAGCCATCGAGATAGAGAAACACCCTCACAACATGAACAAGCGTGACGACACGTCCCGCCTACCAGACATCTGGAAATTAGCCCTCCCCACAAAAACCGACACCAGAACCAGAGGCACACAGAACGCCGTCACCAATCAACCACACCAGACCCAAACCCAGACCCTCTCCACAGACATATTACAGACTCCATCCAGTAGCCAAACTATAATGGCACCTCCGAATGCTGCACCCCCCTGCAATCCCTACACAGATCTGGCTGGCACAAGGCACAAAATCACAGCTCGCCCCTATACACGAAGCCAAGCCAGAGCACAACTAAATGCAGCACAGCCATCTTCTCAGAAAAACTCTTCACAAGTTCAAGAGGTCAAGACACGAAAGCTTTAGCAACTAATCTACACTTAATGACCCACCCAGTGGTATTCAGAATATCACTCATGAAATCACTCAAGATATCCCTCAAGTAATTAAGGAACAAAAGAAGAAAAGGCACACTAATCTAGGAACTTCCTCTCTGCCCAGAACGTTGGAGGCTATACACCACACCCCTCAACAGTATTTATAGGAACTCAAACACCAGATTCTGCTCTGTTCCAGTAACAAGAAGCCGAAAGCACCAGCCTGAAGATGACGAGTGAGACCTCGTCGAAACGTCGCCCAGACACCCCGACTCTTACACGGGAAGACACCCGAAGACACCAAAACCTGCATATATATATATATATATATATATATATATATATATATATATATATTTCTATGTAAACTGCTTTGTGAAGTTCAGAAAAACTATAAAAAAAGTATTTCAGATGAAAGGAGATTTCCATTTGGGACATTTCTCGCACCAATCATCAGGTCCCCAAAAGTGGGTCAATAGCCTTATCAGTGAGCACAGAAAAGAAACCACTGAGAGACTCAAGTGGTCATGGTAGTGGTCAGTCACATGATAGCTCTACATTGCCTGAATCTGCTGTCAGGGATTAAAAAAAACCAACATTATCACCCAATGAATGAACCCACTAGCTGGTTTGTCAAATCTCATGATAACTTACCCATGGACAAACTTCCAATCTGGTTCCGTCATGTGCATCTGTCAGAGCAGAATTTGTCGTGCCTTGTGCTAGGAGAGCTGATTTAAATGAGCTGATTAAACTGCACACCCTAAAAAGAATGCATGTGCTGTGCACCAGACCATGGAGAACAAAACAACTGAAACTGTTTTTACTTGAATTCTCAGCAAAAGAATAGACTTGTTAAAATTATTTTCAGTTCTCCAGAAGGTGAACTGCAGTAGGAAAATGAATGCATTTATACAAAATGCCTGACAAATATGTTCTGCATTGCAAAGCAATACGTATTTCACAAAACCATGGGGCATTTTTAATGAACATTAGTTTTGTGCCAGATGCTTAGGCTTTTAAAGCGGGTTTCTAGTGTACTTTAGTTTTAACCCCATGCCCCCCTACTGCTTCCCAGTATAAAGTCCCAGCAGGCCTGCACTTGGCTAACAAGTGAAGAACCCTGCCCCAGTTTTCCATAATGCATTCATGAAAGGATTTGTAACAACCGGCAGTTACTGCAGCGAAAAGAATAAACCAGTGTTACAAAGGCATTTGGGAAGTAAGCACAAAACCACAATCACTACCATTCTTATGGCCCATGAATGCCCTATAAACATTTGCATATTACCAATATAAGTCATGCTCAAACCGTATGTTCAATACATATCCTTCATATCCTTTTTATTTACTCTCCAGACAAAAAGTATTCTGATAAACCTTTTATTGAGACCTAACATCTCTATTTTAGACACAGTGACTTGGAAGGTTATAATGTAATGCTCTGCTAATTTGAATGGCTGCTAATTTCAAGTGTCAAACAAGAAGGGATGGTAAGGAAGATAAGGAACTCCTACAAGATTCTCAGCTAAAGCAGACGTCTCATGCTCCTATAGCTGTTTCTGCACTACATTCTGGACTAGCAGAGATCTGTATGAGGATCTGCACTGCTCCAAGTGGATTGTGGTGAACAGGCATGCTGACACTCCCAAAGGCCTACATTTGAAAGCACCTGCAGAAAATAGATGTTGCTTCGGATGTTGCAAGGAGGTGCTGACAGACTATTCATTAGTAACTTTGGGCACTGCATTTTTGTGTGTGTGCTTATTATGTCATATTCAATGTAGTCACTTGTGAGAAGAGTTTGGATTTGGATTTGATATCCCGCTTTATCACTACCCGAAGGAGTCTCAAAGCGGCTAACATTCTCCTTTCCCTTCCTCCCCCACAACAAACACTCTGTGAGGTGAGTGGGGCTGAGAGACTTCAGAGAAGTGTGACTGGCCCAAGGTCACCCAGCAGCTGCATGTGGAGGAGCGGAGACGCAAACCCGGTTCCCCAGATTACGAGACTACCGCTCTTAACCACTATACCACACTGGCTCTCATGAGAGCCAGTATCTCTCATGAGATACTTGAGTTCCAGATAGGTATGGAGGAGAAATTCATTTCAGCTGTGATTTAAAGTCAAATTTATCAAATTTATGCAAAGCAGAGAGAGAGAGAGAGAGAGAGAGAGAGAGAGAGAGAGAGAGACTGAAACACAGTCATTTTCAAGAATTGCACTTATCCAGATTTTGTAGAGCTGTTCTCAAACCAAACAGTGCTTACAAAATTGTATGTTTTAGGAGGAAATGTGCATTAAAATAGTGGGGGGAGGGGAATTACAAAAATGCATTATATTAGGAGAAATTGCTTGCAAAAATGTGTACATTAATCAAAACTGCACACAAAAATGTGTTTGTTTGGATAAATTCACACTAAAATGCTGACAACTTTTAATGAGGTTTTTTTTATATAAAAATAATAATATCACAAAAGTCTGTGGAAATGTGGATAACTGAATTTAAGACTGAAAAGATGAGAAACAGGAAGAACCAAAATCGACAGACCTTCCATCTGTAGTTCCAGATGCACATTTCATTTATCCATTTCTCTAGAGGTTGGATGCAAAAATCAACAGTCTGAGAGATACACCAGAAATTTTAAACAAGGAAGTATAACAACTTCCTTCATCTATATTGGCTATGCAGAATATCACATGTACTTTGCAGTGATATAGTTTTATAGATTAAATAATCAAATTGGCTTTGAAAATTAGCTATGGCTCTTCCCAACTTGGAGTGGGGAGAACATTTCCAAATTAATCCATTATGAGCTGGGATATTCTTGCCTATCTCTAATGAATAGACAGTATAATTAATTATTTATCCCTCATGGAACAAAAAGTGTATGAAGACATAATGAAATACTTTCAACACTGGTTTCCACCCTGGTTTTAGGACCCAAACACCCTTGGATGCCCTGATAGATGACTTACCCCTGAGAATTGTAGAGGGGATGCAACCCTGTTGGTTTTCCTGGACCTCTCAGCTACTTTCATTGCTATTGACAATAGCATATAATATTGTTTCTTATAAAGGCTTTCCAGCAAAGGTACATTAATTCATGCTAAACTGCAATTGAGTATCCACGGAACTGCAAATTTCATCGACATGAATAAGTAGAGAGGTCATCTTGATTAATGCTATTATCAAAGTGAATAATAGAGATACCAATGCCATCCCTTTCTAACTATGA
Source organism: Podarcis vaucheri (assembly GCF_965113315.1). NCBI lineage: Eukaryota > Metazoa > Chordata > Lepidosauria > Squamata > Lacertidae > Podarcis > Podarcis vaucheri. The sequence goes on from NC_138767.1 coordinate 39,553,107, forward strand.
ATTATGACCATTTTTCCCCCTGTTGAAGAGCATGAGATTGAACCTAATTATTTTTAAAGTTACATTCCCCTGGCATTACGTACAACAAGGCATTTCGATCTTTCAGATGAAAGGAATGGAACTGAATCCCCGCCCATTAAGATAAGATTAGGTCTTGCTGAACTGTGTGACCTTATTGTGCAAAACAAAGATCAGCTCGCATGAAAATGCTTTCTGTTTCTGTGATTTGGAGCACATTTTATGTATGGCTTCCATTCAAAACACAACTGATAATATTTCTTAACAGGTAATGATAACTAGTGCATCCTCCCCTGTTTCAGTTCAGAATGGCTGTTCAGCTACAACTAATCATTTCCTCCCACAATGAGAATAGCTTGCATTACTACAAAGCTCAGTCTGATACTTTATGAGATGTATTGTGCAAAGCATGATATCCCTAAAATCTGTAAAAAAATGCTGGACATAGGGTACTGGCTTGCTAAACCTAATATTTAAATGCCAGGGCAGGGACTTGGGGGAAGCGCTGTAGCTGAGTGATAGACTGAGAGAGTGATTTACATTCAAAATGCCCCACCTTTGGAGTCTGGCATCCTCAGGGAGGGCTGAGAAGGACCTCTTGTCTGAAACCTTGGAGAGCTGCTGTCAGCAGTTTGAGCTGCTTAGACCAATGGTCTGTTTCAATATGAGGCAGCTTTCTGTATTCCTCTGATTGCAAGAATTTGTATGGCTGAGCAGCTTACTAGGTCACAAGCTGGCTTATAACATTGGACGTTAAAATATAGATTCAATAAGTATGGAGGACTTTTACTTAACGTTGGATGGTTAGTTTCTTTGTGGTGATGGTGGTTATTGTGATGCTACAGAGCACAGCTTTCCTATGCAAGGTATCTTGTCTAACAAGGGATGGTCATAGCTACAACTGACAGTTTTTAAAAGGGATTTTTCACTGGTGTTTTTTAATTGAGGGAGTTTGGCAAGCCCACATAGCAAGCTTAGAAAGTGTAAAACAAGGAAGAACTCTCCTGTGCAGATTGTGTTGACTCCTTAGGCTTAACTCATTGACAATCTGTCAAAAAAGCATTGCATTGGGAGGCACAATATTTTTGTTATAGCATGTCATGGTAAATTAATCTGCCCTTAGGCTCCCAAGATTGGCAGGGATGGGATTTGCATACTTTTTTCCTGAGAAGAAGTAACCAGAAAATAGTTTGTTTATCGCCGTATGTGGTATTTTTTCAAGCTTTCATAGTCTTAGCGATGCACAGCCAAATGTTCCAAAACTCATCAGAATAGATAGGCAAGTAGTTAACTTCATTGAGTTGCCCAAATATTTGTTGTAGATTACCCATCTAAAAGGGGACGTGGGTGGCGCTGTGGTCTAAACCACAGAGCCTAGGGCTTGCCAATCAGAAGGTCGGCGGTTTGAATCCCAGCGACGGGGTGAGCTCCCATTGTTCAGTCCCAGCTCCTGCCCACCTAGCAGTTCGAAAGCACGTCAAAGTGCAAGTAGATAAATAGGTACTGCTCCAGCGGGAAGGTAAATAGCATTTCCGTGCGCTGCTCTGGTTCGCCAGAAGTGGCTTAGTCATGCTGGCCACATGACCTAGAAACTGCGGACAAACGCCAGTTCCCTCAGCCTATAGAGCGAGATGAGCGCCGTAACCCCAGAGTCGTCCGTGACTGGACCTAATGGTCAGGGGTCCTTTTACCTTGACCTTTACCCATCTAAACCTGGAATAATAACAACCCTGTGGTTCATTTTCAAATGGTAATGCTACTTGTGCTACTTCACACCTGCAAGATCTCAACCGGTCTATCTCTAGGATACTCTTCACATAATGGTATCTGTATTAGGTATCAGATCTTAGTAGCAACTCAATGGGTGGGGCAGAACCATTACACTAGCATCCTGGCAGAGGGGGATCACTGTAGCTTATTGGGACGGAGAGGAGTGAGGTGACAAGGAGGTCCATGCAGTGCAAACACAGTGGCAGAGCCAATCCAGTGCTCCCACTGATGTGGCTGCACCTCTTCAACCTCCCCACCGCTTCACCCCTCTCAGTAAGCAGCAATGACCCAGAAAGGTAGCGGAGTGCCTCTACCCTCCCTGGTGAGCTGCTTCTGCCTGATCTACTTCTGTTTATTGTTCTTTGCTTTGTCTTGCTTTCTTAACTGTTGCTCTTATGATGTCAGTCCTCCAGGACAAACGTTTGTAATGATAGATGAGTGATGGGGATTCATGCTATCAGACTGCAGCTCCCTGACCATTGGTCATACTAGCTGTGGCTGATGGAAGCTGTACTCTAACAACATTTGAAGGGCCACGTGCATCATCTCTGTGTGATAGAATATGCTTTGAGATGACGCCTCTCTATGTTATTGGATTGCTACAATTCTGGGATGGGGGAGAAATTTGATGTGCTCCATATTTAAAGATGAACCAATCTAATTTGCAGTTTCCAAAACAAGATGCAAACTGAAGCACAGCTATCCTTCAAAATTTAAACTTCTCCAGATTTTTTGCAATACAATTCTCCAGCCAAGTAATGTGTACAAAAAGGCATATGTTGGTGCAAAATGGTGATAAAAATTAATACATCGGTGTAAATAATGTACAAAAATGCATTCTGTTAGGAGAAATTGCTGTGCAACAATGTGCATATTAGACAAAATTGAAGACACAAAAGTGTGTATTGGGATAAATTTGCACTAAGATGCTGGTGAATTTTCATAAGAGCTTTAAAAAAATCTGTTGTAGAAATGTGGGGAACTGAACTTAAGATAGGAAAATTAAAAACTGAGAAAAATTGAAATTGATGGATTCATCCATTCTTAACTTGTTTATCTTTACTGAAGCTGCAAATGAAACCAGTGTTTCTCAACCTTTTCTCAACCCATACCACCTTTTAGTTAACATGAAAATCCCATGTCCCCCTTCAAACCTGGCTCCCCCAATTATTTTATCTGAATTTTAAAATGGATAGAAATGTTGACTTTCCTTTAAAAAAAGAGACCCTGATATTATACATTGGGGGACACTTATGGCCCCCTACTATTTTCATACATGATGTACATAATTTGCTTAAGCTCTGTGCATGGAGGGAGATAAAGTTTGGGTAGGGAAAGGAATTGATAAAACTTAATCTTCATCTCTGCAGCCAGTTTCCTGAACTGAAATTACAATACTACTTTGTCACTTTCAAGGGAGCTGGGCATGTTTAGCCTGGAGAAGAGGAGGTTAAGGGGTGATATGATAGCCATGTTCAAATATATAAAAGGATGTCATATAGAAGAGGGAGAAAGGTTGTTTTCTGCTGCTCCAGAGAAGCGGACACGGAGCAATGGATCCAAACTACAAGAAAGAAGATTCCACCTAAACATTAGGAAGAACTTCCTGACAGTAAGAGCTGTTCGACAGTGGAATTTGCTGCCAAGGAGTGTGGTGGACTCTCCTACTTTGGAGGTCTTTAAGCAGAGGCTTGACAACCATATGTCAGGAGTGCTCTGATGGTGTTTCCTGCTTGGCAGGGGGTTGGACTCAATGGCCCTTGTGGTCTATTCCAACTCTATGATTCTATGATTCTGTACATCCAGGAAACAAGCAGGAGGCTTCTTAGGAAGACTTTTGCAAATGTATACCTTCCTGTCCCACAGCCCTTTGCGAAGTGTACCATAATGCTTAAGGTACAAGAATGAGCAGAATGAGGTGGAATTGCTAACACCACAGTGAAAGGAAGAAGAAATATTGCCAAACCTCTTGCAACCTTTGAGCACTGTTCCGAGAGCTTGAGTAACCTGTTGCTCATCCAAGTGCTGGTGTTTCTTTGAGCACTAGTGCAAAACGCTTCTTATACAATGGTCAACACAGATGAATGTTGTAAGATAAAATATTGCTTTTTCATCTGCAGCCCCTTTTGGAAGTGACTTGACCACTATACTTCATGCTCTGGTAACTTTCAGTTTGGCTAAATACAGCATGCTCTGCAGGAAGCTGCTCTTGAAGATGACTCAGGAATTTAACGCAGCAGCCAGATTACTGACTGAGCTTTTGTTTAGAAACTCAACATAAGTCCTCTTTTAAAACAGCTACGCTGGTTGTCGGTTTGTTTCTGGGCCCAATTCAGTGTGTTCATTATGTTGTTGTTGATGATGGTGATGATGAGGATGATGATGTTATCATTAATTAAATTTGTATGCCACCCTTCATTCATAGATCTCCGGGCGGTTCACAACAGTGTTTAAAGCCTGTCGGGTGTTAAGATCAGCATAGAGGACCCTCTTGGTTGTCCCACAACCCCTCATTGGGTGGGGAGACATTCTTTGCAATATTCTTTGCAACAGCTTCTAAGTTGTGGAATTCCTTCCTCCACAGAGATGTGCCTGGCACCTTCGCTGTATGGCTTCTGTTTCATACTGAGGATGCACATATTTATCCTGTAAATTGTTTTAAGTGATTTGAATAATGTTGTAACCCACCCTGGGCCCTTATGTCTGAAGGGTGCACAAGAAATGCTATCATTTTTTTAAAAAAAAATTATTAAAAAGTGCATAATGCAGACTTTAAAGCAGCATAAGCACAAAATCATCAAAACACTGTTAGGATAGCTGTAGAAGGCAGTAAAGGATGACATCACCAACAACAACACTGTAGAAGTAATCAAAGAGTGCTGGGCTGTTTGACAGAGTAGGCAGACAAGCAAACAATGAAAACAAGAAAATAAGAGGAAACCAAATAACAATTCACAAGGAAAAAGAAATAGGAACGAAACTGTGCAAATGCACAACCATTTTGGAAGGATTCGCATAGAGTACTGACATGTGGTTTACTAACCATATGAATATATATTATGTAATAAGAGAATCTATGCCTTGTAGCTAAGCAAGCTTGCAAATAAGTAGCAATTATTTATACCAGGATTTGTTACTAAGAAGTTACATACAGTGGTACCTCGGGTTACATACGCTTCAGGTTACATACACTTCAGGTTACAGACTCTGCTAACCCAGAAATAGTGCTTCAGGTTAAGAACTTCGCTTCAGGATGAGAACAGAAATCGTGCTCCTGCGGCGTGGCAGCAGCAGGAGGCCCAATTAGCTAAAGTGGTGCTTCAGGTTAAGAACAGTTTCAGATTAATAACAGACCTCTGGAACGAATTAAGTACTTAACCCGAGGTACCACTGTATATTGTTTGTGTGCCTACTACAATGCCTATTGCAATTTTTAAAGGTTAATTTGGACTTTGTTAAAGCTGCTGCTGCGTTTCAATTTTGCATTATTTATTTTTTGCCTACATTATCCCTTGTTTTAACGCTCAGCTGTATTTGATGAAATCTAGGTGATGAATTGTTGTTATTCAGTGCACTGATATGCTATTGCCACATTATAAATTCCCCTGTTGCATTGAGATATTGCAATTATAGATTAATTGTTGCATCACCTAAATGTGGGTGGATATTTTTTTTAATGAAATAGTTTTCCAGTTGTGTTATATTGATTACGTTTCACATTGTTTGATACAAGGAGCTTGTTTGGAACTGCTTTTCTTTTGAGGCTTGTGATATATTGTTGCAGATCTAATTGTTCTATTGCTGTTATTTCTATCATTTGCTGTTGTTGCAAACAGCTTTGAGCATAATGTATGGAAAGGAGACATATGAACAATATGCCAAATGCCTATGGAAATCTTCCCTCCGAGCACAATGGTTCCCATAGGCATGTACACCAATTCTGAGGCCACTGGTGGCAGAAGGAGCAAGCTTGGCTGTGTCCTGATAGTTGCCGTGTCTGTATGCAACAATGCTGGGAGGGGGGGTAAAAATGAACTGCTGGTGCTCATGTATTGATAAAAGCACCATGGATGCCAGCAGAAAATGGCAACAAAAAAGGAATTCCACTTTTCTGTACCAGTGTCAGACCAAAAAGCCCTGGTTAGCATTGAGAACAATATCGTACCACGGTGGAATCAATAGCAACACATTTGTAGCAGAGATCTGCTACAACAATGCCTGCAGTCTACATATGGGGACAAAGAGGGGCCAGAGATAAAGTGAGGCTCTCCTGTGGAAATGTATCTGGCATAGTTCACCATTTCAGATAAACAGATCTCTATAATATATAAGCAGTCACGACAGCCGAATACCTGGACTTAGATCCTCCAGATTGTAAAAGGTGAGCTGTAAACAGGAGGGAGTTGGTAAGCAGCAGGCATAAGCTGCTTATCTTTACTGGAAGCCTCTTTCTGTATATGCTTTTCTGACCTTTAACATTATTTAACAGAGTCATTTTGTATTTATGTTATGAGTGGGCCAATGGCATTGCTTGGAAGTTGGGTATGTAAACAGCAGAGGAAAGTCTGCTCGCCAAGAATGTTCTGTTTGCAGGGCTCCACTTCGTTGGCGGGGATGAGATGAAAATCAGTACTGTAATAAAAGAGATGCATTTACAACGCAGTCAGCAAATGAGAGAATTGATGGTGACCCCTGTTGGTGTAAGTGCCTTCTGAGTGTCCTTCATGTCATTTGTCTCAAATGACATCATCAATAGATGCCCACAATTGCGGTGTACACATCTGTGGAGTTAGCCTTCATTTGCTTTCTAGGAGGGGAAAAATAGCTTTCTGAGATGCAGCTTGATGTGTACCAAAAACCTACAAAATTAGGATGACCAGAGACAGCAGCACAGAATAAATGTTTATGCCTACTTGTATCATTCTGGAAAATGTTACTTGGCTCAAGAGGAGATGATATTGGTGACAGGGATTCGTACCAACATTTGCTCCCCAGATTCACTGGAGTCTCTAAACCTTTCTGCTTGTCTTCTCTGCTCTTGTATTCTCTAGATGTTTAGCAAAAGTGCATACATATACAGTGATGAAACTTCACAATTACAACAATACATCTAATGAGCTCTGTATTGTCTAAGCTAAATGAATCTCTGGTACTACAATTCTGCCAATAGTTTAAGTAATTTAAGTTACATTGATATTAAGACCAAGTCTTCCTAGAGACCTTGCTCTATTTTTTATTTTATTTTTTAATTTTTTTATTGCTTAGAAAGAATGGTAACCATTTTTTCCTAAGCCAGTGAAATACCGGTAACAAAAATAACTTTAAAGTAAGAGATCCTTTCCCTGAGCTTAATTATCTGGAATCTCAGAAAGGAGACTCAAAGGACAATTCAGTAGTTTCATAACTATATGAACTAATAAAAACCTGTGCTATATATAGGCAGGCACAGCTGTATGATAAACTTTTTATGGGGAGTGTGCATTTTTCATTATGAACATCCATGATTAAGAGGCTATATATTTAAGCATTACCTAATGGAGTTACACGGCATCAGGAGCCAAAAAATAGGCATATTTCACTGCCACTTGATTTGTGAGGTCATAATCCTATATAAATGCTCAGACACATATTGCAAACTGACAAATTAAGGGCTCTAACTTAATTTCCTTTTGACTGGGGACTCTTCTTTCTTTCCCTTCATCATTATTAGTCGTGGTCTTGATTCAGGACCATCTAATTCACAAGTTCTAATGCTTTCTGTGTATGTCAGGGAAGTATATCAGGGCAAACCTTTTGCAGTTGTTACCTTAATGTAAGTATCTATAAACAGTAAAAGGATTATGATTTTTAAAAGTCTTAAATGGTTTTCCCTTCAATTACTCCTTTGATCAGAACTGCAGGATGAATGAAGAATAAAAATACAATGTTTTAATGCTACTTTGAAATTTGATCTAACAATATGAAAATAAAGGGGAGAAGCACAATGAACAATCCCTTCTTTTTTACAGAGATTGCCTCACTATAGAGTAGAATCCTCATATCACAGAATCAGAGATCTGGGAGAGACATAATAAGTCATCAAGTTCAAACCTCTGCCAGAGGCAGAAGGCTACTTGAATATACAAGTGTAAGAAACTTTGAAGGGGCTATCCTGTTACTCTTCCTGCTCAAGTATTGAACTTACCTAAACAGATCTAATCACTTGCTTCTATTAGACAGTGAAGGCCTTAGGTGCTGAAGATTCCACCTCATCCATTTAAAATCTAGTGATCTAATGTTCCAGGGGTAGAGTGGGAAGGCTTTTCTTAATTTCTGTTGAGATAATTATAATCTTGACCACAGTAGATAAGAAATACTGATCTCTATCTTCTTTAAAGCAACTATTTATATATTTGAAGATTCTTAATAAATCCTGCTTCAGTTCCCTCTTCTCTCAGCTAAATAAACACAATTCCTTCAGCCTTTTTTCCTAGACTACATTGTCAGCCTCCACCATTGCTTGTTGCTCTTCTTTGGATTCATATGGGATCCTTCACTGTAAGCCAATGTGATCATATTCTGATCAGATGGTTATAAGGCAGGTTTTAGTGGGCAGTTGCCATGTTTTATGGTACAATGGTGGGAACGTATAATGACAAAATGTGGATATCCATCTAATTACATACATGAGTGAAAAAGTCATGAGACAAACATGAGTGGGTGATGTCTTGGTAGGATACATTTATTATTGATTTGCCAGCACAATCGAGTAACATGAGAAGCAGACTACATGTCCTGTGAACTACCAACCATTGTTAGTAGTACGTTAGTTCTATAGGTGTGAACTGAAATTTGTAAACTAGTATATGTATGTGCATCACTGTCTTTCCCCATATCTTATATCACACAGCTTTCAGTTCACAGCATGAGACAATCTGTTGCCTTTCAGACTTTTGCAGTATTCCTTAGTAACAATGAAAAGAGGAAACACATGGTTAGGAGGTTAAAAAAGCTTCTTGTTGCTGGAAGCTGAAAGGCACTGTGCTATAGAGATAACCAAAGACCTCACATGTTGCTAAGGGATGGTGCTAGCTGTGTGGCAGAAATCAACAACATGCTATTATGAGTGTTATCCTTCCTCATATGGACTGTTGGCAAGTGACCTACAGCGAGAACAATATCAACCATCATATTCATGCCATACTGCAAATTGTTGAACAGTAATTTCTCAGTTGCCTAGAAGATTGCAAATGGGATGGAAAAGCAATCCAAGTATGTGCCATAGTGCATTTCACAAGGTCACACTGTGGATTGGCAATGAAAGCTCTGGAACTTTGCAGCTCAACTGTGGATGCCTAGTGCTTGGTGATGGTAGAGAACTTTGCCCCACCTTTTTATGGTGAAGGTACAGAACAAAGGTGGCGCTGTGGTTTAAACCACAGAGCCTAGGGCTTGCTGATAGGAAGGTCGGCGGTTCGAATCCCCACGACGCGGTGAGCTCCCGTTGCTCGGTCCCAGCTCCTGCCAACCTAGCAGTTCAAAAGCACACAGTGCAAGTAGATAAATAGGTACCGCTCTGGCGGGAAGGTAAATGGCATTTCCATGCACTGCTCAGGTTTGCCAGAAGCAGCTTAGTCATGCTGGCCACACGACCCGGAAGCTGTACGCCGGCTCCCTCGGCCAGTAAAGCGAGATGAGCGCCAGAACCCCAGAGTCGGTCACGACTGGACCTAATGGTCAGGGGTCCCTTTACCTTTACCTTTATATAGTATACTATATAGATTATACTAGGAGGTAAAGGCTGCTTTCAGACAGCACTTCATTCTGTTTTCCTGTACCTGATAATTTATGCATCAATGTGATCTTTTACATAATGTAAAAACCACTTCTAGAAATCTAGTGGAATCTAGCAGAAATTTAGTGCTCATTTCTATGTTAATTGCTTCCGGGAGGGGGGGGGGATTCCATAGTAACCTGAGAAATCACAGTAACTTAGTACTGTACTTTCCCTGCAGTCCCCCCCCTTGCGATGTGATGAAATTTGGGGTGGTATTCAAGCATACAGTCCCCCCCCCATGTTTTTATGGGTGCATCATGTGGCAACAGAAGCACACATGCACATAAAAGGTGGTGACATCTCCAATGGTATCTGTCTGGTGTGAATGAAATTTAGCAGAACATGTGATCTAACGGTCACAGTTCCATAACATAACAGGTAATGGAAGAATGTTTAGAAATCAGAACAGAAACACTAGCATAATCAGGAAAACCAACACAATAATCCCCGTGTCAAAATGCACCCATGGGAAAGACAAGACTGTGACCATAAGGTGAAGGTAGTATATAAATAGTCATATAAATAAAATAAATATTCAGAAATGCAGTAAGATTTAGAACTTACATAGGAAGAAATAGTAAGCAAAGCAGAAGCCAGCTGTAGAAGGGCTTGTATGTATGTATGTACCGTATGTACGTATGTATGCATGTATGATCTTGACTGCAACATATCACCTACTGTCACTTTTCCTTTGACATGAATGCCCTTTTTCATCTGGGTCCCCAGTGGCCAATCTTTCTTTTTCTTTTGATCCCTTCAGGATTTCTGGCTTCCATGCACAGCCACCTGTTTCACACAGGCAAAAACTCCCACTGAAGTGCCTTGCAGTTTTCCCCCAGTGCAAAACAGGCATGGGATCTCAGCAGCTATAAAGGGTTTTAAAAACCACCCCTCATACTAGGATCCCAATCCAGTCCAGTCCCTGTCTGTGGTCTATTTGTGTAACAAAAGAAAACCACACTCAACAACAACACTAAAAGGCACAGAAAGGTAGTTAATGTAACATGTAGCTTGGCCACCACAGAAGTCTCACGGTCTTTCTAAGATTTCAGTAAGAAAGATAGTGAAGACCAAGTCCAAGGAAGCTCTTTCTTCGCTTTGAATAAGTTTGTTTGGGAAAGGAAGGCAGGCCCAGCCATAAAACTTGGCTGGCAGTGAAGATAAGTCCCTCCCGAACTTCAGAAGAGGTCTGGAGGACTCAATTGATAATGAGGATTGTATTTGCCAGCTAGGATAGTTTTGTTTCTAAACTCTAGTAATTCCAGAATTTGCAGGCCTCATTGCCTTCTATTGATCTTCTGATAGCAATCACAGAATGTAACATATGGGGGTGAGGGGAAGAAGGATACACTTGCGCCACTAAGAAACAATCACTTCTGTTCCCTTTTATGTTCTAGTTAATCACTTCATTTTAAAAAGGCCCAGCAGTTCCCAAAGTGTTTGCTTGCTTAAACTCCAGCTCCCGTACACTGTGTCATGAAAGTGCAAATGTTAATGATTAAAGCTATAAAAGCGGACTGAAGCGAATAGTCACTGAAGTCAAACACAGCCATCTCTCATTTTATCCTGCTGTCATCGTGTGGTGTGCTCCCAGATATGCAGTAATAAAGAGGAGGCTGAAGATGATAAATGGTATTTCTGCCAGCTAGCTTCTGTTTTAAACCATCCCCTCTTGCCGCTATACCACCATCCCCATCCCAAATAATCAGCTACTTATTGTGTAAGAGAGAGAACAATATTAATGCAATGTTTTTTTGAAAGCACGTCATAAAAGTGGAAACTGGGTCCAAGATCACGAGTGGAGCAGCTCTAACAGGAGTGCTCAGTTTTTTTGCAAATTTAATACTTCCTCCATTACCATTATCCAAAATTGCTCTCCTTCACATGTTAACTTTCTCATCTAAAGCTGGACATTTAACATGTTTCAGGCTGACGTTCTTCATCCATGGGGCTGCAGATAGACCTCCAGTTTCATTTCCATAATAAACCTGCTTTCGGGATATTTATAAATCAGATACTTTTAATTTGATTCAAGCTGTAATGATCTTTGTACATACGCCAGGGAGTGAGGCACTTTTTTTCTGTATATTACCACTTCTTGATGTTTAGTCATTTAGTCATGTCCTGCATTTCAGCCAATAGCCTGTAACCCACAATGAGGTACCTGGCTTTACATTATCTCTTAATTACACAAAGCACAGAAAACAAACAGGATTTTGAAGGAACTCTGTGGAGTAGAAGGGTGAAGGGGAAAGAGAGAAAAATAGTTCCTCTTGCTCAAACAGAAGTGTCTTCTACTTGTGCAGCAATACCATTAAATCCAAGCGCGCTCTCTCTCTCTCTCTCTCTCTCTCTCTCTCTCTCTCACACACACACACACACACACACACACAATGCATGCATAGAATGACATTTTCCCTGAAGCTGTCACTTGAAGAAAATAAGAAGTCTGTATGTACATGACAATGATCTGATCTTTTATTTTATTACCATTTGAGGAGTTTTGCCTTCATCCAAAAATTGCTTGAATATTCCCTTTGCAGCAGTTATCTGTTTTTGTTTTTATACGTATCCAGTTCCAAAATTCATGTCCTTTACATTTTCCTTGTTCTAGAATGTGTGTGTGTGTATTTGTGTGCTTGCACACACACATCTGGTCATGGCATTTCTCTCTCCGCCCCACCCCCAATATATTATTAAAGATTTTATTAAAGCTTTTTCATGATAGAATAATATCAAATAAACTAATCTAAACAAAAACAGAAAGAGAAAGAGAAAAGAAAACTCTGACAAATATGAAAGATCAGAAAAAAGAAAGGCTTCTGTGTGTTGATGAGGAGATGATAGTTTGGTTATCTCAAATTAGACCTAATATAAATGAGATTACCCAGCAAAAGCAAGCTCACACCTCTCATTGAGTTTGCATACATGCTTGAGGTACATATGTAAAAGGCTAATTTATAATGATATTTTGGGAATGATTCATTATCTTATGTAACTGCATTGTTTTATAGTTTCTGGATGTCCCATGATCATATTATAAAGTACTTAGGTTCTATGTTATAAATCAAGCAGTGCTAGAAGTTGTTTTGTTTTGTTTTCCAATTTATTTCTTATCAATAAAAAAATCAGTGTGGTACAAGCAAATTTTTGTTCTGTGGCCCAGAGAAAAAAGTTTGAGAAGCCTGCTTTAGAAGTATTGAAATATTACTCTCTTTTTTTCCTATATGGAGAATCTCTGGTTTGGAAAACCTGTAAATCAGGGCAAGAACCTCTTTTATTACAAATTAGGATAGAATCCAATCTGTATATTCTCAGTGGAGAAATACACTTAGTTCTGGCTTAAAAACACCCCCTCTCTAATGTGGACATATTTTCCTATATAGCAGTGATCTCTGTGTAGAATAAAAAATAGTATGTGACATTGCTGTTACTAAAGGGTTTTTCTTTTGTACCTAATCAGCCTTTCTGCCATCTACACTTTTCTTCATCACCAGCAAATTGCCTCACCTTCCTGCATTCTTGTCTTCTGGGGTTACATGATACATAATGTGAACATAAAAGCTCTCTCTGCTTATCCTTGTAGCATCCATTACTTACATTTCTGTTTCTGAACTGTTCATTCTCACTTACCCTTCTGCCCTATTTTTTCCATTCTGTTTTGCATCCATTTAAAACTCTTGTGCCTTGTGCTATACACATACAACATCATTGATACTTGTAAGATAGATGGATTTTAGGTGTGTGGGGGGAAGATGCCCTTCTGCTTTATTTCTAAAAAGTCACTTAAAGGATATTTAAATTAATATCCAAAGTATCCTCCTCGTCTGTACAAGAATTATTTCTATGTCTCTTCATAACAATCCCATCCATGACATATGGCCATCCAACCTCTGCTTAAAAACTTCCAAGGAGGGAAGGTCCACCACTGTCTGAGGGAGTCTGTTCCACTGTCAAACAGCTCCTACCATCAGAAAGTTCTCTCAGATGTTTAGTCAGAATCTCATTTCTTGTAAGTTGAATCCATTGGATCCGGTCCTGTCCTCCAGAGCAGGAGAAAACAAGCTTGCTCCATCTTCGATGCAACAGCCCTTTAGATATTCGAAGATGGCTATCATATTTCCTCTCCGTCTCCTATTTCCCAGGCTAAATATACTCAACTCTCTCAACCATTCCTCATAAGGCTTAGTTTACAGACCCTTTATCATCTTGGTCACCCTCCTCTGCATACTCTCCAACTTGCCAATATCCTTCTTAAATGGTGGTGCCCAAAACTGGACACAGTACTCTGGGTGTAATCTGACCAAGTTTGTCCTTACCTTAACCGAACCTAGTAGCTGGAGGGGAGGAAAGAGACAGAAAAGGATATGCTGAGATGTGACTGGAAGTTATGAATAAAGCTTTTTCAAAGAATCATTAGAATCTTATTTCTCACCTGAATAATAATAATAATAATAATTTTTTATTTATACCCCACCCTCCCCAGCCAAGGCCGGGCTCAGAGCAGCTTACAAGCAATAATAAAAACAAGATGAATGATTACAACTTAAAAACAAAAATAAAATACAACATTAAAATAATGGAACATTAAAATATTAAAATGTAGCCTCATTGCAGGAGGAGAAGGAAAAGAAAAAAGAAAGAGAGGGAATCAAATTGGCTCCAAGCCAAAGGCCAGGCGGAACAACTCTGTCTTACAGGCCCTGCGGAAAGAAATCAGATCCTGCAGAGTTGAAAAGGCTTCTGGTTGAAGCCAATCTAGCTTCCTTAGGGCCTGGGACCACTAGAGTGTTGTTATTTATGGACCTTGAGGCTCTCCGTGGGGCATACCAGGAGAGGCGGTCCCGTAGGTACGAGGGTCCTAGGCCGTGAAGGGCTTTAAAGGTCAAAAGCAGCATTTTAAAGGTCAAAATGAAGAGGTAGATACAAAAACTGGCAGAAGGAGCGACCACTCAAAGCATGCAACCAACCTGATCAAAACATTAGGTAAGAGATATTAAATAGTGCAATAAGAAGAGAGGAGAAAGAGATAGCATCTTTGTCAAGTGCCTTCTTGGATTACACAACAACCTGCCTAGCCTATCCCTTCGATAAATGCTTCAGAAGGGCTTCTTCTAACCGCATTCATCTAATATAGGTTGTCAGTTAAATGATTTGATTAGAGTCTACGAAGCGTAACTTGTGCTCAGGTGGTCAACTGTACCATATGGATTAAAGCTTTGGGAGTAAAATGGATTAAAGGTTTCACTGGATTCCATCATCTTGCACATTTTATTATTAATATTATTGGTTCATCTACCTCAGCATTGTCTACATTGACTAGCAGATGCTCTCCATAGTGTCAGACAGGTGATGTTCACAGCCCTACCCGGAGATGCCAGGGATTGAACTGAAGCCTTCTACTTGAAAAGCAGATGCTTACCACTAAGTTGTGGCTTTTCTCCATGGAGGAAGAGAGCTTTGGACATGCATATCAAGCTGCTAGAACACAGAGAGGTGCATGTTCAGTTCCCTTTTTGCACAATTGAGTTCTTGCTCACCCAAGAGCAATGATGTGTTATATTATTTGGCAGAGATGTGAGCTTTGCTGTTCATAAAAATCCTAACAATTCCATCTACATTTAGATTATTGAATAACAGGCATTAAAAAAAAAAAATGATGCACTGAATACCTCTGGAAGCCACCAGAACACAGATTGACAGTGGACTGGAACTTTATGACAAAAACCCAAAAAAACTGGGACCCTCAACATACAGAGCCTAACCCACAAAAAACACTTATTTGAAATAAAACACAGATTCTACAGGGGTGGGGGGAGGTCAACCACATCTCTCATTTTGAGGTTTTTGAAATTTGTGGCTTTATAATTTACATCATATGTTGTAGTACAAAGAGCAACAGTGTTCATTTCGGATTTGCTTTTGAGTTAAGGAAAGAATAAATAAAGACATCTGTCTCCGGGTTTTCTGTTCCTTACTGCTCAGAGCAACTGATGAATGTGGATAGCTATTACCTAGAGATGAGTACAAGTTATGGAACTAGTAAGAGCATAAAAAATATTAAAAGCTCTGCTGGATCAGGCAAAGGCCCATCTAGTTCTTATGGTGGTCAACCACAAGCCTATGAGAAGCCTGCAGGCAGGACCTTCACACAACAGCATTTTCCTCATTTGTGGTTCTCAGCACAACATAGCCATTGTGGCTAGTAGTAGCCAATGATAACCTAATCCTCCATGCATTTGTCTAATCTGTGTTGCTTGATATATTGCATATGGTAGGAAATTAGAGGTCAAGTCACCTGCCGGCCCCTTCCAGTTCCTCCCATAATGGTCCATAGGATGACTGCCTTTGTGATGGTTTCAGTAGCAGACTTCCTTCCTGGATCAGACTTCCTTCCTGGATCAGGAAGGAAGGTTATAATCTAAGTACTAAATAGGGATTATAATCTAAGTACAAAGCAGGCAAGTGCTATTATTATTTATTATTTATAGCCTGCCCATCTGGCTGGGTTTTCCCAGCCACTGTTCTGTTCTTGTTTATGTCAGTAAGACCCAGAAGTCTTCCCTCTTCCCCCCTTCCCTCAGGTAAGCTCCCCTACCTCCCCAGTGCAATTCTTTCTTCCATGATACACATTGCATGAGATAAAGTGCAGTCCAGGGAAGGGGTGTTCTAATGCAAGCGTAAAGTAAAGGTGACAAAATGCACTCACAATGCAAGAGAGTGCCAACTCAGCTTGAAGAACGAGAAGGTTCAGGTACTATGCAGGATTATTGTTGCCCTGTTCATACATTCAGGATGAACACATGTAGGCTTCAGGTGGGATGGGGGCACACAAAACCTGCTTCCAGCATCCCTGCCTCCACCGCTACAAGTTCTGAGCTTTCCACATTGATCATGTCGTTTGATCATCGGTTTTGCAGCAACTGAGAAGAATTTCATGAAGAGAGCAAAGGGTTAACACTAATTAAAGAACTTTTGTCCATGTCACTGCAGTGCAGATGGAACAGTCTGCAAAGCTGACAGCACTTGGGCAGAATCTCATTTCACAGTTTGAACCTGAGAAGAACCTCTCGGGGACTCATAATCTATCCAGGCATCACAAACCGGGCAAGCTCATATGCTGAACCAGGAAATTACAAAATTCAGCACCATCACTACCTGTCAGAGATCTTAAAAGTTATGAATAACTAATAATATAATTATATAAAATAATGAGCTCACAGTCGTGCCTGCTGGCAGGAGGGTTGTTGATTGGCCAGTGGTGTGAAATGTGGCAAGGCACCCCACTCCCCTCTGTTTCATAGGCAGTGATACACTGAGCTAGGCAAAATTAATGAATTACCTTTCCCCTAATCCTTCCTAAGCTATTCCTAGCTTTCCATTATGACAGGAAAACTTCTTCCTGGCTCAGAGGCAGCATGCCACTAAATATCAGTTGATGGGAACTGAAAGAACTATTGCCCTCATCTTCTACTTCACAGAGGCATCTGGTTCACTGAGAAACAAGGTGCTCACATGCATGGGTCTTTGGTTCAGCAGAGTTCTTCTTTTTAGTAAAATGGCATGGGCTTGGCATACGGATGTATTACAGCACACAACTAAGTTCCTTTTGTTATTTAATAAATAGCTTGTGAAATTAGCTTGCTAATCACTTCAACAGCTCACTGCAATTGTCAGTGCTGTTAGCGCCACCCTAAGTAAAGCACCAATATGCAGCCAATCAGAAAGCGGGGGGAGGGATGCAACACCAATGGAGTTGTCTCCACATGCTGTGCTGCAATGCATGTGCTTCAACAGCCAAAATTTTCAACATGCCCCGTAAGCATATCGCATATGCTAAACAAAAGTAATTCCCAGTTTGGAACAGCATAATGTGAATTCTTCATGAGATATGCCACTCATTTCCAAAGAGATATGCCACTCATTTTTAAGAGAATAATATGCAGTAACTGTTCTTTTCCTTAAAAAAAAAAAAAAATTCTGATGCCCCATCTCAAAGGTGAGGTCATTGTTGAAGTCAAAATATGTAAGTAGGAGTTCCCTAAAATGAGGTGTGTAATCTGAGTTTATGCATGTTTACATGGGAGGGGAAATCCCATTTGCTCCATGGGGCTTGCTCCCTCAGCTAGGTGTGCATTGTTGACAGATTCTTGTTGTTGTCAACCACACCTTAGGCCACCCCCAACCTCTCTCAGCACCAAAGAAATACAACAAAAGAATAGTAAGAGAAAACGCAATTTGAAAAAAAGAGAAAATGCATGTATTTTTGTAAACTAAGAAATCTTTAATAAAAATATGTTTTTAAAAACTAGGTGTGCATTGTATTTCAGTGTTACTTTTTATTTAATTCATCTACCTGGGTGGTTTTTAAAAACAGAAACAAAAAAAAATACAATTCACTAAGACTGCATCCTGTTTCATTAAGTTTTTAAAGGCATGAACTTGCTTCACTCCCCTCCACCCATACCCCTAGATAGCTGAGGTTAAGTTTTCCTTTAATTTCCTTAGTTCTCTGCTTAATTTTTATGAGACTTGGTTTTCCCTATGAAACTTGCCATATCAAACGGCAACTTCCCTGCCTTATCCTCTTCTGCATACATTTGTACATAGGAACATAAGAAGAGTCCTACTAGAGTTGGCCAGTCCACCTAGTCCAGCATTTTATTGTCACAGTGGCCGGCCTTATGCCTATGGGAAGCCCACAAGCCGAATCTGGGTCCCTCAAAACATGTTTGTTGCCTTGCTATTACTCTGTTACCGGTGAGGGGAGAGAGCTCATTCCCATTGATAAGGCAACCATGTTCACATGAACCATGTGGAGCATGCATAGCAACCCCTAGCATTGGGTTGCACATACAAAACGTGCCAACGCAAGACTGAGGAGTGACATCCATATTCAGACACACAGTTGGATGCAGACCCAACTGCATATACCCTAATGCAGATGGCATTTCACTACACTGTGTGGCTTTCAAATGATCTGGAGGCACGCCTGTCTCATTGCAAGCAGCATGAAGTGTCCTAAAAGACTAATTTTACAAGGGGTGAAAATATCTGCAGAACTCACACCCATTGCTTCACTTTGTTTCCATTAATAATTGCAAACAGACTTGAAATCGATTGTGAGGTGTGTCCTGATATCACTTTGAGAAATGCCTCATGGGTAACAACACAATATTCTGGGCTACCAGCTTTGAATTCATGTAATACAATAAGTGACCTACAAAATGCAAGAGGCCATAGGATAAAGGTGTACATATGGGGCATGAAAAAGCAATATGAAAAACCAGGAGAGGACTCTGTTAAAAAAAGAAGGCCATTTTCATGTACCTTGAGCATAAGCCACAAACACATAGGACACAAACCAAGTGAACTGTGGAGAGTCTGCCTATAACCAGTGAAGGCCTATTTATAGTGCTAGAGCACCTGTAAAAATCCTGGCTCCTGACCACTGCCTGGAGAATAAAGTGGCCAGGGCCAGCCTAAGACATTATGTCACCTGAGGCAAACCACAAAATGGTATCCCCCCGCTCCTAGCCAGGGAAGAAGGGTAAGTGAAGATCTACATTAGGAACAAGGTGGGGGAGGACTAAATATTTAAATCAAGTTGTCATTGTAGAACCTGCTGCCTGAAGCAGTCGCCTCATGGATGGGCCGGCCCTGTCCAGGTTCCCTTTAGAAGCAGTATATAGAATTCATGGCAGAGTAAGCTAAATCACATATTATGCATTGCTTGTATAACTGGGGCAGGTTTCATGTCATCTTTAGAAACTGTTGCATGAAGTATATCCCAGAGTGCAAACTGATACCTTTGAACTTACAAGAATCTACAGATTTGCATTAAATAATACTGATGGCCTTTGCATATAAATGTTTTCTGAAGTGTAAAGAAGCAGATATATTCTTCTGCTCCATACCTGCACAGCATGAATAGCAATGCAAAGCATTTGCAGATTAGCTTAAAAATATGTAAATTTTGAATGTTTTCTCCAGTGCTGTGGGTGGAAGAGGAAATAGTAAAACATCTGATTAGTTACGGTTTTGAGAATATTTACACTATTGAATATTGAATGAAGACACTCAAATGGGAACAGGTGGAGATGGCCTTTGAAAACGGAGGCAAATGCCCGGAGGATAGGTCTATCCATGGCTAATAGACATAACAGTTAGAAATGGAACCCCTGTGATCAGAGGCAGGACATACCTGCCTATCATATCCTGGAAGTAACTTAGGGAGTTGCTATTTCCATCAAAATGTTCGTGAGTTTCCCAGGGACACCTCAGTGGCCACTACTGGAGAGCGAGAAAGGGGGTGGGGTGTTAAATAGACTTGGGAACAAAAGAAGCTGCCTTCTATCAAGTCACACCATTGGTCCATCCAACTCAGTCTTGTCTACACTGACTAGCAGCCACTCTCCAGGGTTTCAGGAAGAAGTCTTCCCCAGCCTTAGCAGAAGTGGCATGTATACCAGGTGCTCTACCACTCAGCTACAGCCTTTGTCTAGCCCTTGTGTTTTGAACAGGCAAAATGGTTCCTACCATTTTTAATGGGGTTGTTTTTTTTAAAAAAAGTGGGAGCATGATACTAAACAGACGATAACAGACAACATGCTTTTTGCCAACAGCATCTAAAAAAGGTTTACTGTTGCGAATAATAAAAGCCAGAACTATGGAACGGCAATTAACTTTTGAAAGATAAATAGCATGGCACTGAGCAAGGGAAGATGCTTGTAAAATGGAAACCGGCAGGATCGGTGGGGAGATGGGACAACAAATGAGGGCAGCCCTCCCTCCCTCATCGTTCCCTGTGGCTTCTTGTGTGCCCTGGAGAAAGACAGAATAGGAAAAGAGCAGACCCTAGCAACACGTACCATCGGCTCCTGCAGCAACCATCAGTGGACTGAGAAAACTGTTGGGGTAACTCCCTCAACCCTCCCAGAGGCTACTTAAAGACCTCTCTGCCCTATCTGTGCTATCTTACCACTTGCTGGGATTTGCAAATAGGGAGCATTTTTGCTCAGGTCCTGCTGATGGGCTTTCCATAGGCCTGTGGCTGGTCACTGGGGGAACAGGATTCTGGACTAGATGGGCCTCTTCTTATATTTTGTCACAATTTAGCAGTGCAAAATTGTAAACCATCTTGGGTGCCATGGCAGCAAGGTAGTACACAAATGCAGTACACTATATAAGTCAATCAGGGTCAGAGGCCAAGACCTCATACTTCAGTGACAGGCATTTCCTAGATGATGGAAAGTCAGCAGAGTTACTACCTTCCAATTTTCTAATTGAAAATTGAAACTAATTGAAACCACCAACTCAAGCAGGCTTATTTTAGCATTTTAATAATAATACTTTTATATTAATAAGCCAGAGTGGATCAAAAGGTTAAAAGTAGGGATGAATCAAATGTCAATAGTTCATGCAAATGTAGTTTAATTCATTCATTTCCCCTTTTTTTGTTAACATTCCATCTCAACATTAAAGTTGGCAGAAAGAGAAACAGAGCACTGACACATGAGAGTCTTTCTTTTTCTAGTCTCATATTTTAAACCCTTCTCTCTCTCTCTCTCTCTCTCTCTCTCTCTCTCTCTCTCTCTCTCCCTCTTCCTTGGCGGAAATTTTAGTTACTTGGTTACCATCGCAGTTAGAAATGCAAGAAAGCTAGCTAGCTAACAAGGCCCGGTTCAGGTGGTGGTTTCTTCACCTGGTGCCAAGATAGCAATCAGACTTGGCAGTCCCCAAAACATTCCCATGAATTTCACACTGTTCACTTGTTCATAAATTAACACCAAGTTGGCTTTCCTCTAGCCCTCCTTCAGTTCTTTGTTAAATAGCTATGTGCAAGGTGGGCAATCATTTGAGGCATCTGGGATCTGCCACATAAGGACTATGGAAAACTTAATAAAATAGTGCAATCCTAAACATAGAAACTTATTTCCATTCATTAAATTGGCTCTTTCAAAGAAAAAGCTCTGGATAGCCTTTCCTGACCTGATGTCTCCCAGATGTTATTGGACTACAGCTCCCATCAGTTTTGACCATTGCTATGCTGGCCAAGAGTGATGGGAGCTGTAGTCTAAAACATCTGGAGGGCACAGAGTTGGGAAAGCCTGGCTTATGATCTTGGGCTCAATTCAACCCCAAGTTTTAAATGTGTGTTCTGAGTTTTTACAAAGATAGCGGTGAAGCTCATTTTTTTCCAATTCTCTTAGTGCTACATTTCCATTTGACTTTATAGGGGCTATATCACACCCTATATTTCTAAGAACATTTAGGTGAGCATCTGTTCAAACAGTAACCAGCCTATGTTCACATATATTACCTTTTTCTTGTATTATTCTAGCTTAATTCTTACTTACGGAACTGAAACAGTAGTAGAAAATCATGTGAACCTACTGCTTAAATGTTTTTACTGCATAGCAGATGCAACTGTGCAGAACTGTGGTCATCTCTAGCCTCTGGTCAGAGCACCAACTCCATACAGTTTCTTGGGAATTTAAAGAAAATCATGATACTGCTAGGATTATTATGGGACTGAAGACTTCACATGTAGTTACATATACAAATGAGAGAAGCATTTGAAAAGCAACAGCTTGGTTTCAAGGCATGTGTTCCCACCCTCCAAAGCAATGGAATGTGAAACATGCAACACACCAAATATGTACGCTTCAGTGATTAATTTTATCACATTCCATATCTAAAAGTCAATAAGCCAATCCAACCATTGCTTTGCCCATGCAGAAAAGTTATTCTGCATGCACAGACCCTCATCAGAAGCACAGCATAAGGGCAGAAAGGACTTATCCAAAGGGCTGGCTTTTGTGACTGCACATTGGCAAACTGGGCAATAAGTATGGGTGCAGGTGCATATCATCCAAAATGCATGTGCCTACAGATGCACATTTATATCAAAAGATTCAAGCACTACAATGCAATCCTCTTCCATTGTGTTACATTCACATAGGCTGGTAGGTACAGGGTGGAACTAGCTTGGATACTATAAATTGGGGTGTGGAGTGAGGCTGGATGAAAATCTCCAGCACAAATATTCTATGTTCAATTTACCACTGGTAGTTGACCAAATATTTCCAAGAGAAACTTTGACATTATGCAGAAAGTTTGGTTCCTCCTATAAAGCATGAGTAATTGCTTTACTCACCCTGATAATAGTCTATGCAAAAATATTTTTAGACACTGATGAATTCATATGGCAATTTAGGATGTTCGCGGAATGGGTGAGGCTGTTTACCACGATGGACCAGCTGTCTCATCTAGCTTAGTTTGTATAAAGGCTTACATTATCACATTTGACCAACAATGTACATAGGACTGCATGGGAAAAGCCAGCCCAGAATTAAGGAACTCACCTAACCAAAAATGACTCTGTTATATAACATGACATTTTCTCCATCTCAATTTTTTCCTGTTTGGATGTCATTTAATATTAGGAAGGTGTTGCTTCAAACACCTGTTATTTCATTTGTCTCATTTGTATTTATGCACCAAATCATTCCTTCAATTATACCAATGCAATGCTATTGCCATTGCTGATTTGCAAAGGCTTCATCTAGGGATGCTCGAAGATTTTGTTTGATCTGCATCTCGTAGGTGATCCAACCTGATCCACATTTCCCAGATTAATAGATGGATTGGAACACAGTTCTCCTTTGGTTTTTGCACTTCTCTGAATTTTGTAGCACAGTTATTGGCTCAAAATGCACATAAGATCAACATGCATTAAAATGTGTGTATGCAAGGTTAAAATAGGCACAAAAAATGTATAGTTTAGGTTAAAACACACATTTTAAATTGCACATGTAGGAGAAAGGGCAAGCAGAATGCATCTTTTGTGAAACATATGGAGAAAAATAATGTGATTTATTTTATTTTTTTAAAAAGCAGATTGATTCAGAAAGTGGGCTGAATGGACTTTTGAATATCAAAATATATCCTCAGTTGCCATCTTTCGTTAGCTCATTAAGACATTCGCAGGAAAAATAGTGGTGTATTCTGGGATGACAGGAACTTCCAGCACTCAGTCTAAAACAAGAAAAATGTGTGTATTTTAAAGTTGCAAAAGGCCAGGAGGGTAGTAAGACTATGTGGTCAAGGCTGCATGGGGGAGGGAGAGAAAGGATTGGGTAACAGCCTGGATACAGCAAGGAACTGCATAAGATATATGTGTTGATAGCTATTACTGCTAAATTTATAGGCTGTTCTAGTTAGGCTGGTGCATCTGGATCATGCAACCCAAGATGTTTGCACAGGAATATTTGGAATGCTGTGTGTTATCTGAGAGTTGAAGCTCATCATCGAGTCTTGCAAGGGTGTTTTAGACAGCAACCCTTGCACCTTCACCCCTACAAATATCCCTATCCCAATGGGTTGCTTGTATAACCACAAAGGACTCTGCTTGCAGAAGAGAGGAATACATGCTGAAGACAGAAATAAAAGCTCTTCCCAGGCAGTGTGGGAGACAATGTCCACTAGTGCGGTCTGCTTGCACATTCCCAATAAGCAATCCAAGTACTGCCCAAGCATAAAGGGGAGCAACTCATCCTTAATGGATGGGAGATGGGGGAAAGAGTCTGTATACACAAGAGGGCCAGGTTCCATTATTTATCTGAGGAATAATATTTATGCTCTGTGAACAGAGCTCAAAGTAGAAACCTGCCTCAGGTAGGAAGCTGTAGAGAGCAGTACACATTTATTTATTTTTTAAACCCTCGTTCTCTCCCTATTCTTTGTGTTCAGTGAGTGCTGTGCATGTTTCATAGAGTTTCTTGTTCTTTTCAGCAGAAAGAGTTTGCTTCTATAATTCTGACTCTCAGCAAGCATGGACAGCACACAGCCTTTTTAACTGCCAGGCAGGTCTGCCTCCGCAAAAGTCTAGCTAGCCTGATTATCTGAAAATCGAATAATGTTACCAATACACCAGCTGCTGTTGCCTCCTGAGCCTCAGGATCTTTATAGCATCTGCTCTGCTAGGTACAAAAAAATTGCTCTTTTCCAGTTTTATATTCTACATCATTGCCTTCTGTTCAGCTTGCAAGCGCTATGCATCTTCTTCTTCCCCCGCCACCCCCACCAGTGTTTCCTCTTACCGAACCACGCTTTCTGAAATTGTGACCTTACAACATTTGAGAAAGGAAAGGGAGGGGTCATCCTGAGGGGGGGAAAGGCCAAGTCAGTCCAACGGAAGAATAGGCAGGGTTATCAACTCTTTCTTAGCAGAGGTTTCACCCAGAATTCTGTTGCTCACCAGGGGGCCCTTACCATTCTGTTGGGGCTTCTGATATTAATTTTTGATCCATTCATAAAGTGGAAACAACGGGCCTGGCACTTTACAGAACAAATAATAATAAAAAGATAGACCTCTTCCCTGAGTAGCTTACAATCTAAAACTTGGCACAAGTGAATGCAACGGAGGGAGGAGACAAAAATGGAAGTGAAGCTAAAATATATGCAATAAGGCTACTGGTGGCTTATAGCTATGGTTACTGTGTTCCACTCAACTCCTACTGCTATTGCACTCAGCTCCTGCTTGGGGGCTGCCCACTTGATTGGCCACTGTGAGGACAAAACTCTGGACTGGATGAGTGTGTTTGCAGGCATTTCTTAGACCCTTCTAGGACAAGAAAATCATAGGGCTCAGACTCATTCAGGCCAGAGGATGGGATGCAGAACCAACCAGTGACAGAAACCAAGGGCTGAACTATAGGTAACATGGGGATAGGACCAGTGGCCAGGGACAGCCTTTGGAAATACAGTGCCCTGAGCGAGAACACAATCTGGTGCCCTTCACCCTCCCATTCTGTGCATGGTCTCACGTGCACTATGTCACAGTTTTGTGCCCCCTTGGCTCAGTGCCCTGTGTAGGGGGGAAAGCCTGCATCACCCAAAATCCAGTACTGCGGTGGCCCTTCATGTCGTTCCCATCAGCCCCAGCCAGTTTGGCCAATGGGCAGGGATGATGGGAGTTGTAAAGCAACAATATCTGCTTCCTCATCCCTGAGTTACAGTCTTGTGCAGTGCTCTTGCCTCACTATCCTGCTTCCAGTCTCCCTGCCCTTCTTTGGATGCTGGAGTTGGGAGTACCAGAAGTTATATCATATGAAATTCATGGCAGTTATCTAGCCAGATAAAGTGTCTTCTCCCCAGTCCTCTAGGGTGCCGTCTCAAGTGTCCATTTGGGCTAATATTCTGCAAAATGAATAATTGGAGAAATTGCATTTTAATGTCCATTATTCCTTTATGCTTGATCACAGCATAGCAAATGATCTAATTTTGCCTTCAAGCATTCACTTAGTAATTCATGTTCATTGGGTCCTGGTACTTCTTCCCTTTATGGAAAACCCTCTAATTTTTGCACACACCCTGAAACACCACCCCAACATATATGAAATTAGATTTTAGATACTGAACTCGACCTCCCTGCACTAAAAATAGCACTAGATGGATTTTCTGAGCTTCTCTTTTCCTTTGTGCACCATAGTCTATGACCTACATAATTGGCTTTTCAATATTAGACACATCTACTTAAACGTAAGCTGAATTGAGTTTAATGGGGCTTATTCCCAGATAAATGGGCATAGGATTCCAGCCTAAATCTAAAAACACATCACAGCATTTCAAACCATTTTTAATAGACTTGTGAACAATATACAGCTCACTCCTAAACATGCTGATTTGGAAGGAAGCTCCACTGAGTTCCCTGGGACCTTTTCCCTATTATGGATGTGCTTGTGTACAGCCTTCATCTGCCTTTTATCTAATGCTTGTGTATGAAAGGCATCAAAATGGCAACAAAATTAATGTCACTGGTATATTGAGAACTGTAAACCACTCCTTACATATTTTTCCAATCTGGCATTTGATTACTCACTTGTAATCCACCTGGTTTCTTGTCCCTTTTGAGTAGTATGCAGTAAGCTTGCTTTTAGCAGACATGTAGAGCTTTGTGCTATAAGTCACACACAGCAGTTTATTGCCTGTGACTTTTTCACCTATTGTTTACTGTTAATCTAGAAAGATGGGTAAAGAAAGTGTACTGCAGTTTAAAAACTCTGTGACAAAGGCTCAAGTCACTTCCTAAGGCACAAGGAAAAGAAAGAATCAGGTCCCAAAACAGAATAATTTTCAGGGGAACAGTCCAGCCAAATATGTTGCCGTATTTGATTTTTAAAAGCAGAGTTTGGTTTAAGCCTTATTTGAAAGGCAGTTATGAAACCAAATTCTCTAATCTGAAGTATTATTCAGAGGAAAGAGGTAGGTACTTTGCACATGTATGTATTACTTCATGTGTGCTAGAGCATGGAGGGGAACCTGTGACCCTTCAAATGTTATTGGACTCCAACTCCCATCATCTCCAGGCAGCAGGACTAATGGTCAGGAATGCTGAGAGTTGTAGGCCAACAAGACCTGGATTGGCCACAGTTACCCCCCCCCCCATGTTCTAGACCTTGGCCTGTCAGGTTCTGAGGTTGAGCATTAGCAACCCTAGCTTCATATGAAGCCCTGCCAGCTGGTAATAAATATAAGCTGGCCTTTCCTTCACAGGTCTGTTTTTCAGTCCATCCAAATAATCAGCTGATTTCCTTGCATCATTGTTGCAGTCTCCGAATTTACAGAATGACCTCACCAGCATTCAATTAGAGCATATGAAATAATGATGCCATTCACTTAGGGAATACTTTATTGTGCATTTATTCTGAGTTGGAAAATATTTCAGCCTAATGTATTGCTTGCTACCTTTTTAGAAAGAGTCCTGCGGCTGACATTTTAGAATGTAACTTATACAACTGTTTTCCTTGATCAGCTGCCACAGAGCAATCCAAATGGCACTTCTAAAGGGATGAAAAATGTATTAGGTCCTGACTGTAAGTTCTATGAAGTTACTGTCCAAGGGTGCAATCCAAACTCCTTTGTAGCAGGCTGGCTGTGTGTGTGTGTGTGTGTGTGTGTGCTGGCTGAGGAGGGGGGGACGGGGGACGGGGAATGACAGTGATGACAGGGTAACTAAAAAGTGATGCCAGAGTCCTTTCATCAGTTCAGAAAACCTCTCCTACCCACCAATTTGTTGGGGAGGTGGAAATGTTTGCTAGCAGTGAGCTTTCCACTGTGAATGGCAAGCAGAATGCCTTGAAATAAGGCATTGTGGGAGCAGGCAAAGGAGAGGCTGAGCATTCCCAGGATCCATTGGATCCTGAGTCCATCCCAGTGCCATCATGTGAGTTTGATCACTGGGGCTGCCAAGCTGGTGCAGCAATTTGCCTACCTCCAGAATGCACAGCAGGTGACTCCACTGCCCAGTTAAATCCTGCAGAGCAGCAGCCAGGGTTAGGATTCCACCCCACATTCACTTATTTCACTATGGATCCACACCATCGACCAGTTAAATGTATGAGGGGCCTAAGACATTGATAAAAATGAAGGATGTAAGGAGTATGTATTATTAAATTCCATGCACTTTCTGTTCATCTAAAACACATTTGACCCCTATAGTCTCCATGGCTGCCAATCATTGCTGGTTCCCATGTGAACTACACTGTCTGAACCAATCTACAATCCTATAGGACATCATAATTAAGTACTCCTGTGTAGTTTACAGCACTATATCATTAATTCAAAAAACTTCCACCCAAAACTTACAGTATATGAACTTAACAGCATGTGCCGACAGAGGGGTATTATTGTTAACAGTGCAAAAAACATACATTACTATCTATCTTGTGCATTACATCAGGCAGTCCACCTGTTCACGGAATTAACACAAGAACAGTGGAGATTCTATCAGTATGTCAACGGGAGCTGAAGTGAACTCTAAAGTCAGAAGAAGAAGAAAAGATTTGGCATAAATACAGCAATGTGGGGGTGGCCAGTCTCGCTTTTAGTGAACCAGGAACACAGAGTAATAATCTGACTTCTGTTTTCTGCTGTTGCAGACATGTTGGTACTGAACATGTGCTGGAGTATTGTGGTGCTTCAACCATAAGGAGACAACTCTGTGTTTTGCTAATCTCTGTGCCATGCTACAGATGGCACATAACCTGAAATTACCCTATAAAAATGTAAATCTTTGATGGCTTTTTTTAAAAAATGCAATGTTCACTTTATCTCCATTTGCTTTTTGGGGGGAAGAGAAAGTAGAGAATGGCACCGGCAAGGACACACCCTCCAAGTGACCTTGCCCTTCAAAGTGAGATGGTGGCGGATAAGTGGGCATTTTTAGGTGTGATATGACTTGCCTAAGGCATGCTTTCCCCAAGTAGTCTTGCCTGCTGCCTACTATGATAGGATTTCAGAACCAGGTAAAGACCTTTTAAATCACTTACTCCTATCCCCCTCAAGACCCCTTCTAGACTTCACTGTTTCTCTGATTCTATGTTATAGTACTGCTTTTAATCCACTCTGGGGTGTGTTTATCTGTTCTTCTGCTCCCTTTTTATTGTTGTTATTCTGACATTATTCTTATATCCTTCTTTCTTGTGAGCTGCCCTGGAAATATTTACATGGACTGGCCGGGTACCAATGTATCAAACACATAAATACAGTATTGGTTGACAGGGACTGCAGAAAGTTGGCAGGACTTGAATGCTAGTTATATCTGCTAGTTCAGGAATGAGGAACCTCAGACCTGAAGGCCAAATGTGTCTCTCCATGAACTTTTGCCAGGCCACACAGCTCACCAGGCCTTGCTTTTTTTTCCCAGCCCACTCCATGCCATTCTCAAATGCATTTGTCTGGATGGAATGCTTCCTTGAAGTGTGATAACGCCTCTTGCTTGCCCAAATGAGGAAGTGTGTGGAGACGTCAGAAAACATTAACTTTGGGACGGGTGGAATATTGCCTAGTTTACAAAGGTAAGGTCTACATCTATTGCTCCAACCACTTCAGCCTCCCACCCCTGTGCTAGGTAGCTGTCTGTTTCACTTAAGGTGAATGTGGAAGTTCCTGAACAGGTAAAACATCTGAAGGAATTTCGAGATTAAATTCGAGTAGCAAACTTTTTTCAGTAGGGTTGCTCTCATTGCCACCATGAAAAGTGAAGATCCACTGACATCTATAGCAAGACCTGAATCTCATTGGGTTTTCTCTTTAAAACAGTATTTTAGTGTTATGAATTTGTGGGTGCCAGACTCCTTAAATTCTTGGACCCAGGAGGTGTTAGAATTTAATTAAGCTTGGTGTGTTAAGTTGTGTGCTGGACACTTCTAATTCCTTGGAATCAGCAAAGGATAAAAGCTAATTAAGCCAGGCTATTTTCCTTTTGAGGTTGAAGCCTAGGTGTTGGGTCATAAAGATAATAAAGGATCAAAAGGACTCAGTGTGGGATGGGAAAGGGGTGGGTCCACTCTCACTCCACAAATAAAATCAAAACTTAGAGTAGGGAGAGTTAGGAGTTATGTGATTGAGATGCAAAACATGATGGCTGATGTCTGTTTGAATCAAAGGCTGTGGCTATGGGAAAAGCAAGACTCTCTTGGGGAGACTATGCTGTCAACCCCTCTATCATAAGCTCAGGTGGTATATATGTGTAAATAAATCATAAAGACACCTGAGTCTCCACTGTGTCTCATTTCCAAAAAGAAATACAGACCCTGGATGAATGCCTAGAACCCCTGGAACACCACTCAGAGATTGGGGTGGCGCACAACAGTACATTACAAGAATGGCTAAAATAATTAAAATTTATTAGCAACATTTTTCAGGGAGGGCTTGTCTATTTCTTATCATGCATGCCATTTTGTGTAGTCATAAATATTATGCTATATGCTTTTACTTTTTACTCCATGAACATCACAGGTATCACCTCTGGAAGCTACATTTCTTTGAATGTTAAACAACAAGAACCTGTATAGTTCCAAAACCAGAAACTCAAATGGGTTTGAAATTTTTCAAGAAGCTCCACAATATTTCTGCACTGTGACTATCATTTTACTTTGTAATCCAGCCTCATAAGAAAATACAAATGCATCTGATAATTGCCTCTTCTTTTAAATTCATAGGCTAATTCCCAACAGTTTGTTGGAACCTGAAGTTTAAAACAAGCACCGCTGTCCTCAGCAATGCTCAATATTTGCAGCTGAGTAAAGGCTGGAGTCAGTACTAAACTAGTACAAACTGTATGTGGATGAACTAGCCTATTTTGCTATTGTTATCCAGAACTGTGTATGCTATGTAACAAGCAGCAGTTTAATTAGGGTGCAGCAGCAACTATTATTATTATTATTATTATTATTATTATTATTATTATTATTATTATTATTATTTACCCACCCTTCACCTAGAAGTCCCTGTGACCCTACCAGTGTTGTTGGACTACAACTCCCACCATCCCCGGTCATTATTCACGCTGGCTGGCACTGATGGGAGTTGGAGTCCGACAACATTGGGCGGGTCAAAGGTTAGCCACCCCACCTTACGTGGCTATTGATAAGCTTCTTTATCTCATGCTCAGTTCATTATCTGCCCTTTATAAATGTTAAGTATTTTTAAAATAAAAATTGTGGGACTTCTTGTACAAATCAACCTAGTAAGCACTAATATATAGACTGGTGCCACATGTCTTGTCTATGAAGACAACTGTGCCTTTCATGAAAGTATGTTTTGCAGCATTCCTCTGTGTGGAGCTGGAATATAGCCTGATGGTGAAAGCAAATGATCTGCTGCAAAAGTGTATGCAACAATAAAGAGACACCAAATAGCTCAGCCTCTGAGCCTATTCTTGAGCTCCTGGTACAATCCTAAGAAAGGGCAAGATATCTCAAGCTGTACGGAATGCAAGAGTTAGATGGGATAACTCTCCTTCTGTAAATCAACACAGACCCGTCAAGGAAGGACATACAAATTGAATTATAAAGTGAGGGCACTGTGATATGACAAGCAAATAAGTCTGCTGCTCTCTCTGCCTTGTAGATTAATCCCAGGAGAGAAAAGGGCCAAGGGAGTTTACCTTAGCCTTCATTTTTCCTGGGGATTAAACCTACAAGGCAGAGAGGACTACACACAAATTTGCTTATTGCTATGTTCAGAGCTTTTCTCCAGCCAGAACTCACCAGTACACAGTTCCGGCACCTATTTCCCATTCTAAGAGAATGAGGGGAGTGTTCATGGTGAGTTCCAGCAACTCTTTCTCTAGAAAAAAATAGCACTGGCTTATGTTGCTTATTGCCAGTGCTTTTTTTCAGGGGATACTCAAGGGTATCCTGTACTGGCCATTTTTCTTTTCGTTTTTTGGTTTAAAGGTGAAACTTACTGTAACAACTTCATGGTGAGTCCCGGCACCTATTTTTATAGGGGAGAAAACACTGCTTGTTGCTAACGGCGCTCTGGAGCGACCCACCTGACTAGGGTTGCCATACGTCCAGAATTTCCCAGATATATCTTTAATATTGCTATTGGAAGCAGTGTCTGGGAGGAAATCAGGAAAATGTCCAGGAAAATCCGGACATATGGCAACTCATGTTGGCAGTGTCATTTCCCCTTAAAAATAGCTCAAAAACACCTGACTCACACCAGAGTGAGGACATTCCGGGATTCAGTCAGAACTCAGAATTGACTTCTGTAATTCCAGGATCTCCCACTTAAAACGGGGCAGTTGAATGGTATGGAATGAGCAAAACAACAATGCACAGGTATACTCATATATATATTAGGTCTTTAATAAAACATTAACTGATCTCTTTACCGTCACCTGTTCACTTTGATATGTGATTATTTGTACACAGCACAAAGTGGCCATCACATTTTTTTTTTGTTTATTTAGAGTAATCTCTCTGGAAAATTGAAAGGATGTAAACAGCACTGTGCTATGTGGAAATTACTGGGGTATTCACTTCAAACTTAGATCTACCAGAAGTTTAAATATTAATAAAGACTTTCTGCTGTGTTTTATATGCAGCAAAAGAAAGAGGAAGTGCTAAAATCAATGGGCAATCTATAATATATGGCTTGGGAAAATCCCCGCTGGAGCAGCATAATATATATTTATTGAGCAGTGCATGCACTTTTTAACTGTGAAATTCCCACTGATGTCCATGGGACCCAGGCCAAAATAATCCCACATTATGAAAAATGAGGCTCAACTAAGCCAATGACTGAGGAACGCCTGTGACCGTTTTTCACTGAGGTCCATCTAATAAAGTTCCACTGCATATCACAAGAAAAATAATTCATTTCCTCTCCCAGCTGGGTGTTTTTAATATTTCAAAGCCCCATATTCAATGAGTTAAGTAAAAAGTGCATTCTCAATGATTTCAACTGCAGAGACCAAGAAACTGCAGCTACACTGGAAGGAAACCAGGAAGTGCTGGTGAGCATCTTGTATATGTGTGCATGTTTGTGTGTGTGTGTTTGTTGTAAATATGTGGGTTATGCGTATACAGCTCAGGAGTGTAATAGGTTATATTTTAACAAGGCAGCTGGGAGTGGAAAACTTGCCCATTATCTGAAGCAAGTGGGTCCCTGCTGTATAAAAGTCAAATTGGTAGGTTTGGTGACAGGGTTGCTAATGTCACACATTAAATTGGCTCGATGTCAGCTCAGTCTCAGAATTTTGTTTCTTCAGTGTCAGATACTAAGGCTTGGAAGTACTGTAGTACCCATTTACTGAGTACTCTGATTTATTTTCTTTCTCCTTGACTCATTCCTCTTCTTTATTATTATTATCATCATCAAACATGCACAATACAAAAACTATAAGTGAAATCTATGAAATCAGCACATTGTAGTTACCGCCACCTACACCATCTTTAGTATTCTATGGGCATCAATTTTTAAAATCCTGTTTTGATTATTCATTGAACAAACATTGTAAGGTGTTGTATTACCAGTAGCAGAACCTTCAGTTTCTAATTGTTTCCTGCTTGGCAGGGGGTTGGACTCGATGGCCCTTGTGGTCTCTTCCAATTCTATGATTCTATGATTCTAATTGTCTTTTACTTTACCATTTTACTCATAGACTACTTCTCTATGGGCTAATCCACATTTGCCCCATGATTTCCAGGCATGGGTCCAAGTTCTTCTTTTTTCCTTCCAGTTTCCTCAGGAAAACTCACTGTTTCCTGCTAAACCAGAACAAAAACATCAATCTGCAGAAAACCCAGCTGAAGGCTCATTCACATGTTCACTTGTCCCATTCCCAGAAAGCACAGGTCCAAGTGGTTTTACCTTTGCCTTGTCGCTTTCCCCCAGAAAACCAACTTTTCAGGGCTAAATAACAGCTATCTGCAGAAAATCCGAATACTGTTTGTTCTGATTCGGCGCTAAAGATCAGGTTTCCCCAGAGGAAAGCAGAGGGGCAAACGGAGGTTTGAATAAGCCCTGACATTTGTTTCCATTCAGCAGAAGTTTGGGTGAACCCTATATTTCTCTATGAATGATCAACAGTCTATGGCCTTTAAGATGTGTTTGTGGAAGTGGAGTTCTTGGTTTGCTTTTCCTTTTGTTTTATTGTGCATTTTCTGTTCTCATTTTGTATCTTTTTGGGTTGTGAACCACTCTGCAGACTTTTTACCTGGGAGATAGTTCATTACCCCAGCTCAGTACAAAAGGTTTGTGTGCAGAAACAGGCCCACAATGACACGGCATTAAAAAGCTCTCATGACTATAAAGTATGGAGCAGTGGAGTCCGCAATGCTGAGTCTGCTGGCATGCAAACTGCCTTATTCAGTGGATGACCCATATCAATCAGTCACAGGAAGGTTTTTTTTTTAAAAAAAAGAATACACTACTAAATGATCAGATGGCTCTGGCTCCTTCAAAACAGTCTCAATGGATAGATATGTAAAGTGGAAATATGCATCACCAGCATCTGTGCAATCCAATAACTCTCTGATGACTAATAGCATACAATCGGAAGCTAGCTGGCAATGAGGAAAATCTGTAGGAGTCACAGAAGGGTTCTTTTCTCGTTTATGAATGAGCAAGACATAATTATCCCTTATATTTACTACATCTCTGACACAACCTCCTGGTGAATAGAGAGGTCAGAACCAGGTATAGATTAATTTTAAGACGGACAGACCAGCCTAAGTAATGTAGAAGAAGAAGAAGAAGAAGAAGAAGAAGAAGAAGAAGAAGAAGAAGAAGAAGAAGTTTGGATTTGATATCCTGCCTTTCACTCCCCTTCAGGAGTCTCAAAGTGGCTAACATTCTCCTTTCCCTTCCTCCCCCACAACAAACACTGTGGGGTGAGTGGGGCTGAGAGACTTCAAAGAAGTGTGACTGGCCCAAGGTCACCCAGCAGCTGCATGTGGAGGAGCAGAGACGCAAACCCGGTTCCCCAGATTACGAGACTACCACTCTTAACCATTTGACTTTGAACTATAACGCTTCAGTCCAGTACTTCTAGCCCTCCGCTGGAGTACCCTGGGACAGCAGAAAATGCTCTGGGAGAGCACACTGCTTCTGATCTTGCAGTTTTGCTTTGGTGTCGGTCCAGTGAGACCTACTATATTTATGATGTTCTGTTGTAAGCTCTAGATGATTCATGAATGTCCTGGCGGCATTTGTCTATAGCAAAGAATGAAATATAGGATCAAATTTAAGAGCATGTGTGGAATACTGGTTAGAATGTTGAGCAGGGCTAAGAAGACCCAAGTTCCAGTTCCCATTCATCCATAAAGCTCACTGGGTAACCTTTGATGGTCACTATCTCTCAGTCTAGCCTAATTTAGAGGTAGGGAGCAGAGTGATCTTAGATTTCAGTTTAAGTTGAACAAATAATTGGCCTGATCCAACATGGAATATCCATATGTGAAATATCAAATGGGGCTCCTGTTCACAATGAATTGCATATACCTCGGAAGATGAGTGCTATCTGCACCTAAACTTTATGGTATGAGAAAAGATTGTTTATTTCTACCCATCTTTAAATATGGAAAGACTGTGGATGGGGAAACTGCACACACATCTTTTTGCTGCTCTACACTAATGTTTATGCACAACAGTTTGTTGACGATGTCTTCTCTGTTTTGGATCCACTTGGAGGAGGAGCAGAGAAAGAAAAGAGGACTAAGATGTAATTATAATCAAATAACATGATTTCCTTGTTTAGGAGCCAGGTAGACCACAGTCAATTTATTTTCTTAATTCAGTTAAGTAACTTATGTCTTTTGAAGGCTCCTTGACCCTGGCCATTAAATGTCGAAAAACATTTGTTTTTAAGATATGACATTTCACTATATAATCATCCGAGAATACATGGAAATTATAGGAGATAGATCAGGATGCAGGATCAGTTGAGTCATGAAGTAGCTGCCTCTAAGGGCATTTGGAAGAAGAGAAGGGTGTCCTTGTGATTGGCGTTGCTGCAAACTGGATTTGGCTGCTTTAGGACAGAAGCACTTTGCAATAGTGACAAATTGCTTTGCAGCAATTTGGGAAATGTTGAAATATGGCTTGCTCAAATATAACCTTGGGAAGGAATCTGAAAATCCTAGATAATGTATTTGTATTTTCCTATCACAGTGTCTCAAAGCAAAAGGACCCATCAACCCATGCTCACTCACACTAGACAAGCTTAGTCATTTGAGCAGCTTTTGAACAGCTTTGTTCGCATTAGTGAGATTGCTCGCATACGTCTGTGGGAGGAGACAATATGGCCATATAATTGTATGCTAGTTCATCGGTTTAAATATGTGGCATAATGGTAGACTGGAAAGCAGGAGGAAATAAATACTTTCTGTAGGATATGCAAATTTGAAATCCAAAGTCAAATATAATCATTTCAGAGTTTTAAATCAAAGAACACACATTTATTTGTGCCAGCTGTGAAATATACACCACAATTTTTAGAAAGTCATTTCAGAATGGTTTCCTTTCTGACAAAAATCGTAATTGCAGACTCCTGTGGTCCACTTGAGCACCATCCAGCATCACAGAATCATAGAATCATAGATTTGGAAGAGACCACAAGGGCCATCGAGTCCAACCCCCTGCCAAGCAGGAAACACCATCAGAGCACTCCTGACATATGGGTGTCAAGCCTCTGCTTAAAGACCTCCAAAGTAGGAGACTCCACCACACTCCTTGGCAGCAAATTCCACTGTCCAACAGCTCTTACTGTCAGGAAGTTCTTCCTAATGTTTAGGTGGAATCTTCTTTGCATCATGGCACTGAAGCATCAGGAAATGCCTTGGTTCAGGGACTTCCGGTCGGTGCCAGCGCTTAATGGCGGTCCTACCTCCGAGCTCCGGAGAAGGACTGCTCCGCAAGTTCGGGTCTTACCCGCTACGGCGAGCGGGGGACCCCTAAAATCTCAGGCGCTGAAGCCTGAGAGCAAGGAGATTCGGTGGGCACCTTTGCGCCCCCCGGTACTGTGAAAGAGCCTTTTTAAAGGCTCCGGAGCGGCATCGGGAGTGAGCGCGGTGCTGAGAGTCGCTACCCAGCCTGCGGAGTGAAGCCGCGTCGCCATAAGCGGAGAGCGCCGATTTCTTCCTGAAAAGAAAATCTGGACTGAATTCCCGTGAGTAAGAGCAGAAAAAGAATCGGGACCCTTTAAAATTTGAAAATCTGGCTGAAAATGGGAGGGAATAAAATAAGGAAGTCTGCCCCCCCTGGACTGCAGAAATTTAAAGCAACGAAAGACCCTGCTGCAGTTACAAGAAACTTAGTTGCGAACTGTCAACCCTGAGCCGTCAAAAGTATCTCTTCCCCCCTGATCGGAGGAGAAGGGGGGAAAAAAAGACAGTCTTGTGAAGATACTCTTAATTCAAAGGAAACAAAGTTTTCCACTGCCCTGATCCCCTGGGGACGATCTGCCAGGAATTAACACCGGGAAAATTGTTCTTTAAAATAGGTATGAAGTGGATATAGACTATACCTTAAATGGTGAACGAGTTTTAAGACTTGAACGGGACTTTGTTACAGATATTTGATTAGCTAAATCTACCTGGAGAAAAAGTTTTAAATAACTTTAATGGCGGACTTCTGACTCTTTACATCCGGCTTTCTGTTTCTTTGTTTCCTCCAACTTGGACACTATTAATTGCTCCCTCTGGAGGACTAAGAGGGAAAAAACTGTAAAGTAACTGGCGGACAGTGGGATTTTCCATCGCAAGTTTTTCCTGTGAGAACGGCCTTGGGATATGAGTGGCACGGCAGAGGAGATAAGAACCAGATCTAAAGCTAAAGTGACACAAAAGAAAAGAGGCTCAATCTCTGGCAATACAGTGCCTCCACCGGAAAGTGTGACAGCAGCATCAATGGAATCTATGACACAGGCACTGCTTAAAATAAATCAATCCCTAGAGGTCTTAACAAAGCAATCTACAGAAAATTCAAAGAAATTGACAGAACTCACAGCAAGACTGGACTTGAACACCACGTCAGTGGCAACTAATACAGAATCCATAAATAGACTGATTCAGGAATCTACAGAAACTAAGAAAATTGCAGAGAGTGCAAGATCTATTGCCGGGGAGACACAGGAAAAACTTGCACCGATAGAGAAAAAGGTGAATGAGCATGAAGCGGCCCTCTCCTTACTGGAGCTACAACGGAAAGAACGGAATCTGAAATTAAGACAGGTCCCAGAGAATGAAAAGGACAACCTGACGGAATTTCTCACAGAGGCAATTTTGGAAAATTGGCAAGGAGATCTGGAGGAGGATGAAGTAGAGATAACAACTGCTTTCAGACTTGGTAGAAAGCAAAGTGCGAAGCCAAGGGATTGTCTGATCACCTTCAGAACCAAAGAGGAAAGAGACAAGATACTGAACCTTCATTATCAAAAAGCTTTGGTAATTGGAAACATTCAAGTCCAAATCTTTAAGGACATCCCTAAATACATCTTGGAAGTGAGGACTTTCTATAGAGACTTGGCCAATTTGCTGAGGAAGAACTTTATACCTTTCAGGTGGGAATTTCCACAGGGGTTGTCCTTCAACTACAAAGGGAAGAAAAGAAGAATAAGATCAGTACAGGAAAAAGAAAACTTCTTGGAGAGGAACCTAGAGGATCTACAGAAAGGTACGGTGGGCCTGGCAAGAGGAGGACAAGAATCAACACCAGAAGGAGGAGGGCTAACAGACATTGCAAATCTATCATTTGGATTAACACAACCGCCAACTGAAGAGGAAGAAAAGCTTGGAGCAGTCGGAGGGTCAAACATCTAATAAACAAAATGTCTCTGCAACTTCTTAGTTGGAACTGCAACGGTTTGAACCATCCCAGAAAAAAACGACAAGTTTTTCATATTTTGAAAAGGGAACAACTGGATCTGATATGTCTACAGGAAACCCATATAACCAGAGCACACAGGAAACTGTTGGTGAACAAAAGATTAGGACAAGAATTTATATCTTCTGACAAAGTAAAAAAGAGAGGAGTAGTGATTTATGCAAAAGAAAAATTGGACCCAAAAATGAAATTTAAGGATGAAGAAGGAAGATATTTGGCAATCGAAGTACAGATTCAGGGAGAAAAATATTTGATAATTGGAATATATGCACCTAATGATGGGAAGGCTGAATTTTTTAAGAAGTTGCATGAAACCCTATTGGACTACCTCGACTGCAAAATAATACTGATGGGGGACATGAACGGAGTGGTCTCCACAAATATGGATAAGGCACAAAGACAAACAATTTCTAAAGAAGGAAGACTACCAAAGACTTTCTTTGAGATGACGGAAAATATGGATTTGATTGACATCTGGAGAACAAAGAACCCTCTCGAGAGAGAGGGAACCTTTTTCTCGGAATCTAAAATGACATGGACAAGAATCGACCAAATTTGGGTATCTAGTGTGATGGCTACAAAGATAAAGAAAGTAGAAATCTGCCCAAAAACCTGCTCCGACCATAATGCAGTAAAGATGGAAATGAAAATGACAACAACTGGATCCTTTAGATGGAGAATGAATGACTCCCTATTTAGAGACGAACAATTCTGTAAAAAGGCCCTAAAGACATTGAAAGATTACTTTGAGATAAACCTGAGAACAGAAGTGGAAAAAAGAACAATCTGGGACGCGAGCAAAGCCGTGATGCGAGGCTTCCTGATACAACAGAATTCAATTAAGAGGAAAAAGCAAAATGAAAGGAAAGAAAGAATTTTAGAAAAAATGAAGGAAGGAGAAAAGAAATTGAGGTCTAAACCAAAGTCTCAAGAAATTTTGAGAGAAATAAAGTATTACCAGACGCAATATATGGAACTGACAAATCAAGAGATAGAATGGAAAATTAAACAAATGAGACAAAGGACTTTCGAGTCAGCAGACAAATGTGGGAAGCTTCTTGCATGGCAATTGAAAAAGAGGCAAAAATTGAATACAGTCACTTGTTTGGAGATAGAGGGAAAGAATATTCACAAGCCAAATGAGATAAGTAATTGTTTCCAAAGCTTTTTTAGGAAATTATACACACAAGGGCCAGCGAACGAACAAGAAATAGATGAATTCCTTAAAAATCATGGACTACCCAAAATTTCAGAACAGAGCAAGCGGACTTTGAATGAGAAAATAACAGAGCAAGAAATAGAGGAGGCCATTCAAAAAGCGCAATTGGGAAAGTCTCCAGGACCAGATGGTTTGACGGCTAGATACTATAAAGCTTTGAAAGAATGTTTAGTGCAACCATTGAAAGAAGTTTGCAATGAAATATTGGAGGGGAAAAAGGCACCTGAAACGTGGAAAGAGGCTTTTATTTCGCTTATACCAAAAACTGAGACTGAAAAGAATCAGGTCAAGAACTACCGCCCGATATCATTACTAAATGTGGATTACAAAATATTTGCAGACATTTTAGCAAAAAGACTGAAGAAAGTACTGATAGGCGAGATTCATAAGGACCAAGCTGGCTTTCTCCCGGGAAGACATATGTCTGATAATGTGAGGATCATAATAGACATTGTGGAACTGCTGGAAAGGAACATTAATAGAAAAGCGGTTTTGATCTTTGTGGACGCGGAGAAAGCCTTTGACAATATTTGCTGGAGTTTTATGAAAAAGAATCTCCAAGGGATGGGGGTAGGCCAAGGTTTTGAAAATGGTATAGGTGCAATATATTCTGAGCAGAAGGCAAAGCTAATTGTGAATAATGTGGTAACAGAAGAGATAGCTATAGAGAAAGGAACACGACAGGGATGCCCTATCTCCCCTCTACTTTTCATACTGGTCCTGGAGGTTTTGTTAAATATGATTAGAAAGGACCAGTTGGT
Organism: Podarcis vaucheri; assembly: GCF_965113315.1. Classification (NCBI taxonomy): domain Eukaryota; kingdom Metazoa; phylum Chordata; class Lepidosauria; order Squamata; family Lacertidae; genus Podarcis; species Podarcis vaucheri. Next base: position 39,593,875 of record NC_138767.1, read on the forward strand.
TAAAGGAATTCAGCTCGGAGTGAAAGAGTATAAACTGAGGGCATTTGCAGATGACCTAGTTTTGACTCTACAGCAGCCAAACACCAGTACAAAAAGAGTTTTAGAACTGATTGAGATATTTGGTCAAGTTGCAGGATTTAAATTGAATAAACAAAAAACTAAAGTGCTGGAGAAAAATTTAACAAATGAGGAAAAAGAGACATTTCAGAATGAAACAGGTTTGGAGATAGCAAAAAAAGTGAAGTACTTGGGGGTGAACTTGACAGCGAAAAATGTGAACTTATTTAAAGACAATTACGATAAATGTTGGACAGAAGTTAAGAAAGATCTAGACATATGGTCAAGGCTGAAACTTTCCTTGTTAGGCAGAATTGCTGTTATCAAAATGAATGTATTGCCTAGAATGTTATTCCTGTTTCAGACATTACAAATAATAGACAAGATGGACTGTTTCAAGAGGTGGCAGAAAGACATATCGAAATTTGTTTGGCAGGGCAAAAAGCCAAGAATAAAATTTAAGACATTAACAGACGCAAAAGATAGAGGAGGTTTTGCCCTGCCGGACTTAAGACTTTACTATGAATCAGCAGCGTTCTGCTGGTTGAAAGACTGGCTGCTCCTCGAGAATACAGACATTTTGGATCTTGAAGGGTTTGATAACAGATTTGGTTGGCATGCATATATATGGTATGACAAGGTAAAAGTGCACAAAGGCTTTAAGAACCATATGGTAAGGAAAGCTCTGTATAATTTCTGGATAAGGTATAAAGATTTGTTTGAAAGTAGAACCCCTAGGTGGCTGTCACCAATGGAGGCAAAAGAGGTGAAAAAATTGAATATGGATTCTAATTGGCCTAAATATTTTGAAATGATAGAACAAGATGGTGAAAAAGTAAAATTGCAGAGTTTCGAGAAACTGAAGTTTAAGGTGAGAGATTGGCTACATTATCGACAGATAAATGAAGTATTCAAACAGGACAGAAAGAAAGGCTTCCAAGTGGAGAAGTCAAAACTAGAAACAGAACTGTTAGAACCCAATACTAAAAACTTGTCAAGAATGTACAACTTGCTGTTGAAATGGAATACTCAAGATGAAACGGTGAAATCTAGTATGATTAAATGGGCACAGGATATTGGGCATGACATTGAGCTTGCTGACTGGGAGCAGTTATGGACCACTGGTGTAAAATTTACGGCATGTAATGCCTTAAGAGAAAACATTATGAAAATGATCTACAGGTGGTACATGACTCCGGCTAAGTTAGCAAAGATTTATCATTTGCCCAATAACAAGTGTTGGAAGTGTAATGAAACGGAGGGAACCTTCTATCACCTTTGGTGGACCTGCCCGAAGATTAAGGCTTTCTGGGAAATGATCTATAATGAAATTAAAAAAGTTCTGAAGAGAACTTTTAATAAAAAGCCAGAAGCCTTTCTCCTGGGTATGGTGGGCCAAATGGTGCCAAAGAAGGATAGGACATTTTTTATGTATGCCACAACAGCAGCAAGAATCCTTCTAGCAAAGTATTGGAAGACACAAGATTTACCCACGTTGGAAGAATGGCAGACGAAGGTGATTGACTATATGGGACTGGCAGAGATGACTGGCAGAATCCGAGACCGGGGGAAAGAGGCGGTGGATGAAGACTGGAACAAATTTAAAGTTTACCTTAAAAACTGTTGTAATTTGGAAAATTAGAGGATCAGGGTTATAAAAGATAAAGAACTACAGCTGTTTTAATATCTTATGGAAGTTAAATTTATGAAATAGAAATAAGTTTAATACGAAAGGGTTGCTGAAAAATCTTGAAACAAGAATGCAGAAAAGGGGTGGTACGGGGAAGTCGTTTTGTGTTTATTTATGTTTTTGCTTTGTTTTCTTTTTTACTTTTGGAAAATTAATAAAAAATTTATATATATATAAAAAAAGTAAATGCCTTGGTTCAGTCTGCTACAGAAAATCATACATGGCAATTTCCACACACATACTGTAAGTATTTTCCCACTAACAGGAACCTTTTCCCATTTCTGCAGAGATTCCTCTGGGAAGTGACTGAAATGAACTCCAGGATTGCACCCAAGACCTTCTTCCCTTCAAATTCTAAACATAAGCCATTACAACACAAGACTGTCAGATGGTTTCTCTACTAACCATATAGTAAATGTGAGTAGGTGGAAAGAAGGCTTTAAAGTGTATTCAGTTGAACACGCCTAGAATCCCTCTTCTTAGTGTGCTACCACTAAGTTACAGTTCTTTCCCCATCTGCATTATCCATTATTTGTAAAGTGGAACATGGGCAACCTTCAGTTTGTGTCACTAAATGTAAAAATATGCTTATTTGGAAAAGAGGAGACTGAAAGGAAATATGGACACCATCGTCAAATATCTAAAGGGCTGTCCCATGGAAGACAGAAGCTTGGTTTTTTCCTGTTCCGTAGGGTAGGATCCAAACCAATGGCTTTAACTTACAGGAAAGGAGATTTCCATTAGGCATCAGGAAGAATTTTCTGATGGTAAGAGCTGTTCAACAGTGGAGGAGACTCCCTTGAAAGGTGGAGGACATTCTTTGCAGGTTTTTAAGCAGAAGTTGGATGGCCATTTATGATTCTATGAACTACAGTCCAGAGCACACAGAAAGGGCAATAAAGTTTAGTTTGAAAGCAACGCTTTTGCAGTCAATATTCCAACTCCAGAAGGACTTTAGTAACAGTTTCAGCTAATATGAAGCAAGAAGAAGATTTGATAAGATACCAGAAATTATGGCAGTCTACCCACCCACAGCCTTCTTCCCTTCAAATCCTAAGCATAATTCATTGTCAGCAAAAGGCAGGGCATATAATATCCAGTTTACAAGATTTCTTTTAATAAAAAAAGTGATGGGTAGATCCAGCATCTCCAACTATTAAATCACATGGAAACCTGGCGTACTGATTAAAGCTAATGTTCATGCTGCAACACCAGAAACATGCTCAAAAATAAAGTTGGGAAGAACATAAATCAAATTTAAAATTGTCCAGTCCAAAGACCTTCATTTTTCATGAAATATAGATTAATATCACCGGGTGAAATCAATTCACCGTGGACTAGGAAATGGCAGCTAAAAAGTTAGAAAGTGTCATAAAGTTTTTACTATTAGCACTCTAAAATAATTATGTTTTCTTATCAGAAGGTCTGGAACTGACCTTCACATCACATGGGATTACCTGAAGATAAATAGGTAAGTAGATAGGTAAGTGGCCAGGCTCTCTTTCATTTTGGTCTAGCCAAGAGTTAATATAAGTGAAGGTTATTCTGTTCAAAAAATGTACCGTATAGAACCATTACCAATAATTTCCATGTACTTAACCTCGGATCTATTAGATGTAATTCATCAGTAGCCACAGCAAATGGGTTTGCTGTATTTAAAGGCTGTGGGTTTCAAATGGCTTTCTGAACCAGTTAGCATGGATGTTTTGAAATAGACATTCTGGCGGGAAAGCATTTCTAAATAAGAAGCTTCAAGCATGCTATTTCACACCTGAAAACAGAAACTTCTAGTAAGAATTTTATTTTTAAAGGGTATACTGTACTGCAGTTATATGCATATTAAGGAAAGGTTAAGAGAAGTAATAAACTCACATTCTAAGGACTCAAATTGATGAGGTGCAGGATCCACAACTGGGTCCTAAATCTATGTATATGTTTCTGTGTGGTTTAACTAAAAGCTAATGTGACTCACATTTTGATCAAAACACAAGCACTGAGGGAAAGTGGCATGTAACTTCCCTATTCACAGTTTTTTCGATTCTTTCAAAGGTATTAACCTCACTGGACAGGGGAAAGCAAATGCCTGTCTCATATCTGCATCTCTCCCCCCCCCCCTGCACTAAAGCTAGTAGCAACTTTGAGGTATGAGGCATTTTTGATAATAGAAATGTAGCTGTGGTCCATGTCATATTATAAGCTGTCGCAAATTATCATTGCAGTAATTAGGCCAGTTAGCATTGTCACCGTCATTCAAGTCAGGCAAAATACCACCTTCTTTTGCAGACTTTGCAGGACTCTTACTATCTTGACGTCCTCTTTTTCCTACGTGTGTTTTCCAGAAAAATCTCAAACTTGTGAAACTTCTGTCTTATAGTTTGTATCATTTGCAGTAAGAGCATCACATTCAGCTCCCTCAGTGTTAGTTTCAACAAGTGTATAGAGTGGTACCTCAGGTTACAGACGCTTCAGGTTACAGACTCCGCTAACTCAGAAATAGTACCTCGGGTTAAGAACTTTGCTTCAGGATGACAACAGAAATTGTGTGGCGGCAGCGCAGCAGCAGCGGGAGGCCCCATTAGCTAAAGTGGTGCTTCAGGTTAAGAACAATTTCCAGTTAAGAACAGACCTCCAGAACAAATTAAGTTCTTAACCAGAGGTACCACTGTAGTCATATTCTTGTTCTTCAATTGCTTTCTGTGTACAAAGATATTTCAGGAGGAACCCCTCTCGCTTTGCTTGATCCTTAATGTTTTCTACCTTTTGTTTGTCCAGATGGTCGGGGGGTTTTTATCTGCCATAGCTTACTAGAAAAATGAATGTATTTTCAAAATAAGGTTAAGATGTGGCTGCAAGTGCATTTTCACTTATTATGTGTATGCATTACCTAACCTCCAAACAACTCTACAGTCTATTTCATATATACATAAAAAATATAATATATGAATTATCTCAAAAAGGATAATATAAACTGAAAATAAAATATAATCTGAAATTTATAAGCTATAACAAAAACTACTCGGTATAAACTGTGCGCCTCAAATGTCAAAACTGTGCTCTTCCGAGTTCTGAGCCCTTGGCAGCTGCCTAGTTGGCCAATGATAGCACCAACCCTGCTGCTACCTTTGATGAAGAGTGGGCTTGTAGAGCAGATTCCCATACAAACCTTCCGGAAAGTAATGATCATATTTGATGGCCATGAGGTTAGGAAATGGCAACCAGGGAAAAAATCCTTCCCAGCTGTAGCACTCCATTTGAGAAAGGCTGGAGACTTGGTTAGGGCCAAACTTTGAATCATTCCAGCAACAGATGAAGACATTTTTATTCACCCAGGCTTTTTAATACCAGCCTTTAATGCCTGCTAAATGTACTATATGTGCTGCTGTTGCTTATTTGTTCTGCTGCTTTTAGTTGTGTTCTATTATGCTTTATCCTTGACTACTTTTAATGTTGGATTGCAGGCTACCCTGGGAGTTATGAAGCTGAAGGGTTGGGTAGCAAATAAACTGGAATACATTTGCAAATAACATATTTTTTCTTCAGGTTCACCTCCTGGTCAGGGAGCTTGTCTGAAATGGTTGCAATCACTCCCCCCCCCCACATAAACACACAACCTTCCCCATAACTGTTGCTTTAAAATTAGAATCTCATAGGAGCTTTTAAGTTTGTGTGTCTATGTTACAAAATTAAGACACTGGGCTCATGAATCTCATGTGTCAATGTCTTGGGGGGGGGGCTAACAGGAATCACTCATCTAATTTCATTGTTGCTGTCTTTTTATCGTTATCCTAAATATTTATGAAATCTCACAATGCCATCTAGTTAATTTACTTAATATACTTTTCCCATTTGGATAAAAAAGGTATACTCTTAATAAGAGAATAAACAAACAAATTGCTATGTATTTTTTCCCTGCTTCAAGAAATAGCAAAACAAAGCAAGGTCACTTTATAGCAGGGGCCAGGGAGCTGGGTGCCTTCATAACGTTGCTGGACTTCAGGTGGGGCTGATAGAAGCTAGAGTCCAGTGGCACCTGGAGAGCTGCAATTCGGCTGTCTCTGCTTTTTCCCTCGTGAGCCTCAATTATGCTGGGCTAACAAAGAAATCCCCTTCCTTCTCCAAAATCTTGTCTGGTTCCAGAACAAAAAAACTGGTAGCACATGATAACATGGTGGTTCACAACTGGCTGGCCACTGGCAAGAAACTGCAGCACAAATTAAAAGCAGAATCTCCAGCGCTTACCATATTGTCTTATGAATTTGGCAGCACAAATACACATAGTGCTTTTTTCTGGGGGGAACGCAGAGGTACGCATACCACTAAACATTTTGCGAATCTAAGTTTGGCCTCATTGAGGAGAACTATTTCAATGCGTGCAGGAAAATGAGAGTACCCCTAGACATTTTTTTAGAAAAAAAGCACAGAGCACTTATATGTGTGGCACTGAAATTTTGAATGGCAACACCTGTGTACCAACACTTAACAGTTATTCCTATAGCTTACTAGCAGATGTTGATGGTATTGCTAAGTGAGAATGGAGGAAGGGTTGTGTTAGGGCTTCATAGCGCAGTTCCCACACTATGACACAGGGGAGTGACTACTGTGCCCAACATGGCTGGAGACCAGTAAGATCATTCATCTACAGGTTCTGTTGCATCTGCAGCATGCAGCTCCAATCTGCCTCAACTTCCTCCACTGGTGGCCAGCAGCATCCACAGGAACTTCACTCATCCTCTTTCAACTGTTCAGTGACAGCAGCCATGTTGTACATTCTTCTGCCCTCCCCACATGTGCCACCAGAGGAGGGATGTCAGAGGAGGGTCAGCACCAGGACAAGTCAATGTGAATGATGCTGAAACAGAGGTGCTTATTCTTTTTTCATTTCAACACAATGCAATTCGTTTAAACCAGGTACATTGCTGAAAGCTTGCCCACTTTACTAAGATGAATGGCTGAACTGAAAAGGGCTTCTGGGGGAACAAAATGTTGCTGTTGTCAAAGCTGTTTAAATGATTGTTCCATTTTTGCTATAAAAAAAATTCAGTTAAACTTTCAACAAGTTTTCGTGTTATGGTGTTGCTCCAGAAACAAACATTTTCCCCACCTAATTTCCTAACCGGCCAGCCAGCTGCTCCCAAAGGTGGTTCCAAAATGTGGTTGCAATGCACAGTGCAATTGGAACATGGTGTTAGAGGTGCCTATTTGACTGTGTGATTAAATGGCTAATGTGAGGGGGAAAGATTGCTACATTTGGTTTAGCTGAATTTGACATTGACATTAAGCAGTGGTACATTGAGTTAAGTGCATAGCACACAGTCAGAGTAATGATTATATTAATAGACAGCACAGACAAAAATCGGTTTCATCTGTAAACAAAGGTTTTCATCTCAACCTGTCCAACCTAAATATCACTTGACAGTGGAGTGTAGGAAATAATGTTCTGCATGTTCAAACATGCAGTCATAACTCATTTTTGTCACAGTTCTGGTTTTTCTGTACCCTTCACTTCCTGTGGTAATGTCTAGGGGTTCAACTAGCTGGCTAGGGTTGATGGGAGTTTTTACTAATCCATCAACATCTGAGGACCCAAGGCTGTAGAACGTTGTGTTATGATATTGGTGTTCTGTTCCACCTTAAAAGGAACAGACATGATTGTTGTATGTCACATGTCTGTTTACTCTCCAGCACAGCTTCCGTTTGTGTATAGCTTTTGGTTTTTGTTTCCTGCTCTTGGACATGCAAGAGAGCAGACATGTTTTCTTTGTCCTGAACTATGCTGAATAAACTGCTTGTAAATATGCTTCACATATGCCTCTGTCCGCCACTTCTGTTATGTGTTATTCACTCTGCTGATTAAGGTGTGCTCAAGTTTCTGAAGGCTTTTGAAGCTGTGTGCCGCTGTTTTGATGCTCTTCCAAGGACCAGAGTTCGCCTGGCTGCCAGCTGGTGGGCTGGAGCCAGCTGGGGGCCTGCAAACTGCCCCCGTTCCCTTGGACACATCCCAACAGGTTGTACCAATGCAATGATGTTGTCTTCTCCCTTTACGACAAACATAGCACCAGGAAGACTGGCTGTTTGAGAGGCCAGGTCAGAGATCCAAACTGAAGGTTGGCCTGATTGTTCTTGTCCCATCATATGAACCTGAATGAAGTCCACTAGAAACTCAAGTTATTACTATTCACCCTGCAAAATAAGGAACATTAAAAGAACAAGCAGAAACACCACTTGTAAAGAACCTACAAGAGTCTTTTGGGGAAAAGGGGTAATAATAAATCTGAACTTAAAACACAAATATTAAATAGTGCAAAGAACCTACGGATCATTTTCTTTTTGTTTTTTTTAAAACCCTTTGGAAATAAAAACAAAAGGTATTGAAGGAAGTATAAAAGTGTGAGCAAAGCATGCTGTTGCCTTGTGCTCCTTAATATGCACAGGCCTATTAATTGAAGCCCTACATAGCATAGTCAACACCATGTTTCCCCTAGCAGTAGAAATTATTCCCCACAGTGAACTCAATGAGTTCTACCAGGGACTTGAATATTGTTTTTGTGTTGGAAAAGCACACAGCTGATTCAGGAACCCAGTGTTTTCACTTCAAGGGTGTGCTGTTCTTATAGAGAAATTACACTTTCCCCAAAACCAAACACAGTATTTTGTTCTGATTCCGCCCCCGCCCCCCACCAATTAATGGACCTATTTGATAGCTTGTGCACCATCTTTAAATACAAGTGCCAAGGACAACTGTTGCCTACAGTACATGACATCATGTGATATAATTCCTCTTATTCCTCATTTTGTGGTTTTTGTGACTATATATGAACATGAAACACATAATACAAATAAACTGCCTTATCCAGTCTTAGGGAAGTCCTGTCTACCATTGTAAATCGCCCTTCTGCTGTAAAATTGCTCTAAAAACACCTTAACGGAGAAATGTGGTGCATGTATAGACCACCTAATTTCAATCTACCTATGTTTCAGACTACCCCAGCAAATCCCATTTCTATCAGCCCAAGGCTTTTTAGTTTACGTGAGTCAAATATTTTGTTGTAGCTGTGCATTGCTTGCTCTATACTGGACAGGGATGGATAGATCTTTTGAAAGGGAGATCTCAGAAAGCTGTTCCCATTTCAATTTGATCCAGAGACCCATGCAAAACTGGATCAGGTCTTATAAGGGAAGGGGCTTCCTTTCCACCCTGCAGACTGGATGCAAGCATCAACAGGTGCCAAAGAAAAAGCACTTCAGTTTACAACTGATAAAAGTACACTCAGTCCATACAACGTGCTCTCAAACCTTATGACGTGTTGCAATTATATGGAACAAAGTACCACTATCCTCTGTTTTATGTGCAATGCATTGGCTACAGAGGAAAAAATGCTACTTAGTACTTAGAAATATCCTTCTCTGTTTCTGTAGCCAAACTTTACCCATGTAAATACTACTGCATTCAGTGGGGCTTATTCCCTAGAAAGTACACACAGAATTGCAGTGTAAATGTCTCTTTCAGTTTCCCTCTAAATATCTACTACTGTTCTGGTTGATGTTAGAAACTGCAACAAAGGTGAGCTCAGCTGGAGCGGACAAAACACCCATCAAGTCCAGCAATCCTGTTCTCACAATGATCAACCAGATGATTCTGGGAAGCCCAGAAGCATGACCTAAGCGCAACAGCACTCTCCCCACTTGTGTTCTCCAGCAACTGGTGTACAGAAGCTTACCGCCTCCAATTAGTAGCCATTGATAATCTTACTCTTCATGAATTTGTCTAATCTTTTAAAGCTATCCAAGTTGAAGCCATTCACATTCCAACATTTTGTGGTAGAGAATTTCACAGTGTCATTCAGACAGATGTTTTCCCCAGTCCTGCCTGCGATGCTATGTACTGAACTTGATATATTTTGCATGCAAAGCATTTTTTAAAAGAAGTTGTTGTTGTTGTTATATTACTTCAAAAAGGAGATGAACTCAAAGTGACTTACAAACACATATCCTGTCCTTCATCATAGGTGATCTCAGGGCATGTAAGAAAATTTAAGATACAATGAAAGAGAAAATAAGATCCCGTTAAAACAAATATAGTATAACTCTCCTCTGTTGTCATGCTGGCCATATGCTCTACTGCTGCACAATAGCCCCTAAAAAAAGTGTTTGAAGGTTGACCTAAACAAACCTATCAGGCACATTTTTACTATAGTGCTCCAATATAGAATATAACACTAAGTGGTTTAACTGAAATATAGACATTTCTGAGAGTGGTTAAGTTTGTTGTCTCTGGCTACAAACCCAGATTATAGAAACCTCAGTGGGCTTGTCACACATCCAGGGAATGAAAATCTTAAACTCCATTTGCTATTAAATCCAGATGTTGGTTAGCTGAAAGTGCATAAACTGATTATTCCTCTTTTCCTTGTGGTGCATAATATATTAAATCCTCAACATTGTTTTTTAATAAATGGGCATAGCTGCAATACAACAGCAAATGAAATATCTTGAGAAGAAGATGCTTTTGAAACATACATGCAATCATGCAAAACGGAATGACAAACCTGATCATGGTTGGATATAACAGTAAGAAATTCCTGAAATAACCCAGTGCTACATCTTTAGCTTGTCAAAAGAGATTGCCACATAGCAGAGGAAAGAAAGGTACTTATCTGGTCCAAAGGCATGGTGGGAAAATGAAGCCGCTAGCCTCTGGCTAAGGATGCTGCAGTTATCTGTGAAAAGAGATATTCATGGTAAAATACGAAGTTTTGCTGGGTCAGGGTTCTTCTCTTTGGCCCACAATGTAGGATGTGGGCTTTGGGATGAAGAAGCAATACATGGGACAAGCAGATACAATATGGAATGTGTCTCTTGAAGGTGCATTTGTTTTGTGCTGTTTTTAGCTGCTGGGTGAGGGGATTTTTGCCCCAGTCCTCATTAAAATTTTCCCCTCCAAAGCTGCTGCTTATCTCAGAAAGGAAGCATCCATTGGTGGCAATGGAAGAGGGCTCTCCTAGGACTAATAGCAATTTTGGAGAGGTCATGGACTTCATCAGGACCCTGGCAGGGAAGCAAAGGCTCATTCCCCTGTTCCCCACACAATGTTGTCCTGATACAAGTCCCACCTCCTGCAGTGACTATTAAAAGTGCCACACAAATGCAACGTCAAGGGACCCATTTAGCATTATGTATGGTTTAGCACATACGTAATGTTCTCGTGAAGTCTAACTATAACTGAATTTACTCCCATCCTTCCCTTGCTATCTTTGTTCCTCCCCTCTTTATGTCCTCTTGTCTTTCTCTTCCCTCTCCTCCCTATGTTCATCTACTCTTCTGTCAAAATTTAGACCCGAGGTTCCTTGGGGCAAAGACGTTTTTGTTCATGAAAACACATTATACAGTATATAAGTATGTAAACTGTTTGATGTGTCTCAGCCGTTAGGGGTGTTATCCACTGTTATCCACAGAGAAGACCCATCAATATGAATGGTCTACTCTAATTTAGTTGGGTATCACCCTAGATGTACTGGAAGACGCAGCATGCTATGCATCTGCTCAGACCCAGTACAAATCTTTGATCTGTGTATCCCCAGCCATATTAGCAATTACAATGCAATAAACGTTATGGAACTGCCAGCACTTTCAAGTTCTTGCCAATCCTTACAGCTCTCTGAGATTCATTCAGTAGATTAGTTAAAACATTATAGAGAAGTTGGAGACGATGACAAAAGCTGATGACAACAACATTTGTCTGGCCCTCTTGAAATCATTTGAAAAACTGGAGGTTGTGTACGGTCTTGAAGCAAAAGTTTTATTGCTTCTTAAGGAAACATTTGCATCTCTAATAGCAACCCAATTGTGTGTCACTAACTCAACTGACTGAGTCAGATTTGTGCATTGATTCTGTCCTCATCTGCAGACTCAGAGCAGAGGATAGTTTGCGATCAGTGTTTTACATGAGAAAAAGGTAGGGCAGGTGGTGAGCCAGGAGCCAATGCAATTGAATACATGTCTATGTGCATTCAGGAAAGAGCTTTCAGGATGTCACAACTGCTGAAACTCTTCGGCTATGCAGTAGCATTCTGGAACAGCTGGTTGCAACTTCCAGTAAAACCTTTGCCAAAAATAGGGAGGGTGCTGTGTATTCCTTTACAGATCAGCACTAAAGGGGGGGGGGAGAAAAACTTTTTTTTCTTTCTATAGCCATGGTCTGATCCTAGCAGTCTACATTCTTATGCTGAGAACTTTATTTTGAATTTGATACTGTTGTGATTTTCTGTGGTTATATATGCTTTTGAAATGTTTTTCACCTTTGTTAATTAGGTACTGGTTTTGCCTTGGTTTAGTCAGCTGCACTGGATCTCTTTAATGAGAGAAACGTGGGATACAAGTATTTTATTAAACTAACAAAAACAACAAGCTTTTTCATCACTACCAGTTGCCTGGGAACTTGGGCATTCCTCAAAGGATGGTGGCGATTCACAAGGTAATCTGCCCTGCGTGTTATAGCCATGGCACAAAGCACTTGCCACAGAGAGTCTGTGATAAGTATAGTGTGCTCAAAGGCCTTTAGATTTCAGAATCCTTTTTGGAGTGCTACTGCTAATGAAATAGAAGGTCAGACAGCTTCTTCTGAACGATAATTTGCATTATTAACACAGATTCAAATGCAGTTGAAAAGCAAGGAACTTGGGGCAAATAAAAAATAATCCATATGATCTAGCATTTCCTTTAAAGGCCTCTTAACGTAAGCCATTCAGACACATCAGGGTGGTTTCCATCAAGCCATAGATCACTGGTGGTGAATGATGCACAAGCAGAGGTCAGTGCATGGGTTAAGAACTCACCAAATATAATGCTGGACTGCATAGAAGTAATTTATGTGCACATAGTGTTTTATTTAAACTGGCTCTAATGCTCCTTGTTTTACTGTTTTCATGGTCTTTCCACTGAAAGTGGTAAACCAGCTGTGAGTAGAGAGAACACCAATTTTACTGGGAAAAGTGTATTCAGATTCTCAGCTGTCTAAAGTATGCATTGAATCCAAACTGTAAGAACACTGCACTTTTAAAGCCAATTTTCAGAATATTAAATGAATATTTTTGACAGAGATTTGAGCTTATGGTGGGTATAAGTGTTCATATCAGTGCTCAGCTTTTGGTGACATAGCTTAAGAAAATGGGTTGGAACTCAAATGTATTATTTACTTTGCAAAAATGGGAATTCTGAATTTTAAAAATGTGAGATGTAATATTTACTTACTTACATATTCATGAGATTTACTGCCCTTTACTAGATGGTCTCAGGGTGTAAGTACATAGATTGTTAAAATGACATAGCGTGATTGCTCTTTTGGGTGGCCAAACATTGGAACAGGTTTTCTCAATGTCTTCATATATAATAAAAATATAAGGCTGTCACCATATTGGCTTGTTTGGACATCAATAGGCTGCTATGCCAAATCTAGGTGATGAATGGCAGATGGGCAGGTGAGTAAGCAAGCAGCATGTCAGAAAACCACTAAGGTTGGGTTGGGGTGGGGTGAGCTGTGAGGCATTGATGAGAGGCAGATTAGGTGTAAAGAGTAGAATTATGTTTTATATACTATTCTCGGATGGAGATTCCTTGAAAGTTTGAAAGTGTATAAATCCTGAAATGAATTAAAAATACCTCCTTTCTCAACTAACTCGAAGTCCCGTTGCTCATGAAGCCAAATTCCCTAGTCAGTCAATGAGTCCCTCAGATATAGCACACTTGTTTTGTATCAGAGATCATCAATTTCATGCATGAAATGTATGCAAATGCATGTGTGAGATCGAATTAAGGCAAAATTTTTGTTGAAAAAATACAAGGTCTGCTGGATGAGTCCAATTGCCCATTTTAGCCCAGCACCCTATTCTCACAGTGGCCAGCCAGATGCCCTAAGCCAGATTTGGAAACCAAGGTGCCCCCAGTGTCTTCCTTAACTCCTGCAAAATGAAAGCTATTTGCTGAACTCCTTTTGAAACAATGACATTTTCCTTCCAAACATTTTGCATGATGGGCATGCATTTGGGGGTGTAAAGACTTGCAGAATAGGAGCTATTTTGCAGCATTGTAAATGGGTGGAAAGGAACTTGCTTTCCTTAAGATGGGTATGTTCAGTGATTTTTTTTTCTGGGGGGACACAAGGGTATGCATACCCCTATTTCAATATGAGTAGGAAAATGAGAGTACCCCTAAACATTTTTTTAGAAAAAAGAACTCGGTATGTTACATAGAAGCCTCCAGGGAACTATGATGACCAGAGAGCTGTTTCCACCCAACTTCATGTCATGAGTTGGAGCCAAGAGTGATAATAAACTTCTTTGCTAGCTTCCTCACTGGTGATAGAAGGCCTGGATTAAATTAGACAACAGCCACATACAACACAGGACAGCAACACATTTAAATCGTACAGATGCTTCCCTTGAGACAATTCTCTTTTATGCTGAGAGTCCTAGAGAAAGTGAGAATCTGGATGCACAAAATCCATATTTCAGTCTTGCCTTACTGTCTCACCGGAACCTAAATCCCAGTTCTGCAACAACTCAATTTAAAATTGAAACTCACATGCTGGTGAGGTAAAACCACCAACTTTGGACACTCTGCTGTAACGTGACAATAGTTTCTTATTAGCTGTACAGGAAACCATGCCAGGCTCTCTCTGAAAATAGTGTAGTGAAATATGAACAGGAAATAATGCAATAATATAAATTACAAACATAAAAATATTTAGTGAAGAGCAACAAACAATCTGCTTGCTCAAACATGGACTGGCTGCTCTATCAAACGAAGGACTTACAATTATCACACTATGAAAACTATCAGAGCTAAGAGATGTCTTAAAAGAACTGCAAAATGCAATCTGTTCACAAAAGCCTTATGATGCTTCTTCCAAGGTATAACATAATAACAGCTGCACAATTTTTATGCAAGGCTTTTAATAATAAGGTACCATGTGTTTTCTACAAGCAAGATTTACTTAAATAAACTTGTTACAAACCCTGCAGGAGCACTTAGACAACAAGCGGAACATCAACAGAAGGGAAGGTGTTCTCTGATGGACATTCAAATGATCAGAACCACAGAACTATGAAATTTCAGAGATATCTGAAATGTTAATTTTCTGATTTCTCTGTTACTAGAGTTTATGTAGCATCACCATCCATTAAAACATACCTTTAAATGTGTAGGAATGTGTGGATATGCCTCTGAAAAGCTGAAAACATCTTATTGGAAATTAAAGAGAGGAAGAAAATAAGAAAATGGGGATAAGAACTAAGAAAGAAAAACTAATATAGCAGCAGCATATTCAATTTAATTCCCAGTTTGAACATGGAGACCATTTCACTTATTTTCATTTTCATTTTATTTTTTGCTTGGGTATTTTGCCTTCATAGTAAGGTTACCAGACATCCCCGTTTCCAGGGGACAGTCCCCGGATTTACAAATCAGTCCCCATACAAAATCCATTGAAGCTGAAAAGTGTCTCTGGATTCATTGGGGGGGAAATCTGGTAATCTTACTTCATAGGCTACCCAAACATTGATTCCAAAATGTTTTATTCCTTGTTCTAGCATTGACAATATCCATTTGCCCACAGCCAGCTGAGAGACAAAATGATCCATCATGTTAGAATCATTAGTCTAGATTACATGACAAGCATGGAGATCAATGTAGTTTTCCTACTAGACGTGGCTAGCAAACAATAATCCACCCGAGACTTAAATCTGTTTATCCCACTGAAGCCAATAGGTTTACCAGTCAATCTTATGAATGCCTACACAGAAGTAAACCCCATGACGTTTAATGGGGCTTAGTCCAAGTATGTATAGGAGAGGAGCCTTAATTGCAATTTACATTAGGGGTTTTTACTGGGACTCTGCCCAATGTTCTCCTGTTTCAGTTTTCATGTGAAACTCAAGTGCTTTAGGGAGGCAGAAATGTTCTTTCTAAAACTTCTTTAATTGCGGGGCATGTTCACATTTTTTTAATGAAAATCCTGACCTGATAACGGCCATTATTTTGTCTCTCTGTTCTTGCTTTGGCACAATTCCTCCTGTGTAATTACTTCATAGACTTCTTCTAGAGCAAGGACTCACCCACACCTCAGCTTTTCCTGTGCCTCAAAAGGGCTGGTCCAAGTGGTTTTCCACTTGACCCACACTTTCTAGACACAGATCCAAGCAGATTTGACACAAAACAGTGAATTGCTGTTTGCTCCGATTGATGGGAGCAGAGGGGAAGCAGCAAGACAAGAGGAAGTGTGGATAAACCCTTAGTAATATAGGTAATCCCAAATATTCTGAGATCTCATAGCAAATGAGAGGATGTTTCTGGTATTTAGTAGTTTGGTAAAATTAATGAGGCACTTGTATGTGAGTTCACACATGCAGGCACATCACACAATGGCAGCAATGTCAGGCAGTGACTGACTGTGTACATACCTCAAACAAAATGTGATACAGTAGTCGGAGAACCTTTAGACCAGAAATTTGTATATTAAAAACATTTAGCCTTGTCTCAGTTTCCAATGAACCTGCATACAAGTTCTCCTAAGAAATACCAACTTTGATTTGCTAACAGAACGATCTCGTTCTCATTTGCTTGTCCTTAAGAGTCTCTGATGCAACTGAATACAAACATTAAGCTTTTGTAAAGAATACAGTGTGTGAATGGCGAAAATGTAGAATAGGTGGTTTTTGCATATACAGTACTTCCATTGACAAACCAATCTGGAAACTGATCAGATATGAATGGAAGGCTCAGAGCAAATCAGGTTTTCATGTCCTCAATTGAGTCTGGATTGGCTCCAGGAGCTAATCTGATGTCAATGAAAGGACTATACTGTATTCATTTGGAGATACTATTGCTGTAAAAGCTGCTTGTCTGGATTTTAATTAGGGAACTAAAAACAACTTGGGTGGATTATATTTTAATGCATCTATTGAAGCTTTATTAAAAGATTGTGTGGGGTTTTTTCCTAATGATCAAAGGTCAGAGGTTAAGCAGGATACTATTAATAATATTTTGGGTTTTATTTTATTTTTTAAAAAATCACTTGTTTTCGTTTTGATTTTGGCCTTTGCTTGTCTTTAAGATACCTTTCTTTCAAACATGATTCAGCATTTATAAGGTTTTAAGTCACACTCAAACCCCAAAGATATTTCCCATGGGAAAAGAAACATACCAAGATAAGCTATAAATCAGTACTTTGTACCCATAGTGCAGCAAAGGCAAAAATAAGAAAAATTACTGACTAGATGGAAGAAAAATAGGCCACAAATTTATTGTAACTTTCAACACATTGCAGTTTGGCAGCACAACAGGAGCCGTGGACCACCTATTGGTGGCACCTGGGTGAAAGAGTAGCATATATTGAATGCCTATAGTTAGTAGGCACAGTTAGTGGGCACAATGGCATTTGGAATTATGGCCAGCTTCCCTCTCCTGCATTTGGTGAACACGTGAGAAGGGTGATTTGAACGTCTCTTTACTCTCCTGCTGTCACTTTAGCCTTCTTCATACCTTAGAAGACTGACTAGTGAAACTGGGTGGGAATCATGAGGCCAGGCAGGATGGCCCGACTCACCTGCCTACAACATAGCGAAAGGTATTCCAGTAGACAAAGTTTCTGGTTGCATGAAGGTGTGTATTCATGTTCAAATGAACACATATACAAGCTTACTTCAGTATTTACTACTGAATGTGAGAGGAAGGGACTACAGCCCCACAAACTGGAAACCTCATTTGCACAGTGTTGGCATAACTTCTCTAACTCCTTTTTCCCCTAAGCCATAGAGGCCGGCCTTTTAACCATTGCTTGTCATTTCTCAGTTCTTGTTAGTCTTATCTGCAATCTTTTAAAAAATGGAACACTGCACCGATATATCTAGCTGCCATTATTTGTATTGCAACAATGCAGCATACTGCAAAGGGATGCCTTTCATTGTACTGTACAACGATGCTACTTGCGAGTAGATGAATTATAAAGAGTACTTTAACGTCTTTCTTTCAAAGATCCTTGTGCTCGTGGAACTAGCAAGGGAAACCACCGAGTCTAGAAGGGGATTGTTGAGGCCGTTTCACCATGGATTCCCCTTACTGGATCAAGCTGCTCATAAATATTACCATTTCCAAGGATGGAAATAATATTGTCATAGATACAGAGTAGTATTCCACTAAGTTTAACACAGATTAGACCAATTAAAATTAAGAGGCCTAACTTAGTCATGTTTATTAATTTCTGTGGGTCTAATATGAGTAAAACTTACTTGAATACCACCCATAAAATTAAATTTTGTAAACACTCATTGAATTATCATTTTAAAAAATGTGCATTTAATTGACTCATTTTTAGCAATTTCCTTCTTCTGAATTTACATTTAACATGTTTATGTCCTTCAAAGCTTTCAAAATAACCATAACTTTAAGTAGCTTCTCTGGCCTGTAGACATATCCATGCTTCATTGTTATTGGAAACATATCATTAAATTAATCATGCTAGCTTTATGGAAGCAAACACCATGTTGAGATTTCAATAATCTGGCATAGGGTAACCAACTGTGCAGAAAAAGTAAGCCAGAACTGCTGCTCTCATGTGGCAGCTTGGTATGCTTAAAATGCAGGAATTAGCAGGAGCAAACACATTTTGGGGACTTTGCAGAGAAAGAAATCACTTTGGAGTGGCAACATGAAAGAGGGAAATAGCAGCTGGGGAAGGGGCCAAGCAGCTTGACCCTCCATCACTTCTCTGCTCTGAATTTTCCACTGCTGGAGTTGCTTTTCATTAAAGACAGCATTAGCCGGCTCAGATACCCATGCCCATGCATTTAGACCTAAAGCCTAGAGTGAGTGCGTTTGCTGGTATTAATCGCTATGTTTGCCTGCTTTTGGGCTCCTTTTCATTTGCTATCAGCCCCACTCTCCAGCTTCAGACTCTTTGCTCCTTGGAGCAGTAATTTGCCTTTCTTTGTTCATGTGGCTCAGTAAAATTTAAAACTCATATGTTGCTGGTGCTAATTGAAAAATAATTATTTGCCTGGTTTAATGTTGTCAGTATTTTTCCTTACAGCAAACAAGTTTCTCTGAAAACAGAGCATTAGAAAGAAAGAAAGAAAGAAAGAAAGAAAGAAAGAAAGAAAGAAAGAAAGAAAGAAAGAAAGAAAGAAAGAAAACCTTCCCTGGCCAACACATGTATCCATTTCAGCACTTAAATCTTAGCATAATTCTTTACAAGCACCTTTGTTATGCAGGGCTGGATTTTTATGGGAGCAGAAGAGACTGAGGCCCTCTGGTGTTTGTGATCTGTGAATATTTATACTGTACTCCTGAAACTTTTTACCACCTTTACCATGCTGACTGTTTTCTAGTTTCAGTCAATAACTGAGGGCTGCAATATAATACTTAATGGAAGTGTACTGGACAATATTTTTATTTTTAAAAATCCTGTGCATACATGCTGGAAATTTTCAGTACAGAACACAGAAGATTTCTTACCCAGCCACCTACGATATCTGGCACTGTGTTTTTCTTAGTGTATGACCAAATCCCATATGCCCTGATTCCAGAACTTGCTGCACCAGTATAGCCTGAACGTTATGTAATATATACTTAATTTATTTGCAGAATCAAACTCCTTAAACTAGTGGTTATGAAACCTTTTAATCGTGTAGCTTCCCCCTTAGCAAATGGTCTGATATGCATTGTGACCACACATGGACACAACAGGTTAGGTCACTGGGCCACATTTATTTAAATATTTAAACCCCAAACAGATCTGCATTGTGGGTACAAGGTGTGGGATCTATATCTAACAACCAAACTTTGGGCAAGCTCGCCCTCCCTTAAGCCCCACTCTTTCAGCTGAGTAGGGAGGCCTTCCTGCTACACCTCCTCCTTCTGGGGCCCCATAACTCTAAGCAGGTGTTTACAGCTTGACCTCAAAGGTGCTCCCTAACCATGTCACACAGCCCAACAGTCCTGGAGCCGGGTCTTGGGTCTACATCCTTCCTCTTTAAAGGTGCTGGGAGGAGCACAGAGAGAAGAAATGCTATGGTGCATCTGCTTCACCACAAGTGGATGTCTTCACTGCAACAAAACATGTCTCTCCCTTATTAGTCTCAGCAGTCACATCAGGCGCTGTAACCTTCCTGAAATTTGACTTTACAGTACCTCATAACTTCCCACACCTGTCTGCCACAGAAGCTTGGTCACCTTCTTCATACACAGAAATAATAATTTCAAGGAGTCACATCATGTCTCTCCCCCTTCCTTCAAAAGGAAGGCGGGAGACATAGTAGGCGGACATAAATACTACTCTCTGGTGGGGCAATTTCCAATTTCCCACCCATTGCTGCTGTCAGCATTAGCCTTCTGGCCATCAGCACCTTAGATGAGAGAAGAGCTGGTCTGTCCAAGCAGACGAAGGAGGAGAAGGAGGTTGAGCAGAATGGTGCCCAGTCCATTTAAAGGGCCGGCCACTCCACCACAATGCTGAGCCCCAATAAGATCCTATGGGAGTATTGTCCCCCTCCAACATGGCAGCCAACACTCACTTCAATGTACTTGTTGGGCTGTAAATAAAAAGCTATGTGAATAAACCATTGGAAAGGTATGTTATAGACAATTCACCACTTCCACAAAACCGAAAGCTCAGTAAAGTGAGGTGAATGTGGGGCACCTTTTCTAGGGACACCAGTGAGTGAGATCTCAGTCAGTAGTTCTTTTATGTCTAAAGAAAAAGTGGCTTCATACTTTGTCCTATTACTCACCTACAATCAGTACCATATATGTAGCCCACAACAATAGTTTAATAGATAACATGATATTTTAGTTTTTTAAGTCACACAGAACTCATAAACGCTCTTGTGCTATTAACAACAGCAGAGTGCTGTACTTTATCTCTATGAAATAGATACACAGAAATATTTATTATTTAGGTATTTTTAGTGATGTACTATTACCCCATCAACCCCCCTTGCTAATACCTTTTAATACCTTTTCTTAAAATCAAAGAAAAACAAGCAGTTCATGAAGAAGAGCCAGCTTGCATTTTATTAGGATGGTTACCTTTCCTTTGTTAACGATCTTAGGATGACTATTTTGGGAGGCTGTTGTGAGAGAAAGTGATGAGAAGAGATACAGCCAGACATCAGCCCTCACAAACACACTTGAAACAATGTGCTCTCACAGTTGCTTAAAAGTCATGGAGCAGCTGCACTGAAACTGTAAAATCTGCAGTTTCGGTATGCCAACGATTTTCAGTTGGCCTTAATCAGAAAATAACACAATTTTCATTGAAGTTCTCTGCAAGCTAGAAAAACACATTAGGGCTGATGAAAATCCAGCCCAGAAAAGCAACCATCCTGCTGAAACTTATCAGAGATCTACAAATGAGACACTTTAAAAAATGTGGCAGGGTGATGGTGCTCCAGGTTCAAAATTCCAGGCAACTGCTTACATTCCCCCTCCCTCTTGGTTTTCTCCCTACTCCCACATTTAGAGAGCATTCCATGGCCACTGAGCATGATCAGCCTTCACTGGGTTATTTTGGGGGTTCTCTTCCTTTAGGGTTCTCCCCCTCCTAAATCTAATCACATTGCCTATTCCTGATTTACACAATGACCTATTTTCAAGTTATCTCAGCACTATGTTTCCTCAAGTTAATAAATTTTATCCATAGATAGAAAAATAGCTGGCAGTGAGATTATTACATATTCTTATTTTACTACATAATATATGTGGGTGAAAACCCTTAATGAATGGTATATAAGTTTGCCATCAAAAGCAGGATTTTTGATCTAAGGTCTGCTTCTCTCTCTCTCTCTCTCTCTCTCTCTCTCTCTCTCTCTCTCACACACACACACACACACACACACACACACACACACACTTGCTGCCACATGGAAGCCACTTGAAATTGCAACCATGTGATGTAGCAATTGCCCACAAAGTGACACCATTTTATGACATCATAAAATATTCTTTGTTGGGTGGTCTGTGGGCAGCAGCATGAAGAAAACTGTATGGTAATTAGCCATCTTTTTGAAGTTAAGTTTAAATTGTGGCAAAATTTTAACATACAAGCATGCAAAATCCTAAGGGAATGCTGATATTATTTAGTTGTCTGAAGAAACTGTATGACATTGGCTTTGGAACTGGACCTATCACCCCTTCCATTCCAAATATCAGTGACAAAGCCAAGAGTAGTGGCTGTAAAGTTAATTGACTACTGAACTCCCTTTGGCTGCAATCGTATGCATATTTTCTTAAGGGAGTAAGTCCCATTGAATTTTGTGGGGTTTACATCTGAGCAAATGGAAAATATTCTCCAAACTAATCCTAAAGCCTGTTCAGGTGATGAAAGTTGCAATGGTTAATCCTGTCACTCACCTCCAGATGTTCAAGGGGCTTGTTTACATGGAGGCTGGCCTAAATGCATAGACTTCTCTATGCACTATCCCTGAAAAATGAAAGGCCAGAGATCATACATAACACCTCATGTACAAGAACCTATGCATACTTGAGTGCATGCAAAAACACTCAATGCAAACAAGATCTTTTAATATGTGGAAGTTTCTGATGTGAATGACAAATCAGGTAGCAGGATTTTGTAGGAACCTGGGACTTGTGGCAACAAGAAATAGCTTAGATGAGCTGTACTAACTGTTGCATTAGTCTAATGTTGCAAACAGTGGATGAGATCCATTGGATCTTCACTGGAGGAAGGTGGGATTTTTGCCAATTCCCACTGCAGCCTGCAAAATAATTATTTAGCGGGTTGGGAGGAAGCCTCTGAATTAAAAAAAAAAAATTATAGATGACACTAGAGTAAGGAGAGAGAATTGGCAAAAATCACCTCTCCTCCCGTTCCTCTAAGAGGAGTTTCTACTAGATTCTTTACATGCATAATAGGAGACCTTCCTTTCATGCAATTAGCAAGTCAGGATCCTTCCCTTTGACATTATGGGCATATTCATATAGGCAAGAGAAGTTTGTTTTGTGTTATGAACAACATACCAGTTCCTGATGCTCTGCTCATTCTACTCTAGTATTAGAAACATTTCCCAAGACTGGGATATTCTGGGGCAAGTAGAGATGCATGCCAGTGGTTTGCCTGCTGACATACATGAAATGGCTCTCTATGTGCTAGAAGTACAGTTTCCTATCTTATGTATTACATTATTGTGAAAAACTTAAACACACACAGACACGCAACAGCAGTTTCCAGCAATCAGTGCAGGTGTTGCAGCTCACCATGCATGTTACAGAGGAGACCTTGGTAAAGTCAGCTGAACAAAATCAGCACGGGGAGAAAAAACTAATAAATACACTGCAAACTGCTGTGTATAAACAGAGTGCAAGGTGCATCCATCAAGATACATTTTTATTTCAACAAATACAATATGGCAATTGTTGCTGGCAAGCTGAGACACTGTACAAGCTAATCACTTGTAAATACTAACTTTAGATTTTTAAAGAACAAGAGAAAAACAGTGTCTAATTAAACTTAGAAGATTTTTGCTGTTGTTTCTGTAGCGTGTACATAAAGGACACGATAAGGTTTAGTGTACTGTGCGCTTTGAGCAGAGTACTAGATGTTCTAAATATAGTACCTACTTGAACACAAGATAGATGTTGCAGAAGAGTGTAGAGCTTGGAGGCACAGTGTCAAGGAATCAGTGGGAAAATCTCTTGATGCAATTTTTCTGACAACAGATTAAAACGTTAAGGGTACTGAGATAGGATTGTAAATAGAAACGTGTAACGTTATTCATGCAGGTTCACCTTTTGTCTTAAAGAACCGAAACGATACAAATCTGCTTATTTTAAAAGGAAGACTGCTCTGTGCCTGTGTTCTATAAGAAGACACTAAAGGTGCCATCCTGATCCACAGAGCTTACTAAGGTATTTGCTATTGTTATCAAGATTGGTGCTGGTAAAAAGCTTGTATGCATGAAGACTGTAAAATGCGTCACTGGCAGTATAAATAATATACAATGATCTGCATAAAAGCACACTTTCCATTAGATGATGTTCCTGTTCAAAGAATAGTGCACTGCAACATGCTATACTTGATTACTAACTTTTTGTAGTAAATCTTCAGAGGCAGCGTGATATTGATTTTTTTATATATTAGTGGACCCGTTACTATATATACTAAAGTAACATTTTTACATGTAACTGTGTGTTTTGTACTATTTTGTTTAAGTTGTCTATTGCTACTTCAGCTTTATGTACACCACTTAATATATATAAATTATATAATCTAATCTCAGTGTCAACTGCTGGGAGCAACAATGAAGGAGATATATTGCCTTCCTGTTCTGACCTAGCTGGATCAGCTACTTAGGGTAGCAGTGGGGAATCTTCAGCCCACAGGCCTAATTAGACTTTGCATGGGCCTCAAGTGTGGAGAAGGTAAGGACAACGCTGAAGGTGAGCTTTCAGTTTTTCTTTTGCAAGTGAGGCTTTCTGACAACACCAATCAGCTGATTGGCACTAACAGGGAGACCCATGGCAATCAGCCCCTTGAGAACTCTGAAGTGCAGCTGAGGGGGCTGTCTTTTCAAGTGGTTTGCCTTGAAACCACCAGCTGAAAGTTTCAATTTAGCAAGTGCCTTCAATGCAAACTGCTTCTTGCTAATGGCCGTTCCTCACAAACCACATCTACCTGCCCACGTGTTGTATGCAAGCACCTTTGAAGGCAGGGTCCCAGCACCGATCAAGTGCTTGTGTGGAAACGAAATGCAAACACTTTCATGTATCCAATCTAGTTTCACCAACAGTTCTTCAATCGTACCTGGATTAAGCTTCAGTTAATAGGCTCTCATCCATTACTGAGAGAATACATCAATATAGCACATCCACTGCTGTTCATGCAGATTTGGAGCTGTGTGTCATCAGCATATCGCTGACAAGATACTCCAAATCTCTGGGTGATCCCACTCAGCAGTTACATGTTAAACAACACTGGAGAAATCCACGTTGCATGAGAAATGGGGAGAGGGATAGGCCCAATGGTCAGTGGTCCAGGACGTCCTGTACGTTAAGGAAGCAGGTTCGGAGTTTTGTTAGTAACTGTACCAAAGTCATAAAAAAGAAATGTGACTTTAGATAATTTGCATAAACCACCAGTTTCAGTTCATGCAATAAATTCATTTTAGGAACTCTTTTGCCTTACTCATAGTATGGATATTTATACCACTAGCGACATCCAATATTATGATACAGTTATATTTCTCTCAGCTGCAGGGGTAAGACTTGAACGGCTCCACTATAAAAACAAACCCAGGAGTTCTTCTGTCGGTATAGTTCATGGAATCTTAAGCTAAAAATAGCTTAAAGGGGTTCTTGTTTTGTTTTTAAGACTGTTTGAGTCCTTCACAGCAGAAAAATAACAGCTTTGCTGAGAAACTAAACAATGGGCAAGTGAAGAGAATATTGGGAGATGATATCTTGGGGGGGGGGGAAATAGAATTACATCTGCACAGAAAGCAAACAGCTCCAGGAATATCTCAAAATAATGATACCATCTGCACAGGGGAGTATAAATAGCTCAAGGGATATCTCAAAACAAGAACAGAATTCTGCAACAGGCAGCATGGAAGAAAATATATTTTATAGGTATTTTATAAAAGGATAATATACTGCTGTGGAACATGAGTGTGTACAACTCGGTGAAATCACTGAAAGATTAAACTGGGTTTCTGCCCCACAGGCTGAAATAAACTAACAGCACTTGGTAAATTTATGTAACGAGGGTCTTATGGTGGTTTCTCATAAGCTGAGCTGCAATATTGGTAGGAAACACAAACAAGAGGAAAATGTACAATACATGAAACATAATCTCTTCCGAAACTGTAATTCATGCTGAAGCAGTAGCAAAAAGAACTAAAGAGTCTATGAAGAGACTGCAGCTGATTTTGCATGGACAAAGAGGTTGTCACATAAAGTTCACTTGTGAATGTATTACAGGGGACTGTTTTTCATAGTATATTTGTTGTTGTTGTTGTTGTTGTTGTTGTTACTATTATTACAATTTATTACTGGTGTACAACAATATTGTAACAATATTGTTTTTCCTAGCACAGCAATATTATTATTACTATTACTATTACCATTACCATTCTTACTGATTAAGTAATTAATTTATATTCCACTTAATGTCCAAATAGGCTTCTAACCCCTTTATGAAGTATAAAAACCAATTCTACAAAAATTGAAATATAAACATCCTTAATTAAATACACAATATAGCAATCCTATTATTGAGATTCGCAAGTATCCATGCCAATAGAACGGAGCACAACCACCAATCCAAGCTTTGTGTTTCATACATTCACTGCAAAGTTGGGGTCCCTTTTCATCAATTCTATAGCAGCACTTTGAAAATACATGAAGTCCAGCCATTGCACTGTGGGTAGAGGGAAGTGAATGCATTCCTGTGTTGACTAGGAAACTAGGGAGTGCTTCCTTCTTTCCTTCCAGCACAGTCCTAGAAGAGACAAAGAGTCACTCAACTGCCTATGTGATATTAGGTGTGATCCAGGCACAAGATATGGCTGGGCCAATCTGCAAAGCCCTGAGCATGGCACCATGAGCGAGAGAGCTGTGAGTGGTGCCAGGAAGCCTTGATGATCAGCTGATTGTCTGGGCTTCAAAGTGCCACAAACCAGGCTAAAATGGGCCACCTGACATTATTGTTGTGTCCCAGCCACCTGCTGAACTTGGCCTGCAGGGGATGGGGGAGATAAGGACCCAGTCTACCAGACAAATCTGGTTCCTCATACCTGGTTTCTGCAATGTGAGGGACACTTCCATTTCTTCCTGCATCATATAGCTGTCTTGGGAGCCACCATATTGCAGCACAGCAAGCTAGGAAGAGTCACCTGATTGCCAAGGCGCTTGGGCAACTCACCCTCCCCTATGGGCCACCGCACCATGCTGTGGGAATACAGGAGGAGTTTTCTGGATGTCTAAGCCATTGGAATATTCTCAGTTATGCCATGACTCACTTCTTCTGTGGCTGTAATGTTTGTAAACAGCACAGAGACAAATTAAAGGCACAGCTGGAGGTTTCAGGAGAAATGTGCCTCCCTGCTTTCCTTTGAAATATCACCTTAGCAAAAGCTCAGCTCCGTACTACGTGCCAGTGCATTAGGAGTGGAGTGAATCAAGTCTTTTAACAACCAAGCAATACCTCTGAAGACAGATAACCATGGTTGTAATATTATTTCCTGGTTTTACTATTCCAATCCTGTTAACCTGTTCCGTTACAATAGAGTGAAGCTGTTCGTTTTATATATATACTCCTTCCCTTCCATCCATTGGTGCTTTTCGTTGCTCTTTTTTATTATGTAGGTACTCATATTTCTGTCCTTGGTGTGTTAAAAGATAATTCATACTGATAACAGCATTAATGGGATTGGCTTCCAAATTCAACATATAATGTTTTCAATATATTTGCCTGGTTTTTTGTGGTGGTGGTGTAGTGGATTGTTCTTTTTTAAATATAGCTTTGAAAACAAACTTCTGTCTTTGAAAAAAAATTATTGCTTGCACACCTGTTCCTGTTTATTTATTTATTTATTTATTTATTTATTTATTTTTTAAAATGTTAGCAGCACATACAAATCTCACAATGTGTGTGTGTGGGAGGGGGGGGGAGAACAGTGGGGTTGATCCAGACTTTACCTTATACGGATGGAAAGTCTTTTTCGTAACATGGAAGGCTTTGGATACAGAGGGAAGATCCCACCAATGTGGGGGGGAGGGATGTGATATTTGAAATTCTCCTTCCCTCCACAACTCCCAGCACCACCAGCCACACCATACCATAAACCATCATTTTGGTATCAGTTTTCCTACTCAGTCCTGTCTCCTATTTAGGCTCTAGATTAGCAGAGACACTAAAATCTCAGGTGGCCAATGTTTTCGTTTGTTATTATGTCATGTATTTCTTCGTTTTTATATTGTAAACCACCCTATGATCTTCGGAAGACGGATGGTATAGCAATTTAATTAATAATAAAAAATGATGAAGCAACCATGCAGAAGAAAACCAACCGTTCAGTTTAAAAGGTAGCGCAATTCTAATCATCTTCACTACAGTATGTTGTGCTGTTTCCAAAAACACTCTGTAGCAGAACTCAATCACGAACTGTGGAGACAATCTCTGTGGGCAGTCAGTATATCCCAGGAGTGTGCCTGTGTGTGCAGCCTGGTGGGTGAAGGATGTGTGGAGAGGGGACTATAGCTCAGAAGTGAAGAAGATGCTTTGCACATAAATGTTCCTTGGGTGAATTTTTCACACCTCCAGTCATGAGGATCTCAGCAGGGCTCCATTAGACCTCTGCAGAATCCCTGAAGAGTCATAGCAAATAGTTATGGGCTAAATGAACGAATGGTCTCTGATGCAGCTCCTGATCCAATTCCAGTTATTTGGGGTGGGGTGGGGCGGTGGCTTTTTTAAATGAGTAGGTTGAATAATACATTTAAAAATGCATGGG
The DNA here is from genome assembly GCF_965113315.1 of Podarcis vaucheri. NCBI lineage: Eukaryota > Metazoa > Chordata > Lepidosauria > Squamata > Lacertidae > Podarcis > Podarcis vaucheri. The sequence goes on from NC_138767.1 coordinate 39,622,141, forward strand.
TTAATCCTGATAAGATCATTTTAAATGGACAGTAATTTAACTCTAGAATATGGATGGGGTTGAAATTTGATTCTGTTCACATCTGAAGGCAAGCTTATCAAATTTGCATTTTCCGAAACCATACTTGAGACAAAACACTGCCTTCCTTCAAAATCTGCACTTGAGATGCAGTTCTTCAGCAAGTAATACATATAAAAATATGTATACTGGGATAAAATGTGTAAATAAATGTGTATATTAGTGAAGATAACATTCAAAAATGCATTACATTGGGGGAAATTGCTTTGTAAGGCAACATAAAATAAAAATGTGTATAGTAGAAACACACAGCAAAAGATTGGTAAATTTTCATGAGGACTTTTTTAAAAAAATCACAAAACAATGTAGAAATATAGAGAACAGAACTTAAGATTGGAAAAATGAGGAACTGGGAGAAATAAAATTGATATATTCACCCATCCCTGCTTTAGAATACATAGCTGGCTCTTTTTTTTCCATTGAAGAGCATTCCATTCACATTTCTATGTTAATGGAATTTGATTCAGTATGATTTCATCCCCCCTCCCATCAGAACTATTTGTAGAAAAGTCGACTTGGAATTTTGAAAGGAGAAGCTCTTAAACTGGAAAATTATTCAAGTTGCCTGCCATCCATGGCCGTTTTATGTTGATACAATCTCACATTTCTTTTAGTACTGATCAGGGAAAATATTGGTGAACTGCAACTTTGGGTGCTTCCAGGCTGTTGCTATCTTTGGGCAGGATCTAATCACATACCATCAAATTCAGATCGCACAGTTGCAATTGATTGGGAGGTCTGGCACAACGAGCTCGCTTCCCCCAAAGACCTGATTTTTTGCGATAAGGAATGCGACGGGAACATGCACTGGAAAGTATGGGAGAACACTTGCTTGACGTAACAGTATCTAACCTCCCCGCAAACAAGTCAGGACAAGTGTTCCCTAAAAAGCCAACATTGTCTAAGCTCCCTGCAAACAAATCAAATGAATTCTCAATAAACATTGCCCTTCAAAACCTTGGACATAATGCTTTGTTTTGTTTTTTGTTTGGAGGGGCTTGCTCGTGATCTTACCATGTCTTTAGCTATTGGGGAAAAAGATCAGCGGGAAGCAGTGTTTTTGAACTCAGTTGGGTCACTGGAACTTTCTCTGCACTCCATTCTAATTTGCAGTTTTGCTATAATAAAAGCCCCAGATATATTGCTACTGTCTAGACATTTTATCTGAAACAAGTGTCCTTCGTAATCCCAGAGGACTTTTCTATTTTATTTCCAGTAAATCAAAGTCTGTGAAGAGCTTTGGTTCTTATTAAGACATACCCTTCACAGTCCAGTGATTGCCAACAGTGGCAAACCATTGACAGTTCATTTACATATAAGTGATGACTTCCATCAGGTAGTTGGCTCAAAAAACTACAATGGACACTCAGAGAGCATATCCAATATTTCTTGCTCTTTGATGAGGATCAAGTGCCAATTTATTTATAGAAAAGTGACTATTGAAAGGTAAAGGCTTTCCTTTACTGACCTTACACTGTCTTTTTGCAGATTTGGGGAATATATTGTTAAAGCGCTTGATGCAAGTTAGTTTGTTTTGAAAAGCACACAGAACAACTTTGAGATCAAAAGGCACCAGAAAGGCTGTAAAATTTCTTGGGCAAAAAACACTGACACATTTATTTGATGTTAGACGCTGCCATACAGAATACAGAAAGACAAAAACAAAAGAACAGTGCCTATTATGATCCAAACAAATAAGCATGGGATTTTTTTATTTTAATTTTTTTTACACATTAGGTTTCTAAATCCTACTGAAATTACGGTTTCTAACAATATAGGAATCTAGTGTATACCATGGGCTCAAGAGTGATGTTTCTGTTATCTTCTGTCTACATCTGATGATTTAAAGATGAAATGCTTTCCATTGTATACTGGGAATTTTCATCAGAGGAAACTGAAGTTTGTTTACAATCCAGTATCTTTATAATCAAATTGATGATGCCATTTATTACAACTGGGCATGAATTGCATCCTATGTTAGACACTGTTCTCTGTTACAGCAGCAGCTTGGTTTGCTTCCTGTTCTTTGATCTTCCTTTCTCGCATTGATGCAGCTACCAAAGCTCCAGCAACTCGAATATCAGCTGCCTTTAATATTGGATGTCCACCCACTGTAACACAAAATCAGTAGATTTATTGGTATATTAAGAGCATACAAATGAAGATCCATCTCAATTGAGGACAATGCGGACAAAGGTTACTGTGGTGTGTTGTTTTGAGTTTGTGGGTGCCAAACTCGCATTTGATCCCTGGATCCAGCAAGCGTTAAAAGCTAGTCAAACCAACCTAGCTTCCTGAAGCCCTGGATCCAGTAAATGTTAAAATACACGCCAAGCTGGCTTCCTCTTGAGATAATGGGCCATTAAGAGCACAAAGGGGGTTACAGATGTAGATACATTCTGTATAAACTCATTCCAAATGTTGTCATATTTATCCAAACAAAGTCTATGTCTGTAAGAAGTCCAGTCAAAAGTTGTGAGTGCTGCCATATTGTTGATCCAGTGATTATCTTTATTCTTCCAATTCATCAGTATCAGTCTTTTGGCCACTTTACCTTCTTGACAATCCTGTGAGGACAGGTTTACTCTCCCAATGTAATCCAGTGAGCTTGCTGGCTGGGCAGGGATTAAAACCCACAACCCACTATGCCACCACTAGCCCTGTGTGTGTGTGCGTAATCCAGTGAGCTTGCTGGCTGGGCAGGGATTAAAACCCACAACCCACTATGCCACCACTAGCCCTGTGTATGTGTGTGTGTGTGTGTGTGTGTGTGTGAGAGAGAGAGAGAGAGAGAGAGAGAGAGAATATAAACTTTAGTCCCCATAGTCACTTTAAGATGCATCTTAAAGCAACTTGTTATCCTTGATTTTTCCATGAGCTATTTTGAATATAAATTTTTGGAAACATTTTTTTAGGAACTTTTTAGGAAACTTTTTAGGCAACACAAAAACACCACCACCAAAAGCATAAATATTACTGTAAAATTAACAGAGAACACCCTAATAATGCAATGACTATCATCAAACTATTTGATAAAGAAATGATGCAGCAGAAAAGCTGACAACTAGAGGGCAGGAGAGATTCTCCAGACATAGAAAACTAGTGAGCCCATGTTGTGACAGCAAACTCTAAATAATTAAAATTGGCCTGAGTCGAGCAGAGCAAAAACCATGCACAAGCACAGTTGGAGCAGAAAGAGAGTTTGGTTGTCCTCACTTCAAATGCTTCAGGAATACTTCTCCCATGAAGATGTAAAGCAGAAGAGGAAGTCATAGAACCATTCTATAACCATTTAAATGTGGCTATCCACCAGAAAAGGAAATATTCCATCTAACTGCTAAAAGGCCAGACATCCTTTACCTTGGTGAAGAAGTAATCATCTCAGCAGAAATGAAGATGTAGCAACATAAAATTGCAGCTTTCAGAAACTGAGCGTCCAAATATTGTGAGTGGCTATGAATATGTTCCCCCTGTACATTCTTGCTGACAATAAAGCTCTCAAACAAAAGCAAATTTGAACTGTGGATAGGTAAGTCTGCAGTCAATTTGTTCTTCACAAAAAGAAAATTGTGAAGTAAAATTGCAGATATGTCCAGATGGTTGTGATTTACCAGTACAGTTGAAGTGTCATTTTAAGGTCATCCCAGGAATGTAAACTGTGTTAAGGCTCTGAACTGAAACTAATGTGGCTTGTGGGCCAGAGCAACCAGATTGGTCCTGCAGCAGTACAGAAGAACAAGCCTTGCTTAGGAAGAATCTGCATGGCTTCTGTAAAGGTGGCTGTTTCCTCACTAATCTTTTAGAATTCTTTGATGTGTCATTAAGCATTTAGATTGAGCTAAGAAGATTACATTTGTATTCAAAGACGAGAACATTTCCCCAATAATATTAAGAGGGATTGGTGCCATTTTACTTTATAAGGAAAGAAACTAGGAGGATGCACCATTTTAAAATCTTTTTGATAAGAATGGCATGGGAAAGTGAATAAGGAATATTCAGTGTTCAGTACTTCAAAGCACTCTTCTCCTTCTTCTTCTTTGGCGATCTTCGTAGCCTAGTAAGATTGTCTTCCATAAAACACAGTTTTAACAATGAGTCTGTAAGTGCCTGTGAAGGCCAATTATGGAACCACACATCCTTCAAAACACTACACCACAACCATCCAATGACACTGATTATACATACAAAATAGAAGCATTTCTTCATGCAATACATTAATAATATGGTTGACAGCCCCCCCCCCCCCCCGTTGCTGTGATAGGCAGTAGGTTAGATGGGTTTAAAAAGGAATGACACATTTATGCACGAGGGGTCTAATCAGTGCAGATTCATCACGATATCTAAAAAATGGAACCTTCACATTCTGGAGCAATCCACCCCTGTTTAGCAGATGCTGTTATTATATCTGATTTGCAAATTTCCAGGGGCATTTGTTTGAAGAGTGTCATGGGGTAAAGTGCTGGACTATGTGGGATCTTGGCCCAGGTTAGCAGTTTTCTAACACAAAAAAGTCTCTGTAAAAAGCACCCTAAGCCAAAGGGGGAAGCTAGAAACCAGAATGATGAAAGAATAAAGGAAAGGAAACAGATGGAAGACATAACTGGAAGAAGCCACAGACTGAAAAACCTCTTTTGGCAGTATGCGTGGAAAACCTAACAGAACTGCATAAAAGATTCTAGTTACAATTATGAAGTTATAATCTGTTACCACCTTCTATTCTCTCTTTTAGAGAGAGAGAGAGAGAGAGAGAGAGAGAGAGAGAGAGAGAGACTTGAGATATGTGAGAAGTAAAATTTACTTTGTGAAGAAATTAGTTAAAATTCTTACCGGGTATTTAGGGTTCAATTGAATAAATTGTTCATCAGACTTTGATGCGCGAATACAAAGACGTTTCAATTTCTAAGTGGGTTTCACATACTAAGCTGTTTTTCCAATGAAGTGGAAAACAGCTTGCTGTAAGTCCTGAATAGGGTCTAAAGATCAATTTTCAACAGCAACAGAAAGGGGGTCCAATCTTTTCCCCAAACTCTTCCCCTTAATATTAAGGCAGAAAATGTGCTAGCAGCAGGAGGAGAAAGAGAGGATTCTCTCCCTTGCACCGATATTCCTCCTACACCAGGGTAGTCCAGTGTGCATGCTGCCCTTCAAGCCTTTCCTGGTGGCCCTCAACAATATTTGATGCTCTCCCAAAAAATATTTGATGCCTTCCCAAAGCCGGGTAAGCAAGGCGCTGGTCTTTGGCAAGGAGGCGTGAGGACTCTGGCGGGATCCTAAAGTCCACCCACCTCCTTCTCAAAGCCTAGGTAATGGCTGAGGGCTGGGTGAGGCGTCAAATTATGGTCTTGCTTCCCACACACCATGCACAACAAGGCAGTGTACGGCCTGCCGGTTCTCTGTCAAAGACTCCATTAACCAATTCCCCACTTTGCACTCTTGGATGCCATTGGCGAATACATATGCCCACTGCTTATAACTCACAGAGGCTACAAAACTATTTCTGTACAGCTTTGGACCAAGATATCTGAAAGATTGTCTCTTCCCCTTATATACACAACAGGTCACTGTTCTCTGCGAGAACAATTCTCTAGCAGATATCTTATCACAATGTAGGATTCAGGCCTTCGGTGTTGTAGCACCTCCCCTTTGGTATTCCTTCCCTTTTAATATGAAACTGGAGCCATCTCTGTGGTCTTTTTGATGCCTACAGAAGACCTTCCTCTTTCTACAAACCTGTCAAGTGGAGATATTTCCCAATCTGCATCTGGTTTGCAATTGATTTTTAATTGTTTTATCAATTGTTATGTGTGGCCCTGGGCTTCTTGGGGAAGAAAGGCAGGATATAAAACAAATATATAAAGATCCTCTTCCCAGATCCCAAGAGAGCCATCTACAGTAGCTATTCCTTCACCCCGTCTCCAGTGCAGAGGGCATCCATTGACTGCTCCTCTCTCACCAGCTCTCCTAAGCGAGCCTCACTTCCACAACACACCATGGCAATTCCGCCTACATCATTTGTGGGTGTGTAGGTGTACATGCCAACCTAGCAGTTCGAAAGCAAGTCAAAGTGCAAGTAGATAAATAGGTACCACTCCAGTGGGAAGGTAAATGGTGTTTCTGTGTGCTGCTCTGGTTTGCCAGAAGCGGCTTAGTCATGCTGGCCACATGACCCGGAAGCTGTACGCCGACTCCCTCGGCCGATAAAGCGAGATGAGCGCCGCAACCCCAGAGTCGGCCACAACTGGACCTAAGGGTCAGGGGTCCCTTTACCCGTTACCTTTAGGTATACATTTATCTATAGTGTTATTATATGGTTTCGTCACTAGATGGCACTGGACTTAGTTTATCTGCTAGAGTCAGAAGTTACCTGTTGCTATTCTGTTTTTGCTTAAGAGAGGCAATCAGGAAATGTATATATTTCACCTGAAGATCACAGGGTGGATTACAACATAAAACATGCAGCTAATGTATATTCTTAGCCTTCTGTGACACAGAGTATGTAAGCCCATGAGATGGTTGAGATGCCTTGGAAAATTCTGCTGGTCTTTACACACTCAGTTTTCAATGCCAGCCACTATCTATCTTCTTCTTCTTGGTTGGTTGGTTGGTTGGCTTGCTTGCTTGCTTGCTTTATATCTCACCCTTCATCAACAGATCTCAGAGTGGTTCACAAGATAAAGGCGCAAATAAAGAGAAACAACAAAGCAATAACCTACCACCCACCTCTGGGACACAAGGCAGGCACCAAACGCTTAGGGTTTCTTGCATATGGCAGGTGTGAGCAAACTCCCTTCTCATGTGTTAGCAAAGTCACTTAAATAACAAAGAAAGAGTCCAGACACATGTCTCTAATATTGTCTCCTCCACTGTGGTGAGATATATTTCAGTATTATTTAAACCACATCCACTTCTGTGACAATCCATAACTAGCCACCCCATTTGGGAAGAGTGAGTTGATCCTTAAGCTAAAAAAAGTAGCTGTTTTATATAGTTGAAAAGGTAACCCATTTGAAAATGTATTAATGAAAAATGCTAAAATTCTATTAATCTTAATAGGATATCTACAAGGAAATTCAACGCTTAGTAAGGACACAACACAGCATTTAGAATGTATTAGCAAGAGGAGAGAAAAAGTAAAGACTTGTTATTCTTTAAGCAACTCAAATGCAAGATAAGATCTCTATTTATTAAGAAATAAGGTGATAGGTTGTGTAGCACTAATTAGCAAATAATTTGGAACAGAATAGCAAGGCATGACTTTGGCTCCAGTGCAGTTCTTATGCCAAAGTATCTTGTATATATTATCACTTGTTCTAGTACAAAGTCAACAAAAAATTCAGGCCAGTTCAGGCATGCATACATAAATACACTAATTTTTGTATGCCTCTTCTTTCTATATTTTCCCAATGAGAAACTTTGCCATTGAATAGATATGTCTCCCATATGTTGGATTTTGCATCTCCCATTTTCGTCTGTTTCCCCAATGATAAACTTTAGGACTGAGTAGATCATAAATTCTACATCAATGTTTGTTTGTTTGTTTTTTTAAATGCAAATGATATTTCTGGATCTCTGAATAAGAGTTTAAAGCTGTGGTGTTGGTGGCCATTTTTTAACCACCTTCACATTTTGAGATTTTTGGGTGGTTCACAGGACACAGGTGGCGCTGTGGGTTAAACCACAGAGTCTAGGACTTGCCAATCAGAAGGTCGGCGGTTTGAATCCCCGCGACAGGGTGACCTCCCGTTGCTCGGTCCCTGCTCCTGCCAGCCTAGCAGTTCGAAAGCATGTCAAAGTGCAAGCAGATAAATAGGTACCGCTCTGGTGGGAAGGTAAACAGCGTTTCCGTGTGCTGCTCTGGTTTGCCAGAAGCGGCTTAGTCATGCTGGCCACATGACCCAGAAGCTGTACACCGGCTCCCTCGGCCAATAAAGCGAGATGAGCGCCGCAACCCCAGAGTCGACCACGACTGGACCTAATGGTCAGGGGTCCCTTTACCTTTACCTAATTTATTACTATATAGTTTTGGGTGCTAAAATTCTGATGCAATCCAATAGGAAGTACAGCAAATGAAAGAACATGGCTAATCTCTACGGATAAGTTTGCACATAATTCTGAAGTACTGAGGCCTTCTGTCCATCCTGCAAAGCTGCCCTAGTTCCAGTAGTTTGTACTGCCTTGACATCTGCCAAGCAGCTAACCAATAATTTCTTTCCAGCCCTATTCTCTTGGCCATTCTGTGGCTCAGGCTGATCCCAAGCTGGTATCCACATCCCCAGGAACAAAGGAGATTCAGAAGGGTGGTGAGCATCATAACCTACTGTACCAGAAGAACATGCAAAGACTACTTGCTGACCCAAACCATTTATTAACAGGCGTTATCCAAACCTATATAAAGCATGTTTCAAAGACAACTTTCAATTGCCAAAAGAGAGAGCATGCAATTAGTATTTGAAATAATTGTGATTACATTTTGTGCTAATATTAGCATTGGGGGGAAAAGAACAACAATCTCAAATGGCATTATTATCAAGGCACTCAGCTGGTGACACAAAGCAGGGGAGGGCTGATCTTGATTGTTTCTTACATTATGATGCTCTGCACAAACAGAAACCCTTATATAAATGTAAAGTGCATCAGAATTAGTATTTATATGGTGGCATTGATAAGAATTTCATGCTTCCTTTGGGGTGTCTTGTCGTAACAGAAACAAACTACTGCAATATTTGCAGTGAGCATCCATTAACACAAACTTTCTAATGAGTCTCTCTGGTTGTATACACTGACAAAAGGAAGATTACTTTCTCCTTTCAGTGATTATAAATCTTCCCGTAAAGTTTTAGACTGTAATGTTCTTAATGAAGAAAATGTGTCTATTTTGATCCAAGGAATTCAAAATGACAATCAGCCATTCACAATGTTGTCATTTAGATTTTGTCAACACTGGAATTAAAGTCTCCAAAGCCTTTCGTGTGAATTTGTGGCCATGGTATAAAAATGTTACGACTGAAAGTTACGACTTTTCAAATTTCAGTTATAGCATGTTTATCATACCAAGTGCATGAATCCACATATAAAGTACTAGAAGCCTTGTACATGAAGTTGTTTGGGAATTCTAAGAAACAACAACAAAAATCAGTGCAGTTTTGAAACCAGGGGTTAAAATCAGTGCTTTGAAAGTGTCAACTTGTAATCTTGTTTCAAAATGTAGATGGAGACTTTAATTCCCTGAGCTTCCCACAGCTTCTGTATGCAAATCACACAACCCACAGATCGATTCATACCTGGAATCTGGAGTCACATCCCAGAAAATAGTTTAACTGCTACAGAAATAAGTCAAACTATTTGCCCAGCCCCCACAACCACCCTCCAGATGTTTTGAACGGCTATCATCTCCAACCATTGATCACACTGTTTGCAGCTAATTGGAGTTCTGGTCCAAAACATCTGGAGAAGGCTGAGCTAAGCTAATACTATCTACTCTGGCAGCATCTCTCCAAGGCTGAGGCAGACTTCTCTCCTAGGAATACTGTACAAGTGACTGAACCTAAGACCTTCTGCACAAACCATGTGCTGTACTAATGAACTACAGGTGCTTCCATATACTAGGACCCCATTTCCCCCCAAGAAAGCTTGGCGGGGGAATAATGAATTATGAAAAATGCTAAGGGAAACTCACCCATCATTAATACTGACTGGATATATTCTTTCCTAAGCCTCCTAGTAATTTGGTGGCACTGTTGGGGTTGCATGGGAGCTAACAAATGTCTGCTGTAACACTGGAATCTGATATATTTTTTAAAGGGGAAAAATGAAACAAAACAAGCTGTTTCCTGTGCAAAATCTGTGGTGCCAGCAAGAGAATCAACAGTGTTAATTACCTTTATAAAAATTAAATTTCCTTAGGCAAACACAATTACTAAGGAACAGTGGCAACAGCAAGATCACAGGACTATTTTTATAAGATGGCTATATGATTAACAGACCATTTCCCAGCCCAAGGAACTGGAAACCTAGCAAGAGGCTGGTTTGTTTGGACACAGCATTGTTCGAGCTTTAAAACAGAGCTGCTTTCCAGCTCCCCTTCTTTTGGACTAAATTCCACCATGTTGAAGAGTCCAAGGATCACCTTGCCTTAGTCCAGTTGGGGAATGAAAATAAAAATGATAAAGTCATTCATGAGCTTACAATACAGCTCCTCTGAGCTATCTTCTTTTTCACTCAGAAAAACTTTCTTGTAAATGTAATTCATTCCATTTGCTTAGCAACAGCTGCAGTTTTTATTACTGTAACAGAAAAATATCAGATGTAGCCTTGAAAAGCAGAGTGACAGGGACTCTGGCATATATTCTGCCACACATACATATTAATGTAACTGGTCTGCCATTGCTATTTTTTGTAACTCACCTTTTAAAACACTGTATAGTTCAGCTTGTAATGACAGAACATTTCTCATTCAACCCATGCAGGAACAAATACCATACCATGCCACAGATTTTATCATTAGGAATTTCAGCATTTAAAAAGAAGTTAGTGCAAATTTATTTAGTTAGGCCTCCATTACTGATTAAAGGCCCTGTTAGTTATACAATATAGTTGAATTTCTAGAGTTATGGAAAGCAGAATTATACCATATGTTGATGAAATCAGCCATTGTAAGGTCATATTTATGGCCCTACCATTAGGTAGAGTGAGCCATCCACCTCATGAAGTTGATTTGGGGTGTCATGAAAGGGCAGCAAATGATTAGTTGATTACAGTGCAAGACTATACTTGGCTACTTAGGGTAAAAGTGCCATATAAATATCGACGGCAACAAGAGAAAGAGCCCTTAAAATTGTACACAGCTGGTACTTAACACCTAGATGCCTAGCTAATATAAAACCAAACTGTTCTCACATGTTTAAGAGGGGATGTTCCATTATAAGAACATATCAGCACATGTGGTGGGAGTATCCAGAAGTAGAAAGATACATCCAGGTATTATTTCTTCCAAAACAGTTCTAAACTTTGGATATATGCTTTGGAAGACTGATGATTTTACAAATTAGTCCAAAACATGTCATTTGAACACAAACCCCACTAAACCTAAGATTCATAACAAGAATCCAAAGTTTTCTTAGATTATCTAGTGGTTGCATGGGCCCAGAAAAACTATTAAACTATTGTTTCTTTAACAGATGAGTATCAAGGTAAAATTCTCTCTTGGATGGTAAACCAGTCCCTGAGTCATATCAATTCAGGCTGCAGGTAAAGTGTCATGCAACAGATGTTCCTTCTAGTGCTCGACTGAAGTATTCTGCAAAGAATACTTCACTCCAACCCCAAGATTTGATTAACTTCCAGCAGTTCAGCAAATTCTCAGAATCTGGAGGAAATGTTCCTGCTTCTAAAGACAAAGAGGCCAAGGGCTTTGTCTTTTCCTTATATAATGCAAAAGAGAGCGAGAAAGGAAAAACCCTCAACCACTTCATTTTTAAAGGCAAGACCACCCTCCTGCAAGATACCCCTCTCACTTTTCATGGAGGGTGAATGATTCTGAAAGTAAGTGGAGGACGATGCAGTTCAGCTGTAGCTCCTCCAAATGACACAATCCTTCAAGAAACAACACTGGTGGACTGAGCCTTTCAAAACTACTAGCTGACTTTGGGTTTGAGGCTGCTAGTATGTTCAACAGAGAGGGGGAAACTGCGGCATAATTTTTGTTGCTCCTCTCTTAAATGGGAGGAATGTGGCTGAAATACTATGACTTCTCTGAAATAATATAGCCAGAAAGTTGGTCAGTATCATCAAGTGTAGTGCTAGGTTTGACCAAAAAACTGATTCAGAACGTCAGCTCTTTACCTGAAGGCAACTTGTAATTTTTCAGTGTCTTCTCTTTCAAAAAAAAGTGTTAATAGTAGCAACCTACCTTATTTGTTAATAAGAAAGTATGATATTTAATAGTGCTGTATTTAAAACAGATGCATTTATGCTTAACAAAGCCAACAGTGGAGCAAAGTCAAAATCCAGCATTCTAATCTTGGAATCACACAAGTGCTCCAATATCCTGTTTCTAAGATACCAAACAGCAAAATGCAAAAGCCACAAACTTCACACATACACTAATCAGGACTGAACTGGCCATTAAAGAGATCTTGGGATTGTGGTGGATAGCTTGGTGGAAATGTTGACCCAGTGTACAGCGGCTGTGAAAATGGTGGATTCCATCATTAGAAAAGGGGTTGGAAATAAAACCACCAAGATCATATTTCCATTATACAAATATATGGGGCAACTGTGCTTGAAATATACTGTATATAGATAGCTCTACTCCATAGCTGTCAACTTACAGATTTGAAAATAAGGGACCAGCAGCCTCGAAAATAAGGGATCAGCAGCCACAATAAGGGATTTTTCAAGCACAGGTATGTTCAACTTCTGAGCCCCTCCGAACCAAAGGCAGAACGCCCAGCCAGCAGCCAAATGAAGCCTCAAGTGGTGGTTCCCACAGTGCAGCAACCCGGCAAAGGGGATGCAGCAAGGGAAACCACCGTCACCTCTCTGCTGGGAAACGCTGAGCAAAGGCGAGTCCCCAGGCAATGCGGGCAATTTGATCGGCACAAGGCATGCAAGCTCCACCCTCCAGTCATTCTTAGACTCCTTATTGGGTGAGCAACACAGCCAAGCAACACAGTTGGAGCCTCCCTCCTCCCTGGCCTGCAGGGAGGGAGGGAGAGGAGCTACTTACCGTACTTTGACAGCTATGCTCTAGTCACTGAATCCCCCCCCCCCAAAAAAAAATAAACCTACTGTAGAGCTGGAAGCAGGACTACCTGTTTCCTCATTGTATGAACCTTCAAAATCTGCATCGCAGGCAAGGTGATCTTTATTGTTTGTTCCTCCTACCTTTGGAATGTATCTATCTATATACAATTCAAGATAGGTAAATGCCCAGTAGACAAACTTGCATGTTATTTATTTAAAAAACAAACAAAATGGAATGCACTAATATACTGAAAAGTATATAATTTTCTGATCATGATAATGTTGAAATTAATCTCTGGCAAAGCTGTAAGATCCTTAGGAAAGAACAAGGCAGAGATAACAACTGAAAATGGGAGGCATTGGTATTCTCCATGGTACCACAAATGTAACATGCATTTCACTTTGAGAAATATACAAGGCTATTTGCATGCTTCCATCTCAGAAAGAGGGAAGAGGCAAGGATGTCACAGTATTATATTTATAGATGTGTTTATCAGGTGCAAGGAACCCAGCAACTTTTTCTCTTCAGATATATAGGCTATCATTATATAGCCCTGCAGTAAATACTAAATATATTTCCAAGCTCAAATTAAATGGCAGTTCCATCAAATGAATAGCAGAGTGGTGGAAATCAATCTTATCAGTTGTTTTTCTGTTCCAAAGACTACAAGAATGAATCACAGATTTGACATTCCTAAATTTATTGAATTGACTGCAATTTTGAAGCTGTTCTTCTGTCTGATTAGTCAGGAAACAGTTGTCTCAAAAGGGGGAGAGACATACTACTCTTATTTCACCAGAATCATAATGGCATACTTTCACAAATGAATATGTTTTTCTCAGTGCTTGAAAAAAATAGAAAATACTAATTATTATTTTTTAAAGTCTCAGGATTGCTGGTAGTTCTGAAATTTGATTTAGTGGTTGTTCTTGCCCCGCTCACTTCATCACAGAGGAGATCTCAGGTTCAGACCTCTGGTGCCCTTATGTTTCTCTGGACCAGGATGTTTGTCTAGCTTTTGCCAGTATTGATGTAGAGTTTCATCAGTCCTTTCTTTTCATGTAATGCATGCCGGTTCCGATTGTTAGAATCACAGATGAAAGTTTTCGGTGTAAGAGTGCAGATCTATACACCTGGACTCTGATCCAGCACATTTTGGCAGAAATTGAAGAAGTGCTCGGCAGCGGAAGCCTCTTGGGCTGCACGCCCAGGGGTGGGGTGAACCGCCCATAGGGGCAGTATGGGGTGCACGGTGCCCATAGGGAGGGATCACTGTCTGCCCGCTGCCTCCCCCCCCCAGCTATAGGGTGGCTGAGGCCCCACAGTGCACCCCCATCCAGGGATGGGATTGGCGGCGCCCTTAGGGAAGGATGGGGTTCCTGGCCTTAGCTGCCCTACAGCTGCGGGGGAAGGCAGTGCCACCATTTTGTCACCCCATCAAGGTGGCACCCAGGATGGACTGCACTCCCCCACCCCTTTCTACGTCCTTGGTGTTCAGGATAGGTGGCTCTGGGTTGGGTATTTTCAACCTTTTCAACCTTGCCCAGAGGCCCACTCAAATCAAATTTGATTCAGAACCAATCTGAAACAAGCAGCTTCGCATTCTAGGCAACACACACCACATTAGCTCCTCGAAGATCAACGGCACTTCTAGCATGTCTGTTTTTGCCAACTCCAGAAAAAACCTCTCAGGGCTCTGTCTCTGCCCAAATTCAAACTGCAAAGCTGCCTTCTTTTTTCTGCTGATTAGTAATGCTAATATTAAGGGGATTTCCCCTATCTATATCACCTATAACTTGAGGGAAAGTGGGTTTAGGCTGTTAGCCTCTAGCACCCATTTTTAGTATTCATAAAAGTGACCTCTAACACATTCTTAGCAACTGCCTTCCCTCCTTTCCAGCAATCCACTGGAAATAGGATAACAAAGGAAAGTAATGAATTATTCTGTTTAGGTAATCCCCTTCTTAAAGCTGTATTAATTTTAATAAAAGTATAATGTTGAATCTGGGATGTCGAACATCGTTGCATATGCTAAGATGTTTTAAAAGCTAAATTTTATTTAGGGGGAAGCTCTACAATGCTTAGTTTATGATGTTTAATTCATTTCTAGAAAAATAGCTCAATTATTTTTCTAATCTTATTATAACTTTACTTCTCTCTCCCAGCAAGATAATCAATATTTGTCTTCACAAGTCATTCTCAACAAAGAAAGCCAGGAACTAAAGGAATTCATATTCTTCCCTTAAAACTACCTCTGAGATTGGTATTGCAGGATTCCGCTTTGAGTTTGCCTCAAAGACTGATTACCGGAGCAAATCTGATAAATGTATGGCTGCAACATGGTTTTTATGGTTTAGAGTGAAAATCATTAACAGCCAAATGCCATGTGTAATTGACAAGGAAATCCACATACTGTATTACAAATAAAAAATAAATTTAGACAGAAGTGCCACCATATACAGCAGAGTAAATATACAAGCAGTATCTTCAGCACGATAGAAGCAAGACATAATTCTGAGTGTATGCAACTAGCAAACACACTGAAATCAGAATTGGGCTTTATAAGCAGCAGCTTCATGTTTGCTCCTCATCATTCCCCTCATAATACCTGTCAAATTGCTCCTCCACTCTCCCCACAAGTGGCAATCAATGAATGGTAACCAGGCAAAAATCTCACACAGTTATATTCAGAGTTCCTGTAAGAGAAACTCCAGTCAGGGGACACTGCGGACAGAAGAAGAGTAGGAGGCCATTTTTTTACTGAGACCATTTTCCCCTCCCCTCCAGGTGCCTGAGCCTTCCCCAAGTCTGCTCTGGAGAGTGGTGGGACCTTGCAGAACAGTATGGTAGGTGGTACAGCAGGCTTCAAGAGGAAAAAGGAGACCAGAAAAAAAAAAATCCCCTCCCTTCTCCTTCATCCAGTAAGAATGTCCACAGGAGCTCAGTCCCTTCTGCAAATGGGAGGAGCCCTTTCATACGGGCAAGGGCAATTCTGGATTCCACCCACAGTGTACTGATAATGCATCACGAGTTTTGTAATACTGGATATTACAGAGGAAGAGAAAACACAGTTCTTGCAATGTCTAATCCCTGTCTGAGACTTGCATTTCAAGTAATCAGACCAAATGCTCTCTCTGTAAATACAAAATAGAAATCTGTAAATAAAATCCAATTGCTTGTTGTACACACAACTGATGAAAGTTTACTGAAGTCATCAGAGCAGATTCAAGAAACACAAAAAGAAAGTCTGGAACTTGTGCCAGTGTTTTTTAAGTATCAAGAGTGGATCATATAACAAATGTCCAGTGCTATCTTTCCAAAAATGTTTACAGGGAGAGCAGCTGCTGTGCTACAGAAAGACTTTCTTTAATAGACTAATCTCTTTTCAAGGCAACTCCTGCAGTTCTCTTGTCAACTAGTTTAATAACCACTGTAACTCAAAAAGATACACTATCCAGTCATCTAGGGTGGAATTATCTATAACTACTTTCTGAAGAAAACCTTGCTGTCCACAAATGGTGTTAGTAAAAGCCCACCAGGCCAAGTTTAAGGGTGAGAGAGAAAGGAGTGAAGGTTCATGACTCTTGTTTTGAGAGACAAAAGACTATAAGAAGAGGCCTGTCGGATCAGGCCAGTAGTCCATCTAGTCCACAATCCTGTTCTCACAATGGCCAGCTTGATGCCTATGGGAAGAAAGGAAGGAAGGATTCTCCCCTCCACTTCAACTAAGGCTGCTTCCCCCACCCGTGGTACTCTCCAGATTTAGACAACAACTCTGATAAGCTCAGCCAGCATAGTCAATGTTCAGGAAAGGATGGGATTCTAGTTAGCAACATATGGAGAGCACCAAGTTGGGAAAGGCTTTTCTAATGTTTATAACATTGCTACAACAAGTGGTCTCAAGGGGTCTGGGATCTGTTGTTTTCCCAAAATACCTGCCATCCATAATAAGACTTACAATGAGAGCCAGAGAACTATTGGGAGGAATTGCTGTCATTTCAGAATCTGTAATCTAAGGTGGGAAATTATGCAGTTCAGAAGCATCCCTAATGAGGAATTTGCTTCAAATAAAGCTCATTTTATAATTTTAATTGTGGGGGCAGCATTCTTTGTTTAAATTATGTAAAGAAAATGCAGCAAAACACTTCCAGCAAATTAGTTGCTCCTGAGGTACTATAATACCTATCTCCTCCCAGTATTAATCCACATCGCACAACAAACTTATAACTGCTATATCATCACTCTTATGAAAAGAAATACAAACATTAAATTAATGGAATGAGGTGGAAGAAAACATACAGCGCAGTCCTAGTTTAGAATGCCTTTAACATGAAATTAAATTGTAAGGCTGTGACAGAAGCACCTCCATGAGTGAGAAGCCACTACTGAGAAAGGCCTGTCACAGGTCAGCACCAGCCATGCAGCTCTTAATGCGGGCTGCCTGAGTTTATTATGATACTGCTATTCTCTGTCATTTTCTCTGAACTGTAGGCCCAGTCACAAAATGAAAAGACGCCTGCTTCTTGGGAGAAAAGCAATGACAAACCTAGACAGCATCCTAAAAAGCAGAGACGTCACCTTGCCAACAAAGGTCCGTATAGTTAAAGCTATGGTTTTCCCAGTAGTGATGTATGGAAGTGAGAGCTGGACCATAAACAAGGCTGATCGCCGAAGAATTGATGCTTTTGAATTATGGTGCTGGAGGAGACTCTTGAGAGCCCCATGGACTGAAAGACGATCAAACCTATCCATTCTTAAGGAAATCAGCCCTGAGTGCTCACTGGAAGGACAGATTGTGAAGCTGAGGCTCCAATACTCTGGCCACCTCATGAGAAGAGAAGACTCCCTGGAAAAGACCCTGATGTTGGGAAAGAAGGAGGGCACAAGGAGAAGGGGATGACAGAGGACAAGATGGTTGGACTGTGTTCTTGAAGCTACCAGTATGAGTTTGACCAAGCTGGGGGAGGCAGTGGAAGACAGGAGTGTGTGGCGTGCTCTGGTCCATGGGGTCACGAAGAGTCGGACACCTCTAAACGGCTAAACAACAACATAGTTTCCAAGCATTCTTCAAAATGCAGGCAATCAAGGACACCTTGCAAAAACCCAACATGGATTGTCATGTTAACAAAGAATGTGTGATAAAGGCCAGATCTCCATACAAGGGTGCATACTAAAAAGTTATGGGGAGGGTCCTTTAAAAAAAACAGCCAACAACAACCTTTCATTGTTTTAATTATTGTCGTTTTACATTGCTTTCTTGTGAGATGCTTTGTGGGTTCAGAAAGTGGCACAGAAATACTTGCATAAAACAATAAGTAACTCACCCATTGCATGTTTTAGACCACCAAAACATATTGCAAAGGAATTAAGGCTTTGCTGCACTACAAAGCATGACCTGTACACAGGTGACTAGCCACCACAGTGATATGCTCTTTTTGTGCCCTGGCCACCTTCTAAAATCCAGCTTTATGCATCATACATGGAAGGTGTGGAGATCTTCAGAACAAATGCTCTTCTGCATGATTCCCTCTTACAGTGAAAATTTAAAAGTTTGCCCCCAACTCCTCTGCTAACTGAAATTCAAATATTTATAAAGATATACTATCCTTTAAACAAATTCGAGAAACTGCTTGTCCCCTTCTGTCTCCAGGAAGTGATTTTGCTGAAAATCCTGTAAAATACTAACGGCATCTAAACAGACTACATCAATTTCTAATCAAAACAGAGGTATGAATACAGATGTAGATACAACACTACTAGAAAAACCTTTGAATATTCAGAGCCTGATTTTATATATAAACTCTTACCTAAATATTTGTAACCATCTTCCCCATCGACTATTGGCTTCAGCCAGGTTGACCTGGGAGCAGCTGCAGTTATAAGCTTGAGACCACGAGGTGGATACAACATGAAGGTCATTTCAACTGCTTGAGACTTACTGATGCTCTTTATTTTTGAATCAGCACCTGAAAAGTGTAAAGGGCTACTTTGAGTGTTCAAAGCATAATTAATTTTTAAATCTCACTGACACATAATAGCTACATGGGTTTGAAAAGGGGAGTAGCATAAAAGGAGGTTAGGCATGTTCATGGAGAAAGGTCAAGCAATAGCTAACTCTTAGTCCTGACTGGCTACAAGGATATTCCAGATTTAAAGCTATAGGGTCGTATCTAACATAGTACTATGTGAACATTCCATCAATACAAGGATTTCCTCTTGCTTAGTGGCATTTTTTGCTCCCTCTCCTCCTGTTGCACATTTCCTAAATCTGTTCTATGAGCATTCCCCCCAATGCTCTGGAGAAGATTGAGGGTGGGATGCAGAGCATGCAGTGGAGGAGGAGATGGGGGAAAGTTCTGTTAAAACAAGCAAAACCCCTTGAATTGATGGCAATTGGATACCACCCTTCGATTTAAGACTCCAAATACTAGCTGCTAGGGAGAAATAGCAGAAGGGAGCTATTGCCATTTTGTTTATTTGCAAAACTAAATGTACTGTTCTCCTTCTATGTGCTTGGCATGGCAGTAATTCAGGATCTAGTTGGGATGATGGCGACAGAGGCATCACTGACACCCAAAATCACATCCTCAAATTCCAGCATTGATGGCACTAAACTTGCATCTCAGGCAGAGGAGATTTTGTTTATACCACTTTTTGTAGTTCAAAAACTGCTCAGAGCAGACACAGCTAGTTCTAAACAGCAACTAACAACAATTAACATGCAACAGTTATTTTTTAAAAAAACAACAACAACCCCACAATAATATTGCAATAAGAAGACAGGATGAAGGGCAACAAAATCTGTATTGTCCTATGGAAGCAAGAAAATAATTAGCCTGGGCCTTATAAAAAGTTAAATATAAATTATATAGATAAATAAATAAATATAGCTTATTTAAAAGAGAAGAAGATGTTTTAAGGGTCAGAGCTGGGATAAAGCCTGTGATTTAGAGTTTGTAGCTGAAGTATGAGTTGAATAGACAGGCTCTAGTGCTTGCTGAAATAATACGGTTTTCTGAGGTTCATGTTCACTGGTTAGTATGTTTGCCACTAATGGTCAGTAGCAGTTTTGTTCTTCTAATGGGTGTCTCCTTGGTTGCATGGGGCTTTAGACAGAGTGCGTGTTCACAGTGGAGACAATGGCTTGTAAAATGTAAAAGCGCTGAGGTTTTAAACATTTTTTTGAGTAAAACCTTGACCATCTGTTAATGAACTTTGCATGTGTTTCCATAGTTTGACAGCATGTATAACAATTTATATCCCTGATTTGCATTTTTAGATTTCCTCAATGCACTTTTCTTTACATTTTATATGGTTTGGTGGTTTCAAGAGGCGATAACAATGTTGTCCAATTATTGTTATTCTTATCTTTGTTTATAGCTCCTGGTGAAGGAGTTTCAACTAACTCTGCAATGTGTGAGCCAAACAAGCACCCCATTACATTAAGCACCAGAACCTGTCTGCTCTCTAGTCTACTGACCCTGGTGCTTTTCCCATCTTCCTGCTCACCTCCATCCCCATCTGTGAGCCAGAAATCATGGCTAAGTGTCAGCAGCAGATAGCGAGGTAAACTGAGGCAGGACATTCCGTAACTGTGATTTCTACTCCTTGCATTATGCCAGAAACCATTTTTCATGGAATAGGATGTTCCCAACTGTGGCGTTTGTATGCAGCCCCCGGTCGTCTCACAGGCTATTGACCCGTACACCACTAATCCACTGCCACCATAGCAAGTTCTCCCCAGTAAATCACTTAGTCTCAGTCAGGTTCTCAAGTTAACAATGAAGATTGTATTTTATTGCAAACACAAATAAACTTTAAATGCATTCGAAACACTGTTACCCTCTTAGTCTTATTTTATCCTGTCTCTAACTCTTCTACGTCCCCTCACACAAGAACCAACTGCACTGTCTCCCTATTTCCATCTGTCTGCCAACTGCTTTCCCAACTGCTTTTTCCCAACTGTCTAAACCTCTGACTAAGCCTTTTAAAAACAGGTAGACTCCGCCTCTGGCTTTTCTATTGGTCTACCTATTAACCCTTTCTCTCCCCCTGTACAGACATTTTCAAAAGAACGGGCAAACGCCATACCGACCCTCACAGAACATTTGCATCATGTGACCTGCCCTGTGCCCCCCAACACAGCTTGCTGTCCTTAGGCAGATGTCTCATCATGACTGGTGGAGTAAGATTTAACTGCTACTCCAGTCTGTCTATGGAATGGGGCACCATTTTGCCCCCTGCTTCAAGCATCAAAATACATTGGGCCAACCCTAAATATGTCAAGTACTAAAAGGATTTTCAGCCATTCCACTATGACTAATCAGAATTGCCTTAGGAACAATTTCCAGAGACAATTTGGGGAGATCCAACCATACATTTAAAGTACGTACAACCCACATTTAAAACACACAACTTCCCCCAAAGAAGCTAGGGGAATACATAGCTACAGTTCCCAGCACCATTGCTAAAAGACAGTTCCCAGGATTCTCTGGTGAAAGTCATGTGCATTAAATGTGGGTTGGATGTGTTTTAAATGTCTGGTGTGGATCTGCCCTAAATGTGCCATGCCATGCAATCAGCTCTGTTCATAAATATGAACTTCTGACTTACCCTTTCCTTCTCAGATTCCTTCTCTGTTTTAACAAAACTAAGCTGTTTTTGAATTTATGTCCAAAAGTTTTGGTCTCAATTGGTAGTCAAACTAGTTTTAAGAACTCCCAAATATAAACTTTGAAAATTTGTTATCACTAAAACAGAGGGTTCATTTACTTCGACATGAAAAAAGTGAATGTCATGCATTTTTGTCATGTCATTTTTATTGAACACTTCTGTTCATTAGTAATAAAAATTATAAACAGAGCAATTCATTCATCAAAGTGAAAAATTTTGTGCTCGTATACCAAGAAAAGGGGAGCCAAAATAGACTGTCCTAATTCTTAAATTAATGGAGCATCTGTTGCTTGGTTACAATGTTTTCTACTTAAGCAGGAATATAATAACTGCAAGGGTATTAATGAAGACTCAGAAGGTCAGCATTAACAGCTGAAAGGTGAAAATGCTAGCAAAAAAAATTATTCAAATGCAGGTCAGCAAGGGGTTGTGATTTAAGAAAATAAATAAAAAGTTAGAACTTCCAATTTGGAAATGCCATTTATGAAGCCCTATTCTTCTGTCACAATATAATCCCCTTTATGATCCTGTAACAGAAGGGAAGGGATGATATAGCAATATGTGAGCATGTTATGCAATAGCTGCTCCTCCCAAACTCTGTGAAGTGTCAGTGAAGCTGCTGTAACTTCATAGCATTACAATTTGGGCTGAACTGAATAACTGAAAGGCTCCTCTAGCACCTGAGGAACCTCTAGCTCACAGGCCTAATTAGGTGGCAGGAGGTGTCCTTATTTGGACCATGAGTACATTTTCTGCAACCCACACTCATCCGCCCCACACCAGACATCCCATATAGGAGACTTATAATGTGCTCTCGTTTTTTTCTTGCCAAGTGGGGATTATATTTGGTGTCTTTAAAATCTGGCATTAATTGCAAGACCTGCTGGGATTGGTTCCCACTCAGGAGGGCTTGATGACCATGTACCAAGTGTCATGAGTCTCATGGAGAGGTCATTTGGTGGGGGGTTGTTAGATCCTGAGGAGGAACTGTAGGAGATTGGGGAGATACAGCTGGACCACCTTAGGAAGGGTCCTAGCAAGGTACAAGAAGTGAACTCGGGACCCCAAGAAGCACCTGAGCCTGGAGAGGGAGACAGTAGTCCAGAGGGCAGAGAGCTGGACCCAAGGGAGGGACCAAGTGGGTTGGCAGAGAAGTGGCCATCCAAATGACATTAAGCCTGACTGCTATGGAGCCACCTTAGGTACTTCCTCCTTTCAATGAGGAGCTCTCACCTTCTGAGATGCAGAGAGAAACCAGGAGAGAATGTGGCGGCTGGAGGGCAGTATATGGAATAACACCCTGTAAGTCTTGGATGGAAGTAGGTGGGCCACCTCTGTAATGTTAAAAACGGTTGCCTCCCCTCTGCAGAACACCAAGCACAAAATATATTTTCCTATACAGTACTAGTGCAAGGATCCCATAGGATCAGCCTTTTTATTTCCTAAGCAATGGGATAAGATAGATGTGGGTGAGTGATATTGGAAAATCAATTTCTAAAAAATTATTTTAAAAAATTGGCATTGTTATAATGAGGCTGTTATAGGAATGTTATTGGAAAATCAATAAAAATATTCAGTAAAGATAGCTGTGGGTGACCTGCATGTGGAGAGTTTTAAACTCTGTTGAAATTAATAAAAGCAATACATTACTATTTCGACCCATGTTCCCAATCACCTTTTTGTGTGTGTGTGTTCCTATTGCAGCTAATCAATGCAATAATCAATCCAATCCA
Source organism: Podarcis vaucheri (assembly GCF_965113315.1). NCBI lineage: Eukaryota > Metazoa > Chordata > Lepidosauria > Squamata > Lacertidae > Podarcis > Podarcis vaucheri. The sequence continues at coordinate 39,645,370 of NC_138767.1, forward strand.
GTGATCAATTTTCAACTCTCTCCCCAAACCGCATGAACTTTGAGTTTTGAGCAAAAACTGAATTGCCTTGCCATGCTTGAGTAAGTCATGTGATAGTCGCAAGAAAATAGACAAAATCCAGGGGGAATTTAATTCCAGGTTCTAATATCTAGGAGCAGCCGTACTACCAAAATCACTAGCTAAAATTCTGAAACTACTAAAGCACAGCTAAGAGTCCTGGGGTGGGGGTGGGAAGATAAATAATATAATCTATCTGAAATAAGCCCAAAACAGAATGAAAATGCACAAACTGCCTGATCTATTACACTATAAAGCAGTATATAGGAATCATGATGAAAGATAGTTGACACATGAACCAGAAGGGGGAAAATGCTTTTCTAAAGGCCCACTCTGACAACTCTGTCTCCACATGACAGCCAGGAATTTATATTCATGTTAATGTAGGAAGTCTTTCAAAATAAATTGTGGTGATTCCTCTTGCAAATAGGAGCCCCAATCCAAAGGACCATAACGAAGATGACACACTCACAGATTTTTGCTTAGCTAAAATCCCACTGATTAGCTAATCCTAGTTACATAATCCATAATAATATATTGTCTTCCCCAAAATAATGTCTGCTAAGTCATTTCTAGAGCTGTGAGCAAATGGCCTTTCATAATTTTCCATGTCATTTGTGGATGGAGAAATGGGAAGCACCACTGAAGACTTTCCATATTTTAAAAAAAGCAAAGAAGCAGAAAGCACTTAGAGAATATGCACCTAAGCATTTGGTTATAGCAAACATAAGAGCAAATCAAGAAAATCTCCCACAAATGTTAATTCTGTGGCCAGGGCAGCTGTGTACCAGCTCCATCTGGTACACAGGCTGAGACCCTACCTGCCCGCAGACTGTCTTGCCAGAGTGGTTCATGCTTTAGTTATCTCCCGCTTGGACTACTGCAATGTGCTTTACGTGGGGCTACCTTTGAAGGTGACTCGGAAACTGCAATTAATACAGCTTGACTGGTGACTGGGAATGGCTGTCGAGACCGTATAACACTGGTCCTGAAAGATCTTCATTGGCTCCCAGTATGTTTAAAGCCCTAAACGGCCTCGGTCCTGTATACCTGAAGGAGAGTCTCCACCCCCATCGTTCAGCCCAGACACTGAGGTCCAGTGCCGAGTGCAATAAACAACTATTTTACTTTTAAACGACAACTGAAGGTGGTCCTGTTTAGGGAAATTTTTAATATTCGGTTGGAAGCCACCCAGAGTGGCTGGGGAAACCCAGCCGGATGGGCGGGGTATAAATAATAAATTTTATTATTATTATTATTATTATTATTATTATTATTATTATGCACAATCCATATCATATGAACAAATAAACACTAAGTCAACAAAATGGTGGGCAGTATTTAGAGAGCATTCTGAAAAATGACTTCCTTTGGTGGGTGAGGAAAAAAGAAAAATGTCAGGGGGAAAGTGGCTTCTAGGAAATTTCAGCTCAGCTGTAGTTTTCTCTAAAAACTTATCAGTGGTTCTCCCCTCACCCTTGTCTCATGGGATGTATAACCAAATAAGTTCAAAGGCATTACTGTCAAGGCTCCTGGCTGACTGCTGGTTAATAGCACTGAATAGTCAGCTGACAGGAGCTAATTGTTAGTTAGGAAACAGAACTTGGTCCAAGTGACATCGCTGCAGCTGAGGAAGGAGCAGGTGTGAATGTGTGCATTTACATAGAGAGGGAATGCTGTGAGTTGGCTGAAGACACCTTGAGAGTGCAGAGCCTCTATGTATGTTCTAATTGTACATGTTCAAATAAACTGAATATTAAAGAACATGCCAGTTCTGTCCCTATTTTCCTTACTTTAGAATGACATTGATCGACAGAAGCTACACATGTTTGATGACTGCAAACTTGGTGATAAATCAAATGACCAAAGTATTCCCCTCCTTTCAGTTGTTTGGACTGCAGCAAAAGATGGATGACATGAGAGTGATTTTCTCATTCTTCTGAAAGCTGTTACCTAGGACATCTGTTAATCTTCCAATTATGCAAAAGATCATGAGTCTTATGGGGGAGGGGAGAGAGCAAAACGTAGGGAGGGTAAAAGCACAAGAGAATCCATGAATGAATTACTTGAATCCATGAATGAACGAAGAAGCGGCTATTGCTTAGAGATAAATGTCAAATAGATGCTGCAGTTCTGCATAAAGATCACAAAATTTTGTGCATCTCAGTCTTTGAATTAGGACCTATCCAGGAGCAGCAATTATAGTGCTATAGATGCTCTTTCCTATGAAGCAAAATTGTGGCAGGCTAGCCACACAACCAATCACAATGCTGTTTTCTGGAGGCTGTCTGTGCTTTTTTCCATCCACGCCAATGGTGAGATGTATTCAGATTGAAAAACTCTGTGCCTTTATTCACACCCTTCCATTCGTACATTCCACCAACCAGTAAATGCTGGAGTTATGAGTATGTGTACAGGTCACTGACAACCCCTGGGAGGGGGAATGGGGGCAGGCTATATAACATCTGGTATTCTGGAAAGTAGACCCTGAGGGAGATTAGGAGAATAGATAGCAGGAACATTCATTCATTCATTCATTCATTCATTCATTCATTTTAATGTCCTTCATCCAAAGATCACAGGGCGGTTCACAACCTAAAAATACAAAATGAGAACACAAAATACATAATAAAATGAAAACAAAAATAAACCAATAACCCTCACACACACCCACAAAAACATTTAAATGGCTATAGAATGTTAATCATCCAAAGGCCTGGTTATAGAGAAATGTTTTTGCCTTATGCCTAAAGAACTACTTGAGGTAACTGTGTTGGTCTGAACCATCTGTCATGTTAGAGACCACAGTGACAAGCCACCTGTCAAAAAAGACAACATAATGGCTCAAAGTGGATGTCACTCAGCATACGCACCACTCACTCTACCTGCCACACATAAAAGCAGTAAATCGTGCAAAACAATGAACATGTTGCTGAACCAGTCCATATATTTCACAAATGTCAGAATTTCTGTGACAGAAAACAGCACTTTGAATTATGAATGTAATATTCCATAATAGTGTCAGAGTGAAAACGACGCCATGTGGAAGCATCTAGAAAAATCCAGGGGGCGCCAGACAGCAACTATAGTACTGTACTACCAAAGGTATGTATGGAAGGGCCAAAGACCTCCCTATAATAAAGGAATGTATTTAAACCACTGGGATTTTAAACAAAGGCCTGCTGTGCCTCTGGCCTCTTTGGGGCTTCCTCCACCCCCACTGACATCCTCTTCAGGCTCTGTATAGCTACTATGGGACTGCACACAGATAGTATGTTACTGGAGCTTAGCCAGAGAGAGAGAGAGAGAGAGAGAGAGAGAGAGAGAGACTCACTCCCAGTTGAAGTCCTTATAAATATATGTTGCTAGCAGTACTGTAGTTGAAATATATATAAAAATTAAAAATTGTCCAATAGCACTTTAGAGACCAACTAAGTTTGTTCTTGGTATAAGATTTTGTGTGCATACACACTTCTTCAGATACCAGGCATGCACACAAAAGCTTATACTAAGAACAAACTTAGTTGGTCTCTGAAGTGCTACTGGACAATTTTTTATTTTTATATATATTTCAACTGTGTCATACCAACACCTGAAGCAGTACTATAGGTAACTGGGGAACAGCAGCAGAAAGTAAAGATGATAAAAAGAAAAGGATCAGCTAATGACAGAGAGGTCATGACCATGCAAATGTTTAACATATTATACCTTTGATGACTGATTTACTTTCATTTCCTCTGATTGGCAGAAGCAGTAGGTTTCTATGTCTTATGGAAATCAAATATATGCCTAACTACCAGACAGCTGGTCATTTATTTATTTAAACTATTTTACCATCCATTTATGGAAAGTATGAGTATTTTCAGAATCCAAGATTACCATGGGAACGAAAAATTTTGAATCCCTAAGGGTTGAAAAAAAAATGGTTATGAAATATGGATGGCTAAGTATCCAAGTCTACAATAGCTCTAGTTTTATGAAAGTGTTGAAAATTGCCTTTTCAATACAGTGTTCTCTCTAACTATATTTGTCACGATGTTTGTGGTCATGCTAAGCTACAAAAAACCTGAAACAAACTCCACAGAATAACCTGTGAATCATCACTTCCTTTACTACTACTTCTATAATGCTTATCGAGAAAGATGACTACTTTCATTTAAGATTCCACGAAAGAAAAGGAGAATGCATTGGAGCTACATGAACCCTGAAGGTGTTGATTGAGGAAAGACTGAAGAAGCTTTCTGAAGCAAAATGTTGGAAAACAGAAATGTGCATGGGAATCATTCCCTGAACAATTTGGTACTGGGATTCCAAAGAATTTATCAGTTTGGATTTCCCCCCACTAATAAAAGCAGTGCTTTTTGTCTATATAAAAAAAGTTTAGGGGTACTCTCATTTTCCTAATATTGAAATACTGCCCCTCAATGAGGCCAAACTTAGATTCACAAAATGTTTAAGGGTATGCGTACCCCCAGAAAAAAGCAAAGAATAAAAGCATTTGTGTTCTTAAAAAAGCATAGAAGAAAATTACCAGGAAGCTGACTGTGAACCTCTACTTACCTGGGAGTAAGCGCCATTAAATAGGATTTATATGTCTACATATTATGGGTTCTGTGATATAACAATCATGATATTAGCATTACGCTGACATCCAATATTGTCAGAAACCGCATTACATAAATATTTTCTTTTGCTGGTGGGTTTTGTCTACAGCACACAAAATTTGTTAGTTTCATCATCCAACTAAATGCCATAATTTTTGTAATGATTCTGTAGGAACCATTAACAGACTTCCATTTTGAAACAGTATTTTTGTATTGTTAAATTGCAACAAGGAGAAGACCATGATGGGGTGGTCCAGAAAGCAAAGAAATCTTTTAATCAAGAATATAGACTGTTCTGGGTTACTTCTGCTTCATTTTCCTAACCCACACCTCCACCCACCTAATGCAATATAAGGAGGCCACTGACGGAAAGCAGAGCTCAATCATCTTAACAGTTGGATTCACCGTGGCTGTGATCTGATCTATTTTTTTCTGCAGCTTAACTTGAGTCGAAAATGTCCCACAGAACTGTAATTTCCTTCACTTTGACTGTGTGGGGAAGTAGGATGTTGCACCAATGCATTGCAATTCCATATTTCATTACATAATAAAATACTTCAAAAACAGCACTTTTGGAGCTGTTAGGCATTTATTTACCATGGTGGGTTAATCTTGTTCAGGGAGGTATAGCAGCTCAATAATGAGCACTACAGTATATAAGCTAATTGCAAGGATAAAACCAAATGAATAATTACTTAACTCCAGAATGGGGCCTGAGGGAGTTCTTCTTTAATAAAGGTTTAACTCACCAGTGATAATGAATGCAATCTCACATACTACTGAATAACACTATTAGCATAATGGCTGAGATACAAGGACTATAATTAGAACTTAACAGAAATGTTAATTACCCACCAGTAGGGTACTGAATGGAAAGGGAATTTTTTATCCCTACCCATAAAATGGACTTGTAGGAGACTAGTTTAATTATTCATGCCTTCATTTACCTATTCACCAAACCAGAAGATTAGCAGGTAAAATAGCTTCTAGGTTATTTTTCCAAATAGAAAAACCAGTAAAAACTTCATTTTTAAAAATAAAGTTGAATTTTTGGTTTTAGGTACTGTTGCGGCCTTAACAGCTGGAGGCCAAGAGTAGGGGTCTATATTAGGTACTCCTGCCCATACAGGCCAGTCGTGTCCGACTCTAGGGTTGTGCACCCATCTCACTTAAGAGGCCGGGGGCCAGCGCTGTCCGGAGACACTTCCGGGTCACGTGGCCAGCATGACGAAGCTGCTCTGGCGAGCCAGCACCAGCGCAGCACACGGAAACGCCGTTTACCTTCCCGCTATAAAGCGGTACCAATTTATCTACTTGCACTTAAGGGTGTTTTCGAACTGCTAGGTGGGCAGGAGCTGGGACCGAAAGACGGGAGCTCACCCCACCGTGGGGATTCGAACCGCTGACCATGTGATCGGCAAGCCCTAGGCACTGAGGTTTTACCCACAGCACCACCCCTGTCCCAGAATCATAGAGCTGGAATAGACCACAAGGGCCATCGAGTCCAACCCCCTGCCAAGCAGGAAACACCATCAGAGCACTCCTGACATATGGTTGTCAAGCCTCTGCTTAAAGACCTCCAAAGTAGGAGACTCCACCACACTCCTTGGCAGCAAATTCCACTGTCGAACAGCTCTTACTGTCAGGAAGTTCTTCCGAATGTTTAGGTGGAATCTTCTTTCTTCTAGTTTGGATCCATTGCTCCATGTCCGCTTCTCTGGAGCAGCAGAAAACAACCTTTCTCCCTCCTCTATATGACATCCTTTTATATATTTGAACATGCCTTTCATATCACCCCTTAACCTCCTCTTCTCCAGGCTAAACATGCCCAGCTCCCTTAGCCGTTCCTCATAAGGCATTGTTTCCAGGCCTTTGACCATTTTGGTTGCCCTCCTCTGGACACGTTCCAGTTTGTCAGTGTCCTTCTTGAACTGTGGTGCCCAGAACTGGACACAGTACTCCAGGTGAGGTCTAACCAGAGCAGAATACAGTGGCACTATTACTTCCCTTGATCTAGATGCTATACTCCTATTGATGCAGCCCAGAATTGCATTGGCTTTTTTAGCTGCTGCGTCACACTGTTGGCTCATGTCAAGTTTGTGGTCAACCAAGACTCCTAGATCCTTTTCACATGTACTGCTCTCAAGCCAGGTGTCACCCATCTTGTATTTGTGCCTCTCATTTTTTTTTGCCCAAGTGCAATACTTTACATTTCTCCCTGTTAAAGTTCATCTTGTTTGTTTTGGCCCAGTTCTCTAATCTGTCAAGGTCGTTTTGAAGTGTGATCCTGTCCTCTGGGGTGTTAGCCACCCCTCCCAGTTTGGTGTCATCTGCAAATTTGATCAGGATGCCCTTGAGTCCATCATCCAAGTCGTTGATAAAGATGTTGAATAAGACCGGGCCCAAGACAGAACCCTGTGGCACCCCACTAGTCACTCTTCTCCAGGATGAAGAGGAACCATTGGTGAGCACCCTTTGGGTTCGGTCAGTCAGCCAGTTACAAATCCACTGAGTGGTAGCATAGTCAAGACCGTATTTTACCAGCTTCTTTACAAGAATATCATGGGGCACTTTGTCGAATGCCTTGCTGAAATCAAGGTAGGCTACATCCACTGCGTTCCCTTCATCTACCAGGCTTGTAATTCTGTCAAAAAATGAGATCAGGTTAGTCTGACATGACTTATTTTTCAGAAATCCATGCTGACTATTGGTGATCACAGCATTCCTTTCTAGGTGCTCACAGACTGTTTGCTTAATGATCTGCTCCAGAATCTTCCCTGGTATTGATGTCAGACTGACTGGGCGGTAATTATTTGGGTCCTCTCTTTTCCCCTTTTTGAAAATAGGGACAACATTTGCCCTCCTCCAGTCTGTCGGGACTTCGCCTATTCTCCAGGAATTCTCAAAGATGACTGCCAGTGGTTCTGAGATCACATCTGCCAGTTCTTTTAATACTCTTGGATGCAGTTCATCTGGCCCTGGAGACTTGAATACATCTAAACTAGCCAAGTATTCTTGTACTATCTCCTTAGTTATTCTGGGCTGTGTTTGCTGAATCATTTGCTCCAAATTCTTCAGGCCGGGCATTGTTTTCTTTATCGGAGAAGACTGAGACAAAGAAGGCATTGAGGAGTTCAGCCCTTTCTGTGTTCCCTGTTTGCATTTCACCATCTTCTCCTCCGAGTGACTCCACTGTTTCTTTGTTCTTCCTTTTGCTACGAACATACCCATAAAAGCCTTTTTTGTTGCTTTTAACCTCTCTAGCAAGCCTGAGTTCATTCTGTGCTTTAGCTTTTCTGACTTTGTATCTACATGTGCTGGCTATTTGTTTGAATTCCTCTTTGGTGGTTTCCCCCCTTTTCCATTTTTTGTACACATCCTTTTTTAATCTTAACTCAGTTACAAGTTCTTTAGATAGCCACCCTGGCTTCTTTAGGCACCTTCCATGTTTCCGTCTCATTGGTATTGCCTGACGTTGTGCTTTTACTATCTCCCTCTTAACAAACTCCCAGCCATCATGAACCCCCCTTCCTTTTAGTATTACAGTCCATGGGATCTCACCCAGAACTTCCCTAAGTTTTATGAAGTCGGCTTCCTTAAAGTCAAGAAATTGAGTCCTAGTATGCTTGGCTGCTCCTTTCCGCTGTATAGTAAACTTCAGAAGAGCATGATCACTCGCGCCTAATGATCCTTCCACTTCTACCCCACTAACCAGGTCATCAACACTGGTTAGGACCAGATCTAAAATGGCTGTTCCTCTTGTTGCTTCTCCCACTTTCTGGACAATGAAGTTGTCTGCAAGGCCAGTGAGGAATCTGTTTGACCTTATGCTCTTGGCTGAGTTTGACATCCAACAAATGTCCGAGTAATTGAAGTCCCCCATTACTACTATCTCCCTTCCTTTTGCATGCTTGGCCATCTGTTCCAGGAAGGCATCATCTATGTCCTCCGTTTGGCTTGGGGATCTATAGTAAACTCCCACAATGAGGTCACTGTTATTCTTCTCTCCCTTAATTTTGACCCAAATGCTCTCACTTTGGCTTTGAGGTTCTAAATCTTGGATCTCTTCACAGGTATACACATCCCTGACATATAACGCCACTCCTCCTCCTTTCTTGTCTGGTCTGTTTCTCTGAAATAGATTGTATCCCTCCATTATTACATTCCAATCGTGCGGCTTATCCCACCAGGTTTCAGTAATGCCTATTATGTCATATTTATTTTGCTGTACCAAGAGCTCAAGCTCATCTTGTTTATTTCCCATGCTTTGCGCATTAGTGTACAGACATTGAAGTCCATTAATCATTCCCCCGTGTCTCTTATTTAAGGATTTTTTCCTCCCACCACTAGGTCTGCGTGCTGTTTGCGTGCTGTCCCAGGGGTCTATATTAGTGGGTACCAAATTTCATTTTTTAAAAAATGTATCCAAAATTACACCAGATTGCAAGCCAACCATTCAAATGTACTAATTTATCAATTGTTTCAGGAATAAAAGAATGGAAGTATTGTATTGTCTGCTGAGACTGAGGCTGTGTAAGTAAGCAAATAATTGCCCATAGAATTAAAGTTATAGAAAATAAGTAGATAACTAGAAGCTCACAAACATATTGGTGAATCAATACGTGAGGGCACATGCCAAGAGGGATCTCACTAAATTTGAATTAATGTTGTAGAATGAGGTTGCCTCGGGAAAGAGATAAGTTTCTGCCGCATAGAGGGAATTACTGAATTTATCAACCAGATACCTCATAGGTCTTAAAAATCTGGAAAACATATTTCAGTATTACCATACTGGACAGTAAATGGAATAACATGTACTGTAGTATTCTAATCCATATAAATCTATGTTTGAATGTATAACAGAATATTCACAGATGGCATCACATATTGACACAGTTGCCCTTTGTAATATCTAAGGCAGCACCATTATGATTCCATATGAACTGACCTGGACCTCTAGTCATCATTTGGTGCCCCTCTTTATGAAGGGCAGCAACCCAAGAAGTTATTTTATATGGTGGCTCCCTGCTTGTGGAATGCTCTCCCCAGGGAGAGAAATGATGGGAAGGATACAGTTAAGTTCTGTCTTAAGTCTTTGGGACACTGGTTCCCAATTCCTTCTCCTCCTCAATTATTTTTTTACTACTAATACTGCTGTTTATTTATATACCTCTTTTCAATCTTCTACTTGTCAGTGAACAAGGCATGGCCTTCCATTTCAAGGAAAAGGAATTATATGAGCAAAGGCATCTGTGGACCCCACTGTACTTTAGTGAAGGCATGTCCATATCCTTGACACATGTTTTTCTATCTCCATCGCCTTCCAGCTGGCCTCCCTTAACTGTCCTTGAGTGACATTATTATTTTCAGGTGCCCTTGGCTACAGAGGAGTGCAGGGATCTCTGAGGAGTTAAGTGTCAGATAACACTCATTATCTCTACCAATATTTAACTGTAAACACTTCCTTGAAATAGAATGCAATCTTTAATGTAGCTTTAGAAGGAATAGCATGCATTACGCCATACAAACTCAGCAGTGGGTTGACTTTTTCTTTCTGAGCATAGAAGAAACTAAATGTATATATTTGTACAAAAGATGCCACAGGGCAGTTTCGGTATTTTGCAGCATGTTATTTCCTCCCCCATCCAGTAGACTTCCTACCAGTACAAAATCACAGTGGAAAATAAGATTCAAGCTGCCTCAACCTTTGCCTCCTGCCATCCATTCAGCAATCCAGCTGTTTTAGCTCTTAACCCTCTTTCAAAGAATTTCTGACTCATTGCTTTGGCTATACTGTAACAGAAGTGCTCCAACTGTCGAGGATTTGAATATCTTTTAAAGACTTTCAAGCTTGCTTTTGCTTTGGGGTTTTCTGAGTAACAATGAATAAAATGACCTATTTGATTAGCTTGCAAGTTCATGTAAATATAACATAGCCCTTGGGAGTTTTGAAATCATTTTTCAACTAAGCAAGGTAATATTTTTTTTACATGTAATTGTCTTTCAGAATGAATACACTTTTTTAACCTCACAAAAAACCCCAACCCACTAGACAATGAGCAATATCCAACCAAGTCAGAGTACACCCATTGATTTAGATATTGCTAATTATGCTATATGGCTGAAAGAACATGTTAAATTAACATCCCACTTATTCAGAATTAAGCCCTGGTATATTCAATAGGGCTTATTCCCCAAGAACTAAGCTTAAATGTTAAACTGGAGCCATTGTATCCAAGCTGTTATTTGTATAAAATTAACAGATAATATTGCAAACTATTAACAGGGATGAAAGAGGAGATACATAAAAAAATGCCTTAAGACTTTCACCACTTCTTTCATTTTCACAGATTCTTTAGTCATGAACCACTATGCATGAGTGTTCACAAATGCGTGTTCAACTTGTATGCCATACACTGGAATGATTATTATTTTTTAAATAATTTTTATTAACCGGCCAGTCAAATCAAATTAAATCACATCACATAAATTCTGAATTACAAAGCCGAATTTTAAATTTTGTTGGGGGGACCCATATTTCAAGATCCGAAGGGGGATTCTGATCATCTTCTTGCTGCATTAATGTCCAAATCAGACCAAATCAGTCCAAACAGAGTTCATAATTCTATCCAGTCTTATCTTGCTGTTTCCACATCACATCTTGTTCATATATTTTCTCTTTTTTCTTTATGATCTCTTCTGATAGTCTCCTTAAGCCGATAAACACCAATAATAATCCTGTGTGAATTTTTCCGTTCTTCCAATCCTCAAATCGAGATGGTTTCCATATATCATCGCCTTCATAGATAACATCGCTCTTTCCATCATTTTTCTCGCAAAACTGTCGCTCCTAAGTCCCTCTGAGGAGTTTCACCCACCATATAAAAGCAGCTCTATTTCTCTCTTTCTCCTCCCAGACTCAAAACCTCCTGGGGTGGCGCCAGACTTCCGGGGTGGCGCCATCGGTAATGGCGGATTCCCTCTGATCCGGAGGGACCAGCTCCACGGAAAACGGGTCTTTCCCGCTACGGCGAAGCAGGGACCCTTTTAAAAATCACAGGCGGATGAAGCCTGTGACCATGGGACTCGGCGGGCACCTTTAGCGCCCCCCAACCCGTAAAGGAACCCATTTATGGGCTCCGGAGCGAAGAGGGGGAAGTGGCGCGGTGCTGAGAGTCAACTGCTTCTTCTGTGGAGCGAAGCCGCACAGCCGTTGCCAGAGAGCGCTGCCTTTTTCCTGGGACAATTTGGCTTTTAAAACAACGCCCCGTGAGTATTTTAATTTCGGACAATTGGACTTTAAATAATGACCTGCGAGCAGAAAGGAAAATTGGACTAAGAAATTCATCTCAATTTGGCACTGAAACGCGAAGGTCTAAACAGGAAGTCAGCCTTCCGTTTCTTGTAGATAGATTAAAGCAAAGACATGGCAAACTAGAGTTCAGAAAATTGCCTGTAAAGGATTAACTTTCATCATTTAAAACTGTTGAACCCCCTTCGGAAGCAGGAGAAGAGGGGGGATTTTTCCGGACTGTTTAAACCTGCAGAAGAGAGTGTAAAGCAAAGTAATTTTCCACTGTCTTGATCCTGGGAGCGGGGTGTCAGGACTGACGTTCTTTGGGAAGCTCATTGACCAGAGACAAACGTCTTTGACAGATAGTTAAAAGAAGAGAAACATAGTAATTCCATTGTTCTCCTTCGCATTTTAAAGGAACAAATATTGACAAAATATCTGAAAAAGGAAACTTTGTTGTTAGATCTGCCATTAAAAGAAAAGAACAAATAGAAGTTCTTCCCCTAGAGGGAGCCTGTGAAACTGTTACTAAATCTGAATCGGGGAGCTCTGCAGCTGCAACAGATTACGATCATGGGAATAGACTTCTGACCTTGCATAACAATGTATCCAGAAGCTCTGGTGAGTGCTTTCTGCAAAACAGAACAGCTGGAACAGCTACATGAGAAGACGGACTTGATGACTGCTGTGATTAGAAATTTTGGACAGGTAGTGGGAAACTATATAGAGCCCACCCAGGAATCAAATCCGGAGTGTGCTCTGACAGATCAGATGAGGGAAGAGGATGTTGCTGAACCTCGGGCGCCGGAGATGGAGGGAGCTGTGGCCCAGCAGGAATATGAGTTTTTGGATCTAACAAATGAACTTGGAAAAAGCCAGATTTGGAAAGATAAAGTTTGGTTTGGAAATGGGGGGTTGGATAGACCCCTATGCAGGGATGTTTGGACTTTTCAAATCTGGCAATGGGCCATGAGATGTTTGGGGTTGTGGGGGCTCTTAATTCTGGAGGGACTCTGAAACATGTTTTTAAATACCACATGGAGTTTAGTGTGGAATTTGTTGAGAAGGGTCAAAAACACTGTCAAGTTGGAGTTCCCACGAATGAAAGGAGCAGGAGATAAAGTAAAGTACAGGTATAAATATGAAGAAGAGCCACGGAAGGGACATGGAAGAGACTTAAGGGCCTCGGACATAAGATTACCAGGTTAATGCGCTAGATTGATGGGATAGAAAGGACTGACAAAACCCGGGACCAGGAGGAAGAGACGCTGAATGAAGATTGGAAGAAAAAAAAAATTATTAGGATTGCTTTATGAAATTGATGAATGTTAGAAAAATGTTGGAACGAAATCATTTGGCTTTAGCAAAAATGTTAAAAAGAATTATGTAAGAATATTATGGTTATGAGAAATTGGTATAAATAAGATCTAAGTTTTAAGTTTTAGGGTCTTTTATAGTAAGATAAGGTTAAAATAGACTAAGGTAATGTAATGACAGAATATTATGAAAAATGGAAAGGATTTGCTGTGACAATTAACAACTAGGATACAAAAAAAGGGAGGAGTGAGGAGGTCAAAGAAAGAAGGTAATGACAGTTAAGGATTTGAGAATATTGGATTTGTTTTTAAATGTTTGTGGCTTATTTTTGTTTTTTGATTGTGTTGTGTTATTTTTTGATTTTGATTTTTATCAATTTGTATTGTTTGATTGTGGTTTGTTTTTATTTTGTTTTCTTTCTTTCCTTTTCTTTTTTGTTTTTTTCTGTAATTCTAAAACTCTTAATAAATATCATTTAAAAAAAAAATGCGACGGCATTTTTAACTGCGTCATTCCAAAGCTCTTATACATTCCACGCTCTTCTTAAAACATGCTTTGGTTCGAAAGTTTATCTCCACACAGCCTTAAATCCACAGCTTAAGTCCTTAAAACGACATATCTGACTCGTGAGGGGAGGGGATTCTTGTTTAATCACATAAGAAAAGAAAGGAAAGTTTTTTCCCCTCCCCATCAGTCATTTGCCATACCGTATCTTGGCGTATCTTCTCATGATTTATTCTTAGAATCATAGAATCACAGAGTTGGAAGAGACCACAAGGGCCATCGAGTCCAACCCCCGGCCAAGCAGGAAACACCATCAGAGCACTCCTGACATATGGTTGTCAAGCCTCTGCTTAAAGACCTCCAAAGTAGGAGACTCCACCACACTCCTTGGCAGCAAATTCCACTGTCGAACAGCTCTTACTGTCAGGAAGTTCTTCCTAATGTTTAGGTGGAATCTTCTTTCTTGTAGTTTGGATCCATTGCTCCGTGTCCGCTTCTCTGGAGCAGCAGAAAACAACCTTTCTTCCTCCTCTATGTGACATCCTTTTATATATTTGAACATGGCTATCATATCACCCCTTAACCTCCTCTTCTCCAGGCTAAACATGCCCAGCTCCCTTAGCCGTTCTTGTCTTGTTTTATCAGAGATCTCTTCTGTTAGCAGTCTTTACTCCCCCTCCTTCCTTGAAATATGTGCATTCGCTTCATCCAAATTGTTTCTTTTGAAGTTCTTGCAGCTAGTGGCGCAGATCAGGGACAGCGTCCAGGAGTGCCGGAATCCCACAGGAGGGCTTTGTGCCTAGTGCCCCCATCCCCACAAATTCAGGGGTGGTATAGGGCACAGCAGGCAAGGACAGTCCCCCCCCACCATCCTGGGGGGGGGGTAAGGAGGCTAATTACCCCCATCATAGCCTCCAAATTACCTCGTGTGGGTCGGAGAGATGTTATTGTCAGCCATCTTCCGATGCGACCCCTAGTGGCCCCCCCATACACTGGAATTAGCAGCAGTGGTTGGTGTGGTGGAGCAGAGCCACAGAGTTGCCCTCCTGACACTGGGGAGCAACCTTCAATCTACCTGGATGAGGATGGGGCTGAGTACAGCTGTGGTGAGGTTGGGGCTACACAGAGCCAACCTGGTGCACCCACTAGTACACTCATACAGCCCTAATCTCACTGCTGCCCTGTCCCATTTAGGCAAGATGCTGCCACACTAGTGTCAGGATTGTGACCCTGAGGCTCTGCCCGTCTGCATCAGCCATAACTGAGCATTAGTGTAAACTGCCCAATAGTCTTGAAAAGTGTTTGGGACTTGCACAGGAGGGCAGTGTGGAGCTGCAGCAGATTAGATTATGTCCTATAATTAGGGCCATTGGTATAGTCTCAAAAAGGCAGCACCTTCCATTTAGATCAGACCTTTTTGGCTAAGCAGGCCAGGTCCCCACCCCACCTGTCCCCATCCCTTTGGGCCAATTTTAATAGGTGGACAGGACAACCCACCTGCCAATCTCCTGACAGATGATTGACTGGTGGGCTGTCCCAACTCCCTGTCAAAGTCCCTAGTGCAGCACCTTCTAAGAGCTTCAATGCCAGCAGGCTGACAGGTGCTTGGGAAATACAAGGAGCATTGCAACATGCCTAGCACAGGACTAGAAGGCTGCTCTGTAGCTGTTGGCTGCACTATTAACAATTATTAAGAACTGGTCAGCTGTTGCTATTTTTTCTATATTTGTTGACTTGTAATGGATTACATTTATTGCATTGTTATTTTTCTGTTGTAAGACACCCTGGAATGATTTTATGAAGGTCAGAATAAAAATGTTTTAAATAAATAAACACATAAAGTTGATTCACAAGATCTGCTGTTGAAGATGCTGTGCACCTTTATACCCTTGTTAGAGCATGATCAGATTTTGATAATGCACATAATGAAGATAATTTTGTATTCTTGAAGTGCTTTTCTCACTACAAGTGCAACAGCTGGCGTGTGTTATTTCTCTTGCAGTAACTTGCATCCATACAAGTGTATGCATGGCTCTGTTACAATACAGAGCACATATTTACTGACTAGTCGAATCTACAGTAAAAACTGAGAGACACAGCAATATTTAAGATCCAGCTAATTATCATTTGGTTGTAGGTGACTAATAGCTTACTTCAGTAATCCACCACTGCGCACGCACACAAAAGTGCTACTGAAGGTTCCTTCATGAAAATAATCCTTATTTCTTTTCCAAGTTCACAGCTGTGTACACTGCAGGCAGTAACTAATGAAACACTTAAAATATCTGTCTCTTCATACTCCAAAAGCTTATGAAGCTATGAGCCACGTGGAAGGTCCAATTCTGCCCTTCTTGCTGAAGATAAAAAATTGTTCCCTTCTCCTCCACTTTCAGGATTTGGAAACAACCATACTACAGTGTCTTTTGCATACTCCCTTTCCAAAGATAACTTAGAACTGATTGCGGTAATATCTGTGGCAGCTACCTTGCTTTTCTTGTAGGTCCACACTTTACGTCGCTTCGGATGAAATCCATTACCTTTTCACTATCATCCACACAGTAAATGACTCGCTCATGCTACACTAAGATGAAGCAGCGTTTCACAAGGGCACTCTAGGCTATCTCTTTCCATTTGGGGAAACAGAAGGAATCACCAATGACGGGCTGTTCATTGCCCATTTAATGCCATCCCACAGGCAATGCTTGTAACTACATTGTCAATGGATTTTTTTCTTGTCTAATAAAATTGGATTTAACAGAAAACAACGACCAGCAGATATGAGCCTTACAGCAATCAGCAAGGGCACTCCCAGACACCAATCTCTTGCCTGCCTGCTTGAAGCAGAAGTGGCAGATCATAAGCTATGTAGAGGCAGTACCATGGCACACTCCTTATTGTGCATGTTTTTCTAGTCACTGCCTCCTGCACCTCCTGTTTTATCCTAGAGCATGGAACAAAGAATTGCAGAAAGCACTCATGTCCTCAGTTGTGCCAACACAGAGATTTCCCATCAGGGATGGTGGAGCAGCTCAGCCCAGCTATGTAAGGGACTCTACTGGCTCCTCAAGTCACTTGATTCCCTAAGGGCAGAAAGATACACTATACCCCCTAACACCTGCAAAGATCCAGCCAGCTGTTCCCTTTGCTTACAGAGTAATATAGTGGTAGCAGAAGTAAGGTGCCAGGATGCTGACACTGGAGTTCCCGTTTCAAGATCCCCAGTTCCTCGCCTGATAATCTGTAAGGAAAAGTTTAATTCAAAAAAATCCTTTATTCTACCCTCTAAGTTAAACATCTTTCCCTCTGTCATAAGCAGAGTAAGTGCTAAGTAGACGTGGGAGGCTCAGGTTACAGAGAATTTCCTCGCCGGCAATAATATGACAGGAGATGGCAAAGGTCAATCTTTATCCGAGTGATGTTACATGTTCAGTCTACACACAGGGCCCCAGCTGTCAGAACACAGAATGGTAGACTAGTGGTGCTTAGAAGCATTCAGCCAGCTTTCATTCCTTTAGAGCACTCTCATTTGTGTGTAATACAGGCACACACGTCCATATATTGTTGCAAACCTGAGGAGAAGGACAGTTGTTTTTTAGTGCCGTCTAAGTCACTCAGAGTGTTTTAAAGGACAAGCCACACAGCATATACTGTGTATGTTGAGCATGTTGCAATCAGGCATACTCTTTTTCTTTACTAAGCAGTTTAGAAAAACTAATAATTTATTTCTGAATAACTTCTGAACAGTATTGTTTTTTCCCGCAAAAGCAAAATTCTGCTTAAAGACGTGTAATACACTACTAAGCTACTAAGTTATATATTGTCCTAATCCCTTTGTTGCATCTAATGGAACAAGCATTGAGGTGCTGGCACTGCTGTGCACTATAAACTGGTATAAAGCATTTGCTATGATCCACCAAGGAAGAACCATGTGTTTATGCCAATCTGGCAATGGAAAATTTATGTTGTGCCCCACTTCCCTTAATTCCCTAAACCATAACATCTTACATTTCTCCCATGAAAATAGGGACATCCCATTCCATAATGATAATTTTACTATTTATACCCCACACATCTTATTGGGATGCCCCAGTACTCCATGCAGCTTCCAATATATGTAAAAGCATAATAAAACATTAAACATATAAAACCTTCCCTATACAGGATTGCCTTCAGACAGCTCAGGGGTTAGATAACTCCATACCCTCCAACATTTTTCCAATGAAAATAGGAACATTCTAAGGAAAAGTGGTACACTCTGGGATCAAATCAGAAACTGTGATGGCTTCTCTAAATCAGGGACATCCCTGAAAAATAGGGACAGCTGGAGGGTTTGCCTAAACACGAGCTTATTTTGCTTAATGGTAAATCCTGCCCTATTGCCCTCCCAAAGCAACTTGATGGGGGGGGCATGTTACATGAGACAAAGACTGGAATTGGGCTACAACCTTTAATGTTATGCTTTTTCCATTAGGTTTCTCAGCACCACTGTTGGTAACGCAAGACTTTGAAAAAAAACATGTTAAAATTCAAAAGGCTATGGATAGGGTTGCTAACTTTTTTCTTTTGACAGTGCTCCAGCACAGTGCCCTTAACAGCAGTTTGACATATAGAGAAATTTCCTCATCAGTCCAGCTCCAAGCCTTCAAAAGTTTCACCCGCTAAATTTCTACAGGTCAGACAACTGTGAAAGGTATAGGAGTTGTGCCAAAAGAGGAAGATGACTCAAGCTGTGGCTTTTGCCCAGCAAGAGGAACTGGCATCCATTTTTCTCACATAAATTACCTCCCTAATATAGTTTGCTTAAGGGAGCCATTCACTTAGAAAGAATTTTGAATACAAAGTTCTATATAGTAGTTATGAAGATCTACATTTTGGCTTGTCTCTTGGAAAGATAAAGTAAGAGAATATTTATCTGGCTGTTTAATTCTTTTCCCCAAGGAGCTTCAAGCATGCCCTCTCCACCATAAGTATAATACATATTCCACTCTATAGACTATAATACAAACTCTGTAGAGAGGTCCAAGCTGCATAATTACCCCCTCGCAAGAAAAGAGAGAATAAACATGTATATTGAGCTTCCACACATACAGCCCTCTGTGTGCATGAGAATCACACATTTGAATGTATAAGCATCTGTGTGCATAGGGATCCACATTCAAACTAACATTTCAAAGAAAGCAATGCAATGCAAATAGGTATCATCCACACTCAGATGTACATTGGATGCATATTTTGATATTTATCTAATTTATGCTGGTGATACTTGGATGCTTGATGCACATAGATCAGGGGTCCGCAAACCTTTTCAGCAGGGGGCCAGTCCACTGTCCCTAAGACCTTGTGAGGTGTCCTTGTGGGGGGCCGGGCTATATTTTTTGGGGGGATATGAATGAATTTCTATGTCCCACAAACAACTCAGAGGTGCATTTTAAATAAAAGGACACATTCTACTCATGTAAAAACACACTGATTCCCGGACCATCCGCAGGCCGGATTTAGAAGACGATTGGGCCTTAATTTGCCTACCCATGACATAGATGCTTGATTAAGCACACAGGTCTTCTTAGACGGATCAGGCATTTGTTTTGTTTTTAAGAATTAAGTTGCTGTAGCTTCAGCTGAAAAGGTAAAACTCACTGCCATTGCCTCAGAAAAAGTACATAGTCACGTTCTCTAACATACAATGCTGAAATCAGTCCTAGACTTACCTTTTGAGCATTGTGTCAAGGGCAGGAGTGAGTGAATAACTTGGGTGGCTATTGGTTTTAGGTATAGATGGAAAGTTATCCGACAGCACTTTTGTACTTTTATGGAGAACCATGAGACAATCCTGCCTATCCACAGGATTTGCTTAAATGATTAAAAAAAATAATCTAGTGAAATACAAGTGGGATTTTAAAAAGCCACATTTACCCATTCAGTCATAATAAAAGATGCAATGTTTCCCAGTAGAACCTGTGGAATAATTAAACTAAATTTCCAAAATTATTCTAGTGTATTCAATTACATATTTTAATTACTTTAGAAAAAACAACTCGCAATGTTAATGAAGGAGACAGTAGTAGGAATCATGGTAGAGGACAGGTTTCCTGTTCATGCATTCCAAAAGCCTTATTAGAAAATGTAAATCAAATATTTGATGAATACTAAGAGCCTTTGGGATGCTACAATTAACATTACCGTTGTGACACCAGGAATCAGGTTGAAATATAACTGAAGTCAGTTAAGGTAAGTGGATTTCAGTGCCAAAGGGAACATTAGCTCTTTTAAAGAGGCCCCCCAGAGATTTGCCTGGCATTAAAAAAACATTTTAACTACACAGAAATTGTGATGTAAACCAACCAAGGCTGCTAGAAATTCAAGTTAAAGCTCATCTATGGCCTTTGAAGCTATGGCTGGAAACAATAAAGCATAACTGTGTTAAAACATTCCCCAAAAAGCAGAAGAACACTTGATTTGAGTTCCCTTTGTCCAAATAATAATTTATCCAACCTTTGTAAAAAAAAGAAAACAAGAATGGCTTTGTGCTGGTATCAACAATACCAGCTTTGTGCTGGTATCAACAATACATGTAAAATTTTATACTTTGAGGACTGCAGTCCCATGAACACTTGGGTAACTTATCTGTGAATAAACATGAACAGGACTGGGCTGCAAGGCTCATGAATTTAATCCAAAGTCTTAAGTGCATGTGGCTAAAGTAACATTATTTTTGTTGGAATCATGCATTTTTATATTAATATTTTAAGCCACTTGCCCATCAAAAGATGAAGATGGAGATCAGAAATCCAACTTAAAAACAATATTCATATAAAGAGTAAACAAGAACAACCAGCAAAAAAAGAAACACAGCAACAAAAATTTGAGTAGAAAACCAGGGGAACAAATGAAAACATCCTGATCTATAAACCTGACAAATCAAAATTGTTTCCAATGAACATTTAAAATGCTTGTCATTTGGGGGCCATTTGGAATTCTAAGGAGAGACAGTTGCATAGCCTAAGTGCCACCACCGAAAAGGCCCTGTCTCATGCCTAAAACCGCTATGATCAGAAGTAAATGGAGAGCTCCAGAATCTACAACCACCAGTCACAGAAATACACCACCTTCTCTGCCTCCCCCACTATGCTTTCCCCCCCTCCTTTTAATTTATGGAGAGCTTGGAGGTGCTGGCCTGAAAAAGTAAAAAACAAAAACACACTTTCAGAGCTCCAAGGAACTTCAAAAACTTTGGGAGGTGGGGGAGTCTATATTGTGGATCACTATGAATATTACTTTCCATGTGGCCCGGTGAAGCAGTACTATTTACCTTAAATTTGTGCCTTGTCTAAAGCTTTTGCACAGCCTCAGTAGCTATCATCCCTCCATGCCCTTTTCAGCAGAAGCTTTTTCAAGACAGCAAATGGTGATGAATATTTAAAGATGGGTTTTTTTAAAAAAAGAAAACTTTGAAAAATGTTTTGATATTTATATCCCACCCTTCAACACATTATCAGGACAGATTACATGGTCAAGGAATTGAAAAACACACACACACACAGTTAGAACACAATCACAAATCAAAATTCCAAAAATTTGGGGAGTAATTAGGATGAGGAATATTTTGGATGCATTCCTAAAGGTCTTGCATGTCCTCTCTGCCCCAGTCAGATATCTGTTACAGTCAACTGACCAGTAATACAGAATCCAGACAGAAGAAGCCCGTCACACCTTTTTTCTTGATCAGACCTTGTCAAGAAGTTTGTGGATTTTCCTGTCTGTTGCTATGCAGCCCCCTTCCCTCGAAAGCTACAAGGCATATCATTCATGATTGCTATGAGAGAGCAATTTTCACATGGCTTTGTGTGTGAAGGGGGTTACTGTCAATCTTCTTCAAGTTACTCTTCCTGAGTTACTTTTTCCAATGCAGTCTTACTGTCTTTTGTGAATATTTGCTTATTTACACATTTATGGGCTCAGAAGGGACACATGAAAAACAACTGGCTGATTAGGTAGCTTGTTTGTTTCCTAACACAATTCAATCTATTGGTTATGATGTTTAAAGACCTATAGGATTTGGGACCAGGATATATAATAGGCCACCTTTTGCCACACAAAACAGCCCACCTAAGAGTTTCTCAGCGCCAATTACACTCTAGACTCAAGATGGTGTGTTCAGGCAGTTTATAGCAAACCATGAGCTCCATCAACCAGGCAGCATTATTTGAGGTGGGGGTGGGGAACAGAATATGGTATTTCCACTTCATCTATCTTCACCCTGTTAGGAGTTCAGCCTACACTTGAGTAGGAGCCTGGCAGAGTCACATGCCTGACTGACATGTTCTCTCCCTCCTGGTTGAGGAGCTTCAAAAGCTTTCTTCTGCCCGAACATCACAGCAACCAATGTCAACAGACACCAACACACTTAGGGATCCGCAGAGTCTTCACAACTTGTGTGACAGACCTCAGCAACTTAGCATTTTGGCTAATCTTTTAATTTAATTACATATAAACACACACGGAGCACTGTAGCATGGCTCCCTCCCTCTCTCTCTAGCATCAGACAGCAAAGAGAAAAGGAATAAAGGACAATAGTCCTACTTCACGGAACACAGTAACACAAACATCCTGTCTCCGTCAGTTGCCACTCTGTGGAGTCAAAACATATACCGTCATGTGATAGACAACAATCCCATGACTGCAATCATGGAGCAGGAATTCTAACATCCTCCCCCAGTTCATGAGCTGTGCTGCAGTCATCTGTGTAACTGCAACAACCATACAGATGTCATACACACAGTATATCCCTGTAGTACCCGTTCCACCCTTGGAACTACCTGCAACTGGTTTAGCCTTGGGCCTCCCCATCTTGTACTTCTGACTAGTCTTGGCGTCATAGCTCTTATCCACTGCTCTTAAGGTAAAGCTACAACAATAAGACACACACAAAAACCAAACAAAAACTAGAATGCCTGGAAGATTAAGGTGGCTTGTCTTCTGAGGATTTTTGCTAACAGATCTGGTTTTATAGAGCGCACAAAGCACTACACTTAACAATGCATGTGAAAATGTTGCATAGCCACACAACACTGACGACATAGAACACAACAAATTGCTCACAAAACTACGGAGGGGGGTGATAAATAAATCAAATGCTCTCTTTGGTAAGAAACCTCTACACTTCTCTCTCTGAAATATAGCAGGCTTCATCCCCTGAGAAGAACCTACACTGCCTGCAGTTTCCTTCATATGGGGGGGGGGAGGCATTATTGATGTTCTCATTCTAGTCAATAAAGAAGCCATCCAAGTCTTCAGAAAATGAGGTGCCCTCAGCTCCAAGATGAAGGAAGCACAGTGTCTGTCCAAGCCTCTGAGGGCAGGGTGACCCAGCTGTCCAAGTGAGTCAGGTTCCAAGCCCATTTTTGTTTTTTATACAGCCCTAACAACCACTGGCTCATTTGAATTACTCAGCAGCATAATGTAGCTTCTAAATATTACTTAAATAAACAAAGTGCACATTCCTTCAACAATTTAAACCCCCCCCCTTTGCCTAAGAATAGCATTCTCTACTGCCTCGGGGAAAACATCCAGAAAATATCTTACCTTCTAATACCATTTTCATTGTATTGTTCACTTCAGCCAGGGTTGGGAAAAGGCCACAATCTCTGAAGAATTTAGGTAGCTCGTTTCTATCCATCTCTTTCAAGTAGTCTCTCTTGGTAAACATCGTTTCGTAAACTAGAATGTAAAATAATGTCTATGTACATTTTTATTAGGTGACAACTTTAACAAATCTTGAATTTTCCGTATCGTTTTAAATCAGATTTTTTTAAAAATAAAATAAACAGTATTTATGAGTAGTATTTTTCAAAATACTAAAGTTAACAGCATAGTTGCATTACCTTCTCAAATGCAAAACAAATTATAGAAAGCAAAGAATGAGTGGGATGAGGTGTCATCCACACATAGCATGGTATAGGGGTGAAGTATACTATGGAAAATGGTCTTTCAGGAGCTCTTGCAATTGCAGGTCTTAACCCTCCCGTAGACTATAACTCATTGCATAAATGGGAGAGAAAGCTGGAGAGAGAGAAAATTTTCTTTTCTCATCTTTCATTGATTCCACTGCTGCTCCTATTCCCTACTAATGGACAAGAGAAGGAACAGGGAAGTGCTTTGGAGGGCTGGGGGTAGGTTGTGGCTTTGGGGGGGCAGGGAAGTAGGAGAAGCAAGAAGGAGGGTGTAGGAGTTCCTCTCTTTTGTTTAGAGGTGGTTTTTTCCTCAGTTTTTTTTTTTTTATCTAACTCTGGAGCAGGGAAATTGAAGGTGGGGTTTTTGAACCCTGAAATGTCATATCCAAGTCAGGCTCAGGTGAACTCCCACAATATCCCTAATTAAAAGGAACAGGAAAACCTGCTTCTTCAGAGTACTCTATGTGTTTGTCAGTGTGAACACAAATTCAAGAACAGGATGCATTTTTTATTTTATTTTATGGATCAGCTTTAGCTACTCAAAACGATTTTTCTAAAGCTGAGTGGTTCTTATTCAACAGCCATAAGCACTCAGAGCAAAATAAAATAAATGCATTCTGTTGTTATATAGAATTATCTCCAGATGAGATATAGGTTCAATTATAGTGTTTATGAGAAGACGCTGGAAACTTAGGTCGGATGCCGTCTCCATAGGTGAAATCAAACAATGTGAAATCAAACTCTATTTACACTTAGGCCAACAAGGCTGTTAGCTCATCAAAACTGAATGTATAAAATTCTTCTTTCATCTCATCTCCAAACTCTGGTGCCTGGTAGACACCCTTGTGGAGTTTCAGAGCTTTCAGGACTTTTGAAATGGGACTAGAACTCATTTAAGAAAACATTTGGGACACCATGCATGAAAGCGTTGCAGAGGAATGATATGACTACTAGGGGTGGAAGTGAACTGAGTCACCAAGGTCTGTTTCTGAAGCAGCGGCGTAGCGTGGGTTATCAGCACCTGGGGCAAGGCAAGTAATTTGCGCCCCCTAACCGGGGGCAAGGCAAGTAATTTGCGCCCCCTAACACCTAACCATGGTCATTAATACGCCAAGACGCGCGTCTTTGGGCGTCGCGCCGCAGCCTTCTCGGTCTCCCTCCCCGGCCCGGCTAGTCCCGACATGGCTTCTTTCTGGCGCAGGGAGGGGGCTTCTTTCTGGCGCGGGGAGGGGGCGGCTCTGGGGCCAGTGCATCAGCTGGCCTCCAGCGCGGGTGGGCGGTCTTGGCGCGCAGGCACTAGAGCGCCGCCGATGGCGCGTTTGGCGGGCTGCGCGCGTCCAGACAGCGACCCGAGCCTGGGCGGCGTGGCGCTTGGTGCCGGAGCCTCCGCCTGCAGCGCCCCGTCGGGAGACCCGGCCGGAAGGAGCCTCGAGCCGGCTGTCGGACGCAGTTGAAGCAGCCAGGGCGGCATGGCAGGCGGCGGCGGCTCCTCGGCGACTCTACGCGGCCAGCCCAGCGCGCTGGCCGAGCCCCGCAGGCGAACGCTGCCCGTCGGTGAGGAGGCGCGCCCTCCGCGGCCCTGACGCGCGGGGACCGCGGCGAGCACTGAGAGCCGCTGTCAGCTCGTCGGTTCCACGAGACATGGGGCTCTGCTACAGCCCGAGGCTCTTCGGCGACTCCGGAGGCAGCGAGCGCGCCCCCCAGAAGTTGCGCCCGGTGCGGCTGGCACCCCTGGCACCCCCCACGCTATGCCACTGTTCTGAAGGCTGTGCATTTCTTCTGGCCATCAAGCAAAAGAAGAACGAGCTGAAGGGGAAGAGCCAACGTGCTCCTTTCTTGTAACTAATCACCTAGGGCACAGCCTGTGGCCACCAAGATCTGCAGGCCCAATAAGAATATAAAGAATTATATAACTGGACCTCTTGTTAATGCTGTTGATTATGAAGCCTGAGACAGTGTAATATAAAAGTGTGTGCCTTGGTAAAAGAACAGTCTTTCCGGATATAATAGTTTACATTTTTTTTATCAGTAGTGTGCTTGTTTTATGTAAGTTTTAACAGTGGATTTGTGATATTGCTTTTAAAAGTGGGGGAGGTGCAGTACTTTTAAACTATTTGTGTTTTATAATGGGTAATACCAAACACGTAGGTAGTCCCGGACTTATCTCTCTGCGTCTAAATCTAAAGAGAGCAGAATTGAGTCTGCCCCCCCCCCCCTGTTTCTCCAACAATCCCCTTTGAGTTTTAACGTTCCTGTTAGATATCCTTTTGCAGTATTTGATTCAGGTGCTACAGGGTTGGCAGTGGCTTCTGACCAAGCTGCCACACTTTCACCTGAGGCATTTAAAGCTGCTCCTACACCTGACTCGGATAATGTCATTATATAGCCATACCTGAGGCAGCTAAATTTGCTCCATCTAATCCAATTTCTAATAGTGAGGATGAGAACATTTTGGGTAAACTGTGTTACAGACTACAACTCTGTGCCCAGGTAGAGTGCCAGTCCACCTGCTCCCAATAATATCACAGTGTTGTCAGGTGTGGAAAATCCAGAGTGAGAAATCAACTTGTCATTGTCAAAAGTACACTTACAAATCAGGGGGAGGCATATCCATCAGTCCTACCTCTCTGAGATAGTCCTAGATGTGCACCTGATGAGGCAGTTGCCACAACAGAGGCCCTGCCCCCAATCTTGGCTTGTGTATGCTCCCTATTTGGGCTGCACAAAAGCAGGTGAAGACTCTGCCTCTGTGTAACTGAAATATACTCAGAGTCGAGAGTAGATTTCATGCTCTTTATTCAGCTCATAGTGGTGAGGAGGAATGGAAGTTCCCCCAGAATGTCTGCTTTATATACATTATTTACACAATGG
Source organism: Podarcis vaucheri (assembly GCF_965113315.1). NCBI lineage: Eukaryota > Metazoa > Chordata > Lepidosauria > Squamata > Lacertidae > Podarcis > Podarcis vaucheri. The sequence goes on from NC_138767.1 coordinate 39,671,967, forward strand.
GCCCCAAGTGATTGGCTAATTCCGGGATTCACCTGTAGGCCAGTCAGGTTACGGATTCACTTCCACCTGGAGCTGGATTGGGTGGCTCCTGTGGACCAATCAGACTGCTGCATTCTGAATCCTATTGTTCTAGGACCAATCGGATTGCTGCCTTTTGGATCCTATTCAACTCAGTACATAACAGTAACCTTCTGCTCCTTCCGCTTTAATCCTCTTATGGTCCAGGAAGACAGTGGAGCAAGAGAGGTGGGGGCAGGAGGAGGCGGTGCAGAAACCCTTGACTCTCCACCAGCCTAACTTATCATTGCTTCCTTCACTCTCCAATCCTCCTGCATCTTCTCCTGCCTCTGCCTCTTGTCTTCTGGCTGTTACAGGTTCCCCCCATTCACTGATCCCTTCTTCCAAGTCAATCTCCAACTCCACTTCTCCTGGTGCCCACCCCTCAGTATCCATCCTGTCCCTGACAAATAATATTTCATGCCTTGTCAAACTATGTATATATTTCTTGCTACTGTTTCTATATAAGGCAGAGGGCCTTCTCAGTGGTGGCGCCCACCCTGTGGAATGCCCTCCCACCAGATGCCAAGGAAATAAACGATCTGACTTTTAAAAGACATCTGAAGGCAGCCATGCTTTTAATGTCTGAAGTTTTATTCTGTTTAATATTCTTGTGGGAGCCAGAATATTATTTTTTATTTCCATTTTCACTATGTTGATTCCTCCACTATTGCAGTCTTCATTCAGAGAGTGCCGCTCCAGGTCTCTCTCTCTCTCTCTCTCACACACACACACACACTCCCTGGATATGCATGTACTGATATAAGATATTCAGTGGTTAACTTCATCCTTTTTATGTGTAACTGTACCTATTAATATTTTGAAGATGTAGGCAAATTCTAAGAATTGGGCCGGGGGGCAGGGAGGCTTGGTAATCTTATCATTAAATAAGAGGTAGTCACTGGGTTTTGTTTTATTTTTTTCATTTCATTTTACAGGACAAGCTTTCTACCAGGATGCTGAGGGTAGCCAACCTGCTATTTAATTCATCAGCAGCCAACTCATATTAAAGGTAACACCAACACCAAATAGAATTTGCCTACACCCACCCACATCAAGGACTAACACACATACACACAATTCAGAAAATAGTATGAAAATTGCTGGTGTGCAGATTTCAGCCCAGCACTAGATCTCCTTGCTGTCACTAGATATATTCACTGTCAACACAGAATGGTATGATCACTGCTACTTCAGCTACTTTACTAGTTCTACTGCTTAACTTCAAAGTAATACTTTATATTTATCTATTACCCCCTTTTCAACATTTAGCATCGCTAGTGTGATAGATGCTGCTATATCAAGCATAGACTGTTGCTTTGCCACATTGGCCATATGTTCACTCCATATTCTGTGCTGGAAAATGCCTGCCAAGCGCCTCATTTTCCTTTGTAGATGGACCTGCCTGTTTCTCAAGCTATCTCACTGCGAATACTCAGATTGAGTGACTTGCCAATTTGCTCCATCACTTCCTATCGCTTGCCAGTTTGCTCCATCATTTCCTATTTCAGGGTCAATGTAAACATTACAGCCTCCTCATGGAGACTGCCAAGAAGACCTTGGCAGCGCTCAACACAGTGCACATCATGTTTCAGCATTTGCTAATGCATGTGTCTCCTCAGTCACATGTAGTTCCTGTGTGCCAGTGCCATTCCTGCCAAGGACATGCCACACTGATATGCAAACGTGGCATGCCCTTGGCACTCAGTAAGTTGCTTTTGCATGCTGTGACCATCACCTTTCATGTGGAAAGACTTTGCGGGCAGCTTCCATAGGGGAGATACAACATTCAGACTGGAGCTGAGCTAGCACAAGACTACAGAAGACTGTGGTGAACCTAGGAATGCTACCAAACAGCAGTGCACAGTAATTTCCACTGAAGAAGCTGAGGGCAAAGTGGATGCTGAATATTTCCTCCACCTGTCACCCCCTATCCCCTCCCTGAGTCCCTTTCCAGAAACTTCCCTCCAGCTGGACTTATTTCCCATTTTGAATACCAGACTGGAGTGGGAGAAGCATATGGAGAAAGGAGTTGGGGGGCAATAAAACAATGGACAGCATTTTCAGCAAAGCTCTTCCACCTTCTAATGGTATTCACTAAATCCACCCCACCCCCTGTGCTTTATTACTGTTTGGTGGTGAACTGCATTGGAAGATATAGGACTCCCACCATCCCATGCAGTTCTAACCACAGAACCTGACAGAACACACAGTTGTGCATCTCAGTGCTCAATTAACTAGGAAGCTCCTAGTGTTGCCTAAATCAGGGGTAGCCAACATGGTGTCCTCCAGAAGTTGTTGGGACTGTCATCAACCCCAGTGGCTAGGGATGATGGGAGCTGTAGTCCAGCAACATTTGGAGGGCACCAGGTTGACTACACCAGTCGAAACTGGCAAGCAGGTGCTTCCCAGGGTCTCAGACTGGATTTTCCCCATCATCTGCTACCTTATCCTTTTAACAGGAAACTTGGGACAGTGTACCTGTGTTCTACCAGTGAGTTATGGTACCTCCACATAAGAGTCTCATAATGTTAATACAGTGGTACCTCGGGTTAAGTACTTAATTCGTTCCGGAGGTCCGTTCTTTTTTCCCCCTTCCAATTCATAAAGAAGAGTGTATTTTATTTCAGACTTAAAACAAAACTATTACAGCATTCCAAACAGTGTTCCTCTTTACTTTCTTAGTCTTATGTTCCTCTCTCTATCTCTGCTACCTCCCCACACTCAAGGACCAACTGCCCTAACTGTCTCTCTATTACCAACTGCCTTTCCCAACCAGCCAACCCACTCAAAAACCAACCAACCGATCTAAAGAAGAGAGGGATAAAATTTTGGGTTGGCACTACGAGAAGACCTTGGTAATACATCAGTCAAGAGTGGAAATATTTAAAGATATTCCAAAACACCTTTTGGACCTCAGGTTTAATTTTGGAGATTTGGTTGCTCTGTTGAGAAGGAACAAAATTATCTTCAGGTGGGAATTCCCTCAAGGCCTATCCTTCAGCTTCAAAGGAAGGAAAATTAAAATAAGATCAGTAGAAGATAAAATAAAGTTTCTGTCTAATTACGAAGAAGATCTACAGAAGGGAATTGGACAGAGGATCAGAGCAAAGAGCACTGGAGAGATCATCACCAAACAGGAGAACGCTGGACATATCAACATTATCTTTTGGATTGGACCCCCCAGTGAACGTGCCAACACTATTACCAACAGAAGAAGAGCAAGCTTTGGGGGCAGTTGGGGGGGGGTACCAAAGTAATCACATGATGGTGCTGCAGGTCATGAGCTGGAATGTGAATGGACTGAACAGCCCAGAAAAAAAGGTGGAGAGTATTTCATTTATTGAAAAAAGAGCATTTGGACTTGATTTGTTTACAAGAAACACATGTGACAAGGTTACACAGGAAGTTATTGAATAACAAAAGATTAGGCCAAGAATTTATTTCATCGGATAAAGTTAAAAAAAGAGGAGTGGTCCTCTACGCAAAGGAGAGCCCATCACCAAAATTTATATTCAAAGATGATCAAGGAAGATTTGTAGCAATTGAAATTCAAACACAAGGAGAATTTTTTTTGATAATAGGTATCTATGCACCAAATGAAGGGAAATCGGAATTCTTTAAAAAGCTACATGAGACCCTGATGGACTATTTGGATTACAATATGATTTTGATGGGAGACATGAATGGCGTAGTGTCTACAAATATGGATAAGGCACAAAGACAAATAGTTACCAAGGATGGAAGACTACCAAAAGCTTTTTTTGATATGACTGAAAATATGGACTTAGTTGTTATTTGGAGAACGAAGAACCCTCTGGGAAGAGAGCGAACTTTCTTTTCCGAGGCTAAAATGACATGGACAAGAATCGACCAAATTTGGGTAACCAGAGGACTGGCTCCGAAGATTAGCAAAGTTGAAATTTGCCCCAAGACCTTTTCCGATCACAATGCTGTGAAGATGGAAATGAAATTGATGCCAATTGGTTCCTTTAGATGGAGGATGAATGATTCTCTGTTTAGGAATAAAGAGTTTACTAAGAAGGCCCAAAAAACTTTGAGAGACTACTTCGAGATAAACATGAACACTACTGTGGAAAAAAGAGTAATCTGGGATGCAAGCAAAGCTGTCATGAGAGGATTCTTGATACAACAGAATGCAATTAAGAAGAGAATGCAAAATGAGAAAAAAGATGAAATTTTGTAAAAAATAAAGGAAGAGAAGAAGAGAAGAGAGAAGAAATTGAGGGTGAAACCAAAATCCCAGGAGATTTTGAAAGAGATAAAGCTATATCAAGTACAATACATGAAAATGATGAATCAGGAAACAGAATGGAAGATCAAGCAGATGAGACAAAGGACATTTGAATCGGCAGATAAGTGCGGGAAATTGCTGGCTTGGCAAATGAAAAAAAGACAAAAGCTTAATACTACCACGAATTTGGAAATGGAAGGAAAGAATATACAGAATCCAGTGGAAATTAGAAAGTGCTTCCAGAGGTATTCTAAACAATTATATACAAAGGAGAAGCAGAAAGAAATGGATATTGATAAATTTTTGAAAATGAATGGACTACAAAAAATTTCCCAAGAAAACAAATTAATGCTGAATTATAAAATAACGGAACAGGAAGTAGAAGGGGCCATTCAGAACATGCAATTAGGTAAATCTCCAGGACCGGATGGACTGACGTCTAGATATTATAGATCTTTGAAAGAATGGTTAATACAACCTTTAAAGGAAGTCTGTAGTGAAATATTGGAAGGGAAAAGGGCACCAGAGTCGTGGAAGGAAGTGTACATTACTCTTATACAGAGACTGAAAAGACGCAGCTTAAGAACTACTGCCCCATATCGTTGCTTAATGTGGATTACAAAATTTTTGCAGACATTTTGGCTAAAAGATTTAAAAAGGTGTTAGCAGAAGAAATCCATAAAGACCAAGCGGGCTTTCTTCCGGGCAGACACTTGTCTGACAATACGAGGAATATAATTAATATTTTAGAAAAATTACAAGTGAAGATTAATACTAAAGCACTCTTGATATTTGTGGACGCGGAGAAAGCCTTTGACAATATTTCCTGGAGTTTTATGAAGAAGAATTTATTGGGGGTGGGGGTTGGTCAAGGCTTTGGAAACGGTAAAGGTGCAATTTACTCAGAACAAAAGGCTAAATTAATTGTGAACAATGTAGTGACGGAAGAATTTAAGATTGAGAAAGGAACACGACAAGGTTGCCCAATCTCTCCATTGCTTTCTATTTCGGTCCTGGAGGTGTTGCTAAATATGATTAGAAGGGACCAATTGGTAAAAGGTATACAAGTGGGAGCCAAACAGTACAAATTGAAAGCATTTGCTGATGACTTGGTATTGACTTTACAGGAGCCAGAATCAAGCACTAAAAGAGTATTAGAATTGATTCAAGAATTTGGTAAAGTAGCAGGATTTAAGTTGAATAAGATGAAAACTAAAGTTCTAGAGAAAAAATTAACTGAGATTGAGAGAGATAAGTTTCAGAAGGAGACTGGATTGTCACTGGTTAAGAAAGTGAAATATTTAGGGTTTAACATGACTGCTAAGAATGTGAATTTATTTAAGGATAACTATGAAAAATGCTGGACTGAAGTGAAAAAGGATTTAAAAATATGGTCAAATTTGAATCTATCGTTGTTAGGCCGAATTGCTGCGATAAAAATGAACGTATTGCCAAGAATGCTGTTTTTGTTTCAAACATTGCAAATTTTGGATAAAATGGACTGTTTCAAGAAGTGGCAGAGAGATATCTCCAGATTTGTCTGGCAGGGCAAGAAACCTCGAATAAAATTTAAGATACTAACAGATGCTAAAGAAAGAGGTGGATTTGCCCTGCCAGACCTTAAACTTTATTATGAATCAGCTGCATTTTGTTGGCTGAGAGAATGGATGCTTCTTGAAAACACGGATGTGTTGGATTTGGAAGGTTTCAACAACGTTTTTGGTTGGCATGCATACATGTGGTACGATAAGGTTAAAGCACACAGAGCGTTTAAAAACCATATTGTCAGAAAAGCATTGTTTAATGTTTGGGTAAGATATAAGGATTTGTTAGAAAACAAAACCCCAAGATGGTTGTCACCAATGGAAGCAAAGGCTCAGAAAAAAATCAGTATGGAGGCCAAATGGCCGAAGTATTGGGAAATCTTGGAACAAGAGGGAGACAGATTAAAACTGCAGAGCTTCGAAAAATTAAAAAACAGAGTACGAGATTGGCTCCATTATTATCAAATAATGGAGGCATATAATTTGGACAAAAAAATTAGGCTTCCAGGTGGAAAAATCAAAATTGGAAACAGAATTGTTAGACCCTAAAGTTAAGAATTTGTCAAGAATGTATAACTTGCTGTTGAAATGGAATACTCAAGATGAAACGGTGAAATCTGCCATGATTAAATGGGCACAAGATGTTGGACATAATATTATGATGGCTGACTGGGAACAGCTATGGACCACTGGTATGAAGTTTACGGCATGTAATGCCCTAGAAGAGAATTTAATGAAAATGATTTATAGGTGGTACATAACACCAGTCAAGCTTGCAAAAATTTACCATTTGCCCGATAACAAATGTTGGAAATGTAATGAAACTGAAGGTACATTCTTTCACCTTTGGTGGACATGCCCAAAGATTAAGGCATTCTGGGAGATGATCTATAATGAAATGAAAAAGGTATTTAAATATACCTTTCTGAAGAAACCAGAGGCTTTTCTCCTGGGCATGGTCGGCCAATTGGTGCCAAAGAAGGATAGAATTTTTTTCATGTATGCTACAACAGCAGTAAGAATACTTATCGCAAAGCACTGGAAGACACAAGATCTACCCACCAGGGAAGAATGGCAGATGAATCTGATGGATTACATGGAATTGGCGGAAATGACTGGCAGAATCCGAGACCAGGGAGAAGAGTCGGAAGAAGAAGATTGGAAAAAATTTAAAGCATATTTACAAAAATATAGCAAAATTACTGAATGTTAGAAGGATGCTGGAATGAAGTTACATGGCTTTAGCAAAAATGTTATAAAGAATTAAGTAAAAATGGATTGTCTGTTTAAGGTCAGATTGGGTTAAGGTAAATTATAGAACAAAAATTGAGTAAGATGGAAAGGATTTGCTGAAATAGCTAAATTGAATTAGAATACAAAAAGGGAGGTGTGAGGAGGTCGATGAAACAAGTAAATGAAAGGTAAAGATATGGAATATTGGATGTGTGTTTCAGTGTTTTTGTTTCTTTTTGCTGTATTGTTTTTATGTTTTTCTTTTTATGTATTGTAATGTAATTTTTTATTGTTGTCCTTTTTTCTTTTTTCTGTAATCTTTAAACTTTTAATAAATATCATTATAAAAATAAAAAAACCAACCAACAGGTCCGTTCTTAACCTGAAACTGTTCTAAACCTGAAGCACCACTTTACCTAATGGGGCCTCCTGCTGCCACCACGGCGCCGGAGCATGATTTCTGTTCTCATCCTGAAGAAAAGTTCTTAACCCGAGGTACTATTTCTGGGTTAGCAGAGTCTGTAACCTGAAGCGTATGTAACCCGAGGTACCACTGTACATAAGCCTGTATTTCATCTATGGTGGAAAGGTCTTTGAAACAATACTGTAAGCTTTGGAAAGCACAAGAGGTGGTTGCATTTTCTGGAAATCTGAAATACTGAGATATAGACAGCATTTTAAAAAGCAAGAGGTATTGCAATTTCAATAATGGTTTGCTCTGAAATATAATATAATATAATATAACCAATACATACATCTTTTGTGGTCAAGATAGTCTTCTAGTTGATCAAATATTAGGGGTGTAGTTGGATCCAAGAGTCCACATCGGCGTTTAATGCGAAACATCACTTTGCGATATTCCTTTACAACAGCTAGTAAACTTGGTCCATGGCTCCTAGCCTACAATTACGCAAATATTTTGTTTTCATTTATTTAAAAGGGAAAGGATTATAAATTATTAGTGTGTAAGGTAAGAAACTCTTAGAGCTGGTGAACAGAGACAAATCCCTTGCAAGTGTGTACAACCACAACTATGTCACACACACATCTAAATGAATGTGATGAGGCAAGTATCAAAGTCTGTTCAAACTATTGCAGAAGTTCTACAAAGCAAAAGTGAAAAAATAAAACAAGAAGCAACAGGTGTTAGTGTTTTGGTAGGGGGGGAAATATTACCAACGTGCAAGAGCAGACACTGAGATACAGGAGAACACAAGGAAATATTTTGTGTATTTTATTTAGTTATAAAAGTATTTATATACTGCCCTCTCATAAAACTTCAAGACAATGTAAAGCAACATTAGAAAAAACTTCAAAAGAAATGCAGGTGGATTAAAAATTACCGTTAACTACAACCAGATATGGGGTGCTATACACTGACCCAGTTCTCATGTAATAGTAAGCCAAGCTACAATTAAGCATGAACGAGTAAGAATGGGGACACACAAATTGGAAAATCATATCTGCCTTGCCTCTCCCCCCCCCCCAGCCTTGCTGCCACTCACACTACCCAGAAGTCATGGTTTGGCTTAGAGTTATGTGTGAACCTGGGTGTGTGACTTCTCTTCCCCAAACAAACAAGCCAAGAGCACGTGGTTTGTTTAGAGTGAGAAAAACTATGACCTTGGGTTCACACATAATGCTAACGCAAACCATTGCTTACGTCTGGACAGCATGGCAGCAGCAGGACTGGGGAAGAAGGAAGGATATGTGCTTTACATTTTCTATAACACCACACTTGATCATTCACACTAAGCCATACTTATCATTATATGCAAACCATTATATACCTGCACCAATGTTTAAATAAAGGGCACAGCTTGTGGGCCTTCAGTCTATTTAACTGAGATTGTGGCTTCAGGCAGTATACAGTAAGCTACATAGAAAGCTGCCTTATAACCACATCAAGCTATTTATTTTACAGAGAGAGAGAGAGAGAGAGAGAGAGAGAGAGAGAGAGATCTACCTACCAAATCAGATTCCTGCCTATCAAATTGCTGGAATGATATAAGGGCCCCAGTCCAGGACATTTCGCCCCTAGAGGCAAAACAAAAACACTGCCTCCTGCCACGGCCACCCCTGCTGTGCACCAGCCACACCACATCTGCCCAGGTGCCCAATGCCACCCACCACTGCTGGGAGGTGGGCATTTGGACACAGGCAGCACGTGCATAGCGAAGGAGGACAAAGCTAAGAAGCACAGGGCACTGGGCCAGAGCCTCCTGCACCAAGGCAACTGCCTTGCCTTGACTCATGGCAGTGCCAGCCCTGGATAATATTAATGCATAAAAATCATCATGGTCATCTGATCTGCCTAATGCAAAGGGTTCATAGTTAAGCCTAATCATAGGAATCCTAGCCATGGCATGTCACCTAGCTTCTGATACAATACCTTCAGCCTTAATCTGTGCATTTTGCAACGAACAAGCCATCCTCTGATTGTTTTCTGAATAATAATGGCAGATGAAATATATTTATCCTTGGTTTGTCTTTTTCGGAGGTGTTTGAAAGCTTCAAAGATATCCAAGTGTGGCCCAATCCTTTTGACTTTCTCGTGAACTATACTGAGCGTACGTCTTCTCCTACAAAATATTTTGTTAAAAAACAGAAAAAAAAGTTCAACATGTATGGAAACAAGGATGAATGCAAATGTTAACAAAATATACATTTCCACTGAAATAGAGAAAACCAGATGTATTAATTGCATCCATCTGTATAAATTGCAAAGTTGCAATTTATACCCATTTCCTCTGAATCAATCTTTTTAAAGTTGAGACTATAAAACAGCCCCAACATTCACCAAATTTATGTGACTAATTTGAATACATGGGTCATCCTTAAATCTATATTATTTTTCATGTCTTTCTTCACACAAACCCTTTTAGTGACTGCATAATAATAATACATACATACATGCATACATACACAGACATGTGTTGGAAATAGTAGACTGAAAATTCAGGAAAACAACAGAGTAATAGTTTTTCTAAAGCAGTTTTACACCACTCTTCAGCCAAAATAGGTTCCCAGAGCAACTTATAGAGATCAGAAAGTTCAGCCCACAGACTTCCTCTGTACAACTCAGTTAGTGCTCAGTCATTGTTGTTGTTTTTAATAACTTTTTATTAGCTATTTTAATAAGCATAATGCAAAGACTGGTCCTGCCTCAAACCCCAAGTGTTTCTCCCAGGCTGGAATGTGTCCTTATACTCTGATAATGACTCTTGCTTGCCTGGAACATTTGTTGTTTTGCCAACTTTTGCCTCTGGCCCTCCCCACCATCGGCATGTGCCCCTCAAATGGTGGCCCTTTCCCTTACTATACAGTAGTCCTTCAGCTGGCAGATCTTTACCACTGGATTGTGCCTTAATGTGGAAGAAAAGCCGAAACAAATTAGAATTCTAAATTCATCAGTTTTAAATGAAGCCCATTGTGATTTTTCTAAGGCATAATATTTGAAATGACTTTTTTAAAAAAATAATAATAATAAACTGTACTTTCATCTACATTGATATATATATTACTTGAATTAAACATTTTGGTTCAGCTATTGCCACTAATTAGTTTTGGCTGATTGTGAAGTATTTTGTATGCCCCATTTATAAAAGCTGTTTACCCATCTGTTAATAGGTTGGAAGTGATTAAGGGACATTTATTTTGGCTGTTGTAAAGGCCAAATAGATTTTGAGCTGAAAATATGTGACTAAACCAGCTGGAGGGGTTGCCAAGTTCAGAATCAGATGTCTGCCTCCTCCCTCTCCAATCACCTACCAACCCACATTCTCTCAAAGCAAATATTCTGCCTCCTTTAACAGGCCCAGCCTTCCTGTTTTGTCCAAATGTAATTTCTAGTGTAATTGCAATTTGCTTTGAGTTGGCTGATGTCCTGTTAAACTGAGCCAAGAGGCTTCTACTTGCTGCACAGTGACCTTGAAGAAGAACTTCTGCTACATTCACTGAAATTGTGAGGACCTTCCGTCATATATGGGTTGTAGGCCTATTGGGTACAGTTGCATTTTTTTTGAAGATGGCATTCATCTTTTGGTGGTCTTTTCTTCTAAAATGGAACAGTTGGAGGGTTATACAAAGAATGCAAGGTTTAAAAACAAACCACAGCATAAAGAACATACCTAAAAGCGATATGAAGAGAAAAGTTTGAACATGATGTTATCGAGAAAGAACACAGCAAGGGCTTTGCTGCTGCATCAGGCCAGATGTTTATCTAGTTCAACGTTCTGTTCCCACAGTGGCCAACAAGACAGCACACTTCTCACCTACAAATTCCAGCAACAGGCCTACTGCACCCCCAACAACTCATAGAATCACAGAACTCTACAGTTGGAAGGGACCACAAGGGTTATCTAGTCTAACCCCCTACAACGCAGGAATCTTTCACCCAATATGGGGCTCGAACCCACAACCTTGAGATTAAGAATACCATGTTCTGCTGACTGAGTTGCCATCTACTTTTAGACAAAACACAGATAGATTTGGTTTAGACATGCTCATTTTTAGCTAAGAATTGATTGTGTGTGTGTGTATTTGTACTACTAGACACATATTACTTTCATTAAATGTTTGGTTTGTTTAAAATATTTATAACCTGTTATTCGTGTTCAAAATGGTATGCCACAGAAGTTCACAACATAAATGCTTAAACCAGAAACATCATATAGCAGGGTAGAATTGCCTCCTATATTTTGAACGTAAGAGAGAAAGCTCAAAAGGAAAAACAAGAAATTATCACTTTTCCTCAAATGATTTGTTGTTATCATCATCATTTACATGTATAAACCCTTTTATCCCAAGGGACTGCAGAGCAGTATACAAATATTCCAATCAAATGCAAGATACCAGAGCATAAATGTTAAAACCATAAAACCAATAACCATCACAACTTTGTTCAGTAGAACACAGTGGGATTTACTTTTGAGTATATATGCATAGAATTGCACTGCACATTTCTTCCCATCCCTAAGATACATGCACTCTCAAAATCCGCATTGCTTTGCAACCATTCTCTCTCTTCCAACCGACCCACTCTTTTGGAGCGGGACTAAACAGATAAGGAGAATGAAGGGGAGAAAAAGAGGTTACGCGGGACTCCAAGAATATACAAAACACTTGCAGCCAACAGAGTATGACATCATACACATTCATTATATAGTTCTAAAACCTTTCTTAAGTATTTAAGTGGTAGATTGAATTTATGCCACATAAGACAATTTGGATGTATTAAATCACTGATGGCCTACCTTTCGTGCCAAGTGTGTGTCACAAGTCAGGTTCAAAGTATGAGTTAGTGCCACTGTAATATGTGTGGAGTACCTGTGCAGCTTCCCTGCCTCATCCCAAGGTCATAGTGTCTCTTGTGTAATGTTGTCTTGCCCAGTGACCTGGAGAAGTAGGCAGCAGTGGAGAGCAGGCAGGCTGTACAGGCCTAGCTCTCCTATCATAAGGCCTGCAGCTCTTTCTGTCGCTGTCCAGTAGTCATGTTTTCACATCACAATAAGCCAGGATTCCTGGCTTTCCTGGACTTACTGTGAATGAGCATCTTCCTTTCATGTTCACAGGTAAACTCAACTGAGGCTATCTCATTGTGGCATGAAAAGCCAGAATCCTGCCCCAGTTGTTCTCAAGCAAGTCAGAATTTATAAGCCAACTTCAAATCCTGATTTGCACTTCTGGTTTGCTTAAGAGTAGCAAACATAGATCTCAAGCTAACTATAACTGGATTGTTTTGAAAAAGGGGTGAGTGAATGGATTGTATGCGCCAGCATATTGTTCATTCACAGTAAACCAGTAATTTCAATTTATTGTGATGACATGGAAAGTGTGTCTCAAATAGGAACATAAGGAGAGCTGGCTGGATCCAGCCAATAGCCAATCTAGTCCAGCATCCTGTCTCACAGTAGCCAACCAGATGCCTGTGGGAAGCACAACAGCAAAACCTAACTGAGCACAACTGCACTCTTCCCACTTTTGAATCCCAGCAGCCTGCAGTCAGAGCTGCTTGTGCAATTTTCTGGAATCTATACAAAGCATTAACCATCCATACATTCCCTGCTCTTTGTTCACCAACATCTCGTAGTGTAAGATCTTATAGAGCAGGTTGCCCACATGTGAAGCTATGAGGAGGCAGATAAATGGCAAATGATATTTTGCGTTGAGATTTCAAGTGTTCTATCGGTGCTGAAAGACGGTTCGTGAATGCCAGATATTTTTGTGCCACCTACAATTTTAACCTTAAAAATTAAAAGAAATCCATCAAAGGATCATCACTTTCTTGGTACCATTTTACTGGAAGTTCTGTCAGCCTACTAACTTTAGTGATTCAGCATCTTTGAACTTCAGCAGATGAAAGGATTATCGCTGAAAGCATATTAATCTGCTGAGGATTAGCAGCAAACTGTTGGAGGACTTGAACAGAGAATAAATGGTTTATTTATAAACTGCAATAGGGTAGCAAAAAAATTCATACAATTTGTGCTGAACAAGAATGCAACATTTGGAGCACTAAAGCTGAAAGAGACAGAAACCAACATATGAACAATGTACGTGAGGTATACCATATATATTTATGATGGACCCAGGCAGCCCAGTCCTTTTATGAAAGGATGATATGGCTTTCCAGACTGTCACAGGGCTCAAGCTTAAGTCTTCTACCTCCCTTTGTCCCACTCTCTCCTGTTTCCTTGCAATTGTGAAGGTGGGGCTATTTTATTTATCTGCTTTGAATAGTAGCTTCACAATTTCATTAAGAACAGAGATTCAAAAAACAACTGTTGAAATAAAGAATCAATCCAAATGTGGTTTAGGGGAAGGACCTGAGTACAAAAGGTATGTAGCTCTCTTGGGGCTAGCAGCTAAACATACAGAAACTAGGATGATGCCACACAAATGAAAATATCAAGGATCCACTCCAGGGTGGAATCTACACACATATTAAAAAAAAAAAACACTGTGAAAATGCTTTTTTTTAAAACGTTTTGAAAAATACATTGAATTTGGCATAGCTCACTGTCACCATCTAGTGTCACATTTTTATATTGCACTTTACAACACATTTAAAATGTTTTATTGCAGCTGTATTGCTGAGTCCCACATCTTTCAGACAAGTTGCAATTCTGTGATAGAAAAGGGGGTTACATAATTCTAGTAAAGGTAAAAGGTAAAGGGCCCCTGGACGGTTAAGTCCAGTCAAAGGCGACTATGGGGTTGTGGCATTCATCTCTTGAAAGCGCCAAGGGAGCTGGCATTTGTCCACAGACAGCTTTCTGGGTCATGTGACCAGCATGACTAAACCGCTTCTGGTGCAACGGAACACCGTGACGGAAACCAGAGCACACGGAAATGCCATTTACCTTCCCACCATAGTGGTACCTTATTTATCTACTTGCACTGGCATACTTGAATAATGATGATGTTGTGTAGTAGCATACAAAAAAAATTGATGGGGGGCAATAACTATACTACAATAGATGGTAAGTTCAAAAAGCCCCATTATCACATTAATGTTGAGGGACGTTGAGCAATTATAGTATATTCCGATATAGTAATAATCAACAAGAGTAGCATTACCACAGTTAGCTTTATTCCTTCTCCCTTCCAATCTGTTTTCCTCTTATGCCATGTGTTTTTTTTGGCTGAAGAGTGGAATAAAAATTCTTCAGATAAATGACAGAATGAACTAAGAGATGGCCTTTTTTTAGCCAGTGTTCCCTGTGAAGATGCATTAATATCACACTCCATATCTTATGAAATTGAATGATCACATTAACAGTTCTTTTCAAAGGTTAAGTCATTGTGACACTTGAGTAAAACTAAGCTCTGGAGATTTCTAATCTTAGTTTAAGAACTTTTTGGAGAGGAATTTATTATCATAGACATTCCATTTCTTAGCTTTAAGGGTTAAAAATACAGACACACATAACACACACATAACATTACACAAAGATCAGTAACAGAATAAAGAATCTCACTTATTACAGTTTCTACTATGTCATGCTTGTGGGACAACTAGGTCACTAATTATTATATCTCATATAAATTATATATCACATATACATCATAATCAGAAAAAATGCAGTGCTTTTTTTGAATTAGATCAGATGTTTTAACGGCCTCCGCACAAGAAATAAACAGAAACTATGGTGCAGTATGCTGTATTTGCACAATGATAGATCTGACCATATAAACCAGGAATGGGAAATGACCGCTCCACGCTTAAAACAGGGGGCGCCCTTTGCGTGGACGCGTGTAGCCCCTAGATCTGGAGCGGCTCCAACAGCATAGGCTTGGTTTGCCTTCCCTCAGGTGGGATACCTGGAGGTCTCCGCCTAGCTCAGTCAGTTGTCCAATCCCACCTGGGGGAAGCGTTGCCAAGGAGACCAGGCCAGGTAGGGGAGGGATTACCTGCCCACACACAATAAACAGCCAGCATGGTCAGGGATGATGGGAGGTACAGAGCACCCACATCTGTAGAGGCAAGAGTTCCCTGTCCTTTCTACAAATAAATATTTCAGTAAACGGGGTTTCGAGACAGACTAATTAAGGAAGGCATATAATTGAAAATGCAAAGCTTGAAGCTTATGTGTGTCAAACTGATATAAAATAGGCTTAGGCACATTAGGGGGAAATGCACTTTCTTCTGTTTTCATTTGTTAAATTTTGTAATGCATTCCTGAACGGCAGCTGAATTTAAGAATACTAAACAGGAGCATTAAAGGGTCGTTCCAACTTTTCTGATAAACATTGTGTCAGAAGGTTGGGTGGAAAACGTGACATTTCGATTCTTTTAACACAACCAGCTTGCAAAATGTTAATGGCATGACACAGCAGAGGATAGTACCAACCACTGATAATGTCTGTCTCTGTTTTAGTGCCAGGTAATGGCATAGCCCAATCCAGCCCAGTCCTTGTCCACTAATGCTCTCCATATGGTATGCATGCCCTTCACAGACTATTGGGAAGGGGGAGAATAATCTCATTCCAGAGTGGAGTTCTGCACACCATCCCAGTGTTCCCCTGAATTTATTGGATTTATTTTTTATTGGTTTTACCCTTTGGATAGGTTGACTCTATAGGAGCCTTCTGGTCAGAGGAACCAGAAGGCATCTGTATAAATTCCTTCCTTTATTCTCCCAAACCCAGTTGGGAACTGTAATTCATCAAGGTTGCTATTCCCCTCACAGAACTACAATGCCCACAGTGGATTAACAATCAATTTCTCTTCCCAGGGAACTCTGGGAATTCTGAGGGAAATAGTTTCTCCCAACAACTCTCAGGACCTCTAAGAATGTGCAGTACCCAGGATTCTCTGGGGGAAGCCATGATGGTTTAAAGTGGTGTGATACTGCTTTAAAGGTGTAGTGCAGATGAGCCCTCAGTTTAAAGAGAATAGCTAGGTATTAGAGCGATAGCAACTCCCAGGCACTCTCCCGGTGGTTCACCCTGAGAAAGGACTTTCCCTTTGCCATTTCTCAGTGTAAGGGGCTGAGGGTAGGAGGGGAGGCATAGCGACTGCCACTACGGCAAAATAAACGTAAAGAGGGGTGGAAAGAAAAAGGAGACATGGAGTCATAGAAGGAAGAGGACTTGGGGAGGCAGGGGCAGAATCTCTTGATGCAATTATCACCATTTTACATTATGACTCATTTGGCCTTCAAGCACCCCACATATTCAGCGGCTTGGGTGGCAAGTAGCTTGGCCTTCCAGCACAGCTTCTGTTTGCATGTTTGATGTCAATACTTCACAGCACTGTGTAACAGCCCTAGGATCCACTTACCAGTGCAGAACCTCTATATCCTGCAGAGTTGAAGTGCGCCTTAAATCGTTACCAAAAATAATTTGAACCTGTTCCTTTCTTTTGCTTTTGGAAATTTAAGATACCTGACATTTAAAACACACACACACGGCAAACAATCCAATAGCAAACTAGGTTGTGTCCTGTTTCAGAAAAATAATTGAAAGCACCTGTAAGATTTCTTTGAAGGCTTCAGAGGCTCTTCAGAGCATATTTTCACTTTAGTTTCTCGACGGTGCCGCTATGAAGAAAAATACCGATTAACAGAATTGTTCAGGAGACATGCATGAGTATTCACTGTGACAGATCTTTCATGGAACAAAATGGTCACAAAGGAAGGGGTACCCTTCAAATATATATGAGACAGCTACCTAACCACACATAAATAAATATTATTTTAAAGCATGGCTAATGCTGGGTGAAGGAAATTGTGCCGAAACGAGATCAATGCGATGAGGATGCAGTAGCAATTGCAGTACTGCTGTCACACACTCACTTCCCTGTTCATGCAGGAAGAGGAAGTTATGTTAGAATGGGGGAAAGAAGTCATGTAGAAGAGGAAGCAGATGGCAAGAACTGGTGAATGGGGCAATTGCCCATTCACCAATTGTCTGGCTTTTAATTATATTTGTTTGTCAGGCTTAGGGATGCAATCTGATTCTGATTACAATTATACAGACTCATCACCTGTACTGTTCAGTCCTTCACTTGTTGTTGTTTTTTTAAAAAAATATCATTATTGTTTACATTTTTTATAATGATTTCAGAGTTGGCTGCAAACTCAGTGAGATAGTAATTGCCCACTGAAGTATGCATATTGCCACTTCCGGGGTGGCACCATCGATAATGGCGGATTCCCTCTGATCCGGAAGGACTGGCTCCACGGAAAATGGGTCTGTTCCGCTACGGCGAAGCGGGGACCCTTTAAAAAATCACAGGCGGATGAAGCCTGTGACCATGGGACTCGGCGGGCACCTTTCGCGCACCCCCCCCCAATTCGTAAAGGAACCCAATTACGGGCTCCGGAGCGAAGAGGGACTAGTTGCGCGGTGCTGAGAGTCAACTGCTTCTTCCGTGGAGCGAAGCCGCAAGCCGTTGCCGGAGAGCGCTACCTTTTTCCTGGGACAATTTGGCTACAAAAACAACTACCCGTGAGCAGATCAAATTTGGACAATTGGACTTTAAACAACGATCTGTGAGTAGAACGGAAAATTGGATTAAGAAATTCCTCTTAATTTGGCACTGAAGCGGGAAGGTCTAAACAGAAAGTCAGCCTTCCGTTTCTTGTAGATAGATTAAAGCAAGGACATGGCAAACTAGAGTTTAGAAAATCGTTTGTAAAGGATCAACTTTCATCATCTAAAACTACTGAACCCCCTTCGGAAGCAGGAGAAGAGGGGGAATTTTTTTCGGATTGTTTAAACCTGCAGAAGAGAGTGCAAAGAAAAGTAATTTTACACCATCTTGAACCTGGGAGTGGGGTGTCAGGACAGACGTTTTTGGGAAGTTCATTGACTATAGACAAATGTTTTTGACAGATAGTTAAAAGAAGAGAAACATAGTGATTCCATTGTTCTCTTTCACATTTTAAAGGAACAAATATTGACAAAATATCTGAAAAAGGAAACTTTGTTGTTAGATCTGCTGTTAAAAAAAAGAAAGAAAGAAAAGAGATTGATACAAATAGAAGTTCTTCCCCTAGAGGGAGCTTGTGAAACTGTTATTAAATTTGAACTGGGGAGCTTTGCAGCTGCAAACAGATTAAGATCGTGGGAACAGACTTCTGACCTTGCATAACAATGTATTCAGAGGCTCTGGTGAGTGCTTTCTGCAAGACAAGTGCTTTATTGGAACAGTTACATGAGAAGATGGATTTAATGACTGTTGCAATTAGAAATTTTGGACAGGTAGTGGGTATCTATATAGAGCCCACCCAGGAATCAACTCAGGAGTGTGCTCTGACAGATCAGATGAGGGAGGAGGTTGTTGCTGGACCTCGGGTGGCAGAGATGGAGGGAGCTGTGGCCCAGCAGGAACATGAGTTGTTGGATCTGACAAATGAACTTGGAAAAAGCCAGATTTGGAGAGATAGAGTTTTGTTTGGGTTGGAGATGGGGGGCTGGATAGACCCCCCCCCCCCTATGCAGGGATGTCTTGACTTTTCAAGTCTGGCAATGGGCTGTGAGGAGTTTGGGGTTGTGGGGGTCCTCAACTCTGGAGGGACCTTGAAACACGCTTTTAAATACCACATGGAGTTCAGTGTGGACTATGGAAAAGGGGCTGATCTGTCGAGAAGGGACAAAAATACTGTCAAGTTGGAGTTTCCACGAGCAAAAGGACCAGGAGACAAAGTAAAGTACAGGTATAAATATGAAGAAGATCTGCGGAAGGGACATGGAAGAGACTTAAGGGCCTCGGACATAAGATTACCAGGTTAATGAACTAGATGGATGGGATAGAAAGGACTGACAAAACCCGGGACCAGGAGGAAGAGACGTTGGAAGAAGATTGGAAGAAAGTTTTTTTAAAAAATTATTTGGGATTGTTTTGTAAAATTAATGAGTATTAGAAAAATGTTGAAACGAAATTATTTGGCTTTAGCAGAAATGTTAAAAAGAACTATGCAAGAATATGTTATGGTTATGAGAAATTGGTATAAATAAGATTTAAGTTTTAAGTTTTAGGGTTTTTTATAGTAAGATAAGGTTAAAATAGATTAAGGTAATTTAATGACAGAATATTATGATAAATGGGAAGGATTTGTTGTGATAATTAATAACTAGAATACAAAAAAGGGAGGTGTGAGGAGGTCGATGAAATAAGGTAATGACAGTTAAGGATTTGAGAATATTGGATCTGTTTTTAAATTTTGTGGTTTATTTTTGTTTTTTGATTTTGATGTGTTATGTGTCTTGGTTTTGCTTTTTTATTTTGATTTTTATCGATTTGTATTGTTTGTCTGCTGTTTGTTTTTCCCTTGTTTTTTTCTTCTTTGTCTTTTTGTTTTTTCTGTAATTTTAAAATGCTTAATAAATAAGTATGCATATTGCCTCGGGAGTACTGTGTGTTCAAGTGATGAGGAGGAGCTCTCTCTCTCTCTCTCTCTCTCACACACACACACACACACACACGTACGTACGTACATACGTTACTGTTTTTTGACATTTTTTATTGTCAGCTGGCTGGCATATTAACAACATATTGCCAAGCAAATGAGTGACACGTTTCAATGGTTGTAGGTTTGGATTTTGCAAAAGGAAAAATCTCTCCCACATCACACACCACCCTCCCACTGCAAAGAGATTGACTCCCCCTTGAGAAAGACACCTGAAGTATTCTGAGCTGAGCCAAGGTCACATTAGTTCTAATCACATTTGTGTATTTTCACACATTCATTCATCATCAATATTTTAGGATACAGAGGTTTTTCCTCTTGGTAATAACATGCTCAGTCATAATGGGACTTACTATAAACATTGCAATAAATAATGTAATTAATCTAATTAGAAAATATATGCATCAAACTCACATTTTAACACTCACAACAAGAAAGTAAAGTCCATTTTTGGCTACATTAATAAATATGATAGATTTACATTAAGATGCAGGTCAGCGGCTGTGCTTTCTGTGTCCATTCGGCTAAGGGGGATAGGCGGTATGTAAGAAAAGTTAACAATAAAATTCAAAGACCTGAAGCGTCTGATTAGGCCCACAAGCCAGGGGTTTTCCAACCCTGTTGTACAGCATTGAATCTGCAATGAAATATCTTTGGATGGCCAGGTTAAGGGCATGAAAAAGACTACCTTGAAGAAGAAGAAAAACTGTTTATCATTGTAAGAAAAATAGGACAAACCAAAAGCAATATTTATTCAGGCACCACCCCTCTAATAATTGCTAGGTTAGAGTATGATCCCTGTGTATTCCACTATACAATAAATCCCTTTAAATGAAGGGATCCCTTCTGTAAATGAAGCTATATACGATACTTCTGTAAATAAACCTCAGTGAATAGCCTTTCACAGCTGAATGATTAGGTTCTATTTCCACAAATTCAGCTACAGAGATAACAGCCTCAGAGAGATAACATGTTAAATGCTCAGTAGCAAAGTTCAATAAATGAATTGGCTTTGTTTCTACATGAGATTTGCTGTTATCTCTTAAAGTGAGTTTGTTTAAATAATTACTTAAGGACTCAGAAGTTAACTACTCTAAATGAGGTGCTTCTCTCAAATTAAACAGCACAGTGCTAGCAATTTGCTTCTCTAATTATTATTATGACTTTAATTGAAGGAATATAGTATTCTGATTTTCCTCCAGTGAAGTGGTGTGCCCCTTAACTAGTGTTAACATTGATGGAATTGCTCTGATATTCTGAAGATATCATCTCATTAATTGTGGAACTGGTAAATTCAGCACCACATAATATAGGGAACTTAAGTACACTTTTTTGTACCTAACACAGGGCATCTTAAAGAATAGAGTTCATATTCAGTGACCAAAAACCTGCCGGTTTAAAGACCAAAGCTAAGGCTCTCATGTTGGCTCAAGCTCTACAAGCCAAGAAATTGGAAGCCAAGGCAAATGCCTTAACAGACATGTCCCGTAATTAGGAATGATGCTGTGCAAATGTCACAAATTGTACTTACTTACAATTTACACTCCACACACCCACTTTCCCCTAGTTTTCAGGCCCAAATCCAGATTGGGATGAAGATGTGCCTGGGAACAGCAAAGATGCCTCATGCTGTGGTCCTTATGAAGCAACTGGGCCTTACTGTACTGCAAATGAATTCTTCCCTTGCATGAGTTGGCCTGTACTTGTTTGTTGGATCGGGGTCAGTGTGAAGTAGTGTGTGCAAGGGGGCTTACAGCACAGGGTGGAGTATGTGAAGGTGTTCAGTGAGGGATTGTATATATAGGAGAGGGTTGGTGTATGAAAGGAGATTATGTTTATAAGTAAAATAAAATTGTGGTGAAGGCTTCAGTGTAGAGTTGGATGTTTGATTGTGAAGTTTCATAGTGTAGCAGGGGTGTAGGGGAGGAAGAGGGCAGCAACCCAGAACAGAACAGTAGCACCCACCCCACATAATGTTCTCTGTGAAAATCTCCACCTCTGCTCTGTTTTTTATTTACCCCATTAGGAAAAACATATTTGCACATCAAGTATGGCCTGAGGTTTGAAAACATACAGCTAAAGCTCACTAGGTTCACATATATGAACTCCTCTATTCTTTAATATGAACTCTGAAGACTTAAGATTGCTCTCCACAAGCATACACAGATCAAGACCACTCAATAAACTTCTGTTCTTCATAATTCGGCTCCATAGTGTCAGAGCATACTTCCTAAACTCTATGGGACGCTTCAGAAGCTGCGGGGAAATCCAACTATGACTTACCATCTTGTGCCTTTGCCTTTTCGTTATTGCTTTCAGTCTTTCTTGATGTTCCTTACTGGTGAGCGATGAGTATGGAGGCATAGTATCTGATAATACTACCCCTCTCCAGTCTTGGTATGTTCTTCCTATTGGGAAGATCACTGAAATTTACCATACATCAATGCCGTAATAATCAAGACAACACAACTTAGTAGCAAGATGTGTGTGGGCAAAACCACACCAAATGATGCAAACTGAGTAAAAGCATAACTAGACTTTTATTTTTAAAATATTTCCAGTCTTTCTGTCTGATGCTATAAGGAGGAGAATCTGTGGAAGATGAGCCACATGCCTCTGCCAGAGCTCTGAAAGAGGTCAATTTTCAGCAGGTAACATTTTTCCCATTACAGTTTTCATTGTAACACACCTGTGGATATTCTGTGACCTTCAGAGCTTCTAAAACAGACAGTGGATACTTTGGAATACATTTCTTCTGCCAGTCTGACACAACACGCACCCCCCCAAAAAAAACCCAACCACGTTCATATTCCCATCTTTATGCACCTCATCTGTTCGTTCTTGGCTGCTGAAGGCAAAATTGTTAAACCAACCCTAGGAATCCAGCATGGACATCAGCATTGACAACTGGCAAGTAAAAGGCAGTAGAGGGCTTTATGCAGCGTGAGTTATATCTATAGCTTCAGAAATGCTGAGCCCAGAAGCGTGAGCTGACCCAGGTTTCAATAGAATTAAACACCGATTAGAACCATTACTGGGAAAGACATCAGGTCCTATTCAAATGTTTTGTTATCCTAGCAGAACCTGACCATGTCACCACATAGCTTCCAAGTGTCCCGATTTCCCAGAGACAGTCCCGGAATTATGAAAATCGTCCCAGCTTATGATCTGATCCTGGAATGTCCCTATTTCCCCCATCAGTGCTGCCACCATCAAGTTCAGGGAAAAGGATGAGCCAACGCTTATCCCAAGCAGTGGTGGTGGTGACAGAGTTGGAGACAGCTGCGAGGGAGAATCCTATTGCCTCTCCGTGGCCTTTCCTTTTGCAAAAGGAGTCTTGACTAAAAAAAGAGAGAAAATGCTATGTGTGTCTATGTCTAATAATGGCCCTTTATAAAATATATTTATTGCTGCATGTTTTTCTTTTTGTAAATCTACCGGAGAATAAAATAAAATCGGGATTGAGGGGTGTGATGGGATGATGAGCTGCTTGTGCGTAAAATCGTAGTCCCTCAGAGTTTGTGCAACTCCACAAACCTCTGTGTGTGACAGAGCTCCTCAGACATGTCTGCTCTAATCACTTGCAGATTCCGACAGTGGTTGTTTTCGGAATCGTTTCCAGCATAAGAGCTCCTTAACGGAAACACGTCTTCTGGACTCACGGCGTGACAGTTTCCGGCGAGGCGTGGGTCTCCCTATGGGAGCTTCAGATACCTCCCCACTGTTCTCGCTGGAAGTGTCTCTGAGCCCTCCCACCTGCTCGCATTCCCTCAGAGATCCACTCCTCCCCCTGCTGGTTCCTGCTTCAGCTGTTGAGTCTCTCCCAGCCTCCCTGAGCCCCTCCACCACCTGTTCCTCCGATGGCAGTTCCCTGACATCCACCTCCCCTCCAGGGCCCCCCTCACCCCCTCCCGTTTCCTCTCCTCTGGGAGGTGAGGAGGTAAAACCCCGAAAAGAATCTGCTTCATCTTCAGACGTCTCGAACAATTCCCTCCATCGATCGCCGTCCTGGCTCGCTGAATCCTCCTCCTCCTCGGAATCTGTGAACCCCTCCAACTCCTCTTCTTCGTCGGTGGTGGCAAAGTATTCCCTCCGGAACCTCGCTACAGGCTGAGGTTTACGTGGGAACCTCTGATGAAAAGTTTCTATTAAAACCTTGTCATTGACATCCTCTGCCCTGACCCAGGTGTTTTCCGACTCCAGTTTCCCTTCCCACATTACCAAATACTCTACTTGATCTCCCTTCCACCTGGAATCGAGGATCTCCGCTACATGGTAGCTTTGTTCCCTTTCCTCCATTGCTGGTCCCCGAGTGACCCTCCCTTCTCTGTCCCCTTTATACAGTGACAGCAATGACCAGTGGAAAACTGGGTGCAGCTTCATGTGGTTCGGTAACCGGAGTTTGAAAGCCACTGGATTGACCTGTTGTGTGATTTCAAATGGGCCCAATCTTTTGGGTCTTAACTTCTTACAACCCCCTTTGAAGGGTAACCCTTGGGTTGACAGCCACACTTGGTCCCCCACCCTAATGGTTTCACCTTCTCTCCTGTGTTTGTCTGCCTGCCTCTTATATTCCTCCTTCGCCCTGTTTAAATTAAGTTGGAGCTGGCGATGGATCGCTTCCATTTCTTCTACGAACTGTTCGGCAGCTGGAACGCTCCATCTCTCCCCTTCCCCCCCCTGGGAAAGCCCTGTGATGGCACCCGTAATTAGCCCAAAAGGGGCTCATCCCCGTGGACACGTTCTCCGCATTGTTGTAGGCAAATTCCGCCAATGCCAACTTCTCCACCCAATCATTCTCTCTGTCATTAACATAACACCTCAAATATTGCTGGAGGATGCCATTGGCTCTTTCCGCCTGCCCATTGGTTTCAGGATGCCGGGCAGTCGAGAAATTAACCTCTACATGCAGTAAGCTCATGAGCTTCCTCCAGAACCTGGAAGTAAATTGTTTCCCTCGGTCTGAAACCACCCTCAAGGGGGCACCATGCAACCTAAACACATTTTCTACAAACAATTTAGCTGTTTCTTCTGCCGTGACTGCATGTGAGCAGGCTATAAAGTGTGCCATTTTGGTTAACAGGTCTACCACAACCATGATGGCTGTTTTCCCTCTGGACCTTGGCAGATCAGTCATGAAATCTATGGCCACTGCTTCCCATGGTCTTTCTGGTGTGGGTAGCGGTTCTAATAACCCTGCCGGTGCCCGCCTTTCCCCTTTGGCTCGCTGGCATTGGTCACAACTCCTCACATACTCCCGCACGTCTTCCCTGACCTTGGACCACCAAAATTCCCTGGTCACCAGCCACATGGTTCTGTGTTGCCCAAAATGCCCCGCTGTGGGGCTATCGTGCAGCTGCTTGAGTACCTTCCCCCTCAACTCTCCTTCAGGTATATATAACGCTCCCTTGTAGTACAACGCCCCGTTTCTCTCCTCAAAACCTCCGGGTTTATCTCCCTCCCTCCTGAGTCCCCTGAGTTTGTCCTGTGCGTATTCATCGTTCTCCGTTCCCTCTACC
Source organism: Podarcis vaucheri (assembly GCF_965113315.1). Taxonomy (NCBI): domain Eukaryota; kingdom Metazoa; phylum Chordata; class Lepidosauria; order Squamata; family Lacertidae; genus Podarcis; species Podarcis vaucheri. The sequence continues at coordinate 39,697,495 of NC_138767.1, forward strand.
AGTTCTCTTTGCCCCACCAATGCCGCCCCACACACCCAGCGGTCCTCTGGAATGACATGTCTCTCTTCGGGTGCTCCCTCCCCCTCCAAATATTCAGGTTTGCATGAGAGAGCGTCCGCCCTAACGTTCTCTGGGCCTGGCACATAACAAATCTCAAAGTTAAATCTGGAGAACTCCTGGGCCCATCTCAACTGCCGTTGGTTGAGCACTCGTGCCGTTCTCCAATACTCTAGGTTCTTGTGGTCAGTGCACACTTGCACCTTATGTTGTGCGCCAATTAGCAGGTGCCTCCATCTCCGAAAAGCCTCATGAATAGCAAGATGTTCTCGATCGTACACCGTGTAGTTCCTCTCGGATTTGTTCAGCTTTCGCGAAAAAAAAGCACACGGTCTCCACTCTGACTCCTCCTTCCCTGGCTGCAGAAGAAGCACCGCCCCTATGGCTCTGTCTGATGCGTCTGTTTCGACTCTCATCTTTTTTTGTAAATCCACATGCAGAAGTTGTTCTTCAGAGGCGAAGGCCCTTTTTAGCTCCTCAAAAGCTCGCTCCGCCTCCTCAGTCCAAACAAATTTCTTTTTACTGCTGAGACAGTCCGTTATGGGCGCCGTCAGGTGGGCAAAGTTTCGGATGAACTTACGGTAAAAGTTCCCAAACCCTAGGAACCTCTGCACATCCTTCTTTGTTTTGGGTGTTTTCCATTCCAGCACTGCCTGGACCTTGCCGGGATCCATAGCCAATCCCTTGTCTGACAGGCGGTACCCCAGGAACTCCACCTCCTTGGTATGAAACTGACACTTCTCCAGTTTCACCCACAGCCGGTTGGCTAGCAGCCTGCGCAACACTTCTCTGACGTCTCTCACATGCTGCTCCTCATTCTCAGAATACACCAACACGTCATCCAGGAAGGCCACACAATTCTTGTAAAGCAAAGGCCCTAGTACGTGGTTCATCAGCGATTGAAAGCACGCCGAGCCTGCTTGTAATCCAAATGGCATAACGAGATATTCAAATGCCCCCAAAGGGGTGAACATGGTGGTTTTCCATTCATCCCCTTTCCTTATACGTATCAGATTGTACGCCCCCCTTAGGTCCAGCTTGGTAAAAATCTTTCCCTTCCGCACCCTGTTCAAAATGTCATCTATTCTAGGCATGGGAAAGGCCAATGGTTCTGACACTGCGTTTAAGGCCCGAAAGTCACACACAAGTCTCGGCTTGTCCGTGTTTTTTTTATCCACAAAAAACACTGGACTACCTCCCACCGCTCTTGACTCTCTGATGAAACCCCTCTTCAGGTTCTTGTCAATGAACTCTCGTAGCTCCTGCATTTCTCTGTCTGACATGGCATACAACTTGCCTGCGGGGAGCTGCGCCCCAGGCAGTAAATTGATTTGACAATCAAAGGGTCTATGCGGGGGTAGTTGGTCAGCTTCCCTTTCGCTGAACACGTCGCTGAGATCTGCGTATTGTCGTGGTACCTTCACCTTCTCCGTTACTTCTGTCCCTGCTAGGGTAGCTTGGGCTCCTGCTGAACCCTTTCCCTCCTTGCAGTGTTCTAAGCAATGTGCGGAACCAAAGGAAACCACTCTCTGATGCCAGCCCACCAGTGGATCATGTAACGCCAGCCAGCTCATCCCCAAAATAATGGGAGCCCCTCCCAAGGTGGCCACATTAAACGCTATCAGTTCTGTGTGCCTTGCCACCTTCATTATCATTGGGACGGTCTGCAAGCTGACTTCCCCTCCCAACAGCTCCCTGCCATCGATCGTGGTCACCTGTAGGGGGTTGCTTAAAGGGATCGTCTGTATCTGGTGTTCAGCTGCAAACTCTTTGCTCATGAAATTGCAGGAGCTGCCTGAGTCCAACAGCGCCTTAATCTTCAGAGGGTATCCGTTTTGCAACTCTAGTGACACTTCTATCACTAGGGCAGGTTTGGGAGGTTCTGGCGTGGGCACTTTCACTACTCTTTGGCCTGGCTGCTGTGCCCCGACGGTGGCAGCCAGGCGTTGGCTTTTACTTGCTCCGATATCTCCTCCACTCCTCCCTCAACAGCTCCCACCATCCCTTGCCATTCCTTCCTCTGGGGGCAGACTCTGGCAAAGTGACCTGGCTGTTGGCAGAGATAGCATTTCCGGGCTCCTTTTCCCTCCTTCTTAGCCCCCTCACTGGGCTTTGAAACTGCGCGCGCGCGGGCTGTTCCGATTTCCATCGGCTCTGCCGGCGGGAAAGCTGGCTCAGGAATGTCTGGAATGCGGAACTCCTTCCAACGTTCCCCCTTACCTTCCTGCCTCTCCAAGGCTCTCGCCTCCTGGCGCGCTCCTATGGTCAGCGCAGATTTGGTCAGCTGATCCATAGAAACCGCCCTGGGGCTCCGGGACAGTTCGTCTTTCACAGCCGAAGAAAGACCTTCTTCAAATAGCATCTGAATGGGTGCCGCCGATAAGTCCCTCCCCAATCTGTGAACCAGCATGGTGAACTCAGTCCAGTACTCACGGACAGATCGGCTTCCCTGCTTGCAAGCCATTAGCTGTCTGCGCACCACTCCCTCCTCAATATCGCTGGAAAACATGAGATCCATTGCACGAAAGAACTTCATGGTGTCCTTTAGGACGTCATTATGCGTTGCCATCAGGGGTCTAACCCAGTCCCTCGCCCCTTTTTCAAGATGCCCAATCACAAAAGCCACTCGCGATTCCTCGTCAGGGAATTCATCAAACTGCACATTGAGGGCATATTGCATCTCTGTTCTAAAGGCATGGTAGTCCTTGGGGTCCCCCACAAACTTCTGCACCAATCCTGGTACCTTTCTGGTGAACTGGGTGGCTCTCCCCTTCTTGTCTGCATCCTGAGCCCTTCTCTCCTCAAGCCTCGCCGTCTGCAGCGCCAGTTGGATTTCCAACGCTCGGTACCTTTCTTCCAAGCTTGGACCAGCTCCAACCCCTGCTCCTTCGGTTCCGGCTGGGTCGCTCATGATGCCTTCTCCTGCACAGGCAGCTTACAGAGACTGTCGGAATGCTGTGATGGGATGATGAGCTGCTTGTGCGTAAAATCGTAGTCCCTCAGAGTTTGTGCAACTCCACAAACCTCTGTGTGTGACAGAGCTCCTCAGACATGTCTGCTCTAATCACTTGCAGATTCCGACAGTGGTTGTTTTCGGAATCGTTTCCAGCATAAGAGCTCCTTAACGGAAACACGTCTTCTGGACTCACGGCGTGACAGTTTCCGGCGAGGCGTGGGTCTCCCTATGGGAGCTTCAGATACCTCCCCACTGTTCTCGCTGGAAGTGTCTCTGAGCCCTCCCACCTGCTCGCATTCCCTCAGAGATCCACTCCTCCCCCTGCTGGTTCCTGCTTCAGCTGTTGAGTCTCTCCCAGCCTCCCTGAGCCCCTCCACCACCTGTTCCTCCGATGGCAGTTCCCTGACAAGGGGTTTTCACAGGATGGTGGAGGGTGTGTGTGCTGTGTCCCGTTGGTGTAGTGCTGGTGGACCAGGGGCCAAAGATGGCCCTTCAACTCTCTCTGTCTAGCCTTTAGGGCTCTCATCAACTATGCCCCTCTCCCCAGGCCACACCGCTCACCTGACCTGCTTTAATGCCCCCCTCTTTGAGTGTCTTTGAGTGTGTCCTTGAACTCTGGTAGTACTTCTTGCTTGCCTAGGTGAAGAAAACAGAAAGCTGTTTATGTGTAAACTGTTGTAAAATTAGGATTTGCTGCTCCACTCATCTTTGCCTCTGGCTTCACCTACCCTTGGCACATGGCCCTCAAAAGCTTGCCCAGAAGGGAATGTATACCCTGATCTGAAAATGGTTCCCCATACCTGCTCTACCAAAACCAGAAATTATAGGGTTGTGGCAGGCCCAGTTGGGTTGAATTACAAGGCCTGTATGCTTTACTATGTCAAAGCAACAACACAAGTGTCATTTTCTTGTGATGTTGTTAAAAAGATAAATACTATATCCTTATCTTGTCAGTGCCAGTCAAAAGCTCAACTGCAATCATTCCATACTTGTCTAATTCCCTTCCTCAAGTTAAACGCTTGCATGGTTATAACAGTAATCTAATCCTTCAGAGTGTTACTCCCGGCAAAGCAATAAAGAACTGGGAAGAACCAACCGATTTCAGCAGCACTATTCCTCGGTGACCATTTAATTCAAAATTTGTGTTATCTTTCCATAAAATCTCACAATAGTTTAATACCTTTTTAATTGGACATTTAGCGTTAATCTTTAGGCACTTACAAACAATTAAGTGCTGGAAGATAGAATTAGCAGCTACCAGTTTATCTGTATAATTAGAAAAATGAGGAGGGAGGATCTTATGTCAGTTCAAATCCTAATTATTTGAATAGTGGTGTCGTGAAGGGTTGATTTGGACAGTTTAGATTTCACCTAATCGAGTTTTCTAAAACGAAAGAATATAATTGAATAGATCAACATACTGTATTTCTAAATAACTTGTATACAGGGCTGAACTCATGTTCATTTTCTTTTGAACTGTAAATAAAGGAAAATAACTCCATATTTGCACAAACATGGCTATGATGTCAAATCACTAAGTCATTTATAAGAACCCAATACATTTCATGCATAAGTTTTTGCAAAACAGAGATCATCTATAACAAGGAAAACTTGATAAGCACTGGATCTAAGAAGCTACTAAATGTAACAGACTGCGAAAGTGAACAGAATTCCAAAAAGCATTGCAACTGATAATATAAGATGCAATATGGCTATCAATGGTATGGTAATGTGTCATGTTTTTAAATGGCATTTATTTCCAGGAGGACTGTGGTATCTGAGAAACAGGATTTTAGCTGAAGAAGTAAGAATCAAATTGTGAGCAGGAACATCCCTGGGTTCCACTTCCACATGGTGAATAAGGGGTAGCAACAGACCTGCAGAATTCAGCCCAGCTCTTGTCAGCAATGTAAGGGGACTAGAAGGCAGGTGGAGAGTTCAGAAGGAATTCCCTCCTTCTATCCCAGGGCCAGCAAATGTGATGCTATCCAGATGTTGCTGGACTACAGCTCACATAAATTCTGACCATTAACCATACTAGCTGGGGCTCATGGGAGTTGCAGTCCCTAACCAAGCCTTCTTTCAATTCTAGCAGCACATAAATGAACAGAGAAATTCAGTCAGTTGGGCTAGAGCAGAAGGGAAATAAATACGGAAGCACTCAGGCAAGGAGAGTTGTCTTCTAATTCCACGGAGCTTAAGAAGTTGGAAGGGAGAAGAAGCATAAACTGCATGCATTCCAAACACATGTTCTAGTGCCTGCTGTCAGTCCACCCAGGATGCCGTGCTTCCGCTATTATGGCTCATCACATGCACTGGGTGCGCAAAGCACAAGTTCTCATCTCAGGTCATGAAGCAAGTCAGCTAATTCCAACAGCACAGGCTGCACAAGGGCATTTGGCTGTGAATTCCAACAGCACAGGCTGTGCAGGTGCAATTGACTATATCGTACTCAGTATATGCCCCAACACTTCCTTCCCTTGTGCTATGCAGGCAACTTTATGATTACATTTCACCTCCTCCCCCCCAAAAAAGTGCTCTCTGTATGCCCTTTCAACACCTACTGCATTCCTTTTTTAACTGTTTTCCCTGTGAATTTACTGATATGCCACAAGTCCAGAATCACAGTCTGCATTCTCAGTTATATTGCACTTAATGTATGCCTAGAGGATTCATTTCCTTGTACCAGGCAGACAATCACACGACTGCATATCTGTTTTCTTTTGGCAGAGTACTCTGAATATCCTCAGAGTCTGCCTGTTCTGCCAGCATGCATGGCCAGCTACTGTCTGCAGGGTCTATTTCATTGCAAGGCATTTGTGATCTGGTTTGCTCAGTGTCTCCCAGCCCTTGCACAAGACATACTGTACAGGAAACATCATACAGTTTGACTTATTGAATGAGGAGTGCCAAACAAAGGTGGGGAGCATTTTCTTGGATTCTATATGATCTACTTAACTGTCACTATCTCAAAAGAGGCATTCTGTTTGTGTAAGAAAAAAGTAAGAAATCCTGTTCAAAGAAGGCACCTGCCAGTCATGAATTTGTGGAGTTCTTACATGAACAATTGTTGTATTTATTTCTTATAAATTTACTTATTTATGAATTTATTTCTTATAAATTGAGACATTCTTACAAACAAATGTTTTGAAATTAATTACAACAAGGTTAAGTACAACAAATAAATTAATTGCAACCTAATTGACTATAGATAGATGATTGATAGATAGATATATAGATATAGCTATCTTGCTTCCTGAATACATAATTGGGGCAGCTTTTTAATCAATCAAAATGTATTTCATTGCTTAGTCAACTAAATGTTGCAGCTGATAAACATACAAATGAGCATATTTCTGTCTATTCATTCACACACACACAAAGAAAACACCGGGCCCGCAAAGTTAAGAATTTTCAGAATTGTTTCATCTTAAAACCAGCCAATTTGTGCAAGACTCACAGTGGCAGTGAGCTATGGTACTAAAAAGGATCAACAGTTTACCAAAGTACAGCTCAATTTATCAAGCTAAAAACCAGTTACCATCAGCCTTAGAATTATTTATGCAATCCAGTGCACCACAAGCAGAGGAAAAGGAACAATCAAGTTATACCACCCTAAAGTGCATACAGAACGAACCATTCAAAATTGCAGGGAGCGGAGCCAAGACCTATTTTATAACAAAAGGGACAAATTATGTGCCAATTGAAGCAGTCAATCCAGTGCCATGATAAATTCCATCCTACTCATAGGTAGCTATATCTGTATCCGTTGAGCATGAAAAGAAAACCCACCCTGATCTGTCCAAGGAAATGTCAACAAGTGAAGTCAATTATACTAAAAGGAATGAGTCTCTACTGAGGCAGGACAGGTACCTTCCATCAGTTCATTTCAACAGAAGATTTCACTCCATTTCCATTTCGTTCCCTTAATTAGGCTGATACCATAATATCTGAGATACCTGCCAGAACAAGGACAAGTGCCAGCCTGCAATACCTCTAATGGCAAGTATTTCCTAACACTATAATTATTGAATGATTCTCATTTGGGGGGCCAAGCGACTAAGTGACCACGTTATGATAAACATGGCACTGCTGATAGGAATGGTTACTTTTAATAGCTCAACAACATATACCAACTTTTGCTCATTTCTTTATTTACAGGATTTATATCCTGCCCTTCATCAGAGGTAATCTTGAGGTGGGTGACAGCAATTTAAAATATGGCGGGGGAGCACTGGCATCCCGCACTGAATTCACATTGTTGTGATGAGGGGGGACACCTCTTCAGGTAATCAGGTCACAAGCCATTCAGAGTATTTTTATGTCAAGGTGAATGCTTTGAATTAGGTTCATTCATGGATAAACTGCCAGGGCAAGAGTTCAAGAACTAATGTTATGGGGGAGTGGAAATGCCATCAGAACTACCTGGAGTTTCCAAGCCATCTTCAAGAATAGCCACATGTACAGTGAGTTACACTGAATAATCCAATAGCTGCAGTGGCACATAAAAACCATTTCAAAATAAGCCTCAAGGAAATATAGATAATAAGTCTGGAGGAGATATAAATAGCATTAGAAGCAATCAGCAGCATCTGATTGTAAAGCTGGCTTCTGTTCATCAAAAAACAAATATTAACCCTTACCACACAACAAAGGCCCAGAACACCATAGAAACATAGAATCATAGAATCATAGAGTTGGAAGAGACCACAAGGGCCATCGAGTCCAACCCCCTGCCAAGCAGGAAACACCCTTCTGCCTTAGCCCACAGTCATGTTACTTTCCTTTGTGTACATTGAATATTAGCTGCTGGGAAAACAACAGCAGGGAATGGGCGACTGCACTTGTGTCCTGCTTGTAAATTTCCAATAGGCACCTGGTGGAGCACTATGGGAAACAGGATGCAGGACTAGATAGGCTTTGAGGCTGATCTTATGATCTTAGAGAACTATCGCCTCCATGTCCTGCATTTGGGATGCTCAGAAGCATCCAGCTGGCCACTGTAAGGAGGAGAAGGAGGCTGAACCAGGTGGACCTTTCCTCTGATCTAGCAGGTACTTCTTATTCTTTCTTTCTTTCTTTTTTCATTATTGGCCATCTATTACAGCAGAGAAACCAAATGAAGAATGGACTTTCCCCCTAACTCATTAACCTGACTCAGAGTATAGCATATTGATGATAAATGATGGCATTAATCTTAGAATATTAATTTCATCAAATTAATTTTAAAGCATTTGATTAATTTAGAATGGGTGCATCATTTTTATTCGCAGAGATGAAATATCCTTAAATGCACCAGTCAGTCAGCCTTATATTTTTAGCGAGTGGTGCTGTATCAAAGGTAAATCTTGTTTGTTTATTCTCTTCAAAATGTACCAGACAGACAGAACAGAGAAAAATAAAGCTTCTGAAAGATCACTCACAAAGGTTTGCTTTTCAGGGGTTGATATTACAAGCAATTAGCGTGACATTTAATAAATGACATTTCTAAGAACTGCTAGAGCTGACTTAACAGGCAAACAGAACAACCTTGTTTTGTTTCAAAAGGCAGTTGCATTGTAGCACATTTTATGCAAAACGTCTGTGCCAACTCATGTTTAAAACATTTATGTGGATGAAATATTTGGAATAAACAGGCTTTGTATACATCCAAATTACGGTGTTCTCTACTTAGTGAAAGTGTTGAAGAGATGACTTGCCATAAAACAGGAAATGTATTTCCATATCCAAATTAATTTGTATGCATTTACTGCAAATAACTGGGCTCACTGAGCAATAACAAATTGATCCTTACTTAAATTAATGCAGTTTTTTCAAAGCATAAGTCAAGTAATGAAAAGAGACACAATTTTCTTACATAAAGATGTAAAGATGTAATTAATAAAGATAGAATATTTAGTTACACTGTGGGAAGTGTGATGAGAAATGTTGCTTCACACCAAAAATATGAAGAGCATTGTATCATTTGGGATAATGTGGATTTGCTGATACAGTTAACTTGTGGATCTTCAACTGTTGAGGATCTGACAAGTGGATTAAATCACACACACCAAGATGATGGCTGTCATTCCTCCTGTTCAGCACCAAGAATGACCAAGCTCAGAACTATCTCCAGACTTCTAAGAGGACTATGTGTATTTTGTGACACAAATGCTTCAGTGGGAACCATCTAGAGCAGGGGTTGTCAACCTGGTCCCTACACTACAGCCTACTAGTGGGTGTTTCAGGATTCTATGTGGGCAGTAGGGGGTTCTATGGCACAAGCTGAATCCTCCTTCCATCGAGCACTGGTGGGCAGTAAGAAAATTTTACCATCAAGAAAGATGCAATAGGGAGCGGTAGGTATAAAATGGTTGACTACCCCTGATCTAGAGGAAAGGGCTTTCCAATTACAGAATGCATGTGGTCAGATGTAGTCTTGCATACAAATAAATGCAAGTGGTGGCAGGTTCACACTGGGACCATTAGGAGAGAAGGTCCAAGCATCAGGTGGAGCCAGAGCCAATGACAGGAAGAGCCAACTGATTCGAGTTTTGTTATCATCCTCCTGCCTGCTAGGCTCTGCAGGCACATCCCAGAGATTGAGGAAGAAGAAGCTGACAGGCAGGGACACCCCCTGGATAGAGTGTAAAGTGTTAGGATATTCCATTCCACTTTAAGGAACAGGCATGATTGTTGTGTGTCACATGTCTGTTTACACTCCAGCACAGTATGCTGGGAACTTCCGTTTTGTGTATAGCTTTTGCTTATGCTGATTTTTTGCTTTGGACACAAAGGAGATCAGACATGTTTCCTTTTGTCCTGATGTACACTGAATAAACTGCTTGTAAATAGCCTCTCCTGCCACTTCTGTTTGAGCAGCGTTTACTCTGATGAGTAGCGTGCCCTAGCTTCTGAAGCTCAGGTCGCAGATTCATGCTGCACCAAGAACTGGAGTTTGCCCGGCACACCGTCCAGTGGGCTGGGGCCAGCTGGGGGCCTGCCAATTGCCCCGGTTTCCTTGGTTGCATGCCAACATAAAGAAGGCAAGCAGGCAGGTGAGGGTCTGGCTGAGCGCATACCTGTTAGTAGGTCCATTTGCTTCCACTGCATACAAAATCAACATGAAGCTGCATAAACAGGATAAAACCATTACCTAGCTCTGCCACACGAAGGCTAGCATGGTTCGTACATTTTGATTGCACCAAAAAAGCATTGCAAAGGAGTGGCATGAGAGAGTAGCCTCCACTGTATGGACCCAGACTTCTGTGGGGGCACCACATTACATAGATACCTGATTTGCATTATTCTTTCCTTCCCAGAAAAGATGAAGACCATGTGAATAAGGGCTCCCTTGCAATTGGGTGCACATTCAAGCTTGGGTCACACTGGAGGCTAATGGATATGTGGTCCATGCTATTTCAGCTTCGCCTCCAGCTGAATGAGGGCAATCATGCTCTGTACCTGAACGGCAAAACAAAAATGTTGCTCATCTTCTTGCCAGTTTTTCCAGTCCTAACTTTTCACCAGCTACACAAACTAGGAGATGAGAAACTGTAGCAAACTTGAGAGATCTGGCCACTGGTGTGCATAGAGACAGAGACAAGATAATATATAGGAAGACATGCCCATGAGCATTTTCAAATCTGGGAAGAAGTATGTAAGAGTAAAGCAAGCAGCTGAGGATTGATGAAGGAAGATCTGGTATAATCTATAAAATAGCAACTACTGTTTGGTCGTCAATGGGCAGAAGTAAAGTTAAAATACTTCCCTTTTTTGAAGAAAAATCATAGTTTAGATAACAAACCTCAATAAAGTATGGGTAATAGCCATACTCAGAGTAAGTTCATTGAAACCAATGGACAAACTCATAGATCCATTGAAATGGACCTGAGTCCATTTATTTCAAAGGGGCAGCTCTGAATATGGCTAACATTAGGTGTCACACTGTATTCAGAAATATTGGTGTGTGTGTGTGTGTGTGTGTGTGTGTGTGTGTGTGTGTGTGTGTCTTTATCTATACACACAAACATGAAACTTTCAAAATGTATTTCAACAAAAAACCCTTTCCCTATGGTCATTATCCATAACTCATTCCTTCAAAAATATGTCACTTCCACCCCTAGGTAGAAATAGTCTTAAATGTACAAATGCGGTATAACATTTTTACAGTAACTGGCAATTATTTAAAATGAAATGAAACTGCTAAATAACAATAAAGATTTACCCTTCTGAAGTTTTGGAATCCAGGCAGTCTGATTTTGTTCATTTGAGGATAATCCAAGCAAATTGCCACGGCTGCTTAAATACAAAAACAAACATGCACAAAACAAACAGCCATTATTTCTTTTTTTCTTTTTTATCTTTCTACTTAAATAACTTATGTACAATTTTTTTATTTTTTTTTTAAGGAACAGAGCAGTGTGTTTTGTAGAAACAGTGGTACAAGTACATGCCTTTTATATAATCTCAAAAATCGAAACATTTCATGAACAGTGAGGAATTGCTTGGAAAAGCATGTGCCCTGCAACCACTTTCAGTGCTCTAATGGAATTGAAAGGCAAGCAATACATTTTAAAAATAAAATAAAAATAAATAAAACTTGGTATTGATTTTTGCAAACATACTGTGTTCCGAGTCTGAACTGTGGTTTATGCTCGGAAATAAAGTTTAATAGCATCTGTCCATTCTCTAGCTATCTGTAATGCAGATAACTCTACAAGAAGGAAAGCCGTCTGAGCCGTCGTTGACATTCCCTTCTGTACAAGTGGGTGGAATTGGGCTAAGCCCCATAACCAGCACAATGCCAATCTGCTTTGTGATCTGTTCCAGAAACAGCACATCAACACTTTCCCATTTGCTTAGGATTGAAGGCAAAAGCCACCGTTGAAACATGGCAGCAACTTCACATGAAAATGCTGTCTGGGTGGGGAGGGGAAAAGCTAAATGTCAAACTAAAGCACTTATGTTTTCATGAAATATTAATTTTTCATTCAGATTTTCTTGAGACTGAAGTGTGTGAGGTGTCATGCAGGGCATAATGAGAAAGGAAGGAAGGAAAGTTTTCAGAGACTATCTTCTCTGGAATCAGTTATAAGGTGCTAGTTTATTTTATTATAATATTCTTATATGTCCTGGGCAGAACCCACCCAAAATTAAATACTACCAATTTGAGTTAAATAAATAATAATTATTATTATTATTTTAATTTATATAACACCCTTTGTCAAAACATCCCAGGGCAGTGTAAAACCTTAAAAACACATAACAGAATATCAATGATAAAAACATAATAAAAGCAAAGTTAAAAGCATACAGACAGATGGCCTAATAATAAAACAATCATTGTAATAACAGTCCTGTCCCCAACACTTTTACAGAGCACTTTTGTCTCAAAGTCGTTTACAACCATGCAAAAATGTAAATGGATAAAATCCAACAGTAAAACCAGTTGAAACAATTAAAATATCCAGTTCCATCCTAGGAACATAAAAGCCTGAGCTTGGGAGTCCTGCTTACTGCTTATTGCATTAATTTAGCTCCATCAGCAATTAAGCCTTTAACTCTAAAGAATAAAATCCAATAACCTAGATTAGCCCCCAAGAGCCGTGATGAAAAAGTGGGTCTTTAAATGGACCTTAAAGTTAGCAAGGTAAGCCTGATCTCACTTGGAATCAAATTCTCTAATTGTGGGGCTGCTACTGAAAAGGCCTTGTTCTAGGTGCTCACCAACCTGATTGTTTTTACAGGGAGGCATTTCAACAGGGTCTTCAAATTAGATATTATGATATGGCCAGACTGACAGTGCAGACAGCCCTTAAGATAACCAGGTCTCAAACCATTTAGGGCTTTAAAAGTCATAACCAGCACTTTGTACTTGGCCAGAAAATGTAACTGGTGAGATAGTGGTGTAATTTGTTCCATCTGCCTGGCCCCTGTAGTAGTTGGGTGGCTTCATTCAATCAGAATAATTCCCCATTGGACCTTTGGATCTAATTCTGAGAAAACATGCATAGAATTGGGCTGTAAGAAAATCATCAAAGCTGACAAATTCAAACAGACATTCTTACGGATGGAAAAGATGTATTTATGAGTTAATTTTAAACTGGATGTGTGAATTGGCTTTATACAAATTACACCAACTTGAGCAAAAAGAATCAATGCAAGCATACAGAAAAGAAATTGTATACAAGTTATAATTTTGTTATCCTTTGAGTATGTATGTGAAACTGCCAAAAGCCTATATGCACAACTACACTGTTCACTGTGATCATTCATTTGCACAGTATTCTTTTCAAGAGAATATAATTATCCCACAAAGCAGAAGTGAAGAATGCAAAAATGCATTCATCTCTCTATATTCCAACATTTATTTTTCAAAAGAGACTTTCAGAATTTCTAGAATACACCATTTTATTGTCAGTCAGTATTAGACATTAATAAAGAGATGTTAGAAGCAACATGGCTCAACTGGGAGTTGTTGTTTTTTTAAAAAAAATGATAATCATGACAGAATGTTTGGAGTTCATTAAACTGTTGAAAGATTAGCAGTTCAAAACACCCTCCAAAACTCTGCATAAGTAGAAATAAATTGCAGTACCTCTATGACATTTCAAATTATGGAACAAAGGTTCTGAGATGACCCCCATGTGTGAGATCACAAGCAGAAACAGCAGCTTTAAAGCAAATCGCTGGTTGCCTATGGCAATATAACTTCATTGGATGAAACTATGCAGCGGCTTGTTGTATCATAGGGCGGCGCTGCTGATTGACAGCAGCAGCATTAGAGCTGTCTTAGCATCATCATAAGTAGTGGTTACCAGCATGAGCTATGTGTCACAGCTGAAATATTTACACAGCTATAAATTTACTGTGTACTCTCAGTAAAGACTATACAATTTCCCTCCCTCCCCCGAAATATGGGGTTACAAAACTCAAATGGCTAGGCAATAACCATTTGCAAATAATATTTGCCTATCTTAAATCATTGTGACAATGAGGCAACGGACTCTGAACATTTAGGAATTGAGTTATTTTCATACCAAGGCTGTGATTCTATATTTACTCGAATGGGAGGAGGTCCAATTGCGCTCAATGGGCCTTATTTCTGACTAGACTTCCAAGTTTGCACTGCATGTGTTATTGCTGTCATAAATATCATTGGGCCAATAATGTCAGGAGGAAAAGTGGAAAGCATTTGTTCAACTGGGATACAACATCCACATGTAGATGTAGAGCACTAAGAACACAGTGTTTTGAACACGTTTTTTCTAAAATGTGTCCCCTTCCTGTCCTGTCCTGCCCTGCCTTGCCACTGCGTCCCTGGCCCCCTCACTAAATGGCCACCTGGCCAATGTTGGAGAGTATGTGCAGGCAGGCAGCGCAACCTGTCCTCATGAATCCTCTGAGCCCTCCAGTGAGGGCTGGGCTGGGGCAGCAGGTTTTGTTCACTGCCCCACCTTTGGTCCCACCCAGCTCATGTGCTTGTACGCCCCGGGCACCAGCAAAGGATGCAACACCACTGACTGTCTCTCTCTGCTCCTGCATGCTGAGTAACTGCCTATGTGCATCTCTGTGTTGCAAGCTCTCTCATCTACATCTATGCACACAGGTAAGTAGTCAAATTACAGCTTTTCTGTTGAGTCTAATACCTGTGATCTAGTCACAAGGCTTAGTTACAAGATAGCCTACCATACCCAGTGAAAATTTACTTGCTATGTGCCTAAAGCTTATTTTACAATACAATGCAATTAAATACAGCATTTATGTACAATTAAACTTGTAGATTTGACAGGCCCGCTGACTTCAAGGGGACTTCTGATATATAGAATTGAGCTGTTAAATAATTAAATGAACACATTCACCATCAGAATAGTTTCATTTAAATTATGGATACATAGCAAGTGAGGTTTCCTTTTCTAAATTGTAGTAGAATTCTGTTGTCAGAAAATTGAAAAGTTGCATTGGTTATATAAAATTGTAATGGATGTAATTGTATGTTGGAAGTTGCCCAGAGTGGCTGGGGAGACCCAACCAGATGGGCAGGGTATAAATAAATAAATAAATAAATAAATAATTATTAGCCTGACTTAAAGCACAATAAGAGCTCAAGATTATTCTTTGTACCCTGTCAAAACGAATTGCAGTAGAGATAAATATGAATTGCTATTCCAACCATTTCAATACATTACCCAAGGGATAGCTTTTGTTTATCTTTCTCACGTTCCATGGCTCTACTCAGTGATCCAACCTCGGTAAATACATCACTTAGCCACATTTTCTCTATCAAAAGTAGAAAGGGGAAATGTTTTTTAAAAATTAATTAACAATAATAGGAGAGTTGCACCAAAAGTAGTAGCTGATATTGTTATTCCAAGTTGGAAAGCATTTAATACATTTCAGAAAGAAGCTACTGACATAAGAACAAACTGCCAACTCAGGCAATTCACATATGTAGATGTACAATTAATTATGGATTCAGACAACTAGTCAAGTAGGTCACACACACACACACACACACACAATTTCTTTATTATATATTTGTAAAGCAAAACATTTTTTAATGTAAACAGCTTCAGAAGCTGGGCTTACAAGGGATGTATGCACAAAATTCTTGTTTTTAAATATGCAAGACCGTGGAAAAAAATTTTTGGAGACTTCAACAACATGCATACGTGAAAAGAACTCCTTCTGTTCTCTTCCCACACAGAGAGGAAAGAATTCTGGATGGAAAATTACACCAAAACTACCATGAACTTCTGTTTCATTATATTTATGGCATTCACTGAAAATGAAGTTACCATATACCCAAGCCACATCAAAAATGTGTATTACAGTATTTGAATACTCCTTGAAAGGGGCATTGCAATTCAACATTGCCCATGTTGACTCAGAAGTCAGCCCCACTTAGTTCAACAGGGTTAGTTGCCCAGTAATTGTGTAGTGTGCACCTTATCCTGACGTTCTTGCATATAAAGCACTCCTGTTTTTGTCAAAGACTCCAGACAAAAATTATTCTATTCTTCTACAGGACAGCCTGTTTGTACTTGAAAGGGAAGCTAATTGCTTCTATAAATGCATGTTACAAACCATTACCATAAAGGGCAGAGTGCCACAGATGCCATTCCTATGTCCACTATGGGCTGCACTCATAATCCCTGCCTGTCATTGTGTTTTTGTTTAAGTCTCAGCTGCCTTGCAAAAGGAATGCTGAAATTTCTGAGGTGAAGAAATGGCGGAAAAGTGGAGGCAATGCTGGCCAGAAGGACAGATGAGAGAGAGGCGAATGAAGCCGAGTTGGCCACAGTCATTAATTAAGAAGAGCCATCCAGCTACCAGCTGAGTATTACATTTGATGCTCCTGATGAAGTAGACACTATTCCATGAAAGCTTGTGCTATAATCAATTTGTTGGTCTTTAAGGTGCACAAGACTCTTTCTTGTTTTCAATTCTGCAATTAGGGGACTGCTGCTGAAAAGGTTCTACACAGCATATTACATATGCAGACATGGAAATTAACTTTTTGGATTACTTTGCATCAACCAAAGATAAAGATTTATGAATGAAAGGTGTTTGTAGAAATCTAACTATAATGTATATGTCCCAATTAAAATACTTGGATATAAACATTCCATTTGTAAATACATCAGTTTACAACTAAAATCCTTTGGTCATTTCACAACCTCTAAAACAAGATTTTTTAACAGGTGCATACAGACTCAATAAAAGTATAACAATCTTTGAGCATTAAAAAACCCCTGAGAATTTCTCAGAGCTCAACTTTTATACACAAACACACATATATACACACACATAAATAAATTAAAAGGATTTTACTTTTTGAAATATAAAGACAGCATGGAGAGAAGTAAGAGCAGAAAGGCCTCTGTGGAATATGGTTGTGTCAGCTTTTCTTCTCAGTTCTGTATTTGAGTTTCAAGAATTATGCATACTCTACGAAAAAATGTCTGTACAAACACACATACCCTTTCTCAACTATTCATAGCCAGCCTTTTTCATTTTGTCATATAGATTTCCTGTTTCCACACCTGTGGCTTGCTGGGGTAGACATCAATTGAGCTGCTCACATGTAGAGCAAGAAGATAAAAAATGTCTCTCTTTGACCTAAAGCTCTAATATATTTTTAATACACCATGAAGAGAAAAAGGCTTTATTGTCTTTTTAAACTCCACCCATTCCTGACAAGTATTTTTCACATATCTTTCTCCATGCCATTTGGGTTGGCTACACCAACTTTTCTCTTTTGTTAATCAGGCACACTAGGGCAAATGACCTGACAAAGGCCATATCTAGTTTGGCCCTTTGTCCTATTGAGTTCAGGGAATTACTCCTGAGTAAAAACATTTAAGGATGGGCTACAAGCCATAAACAAGCTATGGAAAATAAAGTCTCATAATATATCAGGGAATCCCTCAAAATAAATTCTGAGCTGCTGGAAGGAACCGTGAAGTCACTTGTTATGAATAGGAGTCTGCCTAAAGGTAGGGCCAGCTTTGAGGTAAAGCGAGGTGGTCACCTCAGGCAGTACCTCATGATTTGGGGTGTCATGAAAAAGCAACAAATTATTAATGATTTATCATTCTTGTATTTTTTTCTTCCAGGAAATTGGGCTTGTGGGAATTTCTTCATCAGCATAGCTTGACCAGCCTTAGGTTCATTTCTAAATGAATAAAAAATAACAAAAGTACCATATGTTTGCAGTGAGCTCCCCTTCTAAAGAAAGTTAAGCCTGAGTTAGTGCTGTCTGGGGCACTCATGTGCACCAACAACACATACAAACATACAGATATAGAATTGTTAAATAGGGTAGAAATAGTGTGATGACCACCTTTGAGGCATATATGAACAGTTGCAGCAAATGAAGTCAATGCTATTGACTTTCACTGAGGTTTGAATTCAGCCTGGCTGAATTATCTCACAGTAGGAAGAACATCAAAACTTGGTCAAGAGTGGTATGTCATTCTATATGAAACCATATTAAGTATATTCACAAATATATATCTCACCTTTTCCCCATCCATACTCCATCTTCGTAGGACAGGATTTTATACCGCTCAGAGACCTCCATGTTTCAGAGTGTGGTCTTAATGGCAACATGTCTAATATTTCTTCCAGAGAGGTCTTGTTAAGAGTTTTTGCTGACTGGGTGCGTTTAGTGCCCACATAAGATGATAATTTAGGTGGTGCACTAGTAGCTCTTTCTGACTCCCCAAGGATTTTGCTATGAAAATTCTGGTCACTCATATTTTCTGTGGGCTCCTCGAGGATATCGCTAAGAATCAGGTGCATCGCCATGTTTTCTGTTGACAAAACAAATGAGTAACACCATCACCAATTTTAGTCTGAAATCATCCCTCTTGCTCTGTGCTACTTTCAAAGCCATTACTCTTCAAAAGTTTAAGTATGGAACAGTTTTATTTAGCTATAAAACAGAAAAAAGGGAGGGGGAGAGACATTCAGAGTTAAGCCACACATTTGGCTCTCAATTTCCTGGCAGCCAATGAAAACAAAGAAACATACAAGATAACATAGTTTCCTTGTCCAACAGTAAGAAGCACACAAGCACATTTGATGTAACAACAAAAATTTCAACTGTTGCAAAAGTACATGGTGCTTTGAATTACCTCCTACATGCTTTGAAAGAAAAGAGTGCAAGCATCTTCTCTCTTAACTTTCATCCAATTTTGTAGGGTACAGTGGTACCTCGGGTTACATACGCTTCAGGTTACATACGCTTCAGGTTACAGACTCCACTAACCCAGAAATAGTACCTCGGGTTAAGAACTTTGCTTCAGGATGAGAACAGAAATTGTGTGGCGGCGGCAGCAGCAGGAGACCCCATTAGCTAAAGTGGTGCTTCAGGTTAAGAACAGTTTCAGGTTAAGAACGGACCTCCAAAACGAATTAAGTACTTAACCTAAGGTACCATTGTATTTGTGAGCCCATGCACTAAACCCTGTCCCTGGACGCCCCCCCCCCCCCGAAATGAGACATGACAACAATATATGGGTTTTAATTAGGCCACAACTTCGTTGAAATTCAGGTGTAGGAACCTTGGCATAGGCCTTGGAAGGTATCCATGTTCAATAGAAATGTTCCATACAAATCTCAGTCACATCCATTGAGGACACATATTATCTTATAGACTACCATTACATGATTTGCAATAACCTTGGATTGCTTAATCAGCTCTGTGTACACTTTGGAATCTACATGTGTAAGAAGCAAAGGTCATTAATCTTCATTAACAATAATGCTAGTGTCTGTGGGCTATAAATACCTATGTGATGTATTAGGTTTCCTTCTGCATGCTTATTTTACATCTTTATTCATCTGTCCTAGTTTAATAATTATATGTTAAAAATAAATTATAACTTTACACAGATACAGAAAGGGAAAAAATTGAATAAGTATTCATCATTTCCCTTTCCAAGTTCTTTCTTTCAAATATATTAATTACATTGGTTATGTACAGATCTAGTAAGTCTTTATAATTGTTGGAGACACAGAGAAACTACATTAAAATACCCCACTACAAGAGTAGCCATAGTTTCTCCTGAATTCAGCACTTCAGAAGATTGGGAGGAACCTTACGGATGCAATCTGAAATCTTATATTGAGAAGACTGAACATTATCTGCCTACAGTATGAAAGAGTATTTTATTGTTTCCACTGGTGTCTCTTCACCACAAAAACCTGCTTTTACACCACTGACTTTCCATGTCGTCATCTTTTAATCATGGGTACTCTGCCAACATTTCAATTTTGAGCAGGGCACTGCCTAAACCAAGGATGGGGACCTGTGGCCCATCAGCTCTAACTAGCATGTTCAATGGTCAGAAATGATGGGAGTTGTAGTCCAACAACATCTGGAGAACCACAGTTTCCCATCTCTGGTTTAAACTCTATTCCTTACTATAAACTCAGAGATATGACATATGGGTTGGATCTAGATTTATTCTTGCTTAAACTGGACCTGCCAAAATAAATGGCAATTAAATTATGGCTAAGGCTGTACTCTTAACCCCACTCACCTGCAATTAATTCAATAGGACTTACTTCTGAGTAGAAATGGTTAAGATTATGCAGCAAGTAAATCATATCTTAAGGCAATATCTTTGCCATTGAGCACTACAGTGCTGTCTGATGTCACATTTTTATAACACACTTATAATGTTATAATTTCAGCTGTGTAGCTGAGTCCCTAATCTTAGCATGATTAAGTCTGGAACCAACCCTATATTTTTATCTCAGAGGCAGGTGGGTTTGTAGCAGTCATATTTCATTTTTCCTAAACTTTATATTAGTCATCTTTCACTGTTTCTTAATTTTATTTTCCACAGGAAAATAAAGAACTGGAAAATGTTCAGAATAAAATCCTGCTCAGAGGTAAGTCCCATTGCGTTTTCCCAGGTCATTGGGATTTGGATTACAGTCTGAGAGTGCATTCCTATGCCCACTTTTTGTTGTTGTTTAGTCGTTTAGTCGTGTCCGACTCTTCGTGACCCCATGGACCAGAGCACGCCAGGCTTATTATTATTATTATTATTATGCCCACTTACCTGGGAATAAACTTCACTGAAATCCAAAGGACTTACTTCTGAGCAGACATACGTAAGATTGCACTGTAAGTAATTAAACTGAAGTAGACCAGCAAGAGCAATCAGTTGCAATTACATTATTGATTTTTTTTCATTCTGAAAACACCACAGCTATGAGTCAACAGTTGACAAATTGGAATTTTGAGTATTTCTTGTCTCCATTATTTTTCTTGTAATAATCTTTACTGTAGAGGTTAATTTGTCAAAAGCTATTAAGCTGGGCAGGCAACCTGCAGCCCTCCGGATGTTGCTTGACTACAACTTCCATCATTCCTGACCAGTAGTTATACTGGCTGGACTGATGGGAGCCGGAGTCAAACAATAACTGGAGAGCCACAGGTTCCCACCACTGATATACAGGGTGTAGTCAAGAGGGATAACAAGAAGGAAAATGTGTCCAAAAGTGGATAAACATACACATTCTATTTATCAGTCTAAGCTATGGTGTTAGCCATTTAAAACACACTTGTTTTAATATGAACAAAGACAGCACTGTCAGCTTGTCTGAAATACAGGCAACCTATAGAAAATATCTGATTAGATTTAAACCCTCCCGTGTGATCTTTTGTATTCCCATTTTGGCAAAACAGAATTTGCAAGGCCTAATTTGAAAAATTCAAAAGCAAAGATGCCTGGTGTAAGTCTTCAGCATCTTGGCAGAGCTCTCCTAGTTTCTTGAAACAGGAGCTGGTTGCGGCACAGCTACTGTTGTTTGTCGCAAGTCAGGTTTGATTCTGTTTTCTTTTTATTTCACCAAATAAGAAACATATGCTTCACAAACTTGATTGCTTTCTCAATTCTTCTAATAATTTGTAAAGTAACAATAGGTTTAACTCGGCTGTATAGTTACACTTTTCCTTACCTGTTCTTCCCTTTCCTGACCAATACCGAAAATAATTACTTCTTCCAAGTTCACCTTATGTGGAGTATGGCATACTGCAACATGGCAATGCCTATATTGTAATCTGAAAATGAAGGAGAATAGATTAGAATTATTCCTTTTTATGCTCGTCAGAACACAGATCTTTAAGATTTAATGACAAATTTCCTTCTGCATTTGAAGTGTCAAGGTTAACCATGGAAAATAGTCTTGAGCACAATTACCTTTGTACTCTAGGCTAGAAAGTAGGTCAGTTTTCATCAGCTGATAATAGATGAAACTATGTTTTTTGGGGCAGGGGGTGTTGCCCAGTAATTGCAAATTATGATAAAACAGCCCAGTGGTTTGACACCCTCAATCAGTTTTGGTTCACCTGCATATTCAATAGCTGTCATAAATTTTCATTTCACCAATCCCTTTCTCTAGAAAATGCCTCACTAACATTTGCATGCATTTGTTCTGGTGTAATACTAACAAAAAGGCTTTCAGGCAAATATTTGGAAGCTTGGAAAAGAGCCATGATCCTGCCCAACCTCAACTGTAGCCACCAAGAGAGAGAGAGAGAGAGAGAGAGAGAGAGAGAGAGAGAGTGTGTGTACTCTGACAGCTGAGGTACAGGTACATACTAGAAACTCCAGATCTGACCAGCTATCTCTCCCCACATTTTTAATGGGGAACAGCTAAAGTACCATGTCAATTTGCTCCTCAAATTTCTCTTGTTAAGGCAGCTTTGCCTTTCATTTTCATTTTTTATAGAAGGTGGAGGGAGCTGTCCAAGGGAGCAGGCATTTGACCAACATTTTAAAAATAGATTAATCAATTTATTAAAACCTTTGTTGCTGTATTAGTGGTGCTCCAACTGTAATCACTGGAAGCAATGTTCTGTCAGTTGGACTGATAAATTTGATTCTGGTATATGGAAGGTTTGGTTTCCTTCTTTAAAAAAAGAATAGGTCTTGATTATTAAGTTATCTTTCACTTCCTTCTTGAAAAGGCACATATTGAGGGCCTTTTCGGTAATATGTGAGTGTATTTAAGTTTAATTTGGTGAAAGATAGATGATCAATCAATTAAACATTTTTTGTTTTATGTGGATATTGCAAAAGGCTCTCGTTCATGGAAAGAGAACACAATTCCATTTCCCCCCTGAATAAATCAGCATTCTCACTACCTTCAATGCCCAGTGTTATTGGCCCATAGGATGATTTTCTACCAGATCAAAGGAACACACTGCTCAACTGAAGTGTAGTAAAGTTCCTGTCATCATGAATAAAATTGGTTTTTAAGAGATTGATTGTCACTAATAACTTTGCTTTGAGAGAATCCGCATCCTAAGTGTCACTAAGGGAAATGATGACAGGCTTTGGGGGAACTGGGGATAACGTGTGTTTTTAGAGCAGGGATTCAGAAAATGAATACTTAGAATAACTTCTGCTCTTGTTGACACATTTTCACAGATCATAGCAATGAGGAAAGAAGAGTTTGTTTCCTTCAGACATACCCAAATCCCAGT
Organism: Podarcis vaucheri; assembly: GCF_965113315.1. Lineage (NCBI taxonomy): Eukaryota > Metazoa > Chordata > Lepidosauria > Squamata > Lacertidae > Podarcis > Podarcis vaucheri. The sequence goes on from NC_138767.1 coordinate 39,720,501, forward strand.
GCAATCAAGTCATGTTGAATGATATCACAGCCTATTGCTGGAAATTCAGTTCCTATTATTGAATTATAATCCCCCTTCGAGGCCTCAATCAAAACTGAGGATTTTTTTGTATTAAGTACATGACATATCTGACACGCAAAGTATAATGGCATCCACTTACCAAACACCCCTTCTTCTCAAGGGGCTGACATTATGTTATGTTATCACAAATCCACAAAACATGCAAGAGACCACTTATTTAAGAACAGAGAGTTCAGAATTCTACAGAGCTGAGAACATAGCATGAATACACTTTATTTATAGGATATTGTAGATCAAAACAGCATTTTTGGAGATATAAAATACATTATGAATTAACTGCAGTTGCCTCTTCACCGTACCAGTAGATCAAATGTAGGGACATTTTAGAAAAGTAAAGATGAAAATAAAAATCTTATTATTAGGTTGCAGGCAGGTTGCTTTTTTGTTTTTAAGACTGATTATAACTAATTAGAACAGGGTTACAGTAGGAGCTCTGGGTGGGCAGTGGCGTAGCGTGGGGGGTGCAGGGGGGGCCGGCCGCACCGGGCGCAACATCTGGGGTTAGGGCAAATCCACGGGTTAGGGGGCGCAAATCCACGGGTTAGGGGGCGCAAATACACGGGTTAGGGGGCGCAAATTACTTGCCTTGCCCCGGGTGCTGACAACCCACGCTACGGCACTGTGGGTGGGTGCCCTTAAGATTTTGGAACAGTTCATACTTGCATGTAAAATACTTGATTTCTCATCACTTGATTGCTCAGTTCTTAAGTTCATTCTTTCTCTCCATGTAGACATGTGGCAGGAGAGCAGGATCATGCACACTGGTTCTCCCTGCCTCAACGTTTACATGTTCAGCAGATGTGTAAGAATGACTCAGTGCGTGTAGACTTGTCAACAAGCCAACAGTAAATCACACTGTGTAACTTAGAGTTAACTCTTTATCAGCAAAAACAAGATGTGCATAGGAGTGTCAGGCCTAATGAGCACAGCAACTCCTCATGTCCAGTAGGTCTTTGCCCCATGAAGCAGTTGCTGAGTCTGAAGGTCCCCAACTTTCCATAGCTGCCTAAGTCCCCTCCTCTCCAGGGTTTTTCCCCAAACAATCAGAGACTATGTCTGGGTGTACTAATCTCTCCTGTGCCCTTTTCATGCCTCTTCTGGCTCTGGGAGACAAGCGGTGGGTGGGTGGGGGGGAGCCTGTTGCAGCAGGAGGGGGAGACATCCCTGACTCTTCACCAGCCTAACTCGTCTCTGCCTCTTGGCCTCTCTCCTCTCCTGCTTCAGTTTCTGCCTCTGATTCTGGACTTCTCTCTGCCACAAACTCTCCCAGCTCACCAAGCCCTGTTACCTCTTCAGCTTCCAACACCTCGTCTTCCCAGTCTTCTCCCTCTTCTCCCTGTGACCAGTCATCATTGTCCCACCACTTTCCTGGGTGGGCTCTGAGCCTTCTTCCCTTGGGGGTTCCCCAGCTGGTTCCTCCCACCATTCTTCTGTGTCCAACCAGTCCATGACAAGATCCCCATGCTGTCTGGAACCATTCACATTCAGAGTTTCTAAGCATTTGACAGAGCCTTTTCATGCATGTGTTGAATGTGCAAAGGTCAGAACCCAAGCCATGTGTTCTGTGTACACCTGAAGGGAATGAGTGAGCACAACTTTAAGCTGTAACTTTCTTTGGACATACATCTCCCTGATTTCAAGTAAGCACACTTAGGATCTCATGGCACACTACTCACCGCAGAATGCATGAACTTATTGCAAAAGCATTGCTTCAGAGGCAAAATGAAAGTTCTAACTAAGTCATTTGTTTTGTACAGAAATAGGAGTGGCTGTGATCCTAAGCCACATACCTGGCAATACATTTAGTCAAACGTAGCTCCAAGCTAATGTTTTTAGGGTGGGGCTTTCATTCAGAAGCCAAAGGCTCATATAAGAAATGGGGGGAGGGCTGGTCTTCCAGTTCTTTAAAATAACATATATAAAAATAGAGTCCGAGAAAAGCAGTTAAAAATACATGGAAAAAAAACCAGAAATAGATTGAAACACACTCACATGTTGGTACTCTACTAACCCATCCTAGCGTTCTACTAGAAAGCATCTGTGCACTGTGACATCACCAGAAGAGCAGAGGAAAATAGAACTTTCTTCCTCCGATACTGATGGAATGTGGGCATTGATTCTTTGCATAGAATCAATGACAGAAGAACAGAGCTATTCAAGAAAAGGATTTCTGGCCATGACCTGGTCATTAAAAAAAATAATACAATTATATTCACTCTTGACTGCTTTTTGAAGTGCTTTAACTTTGGAAAATTGGAACTAAATGAGAGGTCATGTTATGCTAATTGAATCCTATTATGTCAACGTAGGCTGTCTTGAGAGTACATGATCTAAAGCATATGATTCATACTTCACTACGTGTCACAGAGAGTCTGCCAGACTTTGGGCAAGTTGGGAGATTTCCCAGTGTGCAGTTTTATGTGTGAACCAGAGAGGATATTCATCCTTGCCGCAGAGTCAACACATCAGATACTGAAAAGACATCAGATAGATATGTATGCAAGCTATTTAAATTGTTAAACCACTTAAATTTCTTCATTACCAAAGTATTTATAAGACTCGCTTCTTATGAAGCTGAGGGTGGAGAACAGGCAGCAAAAAACAGAATCTGCTACTGTGCAGAGCAACAAGGCAATGTAGAAGTCTCTAGACGGGCAGAGGGGCAACAGCTGATCTATTCTGACTTATAAGGGTAAAGAATTGTCCATGCTGCTGTGACTGTACAATAAACAGTACAAAGAGGTTGAATCTTTGCCCAATGTGCTTTAGGATGCCAGTTCAAAGCCCACTATGGCTTGGTTCTAATTCAGATTTGACGATTCTGCATAATCAATACTTAATAAAAATAAAAAGACTATTAACATGGCTATCCCTTATTTTCCAGGATGATGAGCTGCATTTTCAGCAAACCATTGTTTGTGAAGTATTCCTATTTTATTGTATTGTCCACGGCCATTTATAGGTCAGGTGGGGGAGGAGAGATTGGTTGTGTTCTATATTATTATTATTATTATCATCAACAATAAAATCATACCATACCAAAATAAATTGGTCCTTACTTTTTAACCTCTAGAGAATCTCTGTTTATATGCCATTTTTTTCCTAGCAGAGATGATTCCCACACCTTTGTGTACCAGTATGAAATATTTGCTCTGGCTAGATCCCTCCAAAATTGGGTTATTGTGTCTCTGATCACAGCTGGCATATGGAGAATCAACTCCATCCAGCTTAGTTCTTGATCATTATCATCAATAATTGTTTAGAAGAGCCATTAAGATATGTGCCATACATTGCATGGTTTTAAATCCCATAATAAATAGACCTTGTGCATCCTTGCATCTCATTCATTTTGAGTGAAGGTTTCAGCCATTGCAATAAGTTTTTATTTTCCTAGCTGAACAATAGATTATTTGCCAAACTTATATATTGTTTAGAAGATGCACAGATAACTAACTGTATGATAGTCATTTCATGTTGAATCATAGTTATCACCTATCAGTCTTAATGCATTTTGTGGTGTCAAAATATATCACAAAGTTAATCCTATCGGCTTTATGTGCATTGCAAATTGATAAATCATGATATAAATCATATGTGAAATACATAATATATATATATATTTTAAAATAGATCAGTGAATAGGGGACTTCCGGTTCGGCGCCAGCGCTAATGGCTGCTCCCTCTCCGAGCTCCGGAGAGAGGACGGCTCTGCGAGTTCGGGTCTGACCCGCTACGGCAAGCGGGGGACCCCTAAAATCACAGGAACGGAGCCTGTGAACAAGGAGATTCGGTGGGCACCTGAAGCGCCCCCCTTTACCGCAGAAAGAGCCTTTTTAAAGGCTCCGGAACGACAACGGGGAGCGCGGTGCTGAGAATCGCTACCCAGCCCGCAGGGTGAAGCCGCGTCGCCATTAGTGGAGAGCGCCGATTCCCTTCCTGAATAATCTGGACAAAAAAGACCCGTGAGTAAGATTGAACCTCTATTCGTGTCAAAACTACTTGAAATTAGGCTGAAAACGGGAAAGGCGAAAATTAAGGAAGTCTGCCTTCCCCCGACTGCATGACAATTAAAGCAACGAAAGTTACTGAGCTGCATCCGTATGGGATATTGTCTTTAACTGCTTGAATCCGACATTTGGACTTTGACTATCCCCTCTAGCTTGCAGGGCAGAGGGGAGGAATAAGTGATTTTATAAGCTGCATGACCAACTTAAAGGAAAGGGAACTCTCTGCAGCCTTCAACCTGGCACAAACTGCTATTAAAACAAAGGAACACTGAACTGACTTTAGACTCCTGTGAAAGTAACAAAGTGGAAGTCTCATTGCTTATTTGTTACAAAGTTTTGGGACTCTGTGGACACAATATATCAGGGAAGGCTGGGACTCTATCTATTGGGAAAGTGTTGCAATATACATATAGAAGCCTCCCGATAAATTTGTTTTTTAAATACTTTTTGCCTTTGTTTGCGGACATCTTGATTTGCTCCCTCTAGAGGGTAAATTAAAAGTTGCTACGCTTTGGGACAGTGGAATTTTCCTTTAGGAGAAGGCTCTCGTGGGAAACGACCTTGGGATATGAGTGGCCCAGTAGACGAGATAAGCACGAGAGCCAAGACAAGGCAATATCAACAACAGCTACAGCAACACAAGAAAAGAGGTTCGATCTCAGGCATAACCCCTACAGTGACAACAGGACAAGAAAAAGGTACAGCAGTCTCCATGGATGCAGTGTCGCAAGCCCTTCTTAAGATAAACCAGTCTCTGGAGAATCTAACAAAGCAGACGGCAGAAAATACCAAGAAATTGACAGAGAATTCACAGAAATTGACAGATTTAACAACAAGACTTGACCTGAATACAGAATCTATAAACAGGCTTACGCAAGAAAATTCTGCCACACGCCAAATTGCGGAGGAAGCCAGAACTATTGCTGGAGAGACCCAGGAAAAATTAGAACCGATTGCCAGGAAGGTCTATGACCACGACGCAACTCTGGCATTGTGGGAACTACAAAGAAAAGAAAGGAATTTGAAATTACGATCAATTCCAGAGGACGAAGGAGACAATCTTACGGACTTTTTAACGAAAGAGTTTGCTGATTCCTGGGAAGATCTAGAGGAAGACGAATTTAAAATCACAACAGCATTTAGACTGGGCAGAAGACAGAACAGAAAGGCGCCGAGAGACTGTCTGATTACCTTGAGATCGAAGGAGGAAAGAGACAAAATTCTAAGACTGCACTTTGAAAAGGCCTTACAAATTGGGAACTCACCGATACAGATCTTTAAAGACATTCCTAAACATATTTTGGACTTGAGAGCTTCTTATAAGGATTTGGTCTACCTGTTGAAGAAGAACACCATTCTCTTCAGGTGGGAATTTCCACAGGGACTGTCTTTTGACTATAGGGGGAAGAAGGTGAAAATAAAGACGATACAGGATAAAGACAGGTTCCTGCAAAGAAATCAAGAAGATTTACAGAAAGGAACTGTAGACCCAATTGCTGAGCAAAAGAGTGTAATAGACATCCTGAACCTTTCGTTTGGACAGAACCTTCCACCACCAACAGAGGAGGAACAACAATTGGGAGCTGTTGGAGGAATACCAGAAAAATAACAAGATGGCCCTGCAATTCCTTAGCTGGAATTGTAATGGGATGAACAGTCCTTTGAAGAGACGACAAGTATTCCATATTTTGTACAGAGAACAACTGGACTTGATTTGCTTACAGGAAACCCATATAACTAGAGCACACAGGAGACTGCTTATGAATAAAAAATTGGGACAAGAATTTATTTCGTCGGACAAAGTGAAAAAAAGAGGAGTTGTGATTTATGTAAAAGAGAAGTGGGCTCCAAAAATGATGTTCAAAGATGAACAAGGAAGATATTTAGCGGTGGAGATTCAGGTACAAGGAGAAAAAATTTTGATAATTGGGATCTATGCACCAAATGAAGGTAAAGCAGAATTCTTCAAAAAACTCCATGAAACTTTGACGGATTATTTGGAATACAATATGATAATCATGGGAGATATGAATGGCGTAGTTTCTACAAACATGGACAAGACACAAAGACTGACACTTACTAAAGAAGGGAGACTCCCGAAGACTTTCTTCGAAATGACTGAAAATATGGACTTAATAGACATTTGGAGAACAAGGAACCCTCTTGAAAGAGAGGGAACCTTTTTCTCCCATGCAAAGATGACCTGGACCAGAATCGACCAAATATGGGTTACTAGTGGAATGGCTCCGAAGATTAAGAAGGTAGAAATCTGCCCAAAAACCTGTTCCGACCATAACGCCGTGAAGATGGAAATGAAATTTACAACAACTGGTCAGTTTAGATGGAGAATGAATGACACCCTATTTCGAGATAGAGAGATCCACATGAAGGCCCAAAAAACTCTAAAGGACTATTTTGAAATCAATCTAAAGGGCGATGTGGAAAAAAGAGTGATCTGGGACGCAAGTAAAGCTGTGATGCGAGGATTTTTGATTCAACAAAATTCAATAAAGAAGAGAAAACAGAATGAGAAAAAGGAAAAAATTTTGGAAAAGATAAAAGAAGGAGAGAAAAAATTAAGATCAAAACCAAAGTCCCAGGAGATTTTGAGGGAGATTAAGTTGTATCAAACACAATATATGGAATTGATGAACCAAGAGATAGAATGGAAAATAAAGCAAATGAAACAAAAGACATTTGAGTCGGCAGACAAATGTGGTAAACTTCTGGCATGGCAACTTAAGAAAAGACAGAAATTAAATACAGTCACAAGTCTAGAAGTGGATGGAAAAAATATATCTAAACCCAACGAGATAAGAAATTGTTTTGTGAGTTATTTTAAAAAACTTTATTCCCAAGGATTACAAAATGAAGAGGACATAGATAAATTCCTTAATAAATATGGATTACAAAAAATCTCTCATCATAGCAAGGTGGATCTAAACCAGAGAATAACAGAACAAGAGATAGAGGGTGCCATTCAGGACATGCAATTGGGCAAATCTCCAGGGCCAGACGGACTGACTTCCAGATATTACAAATCTTTAAAGGAATGGCTGATACAACCGTTAAAGGAGGTTTGTAACGAGATCTTAGAGGGAAAAAAGGCACCCGAATCGTGGAAAGAAGCATATATCTCACTCATACCAAAGACAGAGACTGAAAAGACTCAACTGAAGAACTACCGCCCAATTTCGTTACTGAATGTGGATTACAAAATTTTTGCAGACATTTTAGCAAAAAGATTTAAAAGAGTACTGATGGAGAAGATTCACAGAGACCAAGCAGGCTTTCTCCCAAAAAGACACCTCTCAGACAATGTTAGGAATATAATAGACATTTTGGAAAAGTTAGAGGTGAACATAAATACTAAAGCAGTTTTGATATTTGTGGATGCGGAGAAAGCCTTTGACAATATTTCGTGGAGTTTTATGAAAAAGAATCTTCATGGGATGGGGGTAGGACAAGGATTTGAGAATGGTATGGGTGCAATATATTCCGAACAAAAAGCTAAGTTGATTGTAAACAATGTAATAACTGAGGAACTTAAGATAGAAAAAGGAACACGACAGGGGTGCCCAATTTCCCCATTGCTTTTTATTTCGGTCCTGGAGGTGTTGCTGAACATGATTAGAGATGACCAGCAAGTTAAAGGTGTAAAGGTCGGAACCAAACACTATAAGTTAAGAGCGTTCGCAGATGACCTTGTATTGACCTTGCAGGAGCCAAACACTAGTACAAAAAGAGTGTTGGAAATAATCCAACAATTTGGACAGGTAGCTGGATTTAAATTGAATAAACAAAAAACTAAAGTCTTAGGGAAAAACCTAACAGATATGGAAAAGAATAAGTTTCAAGAAGAGACAGGTCTGACGGTGGTTAAGAAGGTGAAATATCTAGGGGTTAATTTAACATCTAAAAACTTGAATCTGTATAAGGACAATTATGAAAAATGTTGGTCAGAAATTAAAAAAGATCTAGAAATATGGTCAAATTTGAGATTGTCAATGTTAGGCCGAATTGCAGTGATTAAGATGAATGTACTGCCTAGAATGTTATTTTTATTTCAAACTTTGCAGATTATTGACAAGATGGACTGTTTCAAGAGGTGGCAGAAAGACATTGCGAAATTTGTCTGGCAGGGCAAAAAGCCCAGAATAAAATATAAAATATTATTTGAGGGAGATTAAGTTGTATCAAACACAATATATGGAATTGATGAACCAAGAGATAGAATGGAAAATAAAGCAAATGAAACAAAAGACATTTGAGTCGGCAGACAAATGTGGTAAACTTCTGGCATGGCAACTTAAGAAAAGACAGAAATTAAATACAGTCACAAGTCTAGAAGTGGATGGAAAAAATATATCTAAACCCAACGAGATAAGAAATTGCTTTGTGAGTTATTTTAAAAAACTTTATTCCCAAGGATTACAAAATGAAGAGGACATAGATAAATTCCTTAATAAATATGGATTACAAAAAATCTCTCATCATAGCAAGGTGGATCTAAACCAGAGAATAACAGAACAAGAGATAGAGGGTGCCATTCAGGACATGCAATTGGGCAAATCTCCAGGGCCAGACGGACTGACTTCCAGATATTACAAATCTTTAAAGGAATGGCTGATACAACCGTTAAAGGAAGTTTGTAACGAGATCTTAGAGGGAAAAAAGGCACCCGAATCGTGGAAAGAAGCATATATCTCACTCATACCAAAGACAGAGACTGAAAAGACTCAACTGAAGAACTACCGCCCAATTTCGTTATTGAATGTGGATTACAAAATTTTTGCAGACATTTTAGCAAAAAGATTTAAAAGAGTACTGATGGAGAAGATTCACAGAGACCAAGCAGGCTTTCTCCCAAAAAGACACCTCTCAGACAATGTTAGGAATATAATAGACATTTTGGAAAAGTTAGAGGTGAACATAAATACTAAAGCAGTTTTGATATTTGTGGATGCGGAGAAAGCCTTTGACAATATTTCGTGGAGTTTTATGAAAAAGAATCTTCATGGGATGGGGGTAGGACAAGGATTTGAGAATGGTATGGGTGCAATATATTCCGAACAAAAAGCTAAGTTGATTGTAAATAATGTAATAACTGAGGAACTTAAGATAGAAAAAGGAACACGACAGGGGTGCCCAATTTCCCCCATTGCTTTTTATTTCGGTCCTGGAGGTGTTGCTGAACATGATTAGAGACGACCAGCAGGTTAAAGGTGTAAAGGTCGGAACCAAACACTATAAGTTAAGAGCGTTCGCAGATGACCTTGTTTTGACCTTGCAGGAGCCAAACACTAGTATAAAAAGAGTGTTGGAAATAATCCAACAATTTGGACAGGTAGCTGGATTTAAATTGAATAAACAAAAAACTAAAGTCTTAGGGAAAAACCTAACAGATATGGAAAAGAATAAGTTTCAAGAAGAGACAGGTCTGACGGTGGTTAAGAAGGTGAAATATCTAGGGGTTAATTTAACATCTAAAAAATTGTCCTGTATAAGGACAATTATGAAAAATGTTGGTCAGAAATTTAAAAAGATCTAGAAATATGGTCAAATTTGAGATTGTCAATGTTAGGCCGAATTGCAGTGATTAAGATGAATGTACTGCCTAGAATGTTATTTTTATTTCAAACTTTGCAGATTATTGACAAGATGGACTGTTTCAAGAGGTGGCAGAAAGACATTGCGAAATTTGTCTGGCAGGGCAAAAAGCCCAGAATAAAATATAAAATATTATTTGAGGGAGATTAAGTTGTATCAAACACAATATATGGAATTGATGAACCAAGAGATAGAATGGAAAATAAAGCAAATGAAACAAAAGACATTTGAGTCGGCAGACAAATGTGGTAAACTTCTGGCATGGCAACTTAAGAAAAGACAGAAATTAAATACAGTCACAAGTCTAGAAGTGGATGGAAAAAATATATCTAAACCCAACGAGATAAGAAATTGCTTTGTGAGTTATTTTAAAAAACTTTATTCCCAAGGATTACAAAATGAAGAGGACATAGATAAATTCCTTAATAAATATGGATTACAAAAAATCTCTCATCATAGCAAGGTGGATCTAAACCAGAGAATAACAGAACAAGAGATAGAGGGTGCCATTCAGGACATGCAATTGGGCAAATCTCCAGGGCCAGACGGACTGACTTCCAGATATTACAAATCTTTAAAGGAATGGCTGATACAACCGTTAAAGGAAGTTTGTAACGAGATCTTAGAGGGAAAAAAGGCACCTGAATCGTGGAAAGAAGCATATATCTCACTCATACCAAAGACAGAGACTGAAAAGACTCAACTGAAGAACTACCGCCCAATTTCGTTATTGAATGTGGATTACAAAATTTTTGCAGACATTTTAGCAAAAAGATTTAAAAGAGTACTGATGGAGAAGATTCACAGAGACCAAGCAGGCTTTCTCCCAAAAAGACACCTCTCAGACAATGTTAGGAATATAATAGACATTTTGGAAAAGTTAGAGGTGAACATAAATACTAAAGCAGTTTTGATATTTGTGGATGCGGAGAAAGCCTTTGACAATATTTCGTGGAGTTTTATGAAAAAGAATCTTCATGGGATGGGGGTAGGACAAGGATTTGAGAATGGTATGGGTGCAATATATTCCGAACAAAAAGCTAAGTTGATTGTAAATAATGTAATAACTGAGGAACTTAAGATAGAAAAAGGAACACGACAGGGGTGCCCAATTTCCCCTATTGCTTTTTATTTCGGTCCTGGAGGTGTTGCTGAACATGATTAGAGACGACCAGCAGGTTAAAGGTGTAAAGGTCGGAACCAAACACTATAAGTTAAGAGCGTTCGCAGATGACCTTGTTTTGACCTTGCAGGAGCCAAACACTAGTACAAAAAGAGTGTTGGAAATAATCCAACAATTTGGACAGGTAGCTGGATTTAAATTGAATAAACAAAAAACTAAAGTCTTAGGGAAAAACCTAACAGATATGGAAAAGAATAAGTTTCAAGAAGAGACAGGTCTGACGGTGGTTAAGAAGGTGAAATATCTAGGGGTTAATTTAACATCTAAAAACTTGAATCTGTATAAGGACAATTATGAAAAATGTTGGTCAGAAATTAAAAAAGATTTAGAAATATGGTCAAATTTGAGATTGTCAATGTTAGGCCGAATTGCAGTGATTAAGATGAATGTACTGCCTAGAATGTTATTTTTATTTCAAACTTTGCAGATTATTGACAAGATGGACTGTTTCAAGAGGTGGCAGAAAGACATTGCGAAATTTGTCTGGCAGGGCAAAAAGCCCAGAATAAAATATAAAATTTTAACAGATGCAAAAGAAAGAGGGGGATTTGCCCTGCCGGACTTAAAATTGTACTATGAAGCAGCAGCATTCTGCTGGCTGAAAGAGTGGATGCTCCTCGAGAATACAGATATCTTGGACTTAGAAGGTTTCAATAATGCATTTGGCTGGCATGCATATCTATGGTATGACAAAATCAAAGTGCATAGTGCCTTTAAAAATCATATTGTAAGGAAAGCGTTGTTTAATGTTTGGATGAGATATAAAGATCTGTTGGAAAACAAAACCCCTAGATGGTTGTCACCCTTAGAGGCTAAGGCCCACAAGAAAGTTAATATGGAGGTCGGATGGCCAAAGTATTGTGAGATCTTAGAACAGGATGGAGAGAAACTGAAATTAAAGAGCCATGAAAAACTAAAACCCAAAGTACAAGATTGGCTCCATTATTATCAAATAATGGAGGTTTTTAAACAAGACAGGAAAATTGGCTTCCAGGTGGAAAAATCAAAACTTGAGACAGAATTGTTAGAACCCAATACTAAGAATTTGTCAAGAATGTATAACTTGCTGTTGAAATGGAATACACAAGACGAAACAGTTAAATCAGTTATGATTAAGTGGGCACAGGACATTGGTCATAATATTATGTCTGCTGACTGGGAAAGGTTGTGGAACACTGGTATTAAATTTACGGCATGTAGTGCTTTAAAGGAAAATGTGATGAAAATGGTCTATAGGTGGTACATGACCCCAGTTAAGCTAGCAAAAATTTACCATTTGCCTGATAACAAATGTTGGAAATGTAAGGAAACTGAAGGTACTTTTTATCACCTTTGGTGGACATGCCCGAAGATTAAGGTTTTCTGGGAGATGATATATAATGAAATGAAAAAGGTATTTAAATATACCTTCCTTAAGAAACCAGAGGCCTTTCTCTTGGGCATTGTCGGCCAATTGGTGCCAAAAAAGGATAGAACTTTTTTCATGTATGCAACAACAGCAGCAAGAATACTGATCGCAAAGTATTGGAAGACACAAGATTTACCCACCTTGGAAGAATGGCAGATGAAAGTGATTGACTATATGACATTGGCGGAAATGACGAGCAGAATTCGTGACCAGGGAAAGGAGACTGCGGAAGAAGACTGGAAGTAATTTAAGATTTATCTTAAGAACTATTATAAACTTGATGAAGTTTAGAATGTCGAGATTTTACAGAGAGAAAGGGTTGCAGTAATATAAGATTAGATTAAGAAAGGACTATGATGAATTAGGATGGGAAAAAACATTTATAAGTTGCTATAAAATTTGGACATGAGGATGCAGAAAGGGGAGGTATGGGGAAGTCCGAGGAAAGAAGTTTATGAAAGGACATTTTGAAATTATATTTGTTTGTTTGTCTGTTTTTCTTTTATGTTTGTTTGTTATAAAAACTTTTGTAAAACCAATAAAAATTTTATAAAAAAAAAATAAAATAGATCAGTGAATAATTTACACAGATATAGAATCTGTATACAAAACTATAATCAGTAAACATTGCCATTTGGAGTTTTAAAAAACTAGAAAAGGCTAAACTGGATTTTGCTCCCAGGATTTTGGATTCATTTAGAAGTAATATTTAATTTTTTAAAAATAAAATAAAATGTGTACAATAGCTATTGCTATAATTTTCACAGTGCTTGGAAAGTTCATTTTGAAAAGGAACAAGTTATAGTTCAATGTCATCCTGTCCAAAAATAATCTAGGATCAATTCAATTTTACAAAACAAACTAGTTCAAGCTGAGTTCAGAATCTTACAAGCTGTTATAATGAAGTATAGGCTCCAAAAGTAAACCAGAGGCCACACACAAGTAATATGATGCCTGAAAAACAGAATATCAACTAGTGAAGCTTTTCCCATAATTGCATTTCTATAATAGAAAATGCTTGCCCTGTTTAATTTTGCCAGCCACAGCACTCTTAACGGCACTAGGCATCATCTGCTTTGTTTATGTACCAGTACTTCTCACTGTAAACTGCTACTGTTGGAAGAGAGTGCCTCACTTCAGCAAGAAAGATACAGGAAATGCCTCATATCCCTTCCTTCTCATTGCTTAACAACAGGGATTAAGTGACTAGACATTCTTAGAAACAGCAATGCCTCAATATCTGCCTAATAAGCATTAAAATGCCACCTGCTGGGGTGGGGGTGGGTGGGGAGAGACTGAATGTGAAGATCAATCAGAAATCATTCAGAGTTGTGCTCCAAAATGAACTTAATTCAGCTTTAGTTCACCTGGTAATATGGGAACTACTTTCAGGTGTAGTTTTTTGAACTATTTTAGTGAACTTTGTTCAACTCAGCTAGTTCATTCCAAGCACTGAATTTTACTGAGGAGATATCAGAATATAAGTGACATTTATTCACCTTCTTGAATTAATTGGAGCATTCCATCTCAACTAATCTAAGAGAAAACTGCTGCAATTTATGCAAATTTTAACTTATCCTGGGAAGACATAATAGAATCAGTACTGTTTTACACCTAATTGTATAATTGGACTGAAAGAAGATTAAGATTACTAGAAATAGTAATGTCTACTATTCTGAGAAGTATGTATTCAACATCACTTAAAGTTAAGAATATGTACATTTTAGGGTGTGTAGAATATATAATTCAAGATAACTTCAATAAGTAGAAGCTTCCGAGTGTGTTATTTGCCAAGAAAATAATGCCAAAAGGATCATCCACATACGGAAACAGAATGCTTATGTACTTATGAATCTGCCTTTCAACCAAGTCTAGTCCACTCTAAACTGACTGACAGCAGCAATCCAATATGGCAAGCACAGAGGTGTTCCCTAGCCCTACAATCTTGATATCCCTTTAATCCTAGCTACTAGGGATCAAACCAAATATCATTTGCTTGCAGCACAAGTGATTTACTACTGAGCTATGGCTGCTCCAATACTGCACAGTGATTGTACTCCTGAATGTGGTGTCATGGAAACATAGAGGTGTGGATATAATGTTCCTGAAGCAAATGCACTCTACTAAAAAATATGCTAGTATTGTCAACTATATTGTCACTAGTCACCTGATGAAACAGAATATTGCAGCAAGTAATGAGGCATGATTTGGTATATATATACACACTGTATTATGTATTGCTGTGTTTTTTAACCACCCTGTGATCCTCGGATGAATAGTGGTATAGAAATTTAATTAACAACAACAACAACATCTAGTACTAGTGGGACTGATTGCATTGTAAAAGGTCATTGAATCAATCCTACATGTAAAGAGACAATTACTTTTCATTGGGACTTGAAGTTTCAAGGGAAAGCGAAATTATAGAGCTTTGATACAGATGTGGCCAAGAGGTTTGTAAATTATTCATTTTATAACTCATTCCTTTGCTGGTCATAATTAATTATGATAAAATACTGCATACTAGATACTGGCATGCAGAATCCTAAAAAGAAAATTGGTTTCAACAATTTATAGCTGTCTCTTACTTCTTTATAATATCCACAAAGCACATAAGTAAACACATCTACCAGAGAGTCCTTCTTAATGATTTTGTAGCTGGAATAACTGAAGCCAGAGCAGGTGAACTGACCTTGCCAAGTTTACAGACTGTGCCAGTAACAGAGCTGGGATTAGAAAACCAGATGATTAAAATTTTGCTCACTAGGATAAAACACTTAAAACGAATCATCTCAATTTCCAAAGTGTCCTCAGGTTGCTTTAGGCACAATAAATTGCAATCACATAACAGCAAACAATTATTTTAAAAATTAGGACTTAAAACATTACATCTGACACTGAAGCAGTGCAATTTCCATTCAAGAAATCTACTTACATTGCCAATGAAATGTATAATATTTGGACAAGATGTTAACATTATTGTTCTGTTTGAAAACATGTCTATTTTTTTTAGGGGAAATGGGCTACAGTTACACATAGGACATTAATGTCGCTTCTTCTACTATGCCAAACTAGACGAAATGTCATCAGTGGTGGACTTTGAGCTTTTGAATTTCAACTGCACCCTGTGCGATGCCAAAATTCCTCCCCTGCCCCCCCGCTGCCACCTCTCACCTTCCGTTCCAAGTCATTGTTGTGGTGCCCTCTCAACTCTCAGCACCCAGTGTGGGCAAACTGGTTGCACTCCCCTAAATTCACCTCTGGCGCCATTCTCACAATTAGCAATGGCGCGAATGGCTTTTTAAGAAGTAAATAGCATGTGTGGGGAAAGTATTCTGGGAGAAGATCCTGGCACTGGAGAGGTGGGCGGGTGTTGGGTTGTAAGGCCTTTGCCCCCTGCTGCAGTCCTACTCCAGATATATTTTTTTTGGGGGGGGGAGGTTCTATTTGTGCCAATGGAAGTTTTCCCTCCAATACTAATAGCAGGTAAAGCTCCAATACTAATAAGCAGGATTGGGAAATCTGGACAGGAACTACGATTTGTTTTAAAATCTGTATGTCACAAAATTCTGGACTTCCATGACAAGGAGAAAGGGAGAATTACAGAGGGGAAATGCCCAACATAACCACAAAAGAGTGCTGAGTACATTCTAGGAAGCACATCCTCAGCTTGATGTGCCCCAGACATCACACTGCACTGAGTTCTCACCAACTGAGGACCAAATTTGATGTGACAGTAAGCATGACTTGAAATCACGTCCACTTAAGAAATAAAAATAGAAGGCATGTGCGGGATTTTCACAGCACACAGGGAAGGAAGTTGAATCCTTTCCTCTTCTACCCTGGTCTTGGCCAACCACCTGCTACTGCTCCTGAGAGGGAAGCCTCAATGGAGTAGTATCAATGGAGGTTTCCTTCCTGGAACCAATAGCAGGCATGGGGCAGAATTTGTATTTTGAATGCAATGTCAGGGGTGGGGTTAAAAGTATGGTCCCACTCCTCCATCTGCGTACTTACCATATTGGCCTGAATATAAGCCACACATGAATATAAGCCGCACCTTTAAAATTCAAGGGCGGGGGGAGAGAGAGAAGGAAAAAACACAATACCCGAATATAAGTCACTCCCTTAAAATTCCGCAAGCACTCACACCTGTTCCGTTTTACTGTATGTCTGTTTCAGCAGCAATATCGTAAAAGTCAATTTTTGTAAGGTCATGAATTTAAGCTGCACTTTAACTTTTCACGGTCGGAATTGGGGGGAGGGGAGTGCGGCTTATATTCAGACCAATACGGTATGTTCTGCAACAAAGGTGAATGGAGCTGTAGCCTCACCTACTCATCCCACATGTGCCCCAATTGGAGATGGGATAGAAATTTGGTTCCATTTACATGTAAAAGTGATTTTATGAAATTCACATTTTCCAAAACAATATGTGAATTGAAACACAGCTGTCCTTCAAAATCTGCACTTATCTGACCTTTGCAATGCAGCTCTCCAGCCAAGTAATGTGTGCATATACTAGAGTAAAGTGGGCATATAAAATGCATATAATTGTGAAAATACCATACAAAAATGCATTATATCAGGGGAAATTGCCTTGCAAAAATGTGTATATGAGGCAAAATTGCATATAAAAATACATATTGGAGGGGGGAAATCATGCAAATCATTCACCCACCCACTCCCTTGCAAACTGATGTAGAAATGTGAAGAACTGGTTAAGGATGGAAAAAGAAGAAACCAAGAGAAACAGAAAATGACATATTTGCCCATCGCTACCCTAGTACGGGACCCTAGTACCCTAGTACCACAGTGGGTGGCGCTGTGGGTTAAACCACAGAGCCTAGGGCTTGCCGATCAGAAGGTTGGCGGTTCGAATCCCCGCGACGGGGTGAGCGCACGTTGCTTGGTCCTTGCTCCTGCCAACCTAGCAGTTCGAAAGCACATCAAAGTGCAAGTAGATAAATAGGTACTGCTCCAGCGGGAAGGTAAACAACGTTTCTGTGCGCTGCTCTGGTTCTCCAGAAGCGGCTTAGTCATGCTGGCCACATGACCCGGAAGCTGTACGCCGGCTCCCTTGGCCAATAAAGCGAGATGAGCGCCGCAACCCCAGAGTTGGTCACGACTGGACTTAATAGTCAGGGGTCCCTTTACCTTTACCTTTACCCTAGTACACATTTCATCATTCCACAGAGTGAAAGAGTGAAACCCAACACACCATTAATTGGGTTTTTAGATGTACATGCTTTCCCTGGTATGCTCAAGCAATTGGGTTATGCACAGTTTGTTCTTAACATTTGACTTTAGTTTCTTTGATGAACAATATAGATTTTTGGCATGGATTCTGCCTAACTCAGGAAATACAGGAGAACTGTCATTATATGAACCATTGGTTATTGATATTAAATGTGTCCTACTTGTGTTCTTTCAGCTCACAGCTCTCCTATTCATCCAAACACATTCATTACACAAATGTTTTGGATGCCCTTTGGAACGTCTGATCAGTGAAGCTCTAGCATTATAAACTGCTGAATACTTTCTTAACAAGTGTGTGCCCAACATCCATCACGAAGGAGAGAACTGACTAACCAAAGATTGAAGTGATGTACAGTAGATGCCAAGAAAAACTGTCTTCTCCTGCCAAAAGTTATCCCCAAGAGGTGAATATCATTTTCCATAAGTCTGTAGAAATAGCTGAATTAGTTTGTTAATGAAATACCCCTAGCTAATTTCTATGTATGATTCAACATGTCGGTGCTCTTCATAATAGTTTGGCTCCACTAATTGCATAAGAGGAAACCCATATTTATTCTTCAATAAGATTAACACAAACTAAAATGCAATATTAAAATTACTTGAGGTAACTTTGATTCACTAGAGAATACCTGTAATGGTTAAAATAACAGATTTGTATATCTTAACCTACTTTCGATGTTGAAAGTATATTTATAATTCACTGTAATTCTACAGAATTTGAATTACATATAAAGTACACTGGGCATGTTCTGTATTAGGATGCAGTAATTATACAATGACTGTCTCGTCATCACAAATAAAGCTAATACAAAGGTCTATAAATGAACAATTTAGCTTGAAAATATATGCAGCAACTATGATTTGATTTAAGCACAGAATTTATTAGTGGCCTCTTTCCCAGAGACAACTAATCTAAATGGGTGACATTTAATCATATTCTATCAGACTATTCTCCCACATGGAAGGTCTCCTAGGAACCACATGTACTCTACCTTGTCAGAAAGGTGGGATAGAGAAGTAAGAAAATAAAGAAAGTAAAATTTTGTCTCAGATATGTCAGTCCATCTGTTAAGATCTATGGGCTGAACTCAAGGGTTGAGTGACTGGAAAACCACCGATACAAGTCATCTTTTTCTTCCTCTCTGCTCCACTGAAGCCCCCTGTGTCCCTCAAAAGCCATTCCAGTGGATTTGGTGCCCTCTTGAACAGCGTGGGCTGTGCTGCTGAGGGGCTCCAGTTTGGCAGAGGGGATTTGTACAAGTGGAAATTGATTGCACAAAGAGCTTTTGGAAGTCACATTCAACTATATATTTAAATTACATTTAATGCATGTGGTTTCCCCCCAAAGAATCATGGAAACTGTAGTGTTAAGGGTGCTGGGGAATGTAGTTCTGTGACTTGCAAACTACAGTTCCCAGAGTTCTTTGTGGGTAAACATGTGCATAAAATGTGCTTTAAAGGTACAGTGTGGATGGAGTGACATGCAGCCTTTGGATCCAATCCCTGTGCAAAGTTCATAAAAAGCAAATTAACTTGGCCCTTTTTGTTCAAAAAATAATATTTGCTGGCCATTATTACTATTCGGGATACAACTTGAATAGAATAAGAAGCTGTGATAATACAAGCTGTATTTTTCATTTCTAAGAAGAATCAAAGAACAGAGTTCCCCATGAGCCAATGTGCTACAAAACTAAAGAGGAAAACAAGTATGTAGCTTCCTATTGTTCTCTATGATATGTCATTTTTACTTTACGCACTACAAGATTCATATACAGCCTAGGAAAGAAAAGAGGGCAACCCTCTATTTATGATTTATGATTTTTCATGCCTGCTTTGAAATGGGGAGGAGGGTGGCGGAACGTTTGCCTATTCAATAAGCATTGCCTTCCCTCTGAATGGACTTAGTCTGATCTCAGTGAAGTCTGTACATAGTCAAATTTGATTTCCTCTGTAACGTTAGGGCATCCACATTTCACTACATGATTCCTGATGGATTGCCTCAGAAGTGTCCTAGAAAAAAATGGTTCCAAAACAGCAGCAAATAAGAGAAACAATCAAACGAATGTCAACAAACAAGACTGAAAAGAACTGACTATTTTCACAATAAGAGGATGGTTTTCAACATATGCTCCCTCTAATACTTTCAACCCAAAAATAAAAATGGGAGACCAAAAGGTGAAGCCATCATTTCGTAGTGCAGTCTAAATGGAATCACTCTGAATTATGAG
Source organism: Podarcis vaucheri (assembly GCF_965113315.1). Classification (NCBI taxonomy): domain Eukaryota; kingdom Metazoa; phylum Chordata; class Lepidosauria; order Squamata; family Lacertidae; genus Podarcis; species Podarcis vaucheri. Next base: position 39,740,277 of record NC_138767.1, read on the forward strand.
TTCAGATGTCATCCTAGAAATTGTGCCCATTTTTTTTAAAAAAAGAGGGTAGTATCCCAAATAGAAATATCAAGAGAATTATTGTACAGATCTGCCTTTCCATATGATATATGAAGCATGCTAAGTAACTTGCAGCAATACCTCAAATTTATGTGTTGAAAGCTATTCAAATATAAAATAAGCACTAACAAACGGGCAACCTTGTCAGTTGCAATGTTAATAAATCAAATTCACCAAGGTAAGCTGTGTTTTTTCTTCAAGTGGATCTATCATCAGAGGCCACTGATAATGATACAGCTACAAGTAAAATAAATGTGTTTTCCCTGACCTTGACTATAATTCAGTAACAGCTTGCCTTACAATTTTGCACTGAACACATCACCAGGTGTCACCTGAAAAAAGGCTTATATACCTGTAGATAGATGTTTTTTATTTGTGTCATCCCAGTGAAGAATTTGAGAAAGTATGCAAATCAATCTCTTTTACAACTATTGCATTTACTAGATTAGTTGATTTCTGTAGAGAGAAAAATGTTAGATTGATCCAGTAAGATTACTTCATGTGCCTTAAAATAGCCTCAGGTTGGAAGGCATTCTCAGGTGTGTTCCTACCTTAGCAAAGTCTAAAAGCATCTCAAGATGGAAAGAAAAAGTTTTACAGTATTTGCTATAAATGAGAGTTATCATCCAGTGTACAAAAAAAAAGTGGTTCGAGTACAAACTGGCATCTCCAGGCTCCTTGACGGTAGAACGATTTAGCTCTGAGTTGAATGTGCCTTGCTCCTTATTCCTAACCTGAATATGCTGGACTACAACTCCCATTAGCCCTAGCTAGCATGACAAATGCACAAGGTGGGCAAAGGCAAACACTGGTACACTACACCTTGTGGAAGATGTATATGTATGAGAATTATGTTTCCGGGTAGGCTCTCTGGGTGTTGTCTTCAGTTTTTTATGTAGACATTCACTGCAAGCTGAGTTAGTGGCTAACAAAATTTGTTTCTGGTGAGGTCTGGGAGCTTGCATAGAGTAGGGACCAACCTCTCCAGCTAGGCCACACCTCTGACTCAGCTCATAGGTCATAGCTGTATCTCTTAAAGAGCCCACCAGCAAGCTATTTAATTTCCCCAGGCATTTTAGAACCATTGGTTTTTAACTCTGCTTTTCTTGGTTTTGCTGTATTGTCTTCTTTTTTAAAAAATATTATTTATTAATTTTCTAACAGTTTAACTACAACACTACAGAAAAACAAAAAAAAGTATTCCAACCATACAATACTATACAAAAACACTACAAAACACTAACACATAAGACTAACAAAACAAAACAAAACAAAAACCATTTAAAACACAAAACAATTTCAATATCTTATCTTTCATTCACTTATTTCCACGACCTCCTCACACCTCCCTTTTTGTATTCCACTTCTGTTAATTGTTTCAGCAATTCCTTTCCATCTTCCTCTGCTTTCTATCCTATAATTATCTTAACACATTCTAACCTTATTTTTCCCTTTAATACTCTATTAATCTATTTATACTTAATTCCTTATAACATTTCTACTAAAGCCATATAACTTCATTCCAACATTTTTCTAACATTCATTAATTTTACAGTATTTCTGTAAATAGTCTTTAAACTTTTTCCAGTCTTCTTCCACCGATTCTTCTCCCTGGTCTCGGATTCTGCCAGTCATTTCCGCCATTTCCATATAGTCCATCAACTTCATCTGCCATTCTTCCCGGGTGGGTAAATCTTGTGTCTTCCAGTACTTCGCCATGAGTATTCTTGCTGGTGTTGTTGCATACATAAAAAAAGTTCGGTTTTGCTGTATTGTCAATTGCAGTTTTCCTGTTGAAGATTTTGTTGTGTTTGATGTTACTTGTTTCATTGCAAACTACTGTGTAAATCCAAAGACTGCAGAGTAGGTTAGCCAGTGTCATAAATATATAAATAAGCACCCAAAGAGATTCATTATAGGCTTTAGGCCAGGGCACAAACAGCCTTTGAAAGCTGTGCCCCTCTGTTATTCCAAGCCAAAGAATCCATACAGGAACTTGATAGTTCTGTTGCTATAACTATACTTCCTAGGGCTTTGATTTAAAACACTGAGCACAGGTCAGCTGGTTTATTCACATTTAACCCTTTTTTAAAACCCAAAATTGAGCCACTCAGCTGTCTGGTAAGCAAGGGTGATTAGGAGATTGATCCATGCCCCACTCTACTGCTGATTCCAGTCCATCACTGAAATTCCTTCCTTCTTTCTTTCTTTCTTTCTTTCTTTCTTTCTTTCTGCTGGTTTATGGAGGATAACCTCATAGAATCCGTTTGTGCATATGGTTCTTTAGCCAGTGAGGGATATGATCATGGAAGTGTGCTTCTCCTTAGCTAGATTGGGGCACAAGTGTATATATGACTATAGATGTGGTGTAAACACGGGATTAGATAGCTCTGCACCAGATAAGGATGCACTTCCCAAGGATGAAACACTGGCCCTGAAAAGAAATGGTGCAGTCCAAACGCAACATCAGTGCCTCATGGGGGGGGGGGGTTGAATCAAAGCAACAGTTCTTAGGATTACAACATTAAACACCTTCCATCTTTAATGTGCCCTTTTATGGTAATCATCATATACTTAACCTGATAACATGTCTGGGAAGCAAGGACTAAAACATTTTATCCATTTCACAGATTGACACTGAGGCACACAGGCAGATTAAGTGATCTGCCAAATTCCTAGGAAAGGGAATGAAATCATGAAAATTAGATAATGTTTTTGTTTCTGCATCCTAACTGCACCTGCTATGAGCAGATGGGGATGTGTGTGACATATTTCTTAAGGGGGATTTGAGGCCAGACCTTCGGAAATGTTAAAAGGAGACAGCACACCTTAAAAACTGGCTCATTTGAAAGCTGACCTCTTTTCATGCTTTGCCCGTCTCATCCATTTCTTTATGGTACTGGATCCACATATAATTCATTGATACTATACTGCTGTCTTTGTCTTCAATAACCCAACTACAAACAACTAGAAGTGTTATCAAGTTAGAGGTCTTATCATTATGATCTAGATTAGTATTTACCAATGCAACCTCCCGTGAGCCAAAGTGAGCCCTATGTCTCAGGTGGTGGATTGGGAAAGGTGGCAGATCTGCATTCCCTGCCCAACTGGCACTTTTAGGGTCAGCCACTCCATTTTATGATGCTATCAGCTGCCATTAAGGTCATACCCACACTCCCTGCCATTCGTTGTGGAGTGCCTAGGAGGGACACCTTGCCCCTGCAGCAAAAGCAATCTGGAACCTCCAGTGCTGATATTAGAGATTAGAGATATGCTGCCTGGTCTTTAATAGTCAAAGTCAGCATTTTCATCCATGCCCACCCCCACCCCCAGTGCTCAGGTAGATGGAAGTGTGGGGCATGGGGTTAACCCTTAAAGGTCAGACAAAGGGATACCTCTGTGTGTGTAAGTGTTTGTTATGCTTGTTAATTATTGTTTTGTCTTTCACCCATTCACTTCTGCCTTTTGCCCCATACAGCCTTGGCATGTGGCCCTTGTAAGGTTGGCCACATTAAAATCTGGCCCTCAGCCTGAAAGAGGCTTCCCACCCCTGCCTTAGGTTGAAAACACCAGGCTAAACACCAAAGGTAAATTCAATAAAAGGTTGTAGCATGTCAAACTATGAAGCATCTGCCAGTGAAGACACCTGCCAGAATATTATATTTCCATTCCTTTATAGCATAAGCAGTAAACACCAACAATGCTTTACCAGCTAATCAGCTATTCATCTTCTGAACTTCGAATCTGTACCATAAGTTATTTTCTTAAGTTTAGGAATGTGTCTCAGGATTATGTAGACAAAAGCTGTAACCTTGTTTTATGACTCTGAAACTCTTAGCTAAAAACAAAGTGGGATTGGATCAAGCTTCCAATGAGATTAAGGCTATTTCATCTTTGCTTTGGATGCCTCCATTGGCATGTATTATTTACAAGAAATGGGGAGCAATAATAAGGTAGATTAACAAGCAGGCTGTTTACAGCAGGAGCCTTATGAGGTTCAAGAAAGCACAAGATGCCACAATAAGAATCCTTAAACAAGAGTGTGAAGGCTTCTGTGGCAAAAATAATAATCTATTTTTCATTAATATCTATGTCACTCCTACTCACCACTAGGGAATCAACACTTAGTTAAAGCAGGAAACAAACTTCCCTCTCACTGGCGACACTGCTAATGTCATAAAAAAGAAAACTATGAATCTCAACAATGTCAGTCTACAGTCCTAGAAATACAGTCCTATTGAACGCAGTGGGGCTAACTTCTGAATAAACTTAGGCTTGCACGGTTAATGCAGTAAAAGTTTGTAAAACAATTGAAATGATAAGGAGAGCAATTTAGTCACCCAAAAGCAGTTATTGAACACATACATCCCCCACAACAATCTTTCAGATAAGACTGTTCTGCAACCAGCATTTTCAAACATTGATTTAGCGTTATAGAATTTAGCTATGTACAGAGTGTATCAATTTATACATATTCTCTCTAGATAATGAAACCTTTACAGGAAACCCTTTTACATAACATAGAGTCCATAACAACCACTTAAAATGACACAATGCAATGCTCTGATGCAGTTGTGAACTCAATATCTGAAAGAAATCCATAGAAATCTGATCAGGCAAACACAACAGGGATTCAAAATGAAAAGCCAAGTATTTACAATTGTTGGAAAATTATTTGGCCCTTCTGTACTCCCAATGCTACCTACCAGTGAACCCTATTCCTATAAAAAATGTTATTTTCAAATTCTGTTACTGATTCTTAATGTGACAGTGCTGTGCAGCAAAGAACATTTCAGCTCTCTCTTGGATTCAGTACAGAAGATGGTGTAGCAGCACAAGCCAAGCTCAAGTTAGTGGAAATAGGGTGTTTAAGAGCTTATTGGCTGAAAGCTGTCCATAATGAACTTCTGTGCAAAGCTAGATATGCAGAAAGCCTTACAAGATTCCATCAAAATGGAATAATTTGCCAAAGAAGAAACAGTAAGAGAGTGGATTTGTCACTCATGTCATCATAAAATCCAGGATGCCGCAAATATCTAGCATGATGGGCATAATCACCTTCTGGTACTCATTTTACACAGAGGAACAAAAATACATGTATTCTCTGCTAAACGTCACTTAAAATTGAGGTTAGATAGCTCTGGATATATATGGGGTTATTTATCTCCCACATTGCAGGTGGTAATCAACTAATTTTTACTCAGAGTAAAATCAATGAACATGTCTATGTTAGGTCCATTAATTGCAGTAGGTCTACTCTGAATCAAACTTAGTTGAATACCATTCCATATTTCTGAGGAAAACAGAATACTTGGCTGATAGCAACCTGAGAAACCTTTGCTAAGAAATGCTACAATTTGTCAGTTACACACACATACACACACTTTCAATCTTCTGAGTGCTCAGGGTTCCAGCTTATGGGGCAACCCAAGCTGCCCCATTGCAGACATCCAAATGCACCAGTAGCATTGCAGAGGGCTAGCAAGGTGTGTGACTGTGGCAATAGTGTGAACATGCGCAAACCCACTGTCCTTGCTCACATTATATCATTTGCATCAAATTGTACATATGAAAAGGGCTTTAGTGTGCTCCCCCACCCCCACCCCCCACTCCACTGGCTAACAGTCCCCCTATCTGAGCTCACAGAAATGTTCCCAGGTGCCATTTCGGATCTCCAGGGTAGATTTTAGCATCATTTTAATTTCTGCTGCTGCAGTTCCCACCCCACCCCATTTTTCATCATGATTATGTTGTTGTTTTATTATTGGTTTTATTGCTCTGTTTTACTGTTCTCTGCTTTGAGAATCTCTTGATTGAAAAGTGGATTATAAATTTTCTAAATAAATAACGAGGAGAAAACATGCCATCTGCTCAGGAGATGTTGGGAATAACTGAAGAGGCTCTGTTAATTATAAAACACTAAAAAAAATCAGCTCTGGTCCTTTTGAAGCCTGCAATAAAACTGTTGACAAGATCACAGCCTAAAATTCTATTTAAGCACGAAACAAAGTTTGGAGTTCAGTTCTTTTATCATTTTGAATAGTAGGCACAAAAATGTACTGGAAGTATATATCTCCAGCAGATAATAAATTAAAGGATGGCAGGCGAATCTCCAGAGATGACTGAGATGTGAGCTGTGAATGAATAAGGCAAGGAACAGATCATTTGGATATGAAGAGGAGAAAAGGTGGAGCAACTCCATGAAGAATTTTGATAACCAGGAGAGCAGAGGAGAATTGGATTTAGGAACAGAAACAAAACGAGTCAAACTGGTTAAAGAAACAATTGGATACCAGTTTAAAATTAAGAGAGGAGAGTATACTGCAGGGCGGAGAACTACAAGAGGGGAAGTGATTTGTTGAGACAAGAATACAGTGCATGAAAGCAATCTTTGAGCATCAAATAGCCCAACATTTTTGATAGCGTCAATAACATTGTCCCACTATTCCATAGGGGACAATGGGTAAAGTTATGGGAAGAGGACCCGGTAACAAAGTGGTGGGAGATGCAGGACAGATTTTTAAAAGTACTTCTTCACGTAGCACATAGTAAAATGATGGAACTTGCTCCCACAGGAGGCAGCAATGGCCACTAACCTGGGTTGGATTTAAAAGAGGATTGGACAAATTCATGGAAGATAAGTCTATCAAAGGCTCCTAGACCTGACGGCTATGCTCTATCTCCATTACTGGAAGCACTTAGAATCATGGAATCATAGAATCATAGAGTTGGAAGAGACCACAAGGGCATCGAGTCCAACCCCCTGCCAAGCAGGAAACACCATCAGAGCACTCCTGACATATGGTTGTCAAGCCTCTGCTTAAAGACCTCCAAAGTAGGAGACTCCACCACACTCCTTGGCAGCAAATTCCACTGTCGAATAGCTCTTATTGTCAGGAAGTTCTTCCTAATGTTTAGGCGGAATCTTCTTTCTTGTAGTTTGGATCCATTGCTCCGTGTCCGCTTCTCTGGAGCAGCAGAAAACAACCTTTCTCCCTCCTCTATGTGACATCCTTTTATATATTTGAACATGGCTATCATATCGCCCCTTAACCTCCTCTTCTCCAGGTTAAACATGCCCAGCTCCCTTAGCCGTTCCTCATAAGGCATCATTTCCAGGCCTTTGACCATTTTGGTTGCCCTCCTCTGGACACGTTCCAGTTTGTCAGTGTCCTTCTTGAACTGTGGTGCCCAGAACTGGACACAGTACTCCAGGTGAGGTCTGACCAGAGCAGAATACAGTGGCACTATTACTTCCCTTGATCTAGATGCTATACTCCTATTGATGCAGCCCAGAATTGCATTGGCTTTTTTAGCTGCTGCGTCACACTGTTGGCTCATGTCAAGTTTGTGGTCAACCAAGACTCCTAGATCCTTTTCACATGTACTGCTCTCAAGCCAGGTGTCACCCATCTTGTATTTGTGCCTCTCATTTTTTTTGCCCAAGTGCAATACTTTACATTTCTCCCTGTTGAAATTCATCTTGTTTGTTTTTGCCCAGTTCTCTAATCTGTCAAGGTCGTTTTGAAGTGTGATCCTGTCCTCTGGGGTGTTAGCCACCCCTCCCAGTTTGGTGTCATCTGCAAATTTGATCAGGATGCCCTTGAGTCCATCATCCAAGTCGTTGATAAAGATGTTGAATAAGACCGGGCCCAAGACAGAACCCTGTGGCACCCCACTAGTCACTCTTCTCCAGGATGAAGAGGAACCATTGATGGGCACCCTTTGGGTTCGGTCAGTCAGCCAGTTACAAATCCACTGAGTGGTAGCATAGTCAAGACCGCATTTTACCAGCTTCTTTACAAGAATATCATGGGGCACCTTGTCGAATGCCTTGCTGAAATCAAGGTAGGCTACATCCACTGCGTTCCCTTCATCTACTAGGCTTGTAATTCTGTCAAAAAACGAGATCAGGTTAGTCTGACATGACTTATTTTTCAGAAATCCATGCTGACTATTGGTGATCACAGCATTCCTTTCTAGGTGCTCACAGACTGTTTGCTTAATGATCTGCTCCAGAATCTTCCCTGCTATTGATGTCAGACTGACTGGGCGGTAATTATTTGGGTCCTCTCTTTTCCCCTTTTTGAAAATAGGGACAACATTTGCCCTCCTCCAGTCTGCCGGGACTTCGCCTGTTCTCCAGGAATTCTCAAAGATGACTGCCAGTGGTTCTGAGATCACATCTGCCAGTTCTTTTAATACTCTTGGATGCAGTTCGTCTGGCCCTGGAGACTTGAATACATCTAAACTAGCCAAGTATTCTTGTACTATCTCCTTAGTTATTCTGGGCTGTGTTTCCTCTGCTGAATCATTTGCTCCAAATTCTTCAGGTCGGGCATTGTTTTCTTTATCAGAGAAGACTGAGGCAAAGAAGGCATTGAGGAGTTCAGCCCTTTCTGTGTCCCCTGTTTGCATTTCACCATCTTCTCCTCTGAGTGACCCCATTGTTTCTTTGTTCTTCCTTTTGCTACGAACATACCCATAAAAGCCTTTTTTGTTGCTTTTAACCTCTCTAGCAAGCCTGAGTTCATTCTGTGCTTTAGCTTTTCTGACTTTGTGTCTACACGTGCTGGCTATTTGTTTGAATTCCTCTTTGGTGGTTTCCCCCCTTTTCCATTTTTTGTACACATCCATTTTTAATCTTAACTCAGTTAAAAGTTCTTTAGATAGCCACCCTGGCTTCTTTAGGCACCTTCCATGTTTCCATCTCATTGGTATTGCCTGAAGTTGTGCTTTTACTATCTCCCTCTTAACAAACTCCCAGCCATCATGAACTCCCTTTCCCTTTAGTATTACTGTCCATGGGATCTCACTCAGCACTTCCCTAAGTTTTATGAAGTCGGCTTTCTTAAAGTCAAGAAATTGAGTCCTAGTATGCTTGGCTGCTCCTTTCCGCTGTATAGTAAACTTCAGAAGAGCATGATCACTCGCGCCTAATGATCCTTCCACTTCTCCTCCTTGGTGGTGACGGTGTGCTCTGTTGCTTCCAAGAAGAGCTCCAGCTCTCTAATTCTTTGGATCGTAGCTACACGTTCCTCCAGTTGCTGGACTTCGTCTTCTAAGAGGGCAATCAACATGCAATTGCTGCAGGTAAAGCTGCCTGCAACCTTTGGCAAGATGGCAAACATTGCGCAGGAACCGCAGGCGACTGCAGCTGTTCCCTCACCCTCCATCTTGAGAACCTGTCGTTGGGGGTGGCTACAGCGGTCCTCCATCATAAAAAGCGTGAAGACAGGACAAATAACTCCCCCCCAAAAAAACCTAGGTCTCCCCCAACAAACGTTTGAGACTAGCTCCCCTAAATCTAAAAGATGGATCAAACTGCGCGCACCGCTAGGCGCGCGCCACTGCCCTGCAAGCTCTGATAAGCTCCTCCCACAGCTAATCACCTGCCTCAACAGAAACCCTGCCCCCTCTGACCTTTGCACAGGGAGAGCAGCTAATCAGCCACAAAGAGACACACACAGAAACTTATGTTTCTGAACACCAGTTGCTGGTAACCACAGGAGAAGAGAGTGCCCATAGGCACCTGGGTGGTGACTGTAACAGCGGGATGCTAAAGTAGATGAGCCAATGGTCTGATGCAGCAGACTCCTCTGATGTTCTTGTGATGTGAATCAAATACATTTTGTGGACAATCTTTGAAAAGCAGCTGCAATTTTGTACAAAAAGGCTGCTGAAATCTTGTTTACTTCAGTGGGATTTAATCAGCCTACATGTGTGAAAGACTTCAACCAAAACACACCAACCCACCATGCCACCATGCCAGAGCTGCGTGAATACTTTCCCCCCGGCACAGAAATACTATTTTAGTCCTTCTGGTCCCATAGAATAGATAACAGATTTTTGATTTATTTATTTTTTACTTACTTGGATGTCAGGTTTAGGCATCAAGTTCATGTGAAACCAATCTTGTTAATCCAGAATTCAAATCCAAGCTTACATTCTACTTTGAAAGCCAGGTTCGGAGGGACTGAAGATAATATTAAACTGGAGGTGGGGAGCGGGGAGAGCCAGGCTGAAGCATGATTATAGCAAGCAGGAGTTTTGAAGTGCCACTGGTACACTTATGCGCTGTTGATAAGGATGAGGAAAATGTATGGAAGGCAATGGCCTCAGAGAAGCAAATAAGGGAAGTTCTTTCTCAGATGACCAACTAGGGAGAACATCTGGGAAGGCGTTCCCAACCAGAGTTAAGCCCTTGTTTCCCAAAGATCCTTTCCAAATGCTTATAAAAGAAATAATTTTAATGCTATACTGTGTTGGCTACAGTCAAGCAACAGTAGCACACATGCTCACAACAGTTTTTGTTTATTTCATAGTAGGACTTTTGGTCTCAAAACCAGGGGAGAATGTTTGTTAGTGACATCACAGGCACTGTCCAATAGAGACCAACAGATGTTCCTGAGACTCATACAATCACATTTCTCACAGCATTCATAATGGCATTCGTGAGAAAATTAGCATTTTCCAAGCAGCATGCTATTGCTTCTTTAGTGCTGAAGAAATGTGATAGTGTGCCAACCTAAGTGCTTCCTTAAGGGTCAAAATGGAAATACTTTGTAAGCTCGAGGGCGCAATTAATTTGTATGTTTCTATTTTGTAGTACATATATTTTCCATATATTTTTTTATGAGCATGGTGATGGGAACTAAACAATACTTGGCAGGGATGTTACGCTTGCTTTGCAATAGTCTTCCTGAAAAATCATTGTTCATAAATGAGAAAGCCACAGCCTTTGCATGGGGGGAAGCTTTCATCATATGAATTTACCCATCAATGAAATTGGGGAGGGACGGGACATTTACTTGTTTCATTCAAAGCACATAGTACTTTTGCCACTGCATTTTTAGAATCATCTCATATGAAGTCCATAGACATTTGCTTTTAATTGTACACAATGGGCGGGATTCAGCTAAGCTGTTGCACCACCAGAAGGCAACACAATGAGTCCTGCTAGTGCAATGGGGCATTCCAGAATCCTGTTCTCCAGTGGCCAGCCAGATGCATATGGGAAGCCCAAAAGCAGGGACTGAGCACAACAGCAGTCTCCCCATGTGTGATTCCTAGAAACTGACACTCAAAGGCATGGTGTTGGAGGTGCACAGAGCCTCCTGCCCTCTCTGCATGTTCATTTGATCAATGCATAAAGGGAACTGTGTGTTACCCCCCTTGCGTGTTGTGTGCTGCATTCTCTGTGTGTTTTGTATACATGCACCAAGGTAAACTGGACCATAGTTTGAGTGGAGGGGTGTCCAGCCGCTTGACTGACATGCTGCTAGATAAAAGCAACCCCCCCAAAAAAAAAAAATTCAAACCTCCTTTAACTTAAGACTTGGAATCTTGCCCAGCCATTACATGGTGGGAAGCCCAACCCCGTGACAAATGAATGGGTCAAAGCTACAAATAAGGAATGGGGGCTCGTGTCCTTAAAATTTCTATGTGCCACATAGAAACTTCAGTTCTGATCTACCACCTCCTTGCTAAACTTAATGCAGACATAACCATTCATATACAAATTAAATTCAATTCATGCTCATTTTATACCTATATAGGGTCCTGCAGCACCTCAAAGAAGATTATCAGATTTCTTCTAGCACGAGTTTTCAAGGACTAGAGTCTGTCCTCAGATGCAGCTTGGAAGCAATAGTGTTGCAGATAAATGTGTGATATATGACTTCAAAGGCTGAATATTATATATGGAGTGGGGGGGGGGCATGCCTGTTTTTTTAAAGTTATGAAAACGTACTTTCTCATATCATGAGCAACCAGTACTAAGAGGAGATCATTTCCTGATAATGGAGCAAGCCAGCAGCCTTCAAGCAGCTACCCAGTGTACTATTCATCATATTCCAATGGGCAATACAAATTTGTCATCACTATATTGACAGCTAATGGGATGCTTATTGGCACCGATGCAATATGGCACCCAGCATGAAAGGGTGGGAAGTGTTTCATGGAAGGTGCTGAGAAGTATTCTCAGAATAGCTGTATGTAAATGCCAGAATGTGGTGTCAGGTGAAAACTCGCTTTAAGTTAACATTAGTTTCATTGGGACTTTAAGAACTGGCGTGCTTGCTCTTCAGTCATACAACTTGCAAAGTGCACATTGATCGGTCTGTTTCTGGTCCATGTTACTATCATTTTAAATAGCCTTTATACTAGTGTCTGTTCCCCCCAATCTTCTATTATATTTGTCCCTTTGTGTTTCTGCTGGTGCAAAACGTTTAGCTGCTACAGTGGTTACAGACTCTTCAGGTTACAGACTCCACTAACCCAGAAATAGTACCTCGGGTTAAGAACTTTGCTTCAGGATGAGAACAGAAATTGTGTGGCAGCGGCACGGCAGCAGCAGGAGGCCCCATTAGCTAAAGTGGTGCTTCAGGTTAAGAACTGTTTCAGGTTAAGAACGGACCTCCGGAACAAATTAAGTTCTTAACCCGAGGTACCACTGTACTTCTATAAATACTTTGTATTGTTAATATTGCTTTATTGGTTTATCAGATTTAACATGCCATGAGCCATCTAGAGAGCACCAGGTGGACAGATGGTATAGAACAGGCTTCCTCAACCTCGGCCCTCCAGGTGTTTTTGGCCTACAACTCCCATGATCCCTAGCTAGCAGGACCAGTGGTCAGGGATGATGGGAATTGTAGTCTCAAAACATCTGGAGGGCTGAGGTTGAGGAAGCCTGGTATAGAACTAACAGAACAGATAAATATATTCCATGTGTGCTCACCCATAAATATGTTTGGTCTCATTTCTATGTTATTCTTTTTGGGCAGGGGGAATAGATCCACCCAAATATTCACACCTAAATGTATCATCTCTCAAAATATGCATTTCCAACAGTTGTTTTATACTTATGTCGGCTGACAAGTGCATTGGGACATTTGGGGATCATTATTACTAAATTTCAACTGGTGCATTAGTTTGAGAGGTATGGATGAAATAAGTTCATATCTGCAAGTGTCAAGTTCCTCAAGAATCCCTAGGTGTAAGCCCAAGACAATGGATTTTGACCACATATGAGACCTCTGTGTTGATTGATGACATACAAAGAATCATTCAGTCCATCAGGAGGAAAAGGCAAAATGTAACTTCTTTTGCCAGCCTTCTTCGCCAGTTTGCAGCAGCCGGGTTGCATTAACTGGAGTGGTCATGCCAAGCTTGTTTTCTTTAGCAATGCTGCCACCTCCTGGAAGATGCCATCTTTAACTTCCTCTTCCTCAATAAAAATACAATCAAATCAACGTGTTTATAATAAATATTCTAGGGTTTCTGATGGTTTGTGGGTTATGTTACACTCCCGTTTTAAAAGGCACAACTTGTGTGCATTTGTGTTGTTTCTTTTCTGCTATTCCTGCCCTGATAACCCTACACTGTATTTGAAGTTTATGGTCTATAGGTCAAATAAACTGAAATTGAAGACAATATTTTTGCTATGCTGTTTCTGTCTGCTTTTGCTATTATTTTGATAGCAAAATAACTCCTTTAAATAACTCCTTGACTGCAGTTTTATTATATATATATATATATATATATATATATATATATATATATGCTTTTGCATTGGGTTGCGTCCAATGATGTGCTGCTAAGTTATTTGTTTTGTTTATAAAATTTATATCCCAGCCTTCCTCCCAAAGGATTCTAGGGTGGGAAACAATAAAAACATATTTTGACAATCTTAAAACACTGAAGTCCCTTAGCAATCTATTCTTGTTCCACTGAGAAAATGTTCAGCACCAGCAGGACACTGTTGCGGAAGGTCGCGCATAAGCAGCTTGCTTGTAACTTCGTTGCACCATCTGTCGTGCAACAAGTTTCCCCTAATGCAAACTGTTGCATTGGATTCCATTGTTACATAACATGGAAACATTGCACTAGTGGACCAAGAATGTTAGATATACTACTCCCTGTCTTTTTACATCGCTCTCGTTGACCACCTAGTGTGGAAAGGCAGGGTATAACTGTAAATAGTTAAGAAGTAACCACAAACATATGACTAAATTATTTTATACCAAGCACTTCCTCTCTTCCTAAATTGCCAGTGTGTCACTCACTTTTCTCTGTGGTGGTGGAAATGTGTGGGTGAGCCTGCTGTGTGCCATCTGTGTGAAAGGGCTTTGCTAAGGACAACAAAACTCAGATGCCTGCATTTCATTTCGAGTTCAGAGTATTCTTTATTGGGGCTGAATTCTTTATACAGCTGCCACACATTCAAAGATGCTGGCTGTGGTCCACAGCATTGCAGTAACACCTAGATTTCTCTTTAACTATCTCTCTTAGAATTCCCCCCTTAGAATCCTAAGATAGCTCTTTGAATTCCCACACTTTCAAAATGCAATTAGGGCAGCTTACCCTAACCTTGTGCCCTCCAGATGTTTTTGACAGCAAGTGCCATCCATCAGACCATTTCAGGGATGGTGCAAGAGGTTTTCAGAGGAGGAAAGGGAAGCAAATTGTGTACATGCACCAGGTGGTATTTCTATTGAAGGAGTGTGGATTTTTGATGAGTTATGGCAGCTTCCCCCCCCCAGTTGTGGCCCCCTGCAGCCACAATAATAGTGTGAATATGTGGCGCCACTGGTCTTTAATGTCGGGAAAGAATTGTAGCTAGAGATGGGGGACAGGGAATTTGGCTCTGTCCACAGTTAAAGGTGAACAGTACAAGAACTGAAATGGATCCATTCTTCAAAGTGTGCACTTCTCTGAATTTTGTGATGCAGTTGTCCAGCCAACCAATTTTACAAAAATTGATATATAAGGGGGAAACTAAAATTGCATTCAAAATGCATTGTTTTCTGGAAACCTCCTTGCAAAAATGTGTATATCAGTGAAAACTACATACAAAAAATGTATTTTTGCAAGAGAAATGTGCTGAGGATTTTTCATGATTTTTTAAATTATATGCAACATGCTGCAGAAATGTGGCAAACCAATTTTAGGACTGAAAAAATGAGAAACTTAAGAGAACTAAAACTGAGCTATGGCTAGGGGTAGATGGATCTGTCAATCGTAGAACAGCTGCTTTGCATGCAGGAAATCCCAGTTTGAATCCCTGGTGTCTGCAGGTGACTCAGTACATATATTGTGTTCATGCGCTTGAGCATCCATGCGCTGACAATCTTCTTTCCTTCTCAGCCAAACTAAGGGCCAACCAACCTGCTACTTTGTGCACTCTGAGGGCAGTGACATATTGCACAATGGACAGAACTGAGAAGTGGACGAGGCCAAACCAGTCACAGGGCCTCAAGGCCAAGCCTCTGATGTCAAGAGGCTAGTTCAAGACATAAAATTGATATTTCAGTCCAACCCCTTCCAGCAACCACTCCCCCCCTTAAGGCTTGTCAGTGGAAACAGGGGTTCCTAATTTTGTAAGCCTACTTATTACATTCCGAAACCAAGTTTTTTTCTCCAAGGAGCACAGGATAGCAAATGACGGAGTAGCAAAGCAGAGCACTTTAAACAAATGCAGGATTTGAAGAGACCAGGGGACTCATATCCTACATTCCCAAGCAAAATTTCTTTTGTATTCACTTGTAAATTTCACCTTGCACCTCTGTTGCTTCTAAAAATGCAGCGACTGGTCCTCAAAACAGTCTCCAACTATTTCGGAGTGTATTCAAGTGAATGTATTCATCCCTGCAACTGAATCTTGCTTCCCACTGGTTGTGGGAGACCTTGGCATTTGCTTGCAGTGGTGCTGGGGCCTGTATTGTGAGGCCTTATGATCCCTAGAGCTCTCCTTAGAGACATCACTTCCTTTCATATGTCTGGAGAAATCCAAGGGTGGCAGGACATCTTGGAGCGTGTAAAAACAATCCCTTGGGGTTCACCCCAGCTTCCCTAGGAGCCTATGAGCATAAATCAGTCCAGGAGAGAACCCATAAAACTCCATGTTAAACTCCTGCTTCAAACCCTCACAGAGCTACATTTCCCAACCATTTTAGCAAACTACAGTTCCCAGGATTCTTGGCGAGGATGTGCTTTAAATATACAGTGCATCCACAGCCTTAATTTAAATACAGCTGCTATTTCATCACCTTTGTCTTACCTTAAGAACCTTACATTTTCAGTATGACATTTTCCTGTGTTTTTATTGTTTCCTGTTTTTATCTTTAAACCGCCTTCAGTCCTGTCAGGCAAAAACGGGGTATAAATACATTTTATTATTAATAATAATATGATATGTTTTTGAATATATATTCATAATTATATGGAATAACTTCCCAAGCTTACACGTACACTATCTATCCTAGTCCAACAGATTTTGGGGGAGGGGGGAGTGGAAATACCTTTTAAAATAATCACTGCAAACTCGCTTGTCTCTCCAACCATCCGGCATCACATCAAGGACCCTGACTAGACCTCAAAGCTTTAAATGCAAATATAAATGCCAACCTCTCTGTAGTGTTAGGATCACAAAAGTTGAATATTCAGCCACTTGCAAAAGTTTCCGTAATATGCTGGGTAAAGTATTATTTGGGAGATAATAATCTCAGAACCTATACAGGATTATTTCCCCCAATTCCACCTAAAACTTCTATTTCACTTGTCATGAAATAAGAATTTCTCTCTAACGCATTTCCCTCCCCTCTCTTCCTCCCCCGCCCCGTGTGTTGCTACAGCGCACTCTGTCTGGTTCTCAGCTTGGACTTCAAATACTAATCCGATCTCCTGGGAGGCTTTCCGGGTGATTGACAGGGAAGCTCTTAATAGCTTCTGCTGTTATGGCAAGGGAAAAAGGAAGCAGCTTGAGTAACTTGAAAAGATGAGGTACAGGTATTTGAGGAGGTCTAAAGGGAGAGTCGTTTGATAAGCTCTGAAGGAAGAAGTGTTTCAGAATTTTTAAGGGGCATGATGAAATGGATGAACATCAAAGAGATGGCTGGGTTGAGCTTCCCACTTGCTACTCACAGTGTGGGAAGGGGGAGAATAGTATATTCAGCACACAGGGAGAGTTCTAGGTGAATGTATCTATTGTGAATCATTTTCATAAGTGCTGTCATAAAGGGGGGAAAAGGATCTTCCTGATGTCTCATGAATCACAGCCTCTTATCTACAGAAAGGATATTACTGTTCCGAATACACATGATTTGCACTAACAGCAATGAGAGTTCATCTGTGCAAACAAAATAACAAAATATATAGTAATAGGAACTTGCCCTTCATGCTAAGGTCCCTGGATGAGTTACAATATTAAAACACAATATCAAATAATTGATCCAAGTGATCCAACTATGGATACAGTTTGGACTAGAGAGCCCATGAGTAATGTAGGGGCTACTCAGGGATCCCCCCCCCCGAACCTAATCAGTGCTTTTTCCCCCTAGAAAAATAGATGGCGGTGATGGTGATGTTGCTCATTGGGGGGGGGGGCTTCACATATACTAAGCCACCAGTCCGTTTAAGGAAAGCCTGTGTCATCCCACAAGGCAGATGAAAGGTGATGGCTGGGAGTCCAGGGCCAAACTAAAAGTGATTCAGGAATTGCATGGATGCGTTTCCCAATGTCTTTTTTCTTCTGCTGAAAGTAACCATAGGAAGGGTGATTTCAGTTGGGGCTGTGGTGAAGACAAAGGAGGCCACACCCTTTCTTCCTGCTCTACAGTTCCAATCCCAAATGCGTTCCGCTAAAGTTGTTAGCCATGCAGAGGAAACATCAGGACAGAATATACAAATAAGAGCAGCTTCAGGAGGAGTGAGCTGTACGTATCAGGATCATGGCCCAGATATTAAAGGGTTGGATTTCCTTCCCCCAGCACCATAGCACCGTTCAGACTAGGGGAGGAGGTTCAGGGTTGATTTTAGAAAAATTAAAAAACAGCAGAGAAGGCATCCATGCATCTCCCAGGTCATGCTTCCATTGAGCTCATGAGCGTGATAAAATGTGAACACATTGCATTTTAGCTACTCAGTTTCACCAGCTTTCAAAGAAAAAGAAAGAAAGAAGGGCAGCTCCTTAGGTTTTTTCTGACACAAAACCAGCCCAAGCTGTCTATGGAATGGGGCCAAATGCTAAACTAAATATGATGCTAGCTATTAGCAACTATTTGAACACCTTCAAAACTTTTAAAGAGGCCATCTGTGCCGTAGAGCATTGCCATGCCAGCTAACACACTTCAGCAAATCGGTTAACAGTGGAAGTTACAGTGACATTTCAAATCTCGTCATGCACTTTGACCATGAATTACCTTCCTGAATGAGTGGGATTGCATTAGAGATGCCAATAGGATGGAGCCAAAACTAACAAGATCTTTGAAGGTCTCAAACGGAGCATTTCCTGCAAAGTCTAGTATCTCCCAGACTTGCGGCCTGGCACACTCACTTACACCATCAGCTCTGATTAACAGATTGTGAGATTTGCAATTTCCTAGGAAAATTATTGTGTCACAACCTACTCTGGGTCCCCCCCCCCCCGTGTGTGTGTGTGTGTGTGTGTGTGTGTGTGATCAGGCTGCTCACTTCTCATACCAGCTGCTCCACCCACCTGTTGCCTTGCATATAATATTTTCCCCCATCGTCAGATAAAGTTCTGTAGTGTATTTAAGCTATATATACTTTGAATGCAACATTGTGGCAAATACCTGGCTGCAAAAAAAAATGCCAAGGTCCCATGAGGAGAAGTTGCCAGAAGATGTTTGGGAATATGAAATCTTGGAGGGACCAGTTCTGTTCATCTGTTACATGTACAACTCTGCTTTTAAAGAATAAACAATAAAAGAAAGCCTTAGCAGGCTTATATGTTGAAAGGACAATGGGGAGGAGCAACTTAATAAAAACATAAGAAAAGCCTGATGGACTGAGCCAATAGTCCATCTAGCTGTCTTAGTGAAGCCTTAGCTTGCATAACAATAATAACTAGACATAGAATATACCTTAGAAATATGTGTAATCTGTTTCTCTTGAAACACTCACAGAACACATCACACTGCTCTGCTCTTTCCGCCACATTATTGCTAATGCAGGTGACCTTTCTCCAACCTTCTCCTTCCGTGTTCTGCAATTGAACAGGCCTCCACATCGTAGGATGCTAGGAAGGACAAGAACTAACTGCTAAGAAGAAAAGAACTAACGAGGCAGAATGTAAATTCTTGCCTCTTTGTCTACTTTCAGGGTGCTTGAACCTTACCTGCAAGCAAATCTTCAACTAAGGTCATGCATTTGTTACACCTTGGTTATTTACTTCTTTGACTGCCTTGTGGGATATCTTTGGGAGAGGAAAAGGCTAAGGAGTAAACCCTACACAAATCCAGAGTGGAGTCCCTAAGATGGTTGGGTGGTGTCCTGTGTTTCTTCTTCTGGCAACTGCTGCAGCCAAACTGGTACCAAACGTATTGCTCTGCTTTCCTTTGGACCACATCAGCCAGGCTGAGAGGGCGGTATTGTTGTCTGGGCAGCCCAGGACCTCCATATACACTGCCCAGGCTTGTGCCCAGGTGAGGTCACCTTGGTACTGATAACGCAGCAGTTTGACTTCAACCCTGGAGGTGCACTCCATTGTTTTTCGAGACAAATGGATGCCAACAATATTATTGCTTCCAAACATGAACTCAAAATATCCAATATGAACAAGTATACACATCAAGAAAGGAGGGGGGATTTCAAGACACAATGAGTAATCTTTAACAGCTACCATATATCAAATATAACATAATGTTAAATGTAACAGGCAACTAATATAGATTTTTCTTTTATTTATTTAGACTGTTCCTTCCTTCCACTATCATGGAACAACATCTTTGTCCTGCCCAGGAGAAGGAAGATTAACTCCAGCTGCAGTTTCTATCATATTGTTTTAGATCTCCTCAGAGGACAATAACCCAGCTCCTGGCTGTACGTTTCCAGGGATGCCATAAATAAATAACTTCCTTGATAACCACACACCCAACATCTGCAATGATATATTGGTCTTTAAAAGTTCATGCCATGAGATACTGCTGTGTAATCACTTTAAAATGGTTTCCTAACAGTACAATACCAAGTGAATACTTTCATCCCTGTTTTCAGGAACAGGGTTACAGAGATTTCTTTCCCCTATGCATTTGTGTAATTACTCACTTCTGATAGCAGAATTCTAAAATAAGATTTACCATAGATTTTAGAAGGGAGGGGCTCATTTTAAAAAAATAAATACCGATATTTGTAACTCTATTATAAAAGTGAGGCACCCAGTTCCAAAGAAGAGATGAAAACACTTTCTATCTGTGCCACAGCGGTGCAGACAACCAGTGCTATTTGTGGAAGGAATGTGTGTGCCAGGGTCCTGGGAAGGAGACGTCATTAGGTTGTATCCAATGATGACACAGGAGGAAGTGCCGCTGATCACACAAACCACAGCACACTACTTTTGCTGATCCTTCCTGTCTACCTGCCAAGCTCTGCATCATACGCTGTTCTGACCAAAGAGTCCTCCCAACCCTCAGCAACAGCTTATCAGGGAGGAAAGAGACTTAAATAACTAGGTAAGATTGATTACCCTCCCTACCACAGGAGCTTTGTACAGTTCTGTCATTGCAACTCAGTAGTAGAGCTTCTGTTCTGCAGGTAGAACGTCCTGAGATTCAGTCCCTGGCACCACCAGTTAGGAATGGGAATTTACCTTCTTGAAAGCATGGAGAGCTGCTGTCAGACAGTTTAAACCAGGGATAGGGAACTGGATGAAATCCAGAACTAGCCCATCTTCCATGGGTCATTTTTGACAGGTTGGCATGTGATTCAACTTCAAAGAAATTATCTTCTTTCTTTCTTCTTTTTCAGCCTTGGCTCTGAAGTGATGGTTGCAAAAGAAACAGGGGTGCAAGATTCTTCCTTTCCTTGAATTTAAGCCAGGCCTGTTCCTGCTGAAGATTCCTGGATCAGCTCCAGCGGCAAGCTCTGATTGAGAGCTCCAAAGCAAAGCCACCTGCAGCTGGGCTTGCACTCAAGCTCGGAATTCAAAGAGTGTCAAATGCAAGCCAGACTGGCAAGGAACAATCAGGAATGCACTTGGTAGCTCCGGCTGCCCTCAACAGGGCTTATCTGTCACACATCTGAAGTCACGTGATAGCACTTGAAATGACAGCTGAGTGTGGATAGCTGAAAACTGTCATGTAGGCCAAATGGGCCAGTCTCGTGTGCCTATTGGGCCCCTGGTGTGAACAGCACTGAACTATAGGGACCAATGATCTCACTCAACATAAAACAACTTCCTATGTTCCTATAACTTGCACTTTTCACTAAGGCAAAGCAAACACTGGATATAGCCAATCAGTTCATCTCAATCCCTTGATCAGGAATGGCTGGGCTGATTTTTTGTATTCCCAATCCTAAGCAGCTTGATGCCCACCAGAGAGTCAGTGAGATGGACTTAACAGAATCCTTGTTACACAAAGCCCTGTGAACTTGCAAGTAAAGCAAGGAGGAAATAGTAGGTTTTATATATGTTGTAGAAAATAAAGATAATGTACAGCTAAGAATTGCAATCAAGCATTTTTTATTTTTGAAACAAAAACATGAAAAATGTTGCAGAATTCATTTTTCAAGTGAAATGGCAGCACTGGACAAAATAGAAGCCCGGAACCATCACAGACAAAGATAATCTTCTTTTACTTCCCAACGGATGACCAGCTAATTTAATTACCTGGTTAAAAATAACAATGTTTTTCTGGATAAGACACTACTCAGTCTGGACCACTTTATCCATGTGACCTACAACTGATAGGAGACCAGAAAGAGGAAGCTTGCAAGTTGGTAGAATTGCCCGCAACTTAGTAAATACTGCATGAGAAATGCCCTTATTCTACTGATTATATTTAATTCTAAATGTTCTGAAAGGCACCTCAAGGTAACTTACAAAAATCAGGATGCAGTGAAGACATAAAACCAAAAAGAAAAATTAATAAAGTCCAATGACAATCATATATGTAATTATATGTGATTAATCTCATTCATTGGTATACAGTGGTACCTCGGGTTACATACGCTTCAGGTTACATACGCTTCAGGTTACAGACTCTGCTAACCCAGAAATAGTGCTTCAGGTTAAGAACTTTGCTTCAGGATGAGAACGGAAATCGTGCTCCGGCGGCGCGGCAGCAGCAGGAGGCCCCATTAGCTAAAGTGGTACCTCAGGTTAAGAACAGTTTCAGGTTAAGTACGGACCTCCAGAACGAATTAAGTACTTAACCCGATGTCCCACTGTATATAGTTCAGATGTGCAAATAATCTTCCAAAGCATACATTTTATTTTATTTTATTTTATTATAAGATATTTATTAAAGTTTCACAAATTATATAAACAAACGCAACAATACAAACAAGCACAAACAAGAAAAAGGAACAAGTATAATTTCAAAACCTTATTTTCTTAAAACTTCCTTCACCGACCTCCCCATACCTCCCCTTACTGCATTCCAATTTCAAATATTTAGTTCAGCAAATCCTCACCCTTAATTTTATCTAATTGTTAAGCCTTCTTTTCTTTTAACTTAATCTTTACAACTGTAATCCACTTACTTTCTAAAGCCGCATCATTTTAACACTCATTAATTTTACAATGTTTCTTAAGATAGTTCTTAAATTTCTTCCAATCTTCTTCCGCCATCTCTTTTCCCTGGTCTCGGATTCTGCCAGTCATTTCTGCCAATCCCATATAGTCTATCACCTTCATCTGCCATTCTTCCAAGGTGGGTAGATCTTGTGTCTTCCAATACTTTGCGATGAGTATTCTTGCTGATGTTGTAGCATACATAAAGAATGTTCTGTCTTTCTTTGGCACCAATTGGCCGACAATGCCCAGGAGAAAGGCCTCTGGTTTCTTAAGGAAGGTATATTTAAATACCTTTTTCATTTCATTATATATCATTTCCCAGAAAGCCTTAATCTTTGGGCATGTCCACCAAAGGTGAAAAAAAGTACCTTCAGTTTCTTTACATTTCCAGCATTTATTATCAGACAAGTGGTAACCAAAGCATACATTTTAAGGAATCTTCCATATTCATTTGTTTCTGACTTGCACTCCCCTCAAACAGTCTCAAAACCCAGATTTGTAAGAGACCACTATTCTGAAAAAGCATTAAGTACTTAATCCGAGGTACCACTGTATAAGCAGATTTTGATTCAACTTCTATTCTTGTATCCTATCCCTAAGTGGTTCTTTTGGTTCAGGTTTGTCTGGAAAAGCAGAGGAATGATGTCTTCTATCAGGTAGGCTGAGAGCACTCAATGCAGCCTTGATAACTCAGCAGATTTGCACCTGATCGATGTCTGGATGCCAGGACTGGCCTGCGGCAGAATGGCAAATGGCACCTCCCAGCACAGGGTAGTATCCAAGGCTGACCATTTTTTCAGTCAGGGAATTATCCCCAGCTATACCTGAAGATGCCAGAATTGAACCTGGGACCTTCTGCATGCAAAGTACATGCTGTACCATTGCACTATAGCCCTTCCCCACTAACTCTGATACAGGAAGTATCTGGGCAAAAGTCCTTGGAGGGGAAACAAACAGCAGGTTGGGAGTCCAGTTCAGCAACCTCACCTGTGCATCCATTTTGCTATTAAAAATAATCCCTGAACAAACCTCATACGCTATTCATGATTGGGGGAAGTCTACCTTTAAATAGCAAAATCTATTGTGAGCACTCTTACCTTGGTCTAGAGATTAATTCAAATCCAGTCATTTCCTGCCCTGAGGTTGTTTTTTATGGTTGTCATTTGAATGCCTTTATCTTGTTGGCTTTATTTAACTTTTGTATGTTGTTTAATAAATTTAAGTCTTCCAGTCCATACATTTAATACATTTTGCTGATGTTTAGCACTTCTTTTCTTTCTGTTTTAGATATTGTAGCCATATCTGCTTCTTCTTGGTTTGAGGTCTGGTTCCCTAAGCAGCTGGAGCAAAATCTTTCTGGGCATGGGTCCTCATCTCACAAACACACCGTTTTATTGATCCCTCTTCTTGAGTTAACTCTTGGCTGGAAAACTGTCTGATGTTCTTTTAAGTTGCTTTTTGCAGTACCTGTTTGTAAATATCATTTCTCAGCAGCACTGCCAGTAACAGGTTGGAAGATGCTTATTAAAAGGGGGTGGGGGTGGTTTTAACTCTCTTTTTTCCCCAGCTATCATTTAATGAGGATGTATCCCCATTGCTTTGAAATGACCTGGTAACAACCTGGCCTGAGATCTGTTGATGATGGGTGGGCTAAAAATGCTGTGAAATAAATGCATAAATAAATTAATCAATGCTGTGTGGATTGAGATCCCAAAGGCACATGACTATCAGCTTATTATGGGATAAGCACTTGGCAAATGCTTCCAGGACTGCTGCCATAACAAAGTATTTTAACAGCTTAAATATTCAGTCGTCTTGACCCCGGTTATTATAACCATTATAAAATTTTATTTTATACTTTTAAGAGATTGCTATCAATGCAATCCAGTGTATTGTTATGAATGGGGGGGGCAGACACACCAAATCCTAAGTTTAGTAAAGGAGTAGAATTTAGCTCTTTTTTTAGAGTATGATGGGAAGATGCCAGGCCAGTGAAAAATACAGGCTGAACCTATTTTCCTGTTCAGGAGGCTTCCAATATTGATGCCATTAAGAACACAAGGAGAACTAAGTACAGGGCCATGAAGGACAATTGACCATTGTCCTTTCCCCCAGCTGAGGACTAGACAGAAACAGAAGAATTTGGAGGAAGAGATTGCCAGGGTAACAGGGGCCTTTTATAGCAGAGACTTTGGGAGCAAGTGAAGTGGAGCAAGTGAAGTGGGCAGAAAGAAGGAGCAGGAAGTGAGCAGAACTGCATTTCTGAAGGGCCCACTCTTTGGCAAGTCTGGGCACTGCACTTGTGTCTAATGTTTTCCCACTTACACCCACCCTGAAAAGCTGCTTCTCAGGGTTCGGGGGCTCTCAAGAAAAAAAATGAGACATGGTGCAGAAAGCTTCAGTAGGTATGGGGGGTGGGTAGTATCCCAATGTTCATGCATGGAGGCATTGCTGTAGCAGAGCCTCTAGCAGACACCGCCAGATGCAACCCATAGACTGCAGTCCTAGCCTCCTTACCTGGGACTAAGCCTCAGTGGGACTTACTGCTGAGTAGACATGGATGGGGATAGCACTGACAGCCCTGACTAAGTCAACTGATTTCCGTGTTTTGAGATGCAGCCCTAACAGTGTAAGACTAATCATGTCTACTTAGAAGTAAGTTCTATTGAATTCAGTCCTGCTGAACCTCAGATAAGTAGGATTAAGATTGCAGCCTAAGGCTTCATCATATTGTCTTTGAGTTGTCAGAAATGATATATTCTAATATATGTGTCTTTTAAAACATATTCACCATATTCACTCCCTTGTGATGCTGAAGATGGAGGAGATGAGCAGGCAGTGCAAGCCTCATTCCTTTTCCTATACTGGTTGGCAATATCCATAGTTGGACTATTATATCTCTTCCCCCTACCTTGTACCTGCATCACTTTTTCATATCTGAATGCAAAACAAGTACAGCACACAATATAAAGCAGGAATCATGGTAAGTAGTAATTTTGGAACAATCTGAAACCTACAGTAGTTCACAAGTTGAATACATGTTGATGTATAAGGTGATAATAATGTCAACTGCGTGTTTCATTAATATGCCTGAGAAAAGAAGTGAAAGGGCAATCAGCCCCAGTTATTTTGCCTTTTTGCTTACATGTCTCCCTGATTTTAATATTACTGCAAAATATATCATAATACCACCTTTGGGAGCATTAAGCTTGGGCTACACACTTACATGTTGGCACAGCAAGTTTTAGCATCTAGAATTCAAGATATGAAGAATGGTTAAATGGGCTCGATAGCAGACATTGCAGTTTGTATATGAGAGAGAGAGAGAGAGAGAGAGAGAGAGAGACCAGTTTTATGTCTAGCTTCAAACACTCTGGAGTGAAAGTGTGTAGATTATCCTTTTATACATGGGGAAATGAGCCTGCAAGACAACTTACTTAATTATTCAACTATTTAATTGTTACATTTATTTATTTATAAAATTCCTTTTCCATCTCCAGCTGCCCCTCACAAAACTCAGAGCACTGATGCATTCATGGCTTAGGTGACGCTTGAAACTTATCTCCTTGACCACAATCCATCAGTTCTCAAAAATGCAATGTATTTCACAGATATGTAAAATTATGTGCACTTTCAATTAGCTACTTTCAATCAGTTGCTTTTCCTTGCTTGAGATTATTTAATTTGACCAGTCCAATTATGATATAGTTAGCTAAGACCAATAGTTTCTCGTCTGCCTCCAAAGTCATTAGCAAGACCTCACGGATTAAAATGCTTCCTATATAACTTTAATTGTAATATCAACAACAAAAATCAAGATTAATTTTCTTGAATGGCATTCCAGAAGAGTGTTGAACATCAACAGTGAAGTGAATCATAAAAACGTGGAACAATAATGGACGGGTCAAGGATTTGAGAGGGTGGTGTTTTTTTAAGCTGCAAAAGAAATTGAGGCGAAGCGAGCAATAAAAAAAATATACACAGTGGAGTGTGAATTAGTGCTGCAGGCAAAAGGAGAAGGGCAGCCAAAGGCAGAGTGAATTGTTCAGCCAAAGTTATTAAGGAGATGGGCTATAACAAATATATCAGAAAGGCGGAAATGAAGATAAAGTCATCCCTTTAATAAATTGGGAAAGTAATGAAATCCACAAAGCATATTCAATTGAGCTGAGGATGTGTTCAATTGAGATTCTCAACTCCTTTCTTAAAATGGCTTCAGCTAAGGAAGTTACAAGGCAGGTTACATAGAAAGCAATAAAGACATTGTCAGAATATACACTGATTTATAAGGGCAAAGCATAAATATCCAAGTATGCATGAATTGGTCATGAGCCCAAGCCAGCCTTTTTGCATCAGGCCAAGGAAAAATATGTGTGTACCTGTCCACCACCATCCCATCACACCAACATAAGGGGGATTGCCACCCCAGGGCTCAGGGATTCCCAGTTTGCAACTCAGTAGCCCATCTTCCAGGGGCTTGAAGGGGACTGTAACTGGTTAAGCTCACTGAGCTCTATAGTCAGGCTTGCTTTTTGAACCAAGCAGCAAGGATTCCATCTGCCCATGTTCTCTGACCAGGAGCAAAGTCTGGCAGCAAATGCCCTTTTCTAAAAATCAGATAATACAGCTAACATTGCCTGCATATCCCTGTCCGGAGTAAAGACTCACAAGACTGGTATTTGGTATGAAGATCACAACTTTATTCAAGATATTGCAGCAAGGCAGAATGAATAACTGTAGACAGGGAATTGGCAAAGACCATGAAGTGCGTGAAGTGGCCCTTGTCTCTGGTCTTGGGCAATAACCTCTGGCTCAAACCACATCATCTGTTTTAAACCTAGGCAAGGTTCTCATTCCTAACTCAACTCAGCATGAAGATAAGCTGAGGGAGGTGCCCTGATTCCCTGTCTTATGCCTACTGCCAAGGAGGCTCCTCCAGGGACATCTCATATTAAAATTAATTCCCATCCCACCCTAAATGCTAAGTTGTGACAGTAAGGTTAAGCCAGTTAGAGCCACACACCCCAAATCAGAACAGTGCAGAGCAGATGAAAAGGGACACACCAAGATCAAAAATATTCCCACTCAGCCCTAGAAGGCAACTGCGCTGCTCACAGGGTAGCTGGGCAGGTCACTATAAGGGGAGCAGTCACTCTCCCACCTCAGTCACAGAAATGGCCTGATCTCCCTGCCTCTATGCCAGGGATGGGTGGGACAAACTGGGCCAATGGTGGCAGCACAGCCATTTCCCTGCCAACAATTTCATAGCAAATAAAACCATGGTACAGCAACAACATCTAGAGGGCACCATGTCAGACTCATAGAATTGTAGAGTTGGGAGGGGCAAAAAGGATCATCTAGTCTAACCCCCTGCAACACAGGACTCTCTTTTGCCCAACGTGAGGTTCGAACCCACAACCCTGAGATAAAAAGTCTCATGCTCTACCAACCGAGCTATTCCTGGGTGTATCACAGTAGTTCTCAAATCAGACTGATTCCAAAGATTCCAAATATCTGATATGTAGGTATTTAGAGATTTGAGTTATTTGTATTTTATTTTTTTACTCAGCTAGTTCCTTTTTAAAGCCTTCAAGGTCACAGATTGAAGATTGAAGCGGTCATGACACGTAAGGGCACATAAGGTGATGGTTGAAGTGGAATTGTCCTCAACCACTTTGGACTATGTTACTTGAAGGTTTGCCTTACCTAATACGTACCCTCTCAGCCACTTCAATCTGAGAAACTGCTTTTTTTTCCCTCCACAATTTCCACACAATGTTCATTGTAGCTCTTTGGAACATTAGCACAGTAGTACCTCGGGTTACATATGCTTCAGGTTACATACGTTTCAGGTTACAGACTCCGCTAACCCAGAAATAGTGCTTCAGGTTAAGAACTTTGCTTCAGGATGAGAACAGAAATCATGCTCCGGCGGCGTGGCAGCAGCAGGAGACCCCATTAGCTAAAGTGGTGCTTCAGGTTAAGAACAGTTTCAGGTTAAGTACAGACCTCCGGAATGAATTAAGTACTTAACCTGAGATAGCACTGTATTAGGCAAGTGCCTTTGCTTTATTGTTATGGGTGCCTGCTAAGATGTTTTTTGTTTAGGTAACCCTACCCACACATGTAATTTTAGCATGCAATGTGAAAAAACATGTGATTTTATTATGTTTATATTTTTCCCCAAAAAATGAGTAAACCAATCACATCCATTAATTTCATGGGTCTACAACCCATAGACATAATGACAAGGAAGTACTATTAGAAACAATTGTGCAAATATGCCTGGCAGATTGAAAGATGCCAATGACAGAATGGGGCAAGTTTGTCTAGGACAGGGGTCTGCAACCTGCGGCTCCGGAGCCGCATGTGGCTCTTTTACACCTTTGCAGCGGCTCCGGGGCGGATACTAGTGAGGGGAGGAGGCGCATTGTGCGCCCCGACACTCCCCACTGTGGCGGGCGCTGTACTGGCTGTGATGTCGCATGGGGGCGGTGCGTGCATTAGTCATGCACCGTCCCAATGTCACCTTCCCGCTCGCTGTCAGATCAGAGGGCAGCGGCGCGTATGCTTTAAATGTCACAATGTTTTTGCGGCTCCCAGGTGTTTTTTTTCCTTCGGAAACGGGTCCAAGTGGCTCTTTTTGTCTTAAAGGTTGCAGACCCCTGGTCTAGGAAAAGAATCCCACCATCAGGATGTCACCGCAGAAAAGGCCTCTCTATGGTAGTCACCACTTAACTGCCAAATGGAGAAGAGACTCAGATGAAGGTCTTAATTCATGGACATGTTAATAACAATGAAGCTCATCCCAGACTTTCCAGGCTTTAAAATTTAAAACCAATAGGATCAAAACAATTCACACATATACACCAGTGGGAATAAAGCATTTCACCTCTCTCTCTCTCTCTCTCTCTCTCTCTCTCTCTCTCTCTCATATATTATGTTCATTTTTGCTGAAGTATGCCGTTCACGTCTCCTTATTTTGCCATTGTCCCAAAGACAGTGTGGCTTAATTCAGCACAAGGAGCTTATGACCTTTCATTTATATAAATATCTCTGCTCTGACAGAAAAATGCAAGTCGTACTTGTCCTAAATGCACATGCAGTTTTAAGAAAGCAAATGGATTCTAGATGCTTCTTTTTTTCTCCGCATGACTCATCCCCAGATGTCTTATCTGCTACAATAAGCAGAAAACGAAAGCAAGTAACAATTGCTAGCATGAAGCCAAGAAGTACCTAATCAACCCAATGCATACCAAAACAAATCAGCAGGAAAAGCAATTTTAATCATACTTAAATTAATACATTCGAAGTGCAATCCTGTTCATGCCGACTGAGAAGTAAGTTCTACCAAGTTCAGTGAGGCTACTCTGAGTACGTAAATACAGAATTAGAGCCTTGGGATTATGTTGGTTGTATTTCCTTAAAACGAAAAGTCATCACAAAATGAAATTCCATACATATTTGAGTATAGTAAAGTGTATAAGGTCAAAAATCCACAAGTGGATTTTATTTTTTTAAAAAAATCTATAGGATAATAGAGAGATTACCACAATTTCCAGAATTCAAATAGCACCACATTTTCCTGTTCATACTTTTACCTATTTTTTCCTCAGCAGTGGAAACAGATAAAATCACCTTATAAATCACATATTTACTTTTTGATAATAATGCATTTGGTCCTATCCAATATTTTTTTGAGGGAAAACTTTCCATTTGCAAACAATGCAATAGACAACATAATACACAATTAACAACATATGACAATTTTAGCAAATGTTCTGTCCAAATAAGCCAAAGGCGTGGTCTCAACATAGAGGACAGAAAAAACCTTCTGCAAGGAACAAGCTGTTACATTATACAGCTCTGGCCCTAAAGCATAGTTTGGGCATAGGCAAACTCGGCCCTCCAGATGTTTTGGGAACACAATTCCCATCATCCCTGACCTTTGGTCCTGTTAGCTAGGGATCATGGGAGTTGTAGTCCCAAAACATCTGGAGGGCAGAGTTTGCCTATGCCTGGCATAGTTGGTTTTTAGAACCCCCATGAGGCAGTTGATGACTGAATGTGCCTGCCTCCCCACAGCTTCCTAAGTCCTCTCCTCTCCAGAGTTTCCCCCAAGCAATCTGAGAAGGCACCTGAGTGAATTAATTTCTCAGCTGCTCTCCTCATGCCTCTCCTATTTCTGGGAGACACCCATGCTTCTTCACTAGCCAGACTCATCTCTGTCTCTCTGCCACAGACTCTCCCAGCTCACTAAGCCCCATTGCCTCTTCTGACACTTCCTCCCAGTCTTATCCCTCTTCTCCCTCATTGTCTCCCCACCACCAATCCTTGAGCTCTGAGCCTTCTTCCCTTGGGGTTTCCTCTTCTCTTAAAGGTAAAGGTACCCCTGCCCGAACGGGCCAGTCTTGACAGACTCTGGGGTTTGTGCGCCCATCTCACATCTATTGGCCGGGGGCCAGCGCTGTCCGAAGACACTTCCGGGTCACGTGGCCAGCGTGACAACGCTGCTCTGGCGAGCCAGAGCCGCACACGGAACACCGTTTACCTTCCCGCTGGTAAGCGGTACCTATTTATCTACTTGCCCCCGGGGGTGCTTTCGAACTGCTAGGTGGGCAGGCGCTGGGACCGAGCAGCGGGAGCGCACCCCGCCGCGGGGATTCAAACCGCCGACCTCTCGATCGGCAAGCCCTAGGCGCTGAGGCTTTAGCCCTCTTCTCTTAGGAGAGCAACAAAGGACTCCTGTCATGCGAATGCTGGGAACACTCTTCACAGTAGACTCGGGTTTTAATGTGTGTCAATAATAAGCTTCCACTCTGCCTTAATTTTCTGATGGAAACACAAACCCTGGGTGAGCACCTGGAACCCCATGGAATCTTGTCACCAGCCGGCAGAGATTGGGGATGGCATATAACAGCATATACCTGAAGGAGCGTCTCCACCCCCATCGTTCTGCGTGGACACTGAGGTCCAGCACTGAGGGCCTTCTGGTGGTTCCCTCACTGCGAGAAGCCAAGTTACAGGGAACCAGGCATAGGGCCTTCTCGGTAGTGGCACCCGCCCTGTGGACGCCCTCCCACCAGATGTCAAAGAGAACAACAACTACCAGGCTTTTAGAAGACATCTGAAGGCAGCCCTCTTTAGGGAAGCTTTTAATGTTTAACAAACCACTGTATTTTAATACTCAGTTGGAAGCTGCCCAGAGTGGCTGGGGAAACCCAGCCAGATGGGTGGGGTATAAATAATAAATTCTATTCTATTCTATTCTATTCAAGCAAAAGTTATGTCTTTGGGGAAATAGCTTCAACTTTTCCAGTGTGCAGCTTAAAAGTAATATGACACATGCCACACTGGTTTGGCCAAAGACCACAGAAGAGCAACTATAAAAATAAATATGTGCACAAATGGGTAGTGGCAGCCCCTCAAACTACCTTCCAGTCTCTGAAAGCTACCATCTGCCCAGGTATATTACTGAACAGTTCACCCCAGGGCAGGCCTAGGGTTGAACAGCTAATGCTGTGCGTGGGAAGAGCATCTGGCTTTGATGGATTTGCTGCTGCCATCCAACCACCTCACTTTGATAAGGCTAGCAATGCTGAGGACTGCAAAGGTTCTCTTGATAGTTTGTCAGGGCTTCGTAGCAGGCTTCTCTTCCTTGCGTAGCTAACTGCACCTCAATTATTCAAAACCACTGGTGGAGATTAAGTGGCAAAACAAAAGGTATGATGACACTTTGTTACAGCTTTGAAATTGGACGCAGGTAATCTAGTTCCTCTACGGGACGCGGGTGGCACTGTGGGTAAAAGCCTCAGCGCCTAGGGCTTGCCGATCGAAAGGTCGGCGGTTCGAATCCCCGCGGCGGGGTGCGCTCCCGCTGCTCGGTCCCAGCGCCTGCCAACCTAGCAGTTCGAAAGCACCCCCGGGTGCAAGTAGATAAATAGGTACCGCTTACCAGCGGGAAGGTAAACGGCGTTCCGTGTGCTGCGCTGGCTCGCCAGATGCAGCTTTGTCACGCTGGCCACGTGACCCGGAAGTGTCTCCGGACAGCGCTGGCCCCCGGCCTCTTAAGTGAGATGGGCGCACAAACCCCAGAGTCTGTCAAGACTGGCCCGTTCGGGCAGGGGTACCTTTACCTTTAATCTAGTTCCTAATCCAGTCTTTGTAGGTTCTTATAACATGCCCCATCCACAGCAACCTCTAGTTTAAAAGAGGAAGATATTAACCCAGAAGGGTAGCTCACAAGCCCAAGCATTTTAATGTTGTGAACCCACATGATTAAATGAGTAATGTTCCAGTGTCCTTAAAGGTAAAGGTAAAGGTACCCCTGCCCGAACGGGCCAGTCTTGACAGACCGTGGGGTTTGTGCGCCCATCTCACATCTATTGGCCGGGGGCCAGCGCTGTCCGGAGACACTTCCGGGTCACGTGGCCAGCGTGACAACGCTGCTCTGGCGAGCCAGCGCAGCACACGGAACGCCGTTTACCTTCCCGCTGGTAAGCGGTACCTATTTATCTACTTGCACCCGGGGGTGCTTTCGAACTGCTAGGTGGGCAGGCGCTGGGACCGAGCAGCGGGAGCGCACCCCGCCGCGGGGATTCGAACCGCCGACCTTTCGATCGGCAAGCCCTAGGCGTTGAGGCTTTAGCCCACAGCGCCACCCGCGTCCCGCTCCAGTGTCCTTAGGCAGTGTCTATAGTTGAAATATGTGCCCTATTGTTTGATTGGTTTTACATAAACATGTCTCTTTCAGAACAGAAAATCAGGATATTTATTTATTGCATTCATATCCCACCTTTTTCCTCCAAGAAGTTCAAGGTAGCATGCACAGTTCTTCCTCTCCTCAATTAATCTCAACAAAAGCCATGTGAGGGAGGTTAGGCTGAGAGGCAGTGATTGGCCCAAGATCACCCAGTAAGCTTCATGGCTGAGTGGGAATTTGAAACCTGGTTTCCCAGGTCTTAGGTCCAACAGTCTAACCGCTACTCCACCATAGGCGCCGACTCCATGGGGCCTGAGGGGGCCCGAGCCCCCTCAAAAATTCGTTTGGGGGGCTCTGCCCCCCAATAATCTCGGGCGCCCCTCCAGCAGAGCGCCACCGCCACCCCTCCCCCAGCCCAAAATGCACAGGGTCGGACTGCATGCCTCCTGCCCTCCCTCCCGAGCAAAAGCTCCACCCAATTTCCTTCGGAGCTGATTAATAGGCGCAGCACGCTCTCCCCTATTCGTTCACGAGGAGGCGGCGCCACTTTATCTGCATATACATGAGCTTATTTATTATTCATGAGCTTTCGCGGGCTCCCCCAATATTTTTTATAAGTCGGCGCCCCTGTACACCACATTGGCATTACTTATATTGTTGTTGTTTCTGAGTCAGCAAATGTTGAAGGGGTTTTCCCTAGACTTTGTGGCAAGTCACTCAGTAACTGACTTGGGGAGGGGAGGACAATGTCACCTTCTTGTTTGCAAAGTAAACTATTACATAATATACAGACTTGTGTGGGTGAAAAAACTATTCATTGCAAATAAAACTATTCATTGAAAAACTATTCATAACCTCTCCCCTACCCTCCAAAAACCCCAGCAGAGCAGGAAAAATAACTTTATGCAGCATTAGCTTTAAGCATTGTTAAAGCAGCTTATGTAAATACATTACATAACATATTGCATTGTGTGTGGGCTGCCTTTGAAAGCTATTCAGAAACTTCAAACTTCAGAATAGTGCAACCAGATTACTTACTGATGCACAGCTCGCTAGTAGTAAAAGATTTTTACTAACTTCTGCTTTATTCTAAATACAACTCAAATGCTGGTTTGAACCTATATTGTTCCATTCAGTTTAGGACTAGGGTATCTGCAGAATCACCTACTCATATGGGTACCTGACAGTTTATTAAGATGTGCACCCATCTAAGATGTGCTGCCACCTGCAGAAGAGAGATAGCTGGCAAGTGGAGGCGGGGCCTTTCCAGTGACGGCTCCCTCATCATGGAATGTTCTCCCAGGGACACTCAGCTGGTGCTGAACCTGTTATTATCAGTGCTGGTTGCAGATGGTAACTTCATGATTGGATCACTGCAATGCACACCATATGGGGTTCCACTTGAGTTTGATATAGAAGCTGCAGCCAGTGCAGGATGCAGTGACTAGACTGCTGACTGAAGCAACATACAGCCGCATATAACACTTTTGGGCCAGGCAGGTTTAAGATTTTGGTAGTTGTGTCCATGGCCCTAAGCAACTCAGGGTGCAGTTACTTGAAAGATCACTTTACCTCCTGTTTGGCTGCTGCACTCATCAGGAGATGCTCTTCTGATTGTGCCTAAGATATCTGATGCCTGCTTCATGACAGCTCAGAGCAGGGCCTTTAGCATCACAGCACCGGTCTTTCTTATGGAATTCCCTCCCTGAACAAATTAGATAGGCAGTGATCATATGGTGCCTGCTTAAAATTTTCTTTCTTTTTTTCAATTTTTTTATATTAGTTTTCCAAATTTATAACAAACAGATAGAAAAAGGGAAATCAAAAAACATACAAATAAACTAACAAACATTTATCCTGATTACAGTAATTCCACTTTTGTTAACATTGTTAGGTGACTTCCTCGAATCCCCCTGGCTGAGTTTCCATATAAATCATTGTAACAGTTTTCCAAAACTATTTTCACATAAAATTTACTTGGTCAATTAACATCTTTCTTTCTTTTCATTTTTAACTTTAACTTAGTATTTTACACATCACATTTTAAAATCCTAGGCCTATTTGGTACTCGCAAGTAATTCGATTTATATTATCTTAAGATATTTAGCTAAATAGTCTTTGAATTTCTTCCACTCCTCTTGGTACTTCTCCTCCCTCTGCTCACGGACTTTTCCGGTCAGGTCGGCTATCTCCCAAAAATCCATCATCTTCATCTGCCATTCCTCCACTGTTGGGACTTCTTGTAGTTTCCAATTTTTGGCCTGCTTAAAACTTTCTTATTTTGACAAGCCTTCCCAGAGGGGTGACCTCAGCCATGCTTCTTATCAGTGCTCAGATTTTACATAGGTTTTAATATTATTATCCTTGTATATTGTTGTCTCAAATAATTTTTGGACAACACTACAATTTTAAAAAATATTTTTATAGAGTGATTAATAAATTTGGTACATAAATATCTTAATTCTCCTAGGCTATTAAAAGGGTGTGTTTTTTCTTGCTGTGCCTTATTGCTCTCCTTGCTAGTTTCATTGTTGCATCCTTGCTGTTTGTAACACTGTTGATCTCTGCTGTTTTAATCATGTCCTCCTTTCTTTCTAAGCCATGCTTGAGAGCTTTAACCTTAAAGGCAGCCTTAATTTACACACACACACACGGGCAGTGGACAAGTAACAACTTTAGGTCTACTGAAGGGCTTGTGTATGCCTAATAAAATGTTGTTTTTACCTATTACACACACACACAGATGCCATATCACATACAGTCTTAAAAACCCATAAGTACTGGTGGGAGTGGCAGATGTTAGAGTGGGAAAGATAAAAAGCCCCCTTGCACTTACACACGGCTGGCCCAAGACATTTTGGCACCTAAGATGAACCGCACAATGCTTTCCCCCTTCCTGCCAGTTAAGAAGGTGTGAATGGAGATCTACATCATGAACAAGGTGAACAAGGGGAATAAATGTCTACATCAGGATCTGCAGTTACATAGGAAGGGGGGTGCGGGGGGTGCGGTTTGCCCCGGGTGTCATCACTGAGGGGGGAGACAAAATGGCAAAAAAATATGAGTTTTTAAAATAAAATAAACATTTGGGGGCTCACGAAACTTTTTAGTTCAGTCAACAAACACAACGAAAGGCAGCTGGCACTGGGCGCCACACCGCAGGGGCCTGCGGCATGCCTGAGCCACATGTCTCTCTTGGGATTGACGTGGTAACTTGGGCCCCTACAGGCTCTGCGCTGCCTGAAATGGCAGTGTGGGGCTTGCGTCTGCCCCCGCCTCTCCCTCAGCTGCCCCACAGCTGACGGGGAGGCGGCGGAGAGGCTTTGGGCAGTGTACCCTGCCCTGGCTTACTCTCTCCATTCCCAGGTGCAGGGCACGTGTGCTGCCCCGAGCACTCGAGCGGCTAGCCATGCCGTTGAGGATCTGCTGTCCCTGTGGATCCTGCCACCCGAGGCGGTTGCTTCACCTTGCCTCCTGGGTGGGCCAGCCCTGCACTTACACAACATTCTATATATCCTGTATACATTGGCCTTAGACTGTTCTCACACTCATTTAGTTTGCATCTAGTGCTCTTCCCTCCCAACCTAGCAGTTCGAAAACACGTCAAAGTGCAAGTAGATAAATAGGTACCGCTCCGGCGGGAAGGTAAACGGCGTTTCCGTGCGCTGCTCTGGTTCGCCAGAAGTGGCTTAGTCATGCTGGCCACATGACCCAGAAGCTGTAAGCCGGCTCCCTCTGCCAATAAAGCGAGATGAGCGCCGCAACCCCAGAGTCAGTCACGACTGGACCTAATGGTCAGGGGTCCCTTTACCTAGTGCTCTCCCACTGATGGTTTGGGAAGCAGTGTACACATGGCATTAGCCACAATCTTATCTGCCTGTATCTATCCTTTCTTATGGTTCATTTCCCTGTCAAACCAGCTTCAGTCCGAAGTGAGAATAAAAACGACTTGGCTGTGTTTTAAATTGGTGGTGTGTACAAAGCCTTATTTTTACAAGGTCCCATTGTAAGAGCAGTGAAAATATATGAGTCGTTTGAAACCACCAGGTGGCAGTGCTTGCATCATATAGCACAGCCTCACATAAAACATCTGAAACCCTTGTATTTCTGTGTGTTGGGTTATGTGTGTATATCTTTGTGTGTCCATCTCACAGCAGCCTATGACACACACTTCCAGAAACACATATTTTTACTTCCCCCAAAGCTGACTCAGGCTAGGATATTTCCCATTATCACTGAAGAAGCAGATTCAGAGATCACAGAAGAGGAGGAGAAGCATTGAAATGTCAGAGGGCTAAATAGGGAAAGCAGTAAATTCCTCAGCCCACTTACATTGCAATCCATAATTGCTCCTCCATAAGCTTCATTTATCATTATCTGGGTTGATGATCATTAAAAATCCATTTTCCTACTGCTTTACTGATCCCCAAGCTTGTTTGTTTGTTTGTTTATGGTATCTATAGGCTCCTAAATGATTAGCATAGATAAGCAGCGTGCATAAAAATAAACCAGAGGGAAAATAAAACAATAGAAATAATCATGGATGATAATGGAACCCTCCATTCTGTGTACAGAAGCTGACTGAGCTGGCAGCTGAATCTTAGTTCAAAGTTGGCAATGGGGTAGCAGAGGGGACAGCAGAGTAGCTATGGGGTGCAGGGCAGGCCATGTGGCACATACAGCTCCAAGAAGGGAACAGCCAGGGGGCTGCCACTGCTGTCCCTTCAGCACCTGCTGCCTAAGGTGACTGTCTCATCCTGCCTAATGATAGGGACGGCCCTAGTGGAGAGAGGCTAAGGAAACCCAATAAACACTATACCCCCTCCCTGGGTGTATATCCTGAAAGCTGGAGCCATGCTTCCACCAGCTTTTAGTCTCTCAATATCACAATAAAGTCACTTCCACGAGATACATTTAAACCACTCTCAAACTACTTTAACCGTCCTGGCTTCCTGAAAAGAATCCTATTGTCAGCTACAGATGCTATGAGTTGCTAAGGGACCCCTTCACTAACCAACAATTCCTAGCACCCTTAACCAACTACAGTTCCCAAGATTCTTTGGTGTGGGGGGGGGGAGAGTCATGAGTGCTAAAATGGTGCAAGAGTTCTTTAAATATATTGTGTGACCTAACATTAAGAAGGCAACTGCTAGAGAAATGCAACTACAAGCCTGTTTTGATTTAAGGCTGCGATCCTACACTCACTTATGACCTAGCTCCACTGAATTGAACAGGGGTTACTTTAAAGTAAGCATGCCTGCTCACTGGAAGAACAAATCCTGAAGCTGAGGCTCCAGTACTTTGCCCACCTCATGAGAAGACTCGACTCCCTGGAAAAGACCCTGATGTTGGGAAAGATTGAGGGCACAAAGAGAAGGGGGCGACAGAGGATGAGATGGTTGACCAGTGTTCTCAAAGCTACCCGCATGAGTTTGACCAAACTGCAGGAGGCAGTGGAAGACAGGAGTGCCTGGCGTGTTCTGGTCCATGGGGTCACGAAGAGTCCGACAGGACTAAACGACTAAACAACAACAAACAAACCATGCCTAGGGTTGGTTTTTATGCCATATTCAAATGTAAATAAATCTCATTTGCCATCAGCCTTTGTCTCTTTCTACAGTTACAAGCACGCCATGACCCATCAGCCTGGAATATCTACAAAATAAAATTTAGTTCTGTATTTTCCCATTCAAAGTATGTTACACTGGCTGGAATCCTACACACACATGGTTGGGAGTACTGAACTGTAAGAGTGGCTTTGGCGTAAACATGCATATAGACTAGTACTATTAATATACAATTATTGTTAGTCCCAATAGATTAGGCCCTTTGTTAGGCAGATTGCTGGTTAATAGCCCAGAATGATCAGCTGTTGGGAGCTAATGGTTGGAAGAGGGTTTAAAACGTCCATCTCTCTCTCCCTCTCTCTCTCTCTTTCTCTCTCTCTGAAAACCATCAGTGCTTGGAGAAAATTCTCCCCCACTTCTTCCTGCTGCCCAGATAAGGGAAGGAAACAGATGCATGTGTCTGGGTGCAAAACAACAGATTGCTGCTTTGAAAGAACCTAAGCAGTCAGTTGGCTAAGGGCACTTTGAAGGTAGAGGGCAGTTTTCACAGAGCAAAACTGAAGGACACATTGCCTATGTAATTGTGCCTTCTGCTTGCTTCCATATATGTTCTGCTCATATATCTGCATATAAAGCAAATATTACAGAGCTGGCATAAATCTCCAGTGTTTTCTAATCCAAAGGAAGCACATGGGTAGCACTACCCCAGGAACCCCATAGAGAAGGGACATATAACCAACAACAGCATTATCCTGCTAGATGATGACAATGAAGGTGCTCTTCTGCATCTTACTTTTGCTTTGTGCAGAAAGGTTTCTAACTCTAGAGCCAGTCACTGACTACCTCAAAATGTACTGTGCACTTTCCTATTTTTTTTCTTTCATTTTCTCAGCACAAGACCTAGGGCAAAAGCCTAGCAAAATTAAAGTTTTATTTAGGGCCCTGTTGCCATAGTACATAGGGGGCAGCCTTATAAGCTAAATATCTTCTGTGGCCTCTACTCCACCAGAAAAACATGCTGCTTTAGAAGTCAGAAATATGAAAAGGCAACATTTCAAATATATGTATTTTAAGTATCTTTCCCCCTTTCCAATCTTCTATTATTTCTCACACAGGGAAGTGAAAGTAGCCTAAGGAGAATATTAAGTTCTGCATTAATGTTTGACACACACAGACAGAGGGAGAGACAAGGAAGAAACAAAGTGAAGTGGTTATGGGTTGCTTGTATCTAGAAGGGGGGGAAATAGCCAAGAAGCATAATATGGCACCTCACCATCCATAAATAAATCTAATAAGAACCTACAGTATGTACAGAGGAAGCTGTGTTTTCCCCACAAGACTAGCACAGGGAGGAGGAGGGAACAGTAGTAAAGCTTTCACAAGCACCATGTAAGTGCAGTAATTGCCACCAGAGAGGCCATTTCCAGGCAATTATTGCATCCCTGAGATGACCAGAGGGTCTGGGTGTGCTGCTTAGGGGGTCTTAAACCAGTCATGAAGTTAACTAACTGTCAGGAAACACCTGATCCAGTGCTGATTTTTACCAATAAAACTCCAATGCTTTTAAGGAAAAATCATTACTATTTTATTATTATTTATCTACATTGAGAGACGCCCACAAGACAAATTGCCACTGAAGGATCAGAGAAGTGGCATTTGTGATGAATTAGCCAAGATCAGTCTAGAGAGAGGGAACAGGATATTTTATTTTAAGCAGTGCTTTTTTCGGGGGGGGGAAATGTTTAGGGGTACTCTCATTTTCCTACTCATATTGAAATACTGCCCTTAAATAAAGCCAAACTTAGAGTCACAAAATGTTTTGGGGTATGCATCCTCCTGTGTCCCCCCCCCCCAGAAAAAACACTGATTTTAAGTAACCAAATTTGACGTTTTAAATATATAAACATTGATCACAATCCAAAGAAGGGAGCTTTGCAGTGCAATCCAAACCCAAGATCCACTGGGGTGAGAGAGTTTAGATCTGGTGGAAGTTGGACTTCCCTGGCTAAGCCAGGTTTCAGCCAGGGCTAAACTGGGTGGCGCTGTGGGTTAAACCACAGAGCCTAGGGCTTGCTGATCAGAAGGTGGGCGGTTCGAATCCCTGCAATGGGGTGAGCTCCTGTTGCTGGGTCCCTGCTCCTGCCAACCTAGCAGTTCAAAAGCATGTCAAAGTGCAAGTAGATAAATAGGTACCACTCCTATGGGAAGGTAAACGGCGTTTCCGTGTGCTGCTCTGGCTCCCTTGGCCAATAAAGCAAGATGAGCGCCACAACCCCAGAGTCGGTCACAACTGGACCTAATGGTCAGGGGTCCCTTTACCTAAACTGGCATAAGCCCCTGACCTCAGCTGAGCTACACACACAAAAGTCCTTCATTGTTGTTCAGCTGGAGCTCAGTCAGTGGAACTGAAGCTGATGTAAGCAAAACAAAGTGGCAGGATGCAGCGAAGAGAGACTTCCAGCTATTCCAAACTTTGTTCATATGGGTCATGTGATACAGGGGGCCCAATCCTCAAAATTTGGGCCCACACTCACCTAGCAACTCAACCTGCAGTAGCCTCTCTCTTCCAGAGGCTCCTGAACAAAGTCTGGATTAGGAGTAAATTAGTCGGACATCTAGTTCAGATGGCTCTGTGATTTACAAACCTGCCCCACTTGCTTTGTTGGATTCAGCACAGCAGGCCCCATAGCTGAAGAGATCAGTGTTGCTGTTTAAAGCAACATATCTGCTCTAGTGATATCAAGCAAGCCACCACCTGTGCATGTGCTTCTTCCAGCCAGGTAAGGAGGTGTGAGGCCCACCCATTGGTCATAGAATCATAGAGTTGGAATAGACCACAAGGGCCATCAAGTCCAACCCCCTGCCAAGCAGGAAACACCATCAGAGCACTCCTGACATATGGTTGTCAAGCCTCTGCTTAAAGACCTCCAAAGAAGGAAACTCCATGGTCTCTATGTCATTCTTGGTCATTCCGATGGGGTACCCCATGTGTATACAACATTA
This sequence comes from Podarcis vaucheri, assembly GCF_965113315.1. Lineage (NCBI taxonomy): Eukaryota > Metazoa > Chordata > Lepidosauria > Squamata > Lacertidae > Podarcis > Podarcis vaucheri. The sequence continues at coordinate 39,782,149 of NC_138767.1, forward strand.
ATGTCCCACATCAAATGTAACTGATCTCTAGAAAAAACTCTATGACCTGGGGAAAAAAGAGACAATGCAAGTACTTTTGTAACCTAAGAAATGTTTTAATAAAAATTATTTTAGAAAAACAAATAAACAAAGCAACTGGCTTGACCAAGTCTGCAGGTTCCCTCCACTGCAACCCCTCATCTCAGAGATGCTGCCTCACAAGCTTGGTTTAGACCCATGGGCATCAACGAAACTAACATTACAATTCCTAATGGCTATTGCAAAAAGGGGGGCAGTTACATGATTGCTTGACCACTTAGTAGGATTGTAATATACACAAGTATCTGTGTAATGCATATGAAGGATATGAAGGGAGGCAGAGGAGCAATCATCCTCTGTCTCATAGGGACTGCTTAAGTATTATTTTCACATAATATAAGCTAATATAATTAAATACAGAATGATTAATTGTTATCCATAAGATGGAAATGTACAAAACAAAACAAAAGAACATTGACTCCATTATCTTAAACAATTTTGAATACTTGCTGCTGACCTATGGAAACATTGCACAGAATTGCATCCAATGTTTTTTGGTTGGATTTGTGGCTTCTGGTGGATATTGAGGCAGCTTCTGCCCACTAGAATATCTCATCTGTCTGGTGCTTCCATATGGCAGTTTTCAAAAAAATAAAGAGCATTTGACCAATACTGAATAACATTCATTCTCTAAATATGTTTGGTTTTCAGAAGGTGACAAAATATCCAGATTGTTTGCAAATAAACTAAATGAATTTGATATAACTTTGGGACAGTCCTGAGGGCTTCTTCAGATTATCACGGTTATCTGCCAGTGTATAAAAGAGCAAGGCTGTGATTCTGCTTACATAATAAATAAAAAATACTGAGACTTTATAGTTTGCCAAGCCCATAGGAGTTGAGAGTGTCAGCTCAATTCATTTCACATGCCAAGAGCAATAAAAGCATTTCAACTCAAGAACACTCAAGCCTCATACAGGTTAGGGTGCTATATCTAAATGTGTTATACCTATAAATGTGTGTACCCACCTACTTTCTCTATACAGATAAGGTGGAAGTTGAGAGAAGTTGAACCTTTTGCATTAAGAAAAAAAATCTTGCTTTTGAAATGTGACACAAATATTCCTTAAATCTCCAACCCCCCCAAAAGGTAGAAATACTTTTTTTTTTGCTGCCACTATAAAATAATGCAATCCCCTCTCAGCAATAAATATTGTTTGCTCCTAATGCTTACATAAACAAACAAAAGAATTCTTAGATATGCTGACTTTTCCTGCTGCACAAAAAGCTGAAGTTACCACAAAAAATAGCTTGATTAGTATTTTTGGCTTGTGTGATTCAGCAATCAGTGTCTAACTTATCATATGATATTTAAAATATATAATGCAAAAGTGATATCTTTCCCTACTAGGTTTGAATACTTTAGCTCAGAAAGCAAACATTTCTGAGCTTTATTTTCACTACCGTTTATTGAAGCTGAAACCTGATACATCCCACATACAAACTAAATATAAGTTGAAAGCATCCTAGTAAGAAGGGTAATGCTAGCAAACATAAACACAGCCAGAAGTACAACTAATAATAAAGGCCATAAATGGAAAGAAATTGGAAACTTGGTACTGGAGAACCTATAAGGAGGTTCTGGACTATATTTATTTATTCTCTGTATAGCTGCAAACTGCTTGTGCAGTTTTAAGTTGGGCACAAGAAGTTGAACTGAGCAGCAGATCACACCCTATTTTTATAAAGCCAGTACCTTCCATGGTTTCCATTTACTAAAGGTTTCAGTAAATATTCCTTCAGAATTTGCAGGGCACGAGCAGCTGTTTGCTCTTCCTGCTCAGTTCCGGTTTTTACTGGTTTGAGTCAGTACCGTTTGACCTCTCCTTGTTGAACATGCCTCCTTAAACATGCCCGCATTTCATTGGATACCAGGATTGAACGCCCAGTTTCCCTTCCATTCTGCGCAGATGAGGTGCAAAGGGCTTCTGTTTGTGTGTTTCTACCACTGATGTAAGTGCCCTGTGCTTTTCTCCATTGGTACAGAGCTGATGGAGGCGGCTTGCCTGCACCATTTTGTGGTCCTCTCTCTTCTTTTCTGCTCTTTACATGTGGCATCCATTTTGTGTTATGCTGTTAGGGGTTAACAATTATTTATCATTCAAGAGCTGCAAAGGGGGCACAGCTTACATACAATCAGCATCCCTCCTAGCCTGTAGGTGAGAGAACTATGGAGACATCAACTGGACCAGTAATACGTGGTCAACAAGCAAATTGTTAAATGCTGACTGGGCACTTTATTTACTAGCTAGAAAGGTTTTTTAAAAAAAAAAATCTTACATACCCTTTCATGCAAGAGCACTGAACATTTACAACATCTTTAGCAAAGTAGAAAGGATTATTTCCATGGCCTTGATATTCCCAGACTGGTGGGGAATCTTTCTGGATGTGACCAAGAGCCCAGATTTCCATGTCCTTTTTCCTTTTATACCCTTGCTATTGCACCAAATATTTTTATGGATGTTATGCTCAATCTAATGATACATTTGGTTAAATAATATCTCCCCCCGCCAACCGAATGACAATATATTGTTTCAACAGAAGGTTTTCATCCCTACATTTAGTGTTTTTTTAAAAACCTCAAGGCCTTCTGAAACTGGCTGACGTCTCCTTTTTAACCTCAGAATGTTCTCTCACTCCTTGTACCTGTCCTGTTTTCTGATCCAGAAACCCGACAGTTACAGTGAAAATGCTTCTAAAAGACTCTTGTCAGGCATTCTGAACCAGAGTATATAATACAGAGGTTTAATACAGAGTCCAGAGAAACCACCATAATCATTAGATATGATCTCCTATGCCTACCCAAGCTTATTGCTAATATACACATATATTAGCAATAAGCTTGTGTAGGCATAGGAGATCATGTCAAAAGCTCTATCCTGTAGCCACAAAATTAATACATCTACTCCCGTTACAATGCTGTGCCCCCATGGGAACCAGTCTGCATTATGCCATGCCCCATGGCAGCTATTTGTATTAAGCCATGCCCCCTTTATTATTTTTATTTTAAAAAAAGATCCTGACATTTGCTTGTTATCATTAACACCCTATTCACCTGAGCAAGATTGTACTGTTAACCAGTCATGTGTAACTCTCAAGAATAAGGGACTTACAGGGTAATCATATGGATGTCTACTCAAAAGTAAATTCATAAGTAAGTGCATATACTGTAGGGTTGGAGAAATTAAATTCAGTTCCTCATCCTAATTTTCTATACGGCCTTTCTTAAATCAAAGACAAAAAAATGTGATTCATTATTGCTTGAATGATATTCATCACACATATCCCTAAAGGAAAAGCAATGCATGTGCACTGTAAAATTAATAAGCAATAATTGATAACCTCTGAAATTTTAATTTGTATGTTGCTTGTCAATAAAAGAGTGTACTCAAAGCAGCTGAAAATATACAATAAAAACACAGGAATAACAAGTAATTTGTGTTGAGCTTGTTACTTGCTTGGTTAACTTTTACCCCTTTTATCTTGTATCCCAAATCTGCCTCCACACTCTAATATATACTTGTGATGGAAAGGTCTTAACATTTTATTTGTTTGTAGGACTCACAGAAGGATATTGTATTCAGTAGTTCCCAGCCCTCTCACTTAGGGGATGCAATTTCTTGCAAGCCTGTCAACCACAGTGCAGATCTTACCCCACCCCCCTCAAAAAAACCCCATACAAATGCCAACACAGATAGAAATGCTAGGTCTCTGAACTGCCCCAGCATAAACCCAGAAAAATGCAATCAACTTTGCCATTCTACATTCATCCTATTGTAAAATCAAATAACATTAAATACGTGTATTTTCGACAGAATTCTGCATGCAAAAAAGGTGTGTCCAGTTTTCATCATCTAGCCAATTAATTGGCACAGTTGTGACATCATAACATGGTGCACAGTAGCTTTGACTCAGCAAAGGATATTTTAGCTCAAAGAGATAAAGTAAGGCAGGGGGCAGGGGGAAGAAGTTATGTAATACAAGGTTATAAACAAAAGAACAACAGAAAGCAGCCAAAGATAGAAGAAGCTAGAGGGTAAATTGAACAGAGTGAAGGGGGAACACGAAGGGTGGTTAAAGAAATGCAGTGCAGTCAATTGTGATAATGCACACAGCTGTGATTCCAAAATGAAGAACAAAATATGGGGGTTTGGTTGAGCTTAAAAAAAGAAAATGCTAGAATGTCAGTGGGGAATATTTGAAATAAGACTAATATATGGTGCTGGTTCCTCATCAGGGAAAAAAGATATGAAAGATCAGAAAGGGAAGAGGGCTGTGGGAGAGTTATTTGGGTTCAGGCTTGTCCAAATTCCGCTTGTGTCTGTGCCTAGAAAGCATGAGTCCAAGCAGTTTTCCATTTGTCCTGGCAGTTTCCCCGGGAAAACCCACACTTTATCACTAAATCGGAGGTATTTCCTCCTTAGCCACGATCAGCTCATGGTTAGTGAAGAAGGAACTTAAACATGATCCTGGGTTCAGATGACATGCTAATCCAAATCTTGGCTTATCTGCCAGTCTGTACTGACCTAAAAGGACCAGAGAGGATCAAAACAGATACAAGCTCCTGTCCAGGAATGAGCAGGTCCTGGTAAGCCATAGTTTGGCTTACCATGGCATGCAAAACAGTCCATTGTTTTCAAGAGGGACTCCTCTTATGGGCAAATTGGAGCTTGACCCTGCCAAGATTCTGAACCCCCCCCCCCAATGCTGAAAGCCATGATCCAGTCTTTGTCCTGTCACCCACAATAATATCAACACATTTCCAGTGCCCAATAGGCTTCTGTCCACCTCCTCTGCTTGGCCAGTCATAAAATTCACTAGCAATAAATGCCTCTTCTGTCTCCAATGAGAAGGGAGTTCTTCATTTTTTTATTTTTTAACCAGGCATAGAAAGATGGGGGGGGGGGATTCCTATATTATTCTCCCTGCTTCTCTCTTTCTCCCCAAAGCCAGACCTCAAAAGAGAAGGCTTAAGTTTCCAAGCTGGTGGGAGGAGGGAAGAGGAGTCTAGTGGGGCAGTTCTTGCATAGCCCCAGAAACAGGGTCCAAGCTGTTTGCACTCTTGAGTGTGCACAGTTTCATTCATTGCCTCCACCACTCTCTCTCTCTCTCTCTCTCTCTCTCTCTGTGTGTGTGTGTGTGTGTGTGAGAGAGAGAGAGAGAGAGAGAGAGAGAGAAGGATTTTTGTCTAGGCACCTTGACTGAGGCAGAAAGTGGAGAAAGTTTTATTGACTTTCTTGTAAACACTTTGTAAACAACAACCCACAGGTGAGAGAAACGAGTGAGAGAAATTCATGCAAGAGCTCATATTTCTTCTTTTGCTAAAACGGTTGTGAAAAAGATGGGCCTTTGCTTACCTAAAGAACCTGGTTTTTTTTGGATGGGCGAGAATTTTGGAGGCAAATTGCAAGTTATCCTATACCATTTTCTTCACTTTTTAAAAGTTTTTTTTAAAATTTGTGTTTTGACTGTTTAACTAATCCTTCTCAGAGAAAACCCACTGCAATTGATGAACCTAAGTGAATCATATCCACTAACTTTAATAGGTTAATGTGAGTAGAATTAGCATTCCATACCACCCCTTATGCCAGAATAGATGTGTGTTGATAAGGTAGATAGTTCTGGGGCTACTGTTGAAATGAGAGGGCAAGATGTCTTGCCCAATGTTTCTGTTGTTCTCTTATATTCTTTGCACAATATCCTGTTTCCTCTGAATATCAGCAGCAGTAGCAGAAGCAGAAGCATTGGACTAGTGGGGTTAGAAATGCAGCCCAAGTGCATGTGTGTTTGTTTGTTGCTCCTTTCGTCATTTAATTTGGAGGAGATGTTTTTACCAATATCATTTCAGATTGCAGCCTGTGTTTTGGGATGGTTATCATTATCCTAACATAATGTTATGAATTTGTGGGTGCCAGACACCCCTAACCCCTGGAGCCAGCAAGTGTTAAAATCCAATCATCGCTAATTAAACCAGGCTCAGGTTGTATATATACGTATAAATAAACTATACTCTTAGCATCAGTTTGACCCAACCTGCTTTGCTGCAGTCTGTTAACACATGGAGAGGTTAACAGGAGAAGATATTCTGGGCCCAGGCCATTTAGGATCTTAAAACCAAGCACCTTGAACTCTGCCAGAAATTGTCACCAGTGGGATGCCTTAGGAAGTGGCTCAGGGGTCAGCAACCTTTTTCAGCCATCAGCTGGTCCACTGTCCTTCAGACCATGTGGTGGGCCGGACTATTTTTTTGTGGGGGGGAGGAATGAACGAATTCCTATGCCCCACAAATAACCCAGAGATGCATTTTAAATAAAAGCACACACTCTTTTTTAAAAAAAACTTTTTAATTCGAAATTAAAGCAAAACATATTATCCAGAAACATATCATCCTTATTTCCCCAATCTGTAAATTTTAAATCAGTTTCCATAATTTTTCCCAATCTTCCATCATAATGTTGTGACCTACATCTTGTGCCCATTTAATCATAACTGATTTTACTTCTTCATCTTTTATCTCCCATTCTAATAACATGCTGTATGCGGCCTTTCACTTTCCCTTCAATCCCTTCCATTTGAAACCTAGATCTTGTATAACTGAATCCTTTCTTGCTGTCTTCTTTATGTCTTTCATATAGTTGTGGCTAATGCAACTAACTCTGAAAGCACACGTTCTACTCATGTAAAAACACCAGGCAGGCCCCACAAATAACCCAGATATGCATTTTAAATAAAAGGACACATTCTACTCAAGTAAAAACACACAGATTCCCAGACCGTCTGCAGGCCGGATTGAGAAGGTGATTGGGCCTCATCTGGCCCCGGGGCCTTAGGTTGCCGACCCCTGAACTAGCTTAACAAATCTCCAGGTATTACCGTAAGTCTGGCTGGTGATGTGGCTGCTACATGGCAGATCCGCTGAAGCTTCCAAATGGTCTTTAAAAGTAGTGTTACATTGAGTACATTGCAGTGATTAATTCATACTGAGCTTGTAACCTGCATGGTTATCTGCTCCCTATCATGTACTGTATCCCAAATCTACCCCTGCACTCTAATATAAACTTGTGATGGAAGGGTATGCAGATTATCAGAATTAATTATATTGGCTAGATGAATCCTGTATTGCAGAAGAGAATGGTCCTGCCCATAGCCACCACTTAAGCATCCGGGACCAATGCCAAGTCCAGAAACAACCCTGCTTTTTATATAATCATGACAGCAACAAAACAGATCAGTCTTCTATCATTACATAATGCATACCCTCTACTTATTTTATTTATGACTTTTGTTTGCCATCCCATACTATAAAGTTCTCTGGGAGGCATACAATAAATAAGGTGTATTTTAACCTCATGCCAGAAGCTTAATAAAGTGTTAAGCATCCACGCCACTTCCCCAGTTGATATTGTCAACTCCATCCCTGAAAAAAAACCTTGTATTTTCTCCTGAGAGAAGCTGTTTGCAATCTGGAACACTACATGGGAGAATTAAGAAAGCTGTTGCTCCCAATGCAATTTGGGAGAGGCGGGATATAAATAATAAATTATTATTATTATTATTATTATTATTATTATTATTATTATTATTATTATTTTGCCTCACCTCCTCTCTGTAACCTCTGTGTTTAAACTTTATTATTATTATTATTAAATAGGCTATCTATCTCATCATGGATCTTCCACAACTAGACTTGTTTGTCCATCAGTCGTGTAGCAAAAACCCAGAGGGTCCATGCTAATGTTTCAGATTCCAGAACTCTTCCCCCCAGAATGCAGCGTTAGACCTGTTGCATGCAAGCTAGCTGGGCAAGTGCCACTGAGCATCAGCAGAGTGCTTTCCCCTCTAGCACTTGGGCTCTGGTAACAATCTCTCCCAGATCTGGGGTGTTTATAGTCACATTTGAAAACAATAAATCTGTATTCGTTTGTCATGAGTTAGGAATGTTAGTATTCCAATCTTGCCACCTTTGTGCTAGTCAAGGTCATCCAAAGTATTAGGCCGTTCTCATTCAATGTGCACCCCAGTCCCAGGTATCTTTACGGAGAAGCAAAGTGAGTTCAGTGGACTTACTCCACAGTCACTATGCGCAAGGGATGGAAGCTTGGAGTGTTTTTAGGGTTCAGGTCTGTCATCCCTGTAGTGGCAGAGGATTAAGACCTTGGTTCATGGAATCTAGTAATATATTATGTGAATCATAACACACCTGTTTTCTTTAGGCAAGCTGTTGTCTATTTCCAAATGGAAACAATAAAACAATAAAATGGAAACAATAAGGACCAGGGGTACCAACTTGAATAAAACATTGGTCTAGTCTACGTAAGCCCTACTGTACATAATGGATCACATGATGCAGAGCACACACACACACACACACTTGAATGGCAATGCCCATCAATTTGGAGGGGGGCAGCCCCCTCAAATATTTTATTGGGGGCCAAAGGGATCTCTGCTCCTAGGAATTGGCTCCTGTGATAAGGAATGTGGCTAAAGTAGCAGGTAGTTTGTGGGCCTAAATATGGCAATCTCTAGTTGTGGCATCAAAATGGAATATTGATTGAGGGCCTATTAAACTTAGCACATATAAAAACCATTATGTAAAATCCCGAAGATGCATATGGATGTTGCATTTGTAAGCATACTTAGCAGTAGATGGTAGAGCATGTGCTTTGCCTGCAGAAGTTCCGGAGGTTCAATCCCTGGCAGGGCTGGGAAAGATTCCCTGCCTGGAAACCAGGCTGCCCGTCACTGTGCAAAATACCAATCAAGATGGATCAATGGGGCTGACTCGATAGAAGCCAGCTTGCTGCGTTCCTTTCTGAGCTCCCTGATCGGGCTCATTCAGTGTATATAACGGGATCCACAATGCAGCTTGGGCAACCAGAGCCTGCCTTGAAGAGCTGCGATTGCTGAGAACCGAGTCGCTCTAGGACCCAGCAGCCACTTCCCCTTGCCTCTGTCACATCACATACTGCATTGCTATTAGTGCACATTGGCCGGGTTGCAGCCTCCGCCTGCTCCTCCTGTTGGATTCTCTGCACTTGGCTTCCGAAGAGGTTGCCGGCACAGGAAAGGAAGGGCGCGAGCAGGGGAAGCCTGCTTCCTTTTGCTTTCCTTTATTTATTTTTCTCCAGCACGGCGGCACCGCCGCACCCCTCTTAAGAGCCTTACGCTACAGTGCGGCGCTGTTTTATCGCCCGGGAGATCAGCCCGGCTACGGCTGCCGGCGGAGTTGTGCATGCGCCTTCGCGGGCGCGCGGATGCATTTGGAGCAGCAGCAGCAGCAGCGACAGGAGGGATTTGGATAGCTTAGGCGCCCTGCAGAAAGGCGTCCTCTTTGTGGGTGGGTTCTCCCCCCTCCCATAGCGCATCGTATTTAGTTGGGGATTCTGGAGAGGGGAGCGGGGGCGCGCCGGCCCCGAGCGGAACAGACGCGCCGTCGTCGCCACCTCCCTCTCCTCAGTAGCTCCGAGCGGAGTGACTGAGGGGCGGGGGACGCGGCCAGCGGCGTCCTCTCTCTCTCTCTCTCCGCCTCCCAGCACCGCTTTTCCCTAGGCGGGCGCGCGCCTAAGGCTAAATGGAGGCAGCCTGGAGGCTTGGCGGCCTCTCAGCGGCTCATGACGGGCGTCCCCGAGGCGGGAGGTGCTGAGCAGGGGCTCTGTGAGAGGGATGCGTGGTGGTGCCTGCGCGCGCGTGACTTAAGAGGGCGACCTGCTGCCTCTCCTCTCTCTCCCCCGCCCCTCATGGGCACGGAGTCCCCGGCACAGCTTGGCGCTGCTACAGCTACAGCTGCTGCTGCTCCTGCTCGGATGAAGGCAGCGGCTTCTTCTTCCTAACGCCCAGCCTCTGAGGGACCGCAGTCTCCCGCCCTCTTTTTTTTGGCGGGATGCTGAGGTAAAGGTTCCCCTCGCGCGCGGGCGGGCATCTCTTTGGTCAGGGCGCGTGAGGCGGCTTAAGGTGGGGCGTGGAGGGGGTGTCGCTTGCGAGGGGAGGGTTTATATTGTATTGGGCTGCGGTGTGGGCGACACGGCTCTCCGATGGCCAGCCCGCGGAGGAACATTGAGTTGGAGCATTTCGAGGAGAGGGACAAAAGGCAGCAGCAGCGCTCGAGCTCCCGCCGCGGCGGAGGGGGCAGCTCCACTTGCAGCAGCAGCTCGGGCCCCAAAGGGAACGGGCTCATCCCCAGCCCCGCGCACAGCGCCCACTGCAGCTTCTACCGCACGCGCACCTTGCAGGCCCTCAGCTCCGAGAAGAAGGCGAAGAAGGCGCGCTTCTACCGCAATGGAGACAAGTACTTCAAGGGCTTGGTCTACCCCATCTCCAGCGACCGCTTCCGCTCCTTCGACGCCCTCCTGGCCGAGCTCACCAGGTCTCTGTCGGACAATGTCAACCTTCCCCAGGGCGTCCGCACCATCTACACCATCGACGGCAGCCGGAAACTCTCCAACCTGGACGAGCTGGTGGACGGTAAGCGGGAGCACGAAACACCTGCGCCCAAGTGGGGCGGGGAAGACCTACTCGGTCGTCAGGGGGCGTTTTCACAAGTGTCTCCAACAGATCCCTTGCTGTTACCCACGATTTCTGGATGATGTCACCCTGTTCCAGCTGATGCTCATTTGCCTCTGTTAATGAGCCAGGCTGTTCTCTGGCTCAGAGGTTCCCATGCTTGCACACACCCACTCGATCTGGATAGGCACTCCTGCTCTTGAATGGCCTGGGATGTATGCAGCTATAAATGGTCATCAGGTGATCTGCAGCAGGCTCTTTAGCTGAGAAGGCATAAAAGAGCTGAAAAATAACCCCACCTTTCCCATACAGCACTCCCTTGATCTAAAATTTGAATGCCTGTGTGTTTAAAAGGTTACCAGAGCAATGCAGGTGTGTGTAGAGATGGAGAAAATCGAGCTTAGTATCACTTGTGAAAACAGCTAGGGTCTAAAAAAAACAAGTGTTGGAAATCTTGTGTATGGTTTATGTATATATGCATGGTATAGTCAACATTCAGTCTTCCAGGTTGAGTGAAGTTTTGCATGTTGCACAAATAGTAATTGTAGGCTTCAAATCAAATTAAATTTCAGAATTAACTGCTGATCCCTAAACTCATTCCTTCCCAGTATTTGCACACAGTCCACATTGGACCTTTTTAAAGGACCGATACAAGTAGATACATATTGTTTTAGGAAAGCTTGTTGAGCAAGAGGCTACAAATGTATATGAAATATATTTGGTGGTGGGCAGGGAAAGGTTATTGTAATTCTATGTAGCATGAAGTAGGTAAAATGGTTATTTGGTACCTCATTCTCATTTCGCTACTTTGTATATGGAACTGCAAAACATAGCAAAAACATAAGGATGCCTTGTTTATATTCTGGTTCCAATGGGAATTAGGAAGGTAATGTCCAATTTATATACTGAGTCCAAAGCTACACACTTGTATGTTGATCTTTGCAGTACATTTATGCAGCTTTTTATATACCCATAAGGCTTGCCATGTATGAAACCAATGGCATCAAAACTGACCATTATTGGGCAAATTAAATATGCAAGCTTTTGGCCTAGGCAAGATTCTTCTTCTGGAAAGTATGTTCAAGGTCCGCATGCACCGTATAGAATAAAGACTTTCCGATTTAAAACTAAACAACACCTGGAATTGGTGATTCTAAAAATCAGTATCAAATTATCTTGTACCAGTTTGGCAGTGACATTGTTAGTTTATCATTGTTGATGACTCAGTTGCCAAAGTACTCTGTAAAGTACACATCTCCTATTTTATAGCTGTTACAGATTGAGCTGCTACACCTATGTTTTTTTACAATATGATTATAAATAAATATAATTATAACATAATTTTAAAATATAATTCTGACATGCCCAATTAAGGATGCAGACAATGGACATGCAATCCACCTCTATGTTCCTCAGGTCCTTAACTATGAATAATTTTTGGATTTCAAAGTAGGGTTTTTCCTCATCATGTTGCCCATATAACATCATTGTAGTCCATTGGTCAGACAAATGGTCAGCAGTCTGTTGGTGTTGGCATCTATCAATGAAAGGGCAACAGCATGGCCAGGGGGAGATGGGCTGCAGAACTATGACCTACTCAAAAGTACAGTGATGGCCAATGGTGGTCCCCGGCTCGCTGTTTGACAAACACTGCTCTAATGTAACTGAGTAAGCAGTCTGCATAACTATGGTGAAAGGAGGTGTGTTTGTAGATTTCTAAAGGGAAATCAGATGCAAGTGACAAGGTTGCTGCCTAATAACTGGGAAAGTCCACCTACTCTTCAATTCTTGAACTCCTACATCATTCTCTTCCTTTCTTGCTTTTGCTGAGCTCTCACCTTGGAAGCTTGCTCAAACAAACACTATACAGGTATTTCATTGCTTGAACAATTGGCTAGTAAAACATTTTGTTTCAACTCTAGAAATGACAGTCAGAATTTTCATTGTGTTCCAAGAGCCTTTATAATTTGGGAAGATTTTTTTAAAAAAAATATGCAATCCCATGCATGGTTACTCAAAAGTAAGACCCACTAAGACCAATGTAATTGTATTTAGGATTGTGGTCTTAGTGCTTTACTAAATGTAGATTACCCTTTCTGCATGGGAGATTTTACTCATACTTACGAGGAATGACTACTAAAGGGAAATCCCTTAAAGACTTAAAGACTAACCAATTTATTATGGCAAAAAATTTAGTAGACTGCAGTCTTTTTCATCAGACGCATGAAGTGTTACCTTGAGTCAAAGAGGTGTGTGTAGATCTATCATATGGGGTCAGCTGAGCTGAGTAGTTAATGTGTGTAATCGGGGAATGTGTACATTAATCATGCCACGTGGAGAATGTACAAATAGTCTGTCCATTAGAAGTAAATAATGCACATTTCCCAGTCAATATACACACTCTCCAACAGGCCTTGGGGAATGTGCATAATGTGACAGCATTTTGTGCATTCTCTGGGCAATATGGTCATTCTCCAGTCAACATATACCGTATACTCTTCAAGAAGCATGCTGTTTGCTCATATACAGTCATATACAATCTGGATATGGATGCTCTGTTTGTGTGTATATGTACACACACACACACACACACATGCACGCACGCATGCACGCTAGGGGCTGTGCCCCTACTCTCTCTTATTCCCCCTGCCATTCCTTCCACATTAACCCCCTAGAGCCTCCCTTTTCGACTCCATGCAACTACTGAGCTCCCTTTTCACCTTCCCAACCCCATTCTGCAGCCCCCTTTGCACAAACACCATTATCACATCCATCCCCTTTTACCCAGCTACCTCCTCCTTCCTTTTTGAACTTTCCCTTGCACTTGGTCCACCCCATACTCCTTTTCTGTAGCAGCCCTTTGCGCACACACCCTGGAGTGATACATGTTACTGCATCTTTAAGATGAACAGAATATCAAAAGCAAGCCTGTCAATTGAGTTGTTCAGTTAGAGTTCAGTTGTTGGATGTTGTTCCTAGATGAGTGTGTGTTTGTTAAAAACCTGTTCTGGAACTTCATGTTGAATATAACACATAATACCAGGAGTAAAAGACAATGCATGAAATTGTATTCCTACTGTTGTTTTAAGCCATCACTTTCCCCTTCTCAGTGACCCTCTCTTCTTACTCCTATGCCACAGCCTCTGCTGTTGTTCCAACACACCTTCTCTTTCACTTCCCTACCCCATCCCAACTTCTTGCACATTGAGGGTTGTGATGAGGTATGACAAATCCTCCAATGGGGACTACACTCTTGACTACATGCAAATCAAGGATTGTGATGCAGCACAATGGAGTCCCACTATGAATGCAGATGTGACTGTATCTGCAACCCTGTTTCTTTTTCATCTCTGCTTAGAAGGAGAGAGGAGGATCAAATCTTCCCCCACCTCTCTCAGCAGGAACAGCTGCACAATGTTTTAGGTCAGCAGAAAGGCACACTACAAGTAACACAGAGTTAGATGGTTGACTGCCTTCCAGCAACAGGTTGCCTACTTCTGAGTAGGGCTGTGTGATATATCAATATATCATCCAAAACTGAAGTTCACATAGTGCTAATTGTTTCATAATATTTGAGCTGGCAATATATCATGAATCACAATGTGTGTAAGGGCTAGGTGATATCTGGTTTTCATCATCAAAATAACTCACCAGCTAAACTTTGTGATAACTTGCAAACTAAACACTGCAATGTTATCAGCAGCTAAACCTCACAATATCACCAGTTAAATATTGCAATCTACCACAATGTCTGAAATAAGGATGGAGCTATACAGAGGCGAACAGGACAATGTCCTGGCAACTGCTACTACTTAGGGGTCTAAATGGATAAATGACAATATTATTAATCATCACACACTCAGTTTCATCAGCAGGCAATTCAAAATGCATCCCAAGAGGACTTTTGGTACACTTGGTGGTATTCAGGACAGTCCAAAGTACGGAGATAAGTCATAGTGAATACAAATAATATGGGACTGCCAGACTGCCAGCAGGCCTGCTAGGTAGCAGAAGCAGCTTGGCAGCAGCAGAATCAGCAATGGCCAGGGTGGGAGGCAGAAGCAGTAGCAGCCTGGCAGTAGTGGCACAATAAGCAGCAGCCTGTGAAGCCTTGCCACAGCAGAGGGCGGTGTTGACAGAAGCAGCAGCCTAAGAGGCCTTGTCTTGGTGGTGGCCTACAAGGACCTGTGGTAGTGGCAAAAGCGGTGACAGCCTGCAAGGCCTTGTAACGGTGTTGTCAGTAGTGGTGGCCTGTGCGGCCTTGCGATGGTGGCAGGTACTTTGTCCTCAATACCACCATTTGGTAGGTAAGCCTGAAATCAAAAGTCTCATTTGGATGCATTTTGGCTTGCCTGCTGCTGAAAGTGCTGCTGAAATGATGATAATATCATCATTTATCAGTTTTAGACCCTTAAGTAGTAGCAGTTGCTAGGACATTGTCCTGTTCGCCTCTGTGTAGTTCCTTCCTTATTTCAGATATTGTGATATATTGCAGTGTTGAAAACCAGCCCTACTTCTGAGCTAGAGATAGAAGCAAAGGGTGTATTTCTTGAAAATAATATGCACATTCTTCAACAATAGTTGCGGAACATGTATATTGACAATAAAACATGCATAATTTTCTCATGGACAGATTATGTCACATTCCATGAGGTGTAATGGCCATTTATAAGGCACATTAACCACTCAACTCACACCTCATCTAATGTACATATTTATCTACAAATAGAATATTTGCAATAAAAGTACCTTCCTTTATATTTTACTCTAATGGTTGCAATGGTAAAGCAATCTTTTCGTCTTTTTTATAGTTAACTTTAACATGTTGCAATTGGATATTGTCATAATAAGTTGAATAGGTTAGAAAGAAATGTGCAACAATGCCTTTTCATTCCAGATACTGTGATCCTCACTTCCTACGTGGATTGTTAGTGATTTTCTTTATATGCAGATTTTGATTCAACTTCTATTCTTGTATCCTATCCCTAGGTGGTTCTTTTGGGCAAAGGGACAATTTCCCAAGTTATGAGATATCTCTGATAACCTAAGAAGATGTCATGTTGATTTCATGTCTCAGTCTTTACTCACTAGTACTATGATCTGCCAATATACTTGGCATCTGTAGAGACACCAAATGCATGGATGAACGCCATTAAAAACAGGCATATTGATAAGCCATATGGGGAAATTTCTTTTCTCTAATGAGTAGTAGAACTATGAAGCATTATTTCATATTTTAACAAGAAAAGGTTGCTCTGATACTCATTAATCAAGAAAAAACTTTGGGACCAATTAAATACTTACTATTAGACTGGCAGATTTGGCATATTGTCGCTCACAACTTGTGCACATCATTAATTCGTATTCAGATATAATGTGTGCTGTTTTGTTGGTCACAAACAGCTTTCAGTCTTGTTAAAATGACTGGACACTAGTTTAAACTGTCATGAATCTGTCTTCTAACTAGTGAAAAGACATGATAACCTCCTTAAAAAGAAACCAGCAGTTGAATTGCCTCTGAAGTAACAAATAAGGTAGTAACAGTTTGACTATTATATTCTTTAAATGTGGGAGCTTAGTTGTAAGTTTCATGTAGGGGATTATCTTGGGGTGATCAAGAAAAAAATACATACGAGCAAAATTAGTGCTAATACATTATGTTAAACCACTAGTTAGTATTTTCTAGGAACATTCTCTTGCATCCTGCAAACTCAGAAAGCATGAGATCTTAAAAACATTTGTATCCTGTAGGAAAACTAAATTTCAGTATATGTCTTGATACATAATTCCTAGTCTAAGGAAGGAAATCTTTTGACTGTCCTTAAAGCTTCACTGCTCAGACAGGTGTATCTCTTGGGGTACTGAAAATAGAAAGGGAACTCTGAGAGCTGTGAAAGCAGAACTGCTGCAGTCAACACTGCAACAGTCTCAGAAATCAATAAAAACTGTTATTGTAGCTTTCAACAGGAAACACTAGATTTTTTTGGGGGGGAGCTGTTTCTAATGAGTTCTACAGTGTAGATAATGGCAGAGCAAGGGCTTGTGTCTTGTAGCATCTGATAAAGTGGGAAAAGCTCATGCCATCATTACATATCTTGAGATGGCAGGCAACAACATTTCCCATCAGGCTTTTAATTTTTTTGCAGCCTCCTTGAAGGAAGGCTTTAATCCCACCTTCTATGAACGTGATTGCTTTCAATATTATTTTTGTTTTGTTTTGTTTTATGGTGTTTTATGTTGCTTTGCTGTTGTAAGCCACTTTGAGCTCCTTTTGTAAGAAAAGCAACTAATAAATTTAATAAACAAATAATGTATCAGTCCTTAAAATGCTACAGGAGTCTCTTGCTTCTGTTTTAAGGATGATTCTAACCCTGATAACTAAGTAGTGTATTGACTCATACTGATTGACCCATAGGTCTAATCCAGTATACTTTTCTTATGTTCTTGTTAGAAATAGTCTACTTATAGAGAGAAAAAGAAGCATGTTAGTACTTCTGTTGGTTGACTAGGGAAAAATATAATCATGTTAATATGGCAAAGCAAAACATCTTTACCTTTCTGCAGCAAGTGAGTGGCATTGAGGACTACAGTGATGCTACGGTCTATGCATAATACGCATATTATTAATTGTTGTTGTTGCTGCTGTTGCTGCTGCTGCTGCTGCTGTTGTTAAAGCCTTCTGCTTAGGGTAGCTTGGCCATTTAATAAATCTTAAAGAAACTCAAGAGAGAAAACAAAGAGATGAGCAGACAAGGTGTTTAAGGAGAAATGTGTGTTCCTGTTCCTTAAATCTTGTAAAATATAGGAGTTTGATTGTTAAGCGATTGAAGTGGCTTCTTTAAGCAGAAGGAATTCATTGTGTAAGCACAGCCTGAAGCTTTACAGATGACAATGAGATGATGAAAGTGGGATGATATATGTTTCAAAAAAAAATTTTTTTTACTTCAGATGGTGTTTCCAGAAGTATTGTGTATGTTTCTCTAGACTACTTAACATCCTCATGTGCTGGCATATTATGATGAGGCACCGTGTTACTAAAGATGGAAACCAGCAAGAATAACTAGTTGACATTCTGCTCAATTTAAAACAGGTCTGAATAGAGTCATGTCTTGCTAATGTTGAGGGTCAGTCATTTGTATGTGTATGATTTATATTGGGAATGAAATGCAAGGTTTGTTTCAAATTGGTTGTGTTACTAGAACATTAGCATACCTCCATTGGCAACTTTTGCTCTTTGTCGTAAGATGCTCCTAATGTTTAATTCAGTGGCAGATGGCGTCAACAATATTTTTGACAAGAAACTCCCTAGTGTTAGTGACATTAATTTTTGCCTGACGAGTCATATGCAGTATTGTTGAGACACTTGTTTCTGTTTCTCCCTCATTTTCAGAAACCACAGTATTTTTGTACCTTATCTAATCCATGCTCTTTATAGGATGCAATATTGTATGGATGAATAAAAGCCAGCAATGTTCATGAATATATATTTTTTTACAATTTCTTTACGGTGGAACTCTGGAATATCTCATGTCACTGAATACAATCCTCTTGGTGCAGGAAAGGGAGTCCATATGTAAATATTCTAATCATAGGGGCAGGTGGTAGGAACAAAGATTGTATAACATCTCAAAATTGATTTATTTGTCTGTAGCTATATCTCTGCATAAAAAGACGTAAGTCAAAAACTGCCAGCATCATCCTACATCTTTAGCTGATATATATGCATTGTAAATATCAAACTGTCAACATCTTCATATTTCTGCCAAAATGCTTCAACAGAATGGCAGGCACTCCTTCGGGATAGTCTGGCTCGTTTCAGATTGTTACTAACAGTGTATTATTAGTACACTACTTCTGTAGTACTCAAACAGTGCTACCTTGGTTTAAGAACAGCTTAGTTTATGAACAACTTGGATTAATAACGCTGTAAACCCAGAAGTAGGTGTTTTGGTTTGTGAACTTTGCCTTGGAAGCAGAACATGTTCAGCTTCCTGTTGAATGTGTTCCATTTGTAAATTGAGCCCCCCACTTTTATGGGAAAGAACACTTTGGTTTAAGAATGAACTTTTGGAACGGATTAAGTTCATAAACCAAGGTACCACTGTACTTGGTTTTGTCTTGAGCCTTAGTACATATTTGAGTCCATATAATACCCATAGTTTGACACTTGAATGTCAAATTTGTGCACTTTACTTATTTAAAGGGGATACATTTGAATATTATTTGTTTACTTTCTACAAGCATATTGCTACATGTGGCAATTTGGGATATTGTTCACAATAATGATGTAAGTGGATAATGGCTTGCCTAATCTAAAACCTAACTTTTGCAAACACTCATATGCAAAAACTTACTAGTTCTCCAGCAAATTGTAAATGTATCTGAGTGGTAGATAGAAAAAAATCGCTTCATGAGAGATTTTGGAAATGGGAACCATAAAAAAACTAAGAATATCTAAATAGGTTTGGACGGAGGACCTTTCATCTCCTATTTGAAGATACACTTGTTTATTTGAAATGTATGGCTAAATCATCTGCCATGCTTAAATTTGCCTTGCAAGCCTATAACACATTTCTTAGCATCATTGAACCCAGTGTAACCAATGCATAAAAATATTTCATTAGCAAAAGCATAAATGTTGAGTATAGCCCAAGAGAGAAATTATTTCTGCAAATTGATGCTAGCTTTCTGAGGGGAATTAATAAGTGCCGCATCAGGGTTTTTTGTTTTTGTTTTTTGTTCTGAAAGTGAAGAACCTTTGAGATTAAAATCATATGTTTAAAAACCACTGGAATGTTTATGCAGACTACAGCATCTACTGTGTAATAAACTATATAATCAAATTCATTGTTTTTATGTGCACAAGATATATAAAATATGGTCAGGAATAAGCAGGTTTCCCTTGGAGCATAACATAATATTTGTGTTCTATAGTATGGGGGCAGGGAGAGGAACCAAATGCTAGCAATTTCCCTTTACAGTATAAACTAACACAGTCACCTGTTTCGGAGGTGATAAAATTGTCGGTGCAATCCTCAGCGCATAGCTACTCAAAAGTAAGTCCCAGGGAACTGGGTATAGGATTGCAGCTTCAGATAGTTATGTCTTTTCATAGTTTACACTTATGTCTGAAATATCAGCCTGGCCTTTTTTCCAAGGTGAAAAGGGCTGCAACCCTGCTTTATGTGATTATCGTAATTTGCACTTCTCTTAACCTGTCCCATGAGGGTTTGACTTGCTAGCTTATCCAAGCAAGTCAGTTGTTTACAATGTTTCTGAGTTGAAATACTACTAGGAGAGCCTTGCAAATCGAAGACTCTTAATGCATGTAACTGAAACAAATGTGATGATAAATACAACTGAATAAACCTTATTAAAGTTTTTTCTTCCCATTTTTATCTTATTATTCAGCTTAGTTGCAAATGTTTAAGGTCTCACAAGTGCGTGTTCCAAGGTGCTTTCATATAAATAACAGCTAAGTACCATTTGGAAATAAATATAATTAACTGAGTACTCGCTACAATCCATTTAAACTTAAACGATTGGATTTTTGTAAACTTAGCCCTATAAGCATTAATGGAACCAGTCTGTCTTAAATCCAAGCACTCTGGCTTATAAAATGATGGACAATCATTTCAGCACTCCTTATTAATTATCACTTTACTTTCTCTACAGGGCCTAGAATGTGTAAAATTCTGTCCAAGAGTGCTTTGGCGTGCATGGCGTCAAGTAGATTTATGCATCTGAACTATTATTACTGAGAAATCACTACATTTAAAAAATTGGGCAACTTTATTGTCACCCATGCATATTAATCCATTTTAATTAATCTTACCCACAGATACAAAGGATATGTTTGGGGGACTATGCTCAAACCGTATAGGATTGCACTGTTCTTAGAAATAAGTATAACTGAGTTCAATGGTGCTTAACCCCACATATGTAGGAATAGGGTTGTGACCTAGATTTTTTGTTACCACTAGTGCTGACTGTCCTTCATAACTCCTTTACATTGTTCAACTATCACTGTAGCTTCGGTAACAGTTGTCTATTATTTGATTGCTAGACTTACAGGGACAGACTTTGGTCTATCAAATTTCAACGGTGCTCTGCATGAAGCCAAAATTCATTTCCACTCTACCGCTCACCTTCCATTCTGCTCAGTTCACTACGCAGTGCTCTATAGGGTTGGCTCCTAGTGCAGTGCTGGAGGATGAAGGTGGGGGCAGTTCGCCCTGGGTACCATCCGGGCAGGTGACATCGCCCCCGCGCCCGGGACACTCAGTGCTCATTGCGCACCCCCAACACGTGCCACGCCCCCTGCGGATGGCACACCATGCCCCCAGGATGCGCACCACGCTCCCTGGGACGCGTGTCAGCCCCTGGATGTACGCCGCTCCCGGTGCTGGAGCAGGTAGCTTCGCCACTGAGTGCAACCGGTCAGACTGCCCTAAATCCACCTCTGAGACCTATATCAGTTAATGTAGTGTCAAGTCTGTGGTAGGGTTGTTGATGTGCATATTGGTTGGACATTGACAGAGGATATTCACTGTTAATCCTTTTAGATACCTTAGTAATCTTTCATACTGTTGAACATAAAGTGTTGCTGAAATGTCAATATGCTTGGCAGATATTTGCCTGACATCTGCTGAGTTGTTCAACATAGTTGGCATACAGTTTTCAGAATGTGTAAAATAGTTATTGCTTAGATTTCCGATACACTTCTCTTGGGACATTGCCTGCTAAGTGTGTAAGATGGACTGCTGGGTGCAGTCTGGAGTCAGGTGATTGTCCTATTGATACCCAAGTTTGCTTTTTCTTCTGATTCGGGATGGAAAGATCTGTCAATTTTGGTTTTCTCAGTTTCACAGGTGCACAATCCTAAACTCAATCATCCACATTTTGCAGCTATTTGTGGGTTTTTTATTTTAAAAAAGAGATTTTTGTATGATATTTTCACTAATAAATTAATTTTTCTGCACATGTTCACCCTAATATATGTAGTTTTGCAAAACATTGCTCACTTGCCAAACTGCATCACCAAATTTAGATATGTGCAAATTTTGAAGGGTGGCTCTGTTTCAGTTCATACATTGTTTTAGAACGTGCACATTTGATAAGAGTCTGCTCTAAATGCATACCAAACTGAAATTCTCATTCATCCCTGCTTCTGACAATGTAGTGGCATTTCTGTTCTTATGTTTGGATATGTTTGGGGACTGCTAATGACAGAGCTGTTTGAAATGGAAATACACAGGAAATACAGTGATTATGGATATCATGGTCCAAAGAGTCTTCCAAGTCACCTTGACTGCTTTTCCCTCTTGGGATCATTCTGATGTGTTTCTAAACTTTCATTATGTCTCCAGACTCACTAGCAGGGCTTCTCTCTCATTTACACCTTACACTTTACTTTCAGTTTGGTAGCATTTATAAGCAGGAGTTTGTGGCTGATGCAAAATACTTGCTATTTTATTATATTATTATTATTATTATTATTATTTTATTTTGGTAATGTCAAACATAATGAGTTGAATCCAGACATCATCATCATTTTGAGTAGACCTATAAATCATTGGGATTTAAATATGAGTAATTTAAGTTGCATTGATTTTCAGTGGTTTTCGCTTTAAGCATAGCTAACTCTGGATCCAATCCATAGAGATCTGAGCAAAACTTTGTATGTCAAAGAAAGGTTTTTGAATAAAAGAAAAGCAAATCAAGAAAAAGGAGCAATGATTTAAACAAAAACATTAAAAAGATGGTGTCAGGGGTTCAGGAGCAGAGACGCAGAGAAGGGAGGAAGCAGAGAGCGAGGGGGAGGAATCCGAAGGGAAAATGAGTGATGATGACGACCCGAGATCTCCAAGCCTAAGCAGTGAGTCAGAGGACTCCCAAAAGGGAGCCCCAGTGAGCAGAGCAAGGGGGGGATCCGGGGGGACACCCCAGGAGGAAGGGAACAGAGGAGATTCAGAGAGTAGCAGCTGGAAGTCGGGACCCACGCTCATAACTGAGGGCGGCAGCAGCTGGAAGTCGGGACCCACGCTCAAGACTGAGAGCAGCAGGGAGGAAGGTAGCCAGGCATCGGGTTCCGGAGGCTGTCAGCAGGAGGGAGGGCACGAGTCAGGGGTGGTCACGCCCTCCTCAGAGAGCGAGGCAACGGTTAAGAGGAAAGTAGAGAGTTGGGCGCGCGCGCCAAGTTCAAATGCAGCGGAAGCCGGAGCAGTAAGCAGCCCGGAGAGTGAGCCAGGTCCCAAAGCCCGCCGCAAGGAGGCAGAAGGATCAGGGGGGTCAGCGTCAGAGGAGAGTAGAAGGGAGGAGGCCCAGGGGGGCAGAAGGACCCAGAGACGTAGGGAGAGGCGAAGGAGGTGGAGCAAGGCTAGGGTATTAAGCTGGTGTGCAAGAGGCGGGGACTCAGACGGGTCTTCGCCGACCTAGGGCAGAAGGTGTAGAGCTGCACGCTGCAGTTCGGAAATGAAACCTGTAACTTAATAAAGACTCTTATAAAGTGAACGCTGGCGGACTTGGTCCTATGTGAGCTGGGACTGGGTGGCAGCTCTGACAGTAAGACCCGTCTCTTAAAAGCTTCGGACACCTGATATCTCGCAGCGGAGAGAGAGGCAGCTGGAGGAGGGGATCGGTGTTTGGGAGCAAGCTCACGACGGTTAGCAGAGATGACGGAAGCAGAGAAAGTTGCAGCGCTGCAACAGGCAGTTACCCAATTGAACGCGGAGGTACTGGCATCCAAGGAGAGGGAGGAGGATGCGGCAGCCGCCTACAGAGATCTCCACGCCAGGTTTGAAGCATGGGTTAAACACGGGCAGCCAGGACCCAGACCGGAGGGGGTTGGGTTGGCACGGAGAGCAGGAGGGCTTGTGGCTCACTTCGATGGGAATTTACAACAGTACCCCAATTTTCGAGCAGACGTAATGTGCGCACTGCAACTGCTGGCAAAAGACTTTAGAGATGAGGAAGAGAAAGTGGGGTTCATACTATCCCATTTGCATGGGGATGCTAAAGCGTGGCTACGCAATTTGTGGAGGGATAAAGATCCGGCGCTTCAGAATGCAGATGCCTTTATCAAAGCGATGGATGCGTGTTTTTTGTCTACTATTGATGTGGATCTTGCCCGACGGGAGATTCATGGACTGAAACAAGGGAGGGCAAGCGTCCGGCAGTACCACGCCCGCTTTTTTGCGCTGGTCAGTGCCTTAGAGTGGGACCGGGATTCGCCCCCTGTCAGAGACCTGTTCTGGGAGGGTCTAAGCTCAGCGGTCAAGGATGAAATTGCAAGGGGGGAGAGGCCCCGAAGCACGCAGGAGGTGGTCCAAAGGGCGCTGACTGTGGGGGTGAGGCTGGAAGAACGTCCCTGGTGCAGAGATGAAGGACGTGGAGGGCGCGAAGCAGCGAGAAGTTTCTCTTTCGTTCCAAGAGAAGCAGCGCGTGCGCAATCCACACCTCCGCCAGGAGGGGGAGGGGAACCGATGGAGGTTGGAGGTGCAAGGGCTCAGTCAGCAGCCAGAGCCCTAGCACCAACAGCAGTGAAAGCGAAGCCTCCTAGAGGGAACAGGAAGTGTTACATCTGCGAGGATCCAGGCCATTTGGCGAAAGAGTGTCCCCGGAGGCTCCACAAGCACACTGCAGCCTCAGCAATGGTGACTGCAGCAACGCAGCAAGGAGAACCACAGCAGGGAAACGACGATGTCTGGCTGGAGACAGAGGCACTGGGGCCCAGCCAGACGCATCAGTGAAGCAGTCCCCAGCGATCTTGCAACCCACGGACCCCCTCCCACCCAAACCAGTAGTGCAGCTCACAGCATCTCTCCAGCTACCCGATGGCGTCACTATCGAAGTACCGCTTTCTGTGGATTCTGGAAGCAACGCAGACTTTATAGCGCAGGATTTTGTGGAGCAGCACGCTATACAGCTACTGCCTGCCACTCTGCCCCTGCAAGTCGTCACAGTGGATGGCAGAGAGTTGCTAGGGGGGCAGGTGGTGAAGCAAACGCCACCGATGGTGATGCGCCTTGGCAACCACAGGGAAGTCATCAGTTTTAATGTCACCCAACTGTCGGACACGCCCATTGTGTTGGGCATGAGTTGGCTGGACAGGCACAGTCCGACACTGGCTTGGTACCAGAGACAGCTGATCTTCGGCTCCTCTTATTGCGCAGAACACTGCATCCTGCCCAGACAGGAGGGAGAGGAGGAGGAATCACAACTGCAGTTGGGAACGTTGCAAGCAGTCCCCCACAAATACGCAGACTTTCTGGAGGTCTTCTGCGAGAAAGAGGCTGACAAGCTACCACCGCACAGGCAATATGACTGCAAGATTGACCTCCTACCAGGGGCGACGCTGCCGAAAGGGAAGCTGTATTCCATGTCTGAGGACGAATTACAGGAACTCAAACAGTTCATAGATCACAATTTGCAGCGCGGTTTCATCCGGGAGTCCAGGGCAGTAGGGGGCAGTCCTGTTTTCTTCGTGAAGAAGAAGGACACGCCCCAGAAAAGACTGGTGGTGGATTTTCGCCTCTTAAACAAGATGACCAAGCCTTCTGATTTCCCCATGCCCAGGATTGACGACCTGCTAGCGACGGTGCGCAAGGGACGCGTGTTCACCAAGTTGGACCTGCGAGGTGCGTACAATCTCATCCGCATGAGGGAGGGCGATGAGTGGAAGACAGCCATGTTCACGCCTCTGGGCACCTACGAATACAGAGTGATGCCGTTTGGATTGCAAAACGGTTCTCACTGTTTCCAAGCTTTCATGCATCATGTGTTGGCGGGACTCCTTTACAAGAAGTGCGTCTGCTTTCTGGATGACATCCTGATATTCTCCGACTCGCAGCAAGCCCATGACCAAGATGTTCGGGAGGTGCTGAAGAGGCTGCAGCAGCATAGACTGTACGCCAAACTGGAGAAGTGCCAGTTCGACACGACGGAGGTGGATTTCTTGGGTTACAAGTTGTCGGACAAGGGGCTAGCCATGGACAGCGCCAAGGTTCGTGCGGTGTTGGATTGGAAGAGCCCGCGCAATCGGAAGGAGGTCCAGCGGTTTGTCGGCTTCGCCAACTTCTATCGCAAGTTTATCAAGGGGTTCGCGATGCAGACGGCGGCCATTACGGACACGCTAAGCTCCAAGAAAAAGAAATTCATCTGGACGGAGCAGGCGGAGCAGTCCTTTCAGGCACTCAAGCGTCTCTTCGCGTCGGAAGAGCAACTGCTGCATATCGACCCCAGCAAACCGATGCGGGTAGAGACAGACGCGTCCGATAGAGCAGTGGGAGCTGTCCTGCTGCAAAGGGACCCACAGGGGGTCTGGAGGCCGGGAGCGTTCTACTCCAGAAAGCTCAGCAAGTCGGAGCAGAACTACACCATCTGGGACAGGGAGTTGCTGGCCATTCATGCAGCTTTCAAGGCGTGGAGGCACTTCCTGATCGGCGCCAAGCACACGGTGCAGGTCTGCACGGATCACAAGAATCTGGAGCACTGGCGCACGGCTCAGTTCCTGAACCAGAGGCAGATACGTTGGGCGGAGTTCTTTGCTGACTTCAATTTCCGAATAGAGTACGTCCCAGGCGACACCAACGTCATGGCGGATGCACTGTCCCGCAAACCGCAATACCTCGAAGAGGCGACGCCAGCGGCAGCCATGCACATCTTCGCGCCAACAGCGTGGGCGTGCGCTTCAGCCACAGTAGACCTGGATGCGGTGCGGCGGGCGTTGCAGGACGACTCCTTCGCGCGGGCGAAGATGGCAGAGGTGCACAAGGGCACGGCGAAGGGCGACGAGTTCCAGATACGAGACGGCTTGCTCTTACGTAAAGGGGCCATCTACGTGCCGGGAGACGAACTTCGCGCCAGGGTACTGCAGCAGCTGCACGACGCACCCACGGCCGGGCACTTTGGCACGGAAAAAACGGTGGAATTAGTCGCAAGGGACTTTTGGTGGCCCAGACTGAGAGGGGAAGTCGCGGACTACGTTGCGAGGTGCGACACCTGCCAGAGGGCCAAACCGGTGCACAAACCACCGGCGGGACTGCTGGAACCGCTGCAAACGCCGTTTGAACCGTGGGAGAGAGTGGCCCTGGACTTTGTTACGGATCTACCCAGCTCGAGAGGCAAGACAGCTGTACTAGTGGTGGTGGACTTGTTCACCAAGATGGCACATTTCATTCCGTGTGCGAAGGTGGCCACGGCGGAACAAACCGCCAAACTGTTCATAGATCACGTGTTCAAAGTGCATGGTCTGCCGCGGTCTATCCTGTCCGACCGCGGGCGCCAGTTCGTCTCGAATTTCTGGCAGAAGCTGATGAGTTTTCTAAATGTCAAGGTCGATCTGGCATCAGCAAGACACCCGCAGACCAACGGGCAAGCAGAGAGGGTCAATGCCATCATGCAGCAGTACCTGAGATGCTATGCCAATCAACAACCTGCGACCTGGGTGGATTACCTGCCGCTCGCCGAGTTCGCTTACAACAACACGAAGCACGTGTCCACAGGGGTGACGCCGTTCTTCGCCAACAATGGGAGGAATCCCAGAACCTTCCCGGGACGGGAGAGAGTGGGGGACGGAGAACCACAGACGGCGGACGCGTTCGCGTCAGAGTTGCAGGCGGTACACGATCAACTCAGACGGCAGCTGGAGCTAGCTAAGCACGCCTACAAGGTGCAAGCTGACAAGCACAGGCGGGTTGGCGAAGAGATCCAAGTGGGAGACTGGGTCTGGTTGGCAGCCCACGCAGTGCCGACCAGGTCACTAGCCAAGAAGAAGTTGGGGCACAAGCAAATTGGTCCGTACCAAGTCGAAGCACAGATCAACCCGGTAGCCTTCCGACTGGTGCTGCCGGAGGGTTCCAGAATGCATCCGGTGTTCCACAGGTCGGTGCTCACTCCCTACAAGGCACCTCACAGATTCCAGGAGCCAGGGACGGCACCGAGTCCGTTCCGGGAGCGGACGGAGACGCGAGGGGTGACGCAGCAAGACCCCATCAACGAGGTCACGGAGATTTTGGACTCCAGATGGGGGGAAGAGGGAGTCGAATACCTCCTAGCCAGAGAGGGCACCCGGGCCAGCGCCAATAGCTGGGTGCCAGACTACGCTTTGGAGGAACCCCTGCTCAAGGACGAGTTTCATGCCCTTTTCCCACACAGACCCATGCCAGCGAGCTTCTTCGACGACTGGCTGTTCACGCCCACACTTTCTTCCAGCACGTTCCATGGATTCGACTCGGACGGGGAACCCGCACTGAGCACCCGTTCCCCAGAAGGATCGCCGGCGGGTGCGGCGTCAGACACCTCGTATTGGTGGGACGATCGACCGGAGGAGCAATGGCGCAGGAAGTGGCTGGAGATGCCAGGTCGAGCGACCGACGCAGAGACTGACATGGACGTGTTCGGGGAGGACCTTGGGTTCGAGCACGGCGGTACAGAGATGGAAGCGGAACAGGTCAACGTCGGCGACCGCGAGGAGGAAGACTCGGAGGTCTTCAGTTGGCGGCCAACCACGGGGAGCGAACTGTATCCGGCATTCCCTCCCGTGATGATGGAGCACCCAGCACCCACACCTGAAAGCGGGGAGGGGGGAAGGGGGGGCTTCGAGGGGGGGATGGATGTCAGGGGTTCAGGAGCAGAGACGCAGAGAAGGGAGGAAGCAGAGAGCGAGGGGGAGGAATCCGAAGGGAAAATGAGTGATGATGACGACCCGAGATCTCCAAGCCTAAGCAGTGAGTCAGAGGACTCCCAAAAGGGAGCCCCAGTGAGCAGAGCAAGGGGGGGATCCGGGGGGACACCCCAGGAGGAAGGGAACAGAGGAGATTCAGAGAGTAGCAGCTGGAAGTCGGGACCCACGCTCATAACTGAGGGCGGCAGCAGCTGGAAGTCGGGACCCACGCTCAAGACTGAGAGCAGCAGGGAGGAAGGTAGCCAGGCATCGGGTTCCGGAGGCTGTCAGCAGGAGGGAGGGCACGAGTCAGGGGTGGTCACGCCCTCCTCAGAGAGCGAGGCAACGGTTAAGAGGAAAGTAGAGAGTTGGGCGCGCGCGCCAAGTTCAAATGCAGCGGAAGCCGGAGCAGTAAGCAGCCCGGAGAGTGAGCCAGGTCCCAAAGCCCGCCGCAAGGAGGCAGAAGGATCAGGGGGGTCAGCGTCAGAGGAGAGTAGAAGGGAGGAGGCCCAGGGGGGCAGAAGGACCCAGAGACGTAGGGAGAGGCGAAGGAGGTGGAGCAAGGCTAGGGTATTAAGCTGGTGTGCAAGAGGCGGGGACTCAGACGGGTCTTCGCCGACCTAGGGCAGAAGGTGTAGAGCTGCACGCTGCAGTTCGGAAATGAAACCTGTAACTT
Organism: Podarcis vaucheri; assembly: GCF_965113315.1. Classification (NCBI taxonomy): domain Eukaryota; kingdom Metazoa; phylum Chordata; class Lepidosauria; order Squamata; family Lacertidae; genus Podarcis; species Podarcis vaucheri. Next base: position 39,811,068 of record NC_138767.1, read on the forward strand.
AATAAAGACTCTTATAAAGTGAACGCTGGCGGACTTGGTCCTATGTGAGCTGGGACTGGGTGGCAGCTCTGACAGATGGCATAAGGAAAATTTAAATTCAGGCACACACAAGCATAAGAGAATACTCTCTAGCACATTCCTGTACAAATTTATTTAGAAGTAAGTCTCACCAAATTCAATGGGACTTGCTCCCAAGTAAGTATAGGATTGTATCTTTACAATTGTTTACATTATTCTATGGTAACAAAAATATACAGTGGTACCTCGGGTTACATACGCTTCAGGTTACATATTCTTCAGGTTACAGACTCCGCTAACCCAGAAATAGTACCTCGGGTTAAGAACTTTGTTTCGGGATGAGAACTGAAATCGCGCTGCGGCGCGGCAGCAGCGGGAGGCCCCATTAGCTAAAGTGGTGCTTCAGGTTAAGAACAGTTTCAGGTTAAGAATGGACCTCCAGAACGAATTAAGTACTTAACCCAAGGTACCACTGTATGTCTGTATTTTGGGATGCAAAGCTTGTTGGCAAGATGTGCGTGAAACCTGACAGTCCATGTGATGATAATATACATGACAACATCAAATAAAATGGAACCACCCCTTTTTATGTGGAAACGTCTCTTTGAAACATTTTTTTGTGGGTATGGATAATATCTGCAGAATATTTTGAAGCAGTGATTTCACAAGGAGCTAAATTGGTGGCTTATATACCGGTACTTGGGAGGCCGAGTATGTGAAGCGACTATTTGAGAACATACAGGTTTAGCCGGTGATGTCATAGATATTGACAAAAGCGGAAAAGCTGGAAGGCAAGGCAGCTAAAAGAGGCAATGCATTTATGTATGTAAATAGGAATGAAGTACTACTATGAGAACTAAAAGACAGCTGACAATGCTTACTGCCAAAAAGGTTAAAAATGAATATATAGTGTAAGCATATTTACAATGGAATTGGAAGAACTTTTGACCTTGAATTGGGATAGCTTTATGAGTGACATTGAGCTGGTAGACTTGAAGCACTTCTTGACTAGTTGTTTGCACAGAAGCCCTGTGCAAGCTTTTTCACCAGATGCAGAAGTAAATAGTTCTTATGGATGTGTACTTGGCAGCTGTCATTCATATTTCTGTAGCACCTGGGCTTAGCTACTGAATGTGTTGTGTGTGGAACTACCCTTCCATGACTGCTAAAAGATGCAGAATGCAGCACTGTATTCTTGTGGAGGATTAAAAAGCTGAAATTTCCAAAGGTTTGCATTTCCCTGCTACATTACGGTACTTTAAGTGTAAGCTAAGGGCTAGTTTTAAGCTTTGGAAACACTGTGCAGCTCTAATGTGTTCATACCTTGTAGACATTGTCTTTTCACAACTCCCATCATGACTATTTGACTCAAGACCAACTTGGAACTTAATCACACTCAAGCTAACATGGTAAATGTGAGGATAATGTCCTCAAAATGATCTTTGGAGTCTGTGTATTTTGCATTTTATAATGGGTACTGCAAATGATGGTTTCTGCAGGCCCTGCTTCTCTATAACTTCTAAATCTTAAGAGTACTTTTCAGTCTGTTTTTAAACTTGCTGCACATCATGAACCTTAGGGAGTGTAAGAGATACAGACTGAAATAAATAAATCATGTGATGCAATCAGAGGAGGAGGTTACTATCTATATCTGATCTGTGTTTTCATATGCTACCCTTTTATAAGTTTCAAAACAGTGTGGGAAAGTGACTCTTAAAAACTTAAATGGCTCAACATAATCCTTTTATCTTCTTTCGCAAGTACTTTTCCATGTACTTCCATTGCATAGAAAGAAATAACTTTATTAAAACAGGTCAGAGAGATAGGTATCTCTCAAATCTTCCACCAAAGGCGCATCTCAAGCCGATACAGGTGTTGAGCTCAGAGTAGTTATGGGCCTTGCAGCTACACCAGGCAAGAAGCAGGTAGAAAAGAATGAAATCTCTAGAATGGAAAGCAAATCTGTAACAGGAAGAGAGTCAGATTGTTGGTCCATCTAACTCAGTTTTCTACACAGGCAGTAGCTCTCCTGGATTTCAGGAAGGAAACTCTACCAATCCAACCTGGAGTTGATGGATATTGAACCTGGGACATTCTGCATGCCAAGCAGACAAGGTGCTGGAGACAATGCACCTGACTATGTGCCCCCTCAACCCCTGTCCCTCCTGGCTTATCAAACAGAGAGGGTATGGTTGTGTCCAGAATGTGGCTAATGCCATAGTACACGAGGGGGTGGTCTGTACTGCATTGAAAGAGGCAGTGGTGTGACCACTCCTAGAGAAACTGGCTTTGGACCCTTTGAATTAGAACAGCATTTGGCCAGTTGCCAATACCCCTTTCTTGGGGAAGGTGATGGAGAGGGCCATGGTGGGACAGTTGTAGGTGTTTCTGGAAGACACAGATTATTTAGATCCATCCCATTCTGGGTTCAGGCCCTGGCCATGGAACTAAGTCTGTCTTGATCACCCTGATGGATAACCTCTGCAGAGAACGGGACCAGGGAAGTGCTTCTGCTTCTTGATTTCTCATTGGCATTTGATACTGTCAACCATGGTATCCTCCTGGACCAGCTTTCAGGAATGGGAATTGGGGGCATTGTATAACAGTGGTTCCAATCCTGCCTTCAGAACCGAATCCAGAAAGTAGCATTGGAAGACCGTCTTTCTATGTTATGAGGTGCCGCAGGTGACTGTCTTATTGCCAGTGCTATTTAATACCTACAGGAAGCCATTGGGAGTTATCATTAGGAGCTTTGGGGTGAGGTGCCATCAGTATGTTGATGGCACTCAGCTCTATTTCTCCATAACATCTAGATCAGGAGAGGCCGTGCAGTCCCTGGGCTATTGCCTGGACACAATGGATAAGGAAAAAACAACATGAGCTTGAATCCTGGCAAGGGGGAGGAGGCACTATGGGGGAGTAGTTCCCAGGTTCAAGACATTGGTCAGTTGCCTACCCTGGGTGGGGTTTCACTCCCCCTGAAGAAGCAGGTTTGCAGCTTGGAAGTGCTTTTGGATCCAGCTCTGGCACTGGAGGCTCAGATACCTTCAGTGGCTAGAAGTACCTTTTTACCAAATGCAACAGGTTCAACAGCTACAGCCATTCCTGGACTGGAAAGTCCTTGCTATAGTAGTTCATGCATTGGTTACTTCAAGACTTGATTACTGCAATGTGTTCTGTGTGTGGCTTCCCTCGCACTTGATCTGGAAGAGTGCAGAGTGCTGCAGCATGAACCCTACAGGAGTGAGACCTTGTCAGCATATAATACCTGTGTTCAGAGATCTGAACTGGTTGCCAGCTTTCCACCAGGCCAAGTTCAAGGTGTTACTACTAGCATATAGAAAATAATAAACAAACAAACAAACAAACAAACCAAGATGCTCCACCAGTGAACTTGAATTCCTTTCCAGTTTTGTGTTTGTGTGGATTGATTTGTTAAGTACAGTGGTACCTCGGGTTACATACCTTTCAGGTTACATTACGCTTCAGGTTACAGACTCCGCTAACCCAGAAATAGTGCTTCAGGTTAAGAACTTTGCTTCAGGATGAGAACAGAAATCATGCTCAGGCGGCATGGCAGCAGCAGGAGGCCCCATTAGCTAAAGTGGTGCTTCAGGTTAAGAACAGTTTCAGGTTAAGTACGGACCTCCGGAACGAATTAAGTACTTAACCCGAGGTACCACTGTATCTGCATGCTACTTCTCTCTTAGCTGTTTCATTTCAAGAAACTACACTAATGGTACTACCGTCTACAGGGGCTCCAGCTGGAAACCTCTGGGTAGTTTGAGGCTGACCCTTGTCACGAGCCACTGAACTGCATGTAGCAATATCTACTTAGGGTGATGATTTGTTTTCCTGGGCAGGAAGGATTATAGGGAGGACTTTCTGTTCCAGGTAGTTACGGCCAAGCACTGCTACTCAGTGACAGAGGATCTGCCTTGCATAGGATGCTAGGTATGCAGTCCCTGGTGTCTTCAAAGAACTGCCTGAAACCCTGGAGAACCGCTGCCATTTAAAGTAGACAATATTGACCTCAGTGTCTGAGTATAAGGCAGCTTCCTATGTTCTGTTCCTAATTCTTTGTATGCAATTTTACCTAGCACTTGCATTTTTCAAACCTCTCAAGGGTGATAGGAAATTTGAGAACCCCTGATCTAAGGGGTCTGAATATGTTCTGTGGCTGTAATGCACAGGGCTGCTCCAATCCAAGCATGATTATGAAGTAAGGTTTCGTATATGGAGGGATGGAATGCAATTTGCAAATATTAAAATAATAAGGTGCAATTTGTAAAGAATGAAATAAGAGCTTAATTTTCAGCGAGATTCATCTTTGTTAAAAAAAGAACTTTAATCGGTGAATTATTATCTAGTATCTGATTCCTGAAAGATATCTAGTTGAAATCAAGTTGATGGTGTGGTGTTTTCTTTTTAACTTTTGTGCAATGATAGGTTTAAATCGAAATCATTCTCAAACCTATGAGGTAGATGGGATATATCAGGTGAATACAAAGGAGATTAAATAAATGGAATGAAAGAAATAATAATGTTTGCGTTTTGTCTCCCATCTTCTACACCAGGTGAAAGCTATGTCTGTGCATCCAATGAGCCATTTCGGAAAGTTGATTACACTAAGAACGTTAATCCTAATTGGTCTGTCAACATAAAATCTGTGTCATCTCGATCCCTCACATCTTTGACATCTGCAAGAAGTGAACTGAAGGAGAGCAAAGACTTCATTAAACCCAAGCTGGTAACCGTTATACGGAGTGGAGTGAAGCCACGGAAAGCTGTGAGGATTTTGCTGAATAAAAAGACTGCTCATTCCTTTGACCAGGTGTTGACTGATATAACAGAAGCTATTAAGTTAGATTCTGGAGTTGTCAAGAGAATTTGCACACTGGATGGAAAACAGGTAAGTTGAATTTACAAGACTGCAATCTTAAATTTACTTGAAATATTCAAGTGACCCAGAGTGACCTTTTGCCTGTGTTGAGCTGTACTTGTCAAGTTAATCTCATCAAACATCTTCCCCTTACTCCATTGGACAATATAACACAATTCCTGCCTTCTTGAAATTGAAATAGCCTTTTTCTTTTACTGCGGCAATGCCTAGATGAAAGTTCATTTACTTGTATTGTCCTCCTGCAGTTTAACATGATGAAAGCTCACTATAGAGTTTGGCAGACAAGGCACTTTGCTTCCAATTACCAACTGATTGAACTTAATTTCTAATGAGGTAAATTGCTCATGCCTCCAAATCTGCTTGGGCAGCACTTTTTTAATATATCATTGTAATGTTGGAAGAGACTGAAAGGAGTTTGTTAGAAGCTCAATTCTAAATGGCGAATCGTGTTCCACTTTCTCTTTTTGAAATGCACAGTTCAGCATGTTATAAAAATATATATTGTGATATGTCCTCCTTGACATCATAAGAAATAGATGAATTTTAAAAAAACAAACATAGGGTTTGATTTTTGAATTTAATAAGACCTTGAACACCTACACATACATGAGACTTTTAAACACGGGAAGCTCTTAAAACAAGAGAGATTTCCTCCCAAATGTTAAAGTATGCATTCTGGTAAAAGAATATGATTTATGCTGAATCACCTAGCATGCTTGGAGCCACAGATCAACATATATACTATTATATGAGAAGGTATAGCCTTCTTTCTCTCCGCAGACCCAATTGACAAAACTGCAGCCCATGCTATATAAATAAACTGCTTCACAAGCTACTTTAGGAGAATATAAATAGCAGATTATGGAATAATCTTTGTCAACCAGAATGGGTCCAAGCATCATGTGCCTATGGAAGCATAGTGCTTCTCCTTTGTTCAGCTACTGACTGAATCTTATTCAAACAGGAAAATATTGAGTCTATGTGGCACTTATGTACTTGAATTCATTTCAGATCTTTGCCTTGCCATTCCCTAAAGACTCAGGTGTACATATTTTTTAAAAATATATATATTTAAAATATATTGCACTCTTCAAGGCTATACCATCTATTGACGTTCAATAATACTCAGCATTTATCTGGGACTCCTGTATTACTTAATTTTCCTTATGTGAGAAAAGGTCATATAATCACCAGGAGTGTTATCTGTGGTGCGCTGAATTCACAGTTCCATGGACACCCACAGTGTCAATTACCCAAGGTAGTAGCCAAATATTACTGAAACATAATGGATTTGGGATAACATTGTTGATAACTGAGCCCCAGAATCTTGATTGTAGAAATAACCTCCAAGCTTTATTCTAGGCTCTTTATGAGGCACAGCTGAAACTGCCAATGTGAGTGGAATAGATTAGGGGGGGGGGCGAATACAAACTTGTTTCTTTTTTTAAAAAAAAAGCAAAACAAAAACATGTATTTTTGTCCCTTAGGGCAGCTCTAAACAATATGGCTTCAGCTGCAGTTATTGATTTCTCTGTTAGGGAAACATGTGTACTTATTAACAACACAGCATAGTCTGGTAATTTACTGAAGCTGGCTAATAGATTCCACTAAGTCCCTACTCCAATATGCCAAGGGTTTCACCATGACAAAATCTAAATCCACTACTAATTTTAGTTTGCAGTGCCCAAATGGGACCAGCAACAAAATGTTCCACAAAGTGTGATATGCTCTTGTTCTTGACTGACTGGCTGGAAACCTTTAGGATATTTCCACTTCGGGATAATTCTGTCCCCTCTTCCATATAGTTTTCCATTTTACACAGTTTAGTTCCACTTTTGCATTCACTTTACTTGAAGCAGGGATCCTGGTTTTAAATTAAATCAGCTCAGTTTGTTAATAAACAGTAGATTTGTATTTGTGCATCTAAATCTGAACCTTCGCATTTTATCAGAAATATATTAGCTTGGCAACAGATCCTGATTGTGTGAAAGAAAGGTGGAAGGAGACACTTGCTATTTGATAATTCTCTGAGGAAGGATACTAGGCTTCTGTAATGAAACAGTACCTAAAGCTAGTAGAAACATGTTTTCAAAGGTTAATGGAAAACTTTTTTAGAGTGAAAGGCTATATACTTTTAGCCACAGATTCTATGGATTGAATTACACTCAAAACCTCATAACCCATTGAGTCAATCACCCATCTCTTACTACCTTTCTGAGAAGTACCCCATCCCGCCCTCCCACTATATATAAGGGTCTAGTGACTTCTGTTTCAGTGTATCTGAAGAAGTGTGCATGCACACAAAAGCTTATACCCAGAACAAACTTAATTGGTCTCTAAGGTGCTACTGGACAATTTTTCAATTCCCCCCCTCATAACTTCTGCTCCACTGCATTTTTTTGTTATGTGTATTTTAGCGATTTGGTTAGATTAGCTAATTCCATTTCAGATAAAGACTGCTGAAGTCTACTGAGAACTAGATTTAAACTAGAAGAGCCAAGTGAAAACTCTTTACAAAACCCCTATGTAGCTTATGGAAGCTTTTCTCTCCTTTGATTCTCTGTGGTATAATGAAAGCCAAACAGGAGAAAACCAGTCAAGGACAAAATTTTACTCTTGCAGGCTGCTGCTTTAAAACAAAAACCAAAAACAACAACCCATAAAACCCCACCAGTTGTGAATTGTGGGGGGAAAGGGAATCGTATCCTTGGGATATTACTGTTTTATTTAGCTTTCAACATTATGCCAGCTGTTTTTTCAGCTTGGAATGTAAGTAATCCCATAGGCTTCCATTTTGTAAATGTCAACACCTTTCCCTCTAGAATTTGGAAATTAGATGGCTAGTCAACCAGCAATTCATTCATTAACACGTTTACTGATTTCCAGAGGCAGATCAGTGAATGTAACATTTATATTTTTGCAGTAGGCTAAAATACACTCTTTGTCTTCCATTCATGCAAGCGAAAGGCATTATCAGAGAACCAGGACACATAATGCACATAACACAAACAAGTGTCTCATTTAAAATTATATCATAAATCCAACATATAACATTTGCATGAACATAGATTATACATCAAAGCTTAAATACATTTCTGGAGTTGTAAAGTACATGAACCAAATACTGCATAGATATTAATATTGCCTATACAACACAAGTGAAGATAACACATCTCTACACAATTCAGAATATGTTAACCATATAATCTGGTTGTGTTCAATGTATCCTAATGCTGACAGACACATTTTGGCTTGTAACAATCTTCTTTGGTGGCATAAGTTCAAAAGAAGCAATGCCCAAATATATTAATGCTGCAGTAGCTGCCTTTAGGCAGAATGAAATGATCTTTATCTTCAAGGCTATAGCAGAGTCCAGTTAAATGCAACCCTAAGCCTAGTTCTCCTAAATAGCACTCAAATGCCAACATGAATGGATGTGTTTTTAAGTTGCTTTCTAAAACTCTTTATTAGTCTGGGTGATTGCTGTATCTCCAGAGAGAGGAAGTTCCATAACTGAAACGCTGCCAGCAAGAAGATTCCTATCCCACATTCCCTCAAAAAGCCCATCAGCAAGATCACAAGAAGGTATCTTCCATCCCTCTCTTGCAGAACACAGGTCCCAGGTTGGGAAAAGGCAGTCCTTCAAGTATTTCAAATTGAAATCTTGACCACTTGAATGATAACCCAACTATATGGCAGAGCAACTGAAGCCAAGCAGTAATGATTGTAACAGGAAAGGATGGTATGGAATGAATCACATCCTACTATGTGGGATCATGACACATTTTCCTCTCAGCTGCTACAAGAAAACTGTCTGCTCCACATCCAATCTAGGTTAATATACATTTGTTGAGAACTGGAGGAAGGGAGCTAAATGCAATGCTTTTCATCAACTAGCTTGTTTGGCAGTCTAGTTTATATTCTGGCATGCTAGGTGGAAGGTAAATTAGTAAATAAGTTTTGCTTTGATACAGCTTTGTTCTTATTTGCACTACCTCTGCAGACTTTAAAAAGGGTTACTGAATTAACAGTTGTCTCTTACAGTTTTCTGTTTTTTAAATAAAATACAAATGACTGTTGTTCTCTTACAGGTGTAGGTTGGTTCCCAATGCTACATCAATGATACATGTATTATCCTTCATTCCTGAAACAGAACACCTCATTCCATGTTATTCTCCTCTGTGCACAAGATCATATGGTGAAGCTGCAAAATTAGCTTACAGACTCCTTTGTTTGCTTCTCACTGTTAGTACTGTGAACAGAATTTATGGGCATGTGTCCTAATTGATGGGAAAACATTAGGGTTTTTTCTTTTTTAAAAAACACAACTATGTTATGTTTTACATAATTTCAAATATGACTACAAGCAGGTTAGGATAGAACATCATCCCCAAGAGGGTCGTTCAGAGAAGTGGCCCTTGTAAAGTCAGGTCTGTTTAAGAGAGATGTGATTCTCTTTGGGTTAGTATCTACGACTGACCTCAAAATTGCCCCTGCAGATCACGTGTTAGCTCCACAACTGGAAAAAAGCTGAAGGAGAACAAATAATTAGATTTTTAAAATAAAATGATAGAAAACCAGATAGCTAATGAAAATAATATCACCTAGTAGAAAAATAATTGAGAGAAGTAGGAACGAAGTGAATAATGAAGAAAAATAGTTAGGGAGAATGAGACAGGGTGCATGGGAAGCTGTTTTGCTAGCCTGCACTATTCCTTTTGGACTTGTCTGTCAATTTTAACCAGCTGCATGCCATTCCATTGAAACTTCCAACTTTATCTTCTCTCATTAAAGCAGCTTCTTTGTTATTCTTTTAAGCTGCGTCCTGTTCTTTAGCCCGTATATTATAATATCCTTGCCAATTTGTCAGACCTCCATGGTGTGAGGGTTGCTTTGATGGATGATAATCTGCCTTTGGGCTGCCTCTCATTCTGCCTGGAACTTTTTTTTTTTTTTTTTTTTTTTTTTACTACAGTTCTATAGCTAACATTCCCTGTACCACCTGCCTCTCTGGTAATTCTGTTCACTCCATTAGATTGAACATGGGGTACAATCAATAAATCTTTCTATTGACCTCATAATTTGCTCTTATTTCCATTACGTTCTTCTGGTTATCTAGATGGCTCTACAGTTATCAGTTGGCATTTTAAATCTCTGGCTTTTATCACCAGTGCATTCATAAAATGAAAGTGATAATGTACGATAGCGTTCTCCTCCAAATGTTTTTGTCTGCAACTTGCACCGTCTTGCCATTGGCTGATGGAAGTTCTGGCCCAAAGGCTCTGAAAGGAACTAGATTGGGAATGGCTAGTGTCTTTATATTTGTATGAAAGAATGACTCTCCATATTTCTGTGAATATATAATGCATAGTATATTGTAGCATTATACAGCAGCTGTCTGTTTTTTTAAACATATATGTCATGCATACTGCATACTGCATATGCATGATAAGATACCTGCATTCATGGGCATAGCCAGGACTTTTGTTAGGAGGAGCAGAACTGACATAATTGGTCGGTCAGTTAAGTATTTCTATTATTTTATTTGATCAGGGGGAGGGGCAGGTGCTCCCCTGCCCCCCCATGGGTACGCCCATGGCAAATGGTTTGTGTGGGCCTGGGCTTCTAAATACAGTTGAGTTTAGAGACACTCACAACTAATTCTTAGAAGTAACTAAATAGGTTTGATTTGCTGTATATTCTTTAGAGCAGGCATCCCCAAACTTGGCCCTCCAGATGTTTTGGGACTACAACTCCCATAATCCCTAGCTAACAGGACAAGTGGTCAGAGATGATGGGAATTGTAGTTCCAAAACATCTGGAGGGCCAAGTTTGGGGATGCCTGCTTTAGAGAGTATAAGTATGGGAGATGTTCACGAGTTGAGTAAATTTATGCCAAAATGCACAGCTTATCTTTAGCTTATAATAATCAAATGTCATTGTCTCTAGACAGTTGTATGTGTACTAATAATCAATACACCTTGTAATGTTTGCTAATACTGTGGTGGATATATACTGGGGTTGGGCATGTCCACCTGATCTAGTCTGGGGCCCAATTTGGTGCTTTGAGTCAGGTTCAGTCTGACCCAGGAGGATCTGGACCTTAACCCTTTCCAGACCCTGAACCAAACTGGGGACCTTTTGCAGCCCTATTTGTTTAATTGTGGTTTGAAACCCTAATTACACATCGTCTGTGGTCAGGAAGAAGAGGAAAAGGCACAGGCAGAGACTCTTGCCTGTGTCTCTTTCTCCCCTTTCTTGCCACTGACCCCAAGTTTGATTAGGGTTTAAAATCCTAATTAAACATGCAGTCACATGACCACCACCCCCTACCTGAATCACTTTGGGTAGGCTCGGAGTAGTCCAGGGCTGCTTTAAACCACTCTGGGCAAATCCCAGATAAACCCAAATCATTCAAGTTTGATATCCAGGATTTGCCTGAGGCCGATGCACAGCCTTAAGAGTTATCAGCTTTGGAAGGAAATGTAGAATGACCTCTGTTTAGAGTTTCTTTCAGTATTATGAAGTTTTATAAATTTGTTAAATGAAGACATCTGTTGGGTGTGCATTATATTTTTTGTTTCCTGAATGCTGTTTTCAGTTGTGAAAGTAATCCAAATGTTTTCAGTTTGGTTAATAATAGGCTCTCCAATTTCCAAATCACTGTTTTTATTCGTAAGTAAGGTTGTAAGTTGTCCTCAAATAGATGCACATGAATAATCTTTTCTTGGATTTGTACTGGAATATTAAATTGTAATCTCTGCTGTATGCCGTAGTGGCCTGATTAATAACTAGTACAGAAAGATATTCAGTCTTTCGACACTGGCAGACTGTTAGGTGCTTCTGGTCATATTGCCTGGGTTGTCTGATGATCAGGCAACAAACCAAAGAATATATATTTCAGTACAATTTCTTACTCATTCCAGAATTCCATTGGCAGCAAGGGGTTATATGCTTTCTTTCCCCTTGCTGTCTATCATGAATATTGTTGTTGGCTCATTTTCAAATGATACATGCAGCATGAGCATTGACTGTAAGCAGTTGTTAAGTTTTCTGGGTGAAATTAGAATAGATCCACTTTCTTCTGATTGTAATCAATAGCGTCCACCCTAGATTTGACCCAGAAGACTTGAACAACTATAGGCTGGTTGCAAATGCCTTTGTCTTGTGCAAGGTTCTTGAGCAGTTGGACGGTGACCAAATACAGGCGTGCTTAGAGACTGATTTTCTATATCCATTGCATTTGGGGTTCAGGGCCAATTTTGGCATGGAGACCACAACAGTCAGGAGATGGATGAGGAGTATCTTTGTTGACTGTCCAAGATCTCTTGGCAGCTTCTGAAACAGTCAACCATGGTATTTTTCTGGGGAGACTGAGTTGAGAACAAGGGGGCTTGTTTTCCAGTAGTTTCACTTCAGAAGGTAGCAATTAGGGGGTGCTGTTCAGCCCCTTGGAGTCTCTATAGTGGTTCTTCAGAGTTTGAATTAGCTCCCATGCTGTTTAACATCTACTTGAAACTGTTGCATGAGGTCATCCAGAATTTTAGATTGGGTTTTAGGATAATTTGCATTGGAACATTTTTAATTTGCATTGGAGAATTTTATTGTGTCTTAGTAAGTGATCTAAATTAGCATGTTTATTTTAATTGTATTTAGTAAGCAAAGCAACAAACTTTGAAACTGTCAGGCTTGCCTAATATTTATTTGCAGTTGGCACCCATTTATTGTTACCAGTGTTCGAAACTCCCATTGTGTTTCTAGATTTTGTGACAGGGAATTTCATTGGTGCAAGCAATTTCTGAGTTCTGGGTGCAGTATTGCGCCTAAGATTTCAGATTAAAACTGCCACTGCTATGTAAAATAACTAAGCAAGTATTAGAAATCACCCCAGAATTGGCCCTGCTAAACATCTTCCAAGATAATAATGCCCATTTACACCACAAAGAACTCATAACCCACCTACTTTCAGCAGCCAGAAACATCATAACCAGACACCGACTGAGACCTGTCAGGAGTAAGCATGGACCAATGATACAAAATAGTATGGGAAACAGCCTTACTAGAAAAATTAACCAAAAACCTGAAACTGACATGGGGACAAATAGAAGAAGGTGCATTCACCCTGGTATGGCTCCCTTTCTGGTGCGTCTTATAGAGCGAAAAATACGGTAGTTTTGGAAAAGTTTTCACCCCTGGCTCAGGAGGAAAGACTAGAACCTCCCATTCACTTGCACTGCCTGCCTCCCTTATGCATGGGAGGCAGCGTTTGATTTTGGGGGAGGCTTTGATTTTTAGCAGCCACATCATGGTGCATTTTAACTGCACCATTAATATAATGTCTACTTAGGCCATGCATAGGATTATGCTGTGCAAGTGGGAGGACTTCAGCTGCTCTCAACCAACCTCTTATGAATTATCTTCCTGATTACAGTCAGTGTAAAGTCTAGACACAACAATATAAAACATGAAATGTGAATAGATGGAATCTATGTTAAGATAGAGGGACGCGAGTGGTGCTGTGTTCTAAACCACAGAGCCTAGGGCTTGCCAATCAGAAGGTCAGCGGTTCGAATCCCCGCAACGGGATGAGCCTAGCAGTTCGAAAGCACATCAAGTGCAAGTAGATAAATAGGTACCACTCTGGCGGGAAGGTAAATGGCATTTCTGTGTGCTGCTCTGGTTCTCCAGAAGCGGCTTAGTCATGCTGGCCACATGACCTGGAAACTGTCTGTGGACAAACACCGGCTCCTTCGGCCAGTAAAGCGAGATGAGTGCTGCAACCCCAGAGTCGTCCACGGCTGGACCTAACGGTCAGGGGTCCCTTTACCTTTACCTTTATGTTAAGATAATATCCATGCAAATCTTAATTATGTTAGAGACATGGCAAAGAAGGTGCCCACTCAAGAAATATAGATATATAGGGAACACCCTTGTGCTAGGTTAGACTGTTTAACTCAGCATTGTCTATTCTGAGTAGCACTGGCTCTCCAAGGTCTCAGTCTTTCACATTACTTGGAACCTGATCACTTTAACTAGAGAGGTCAGGATTTGAACCTAGGACCATCTGTATGCAAAGCATGCACTGTACCAGTGAAATGGCCTCTTCCTGATGCTTATGTGAACCTTAAATGTATTAAACATGAATTCCTGTTCATAGAAATGTTTAATTAAAACATTTCAATTGTGCCTCTCAGTCAAACAATATAAATACAATAAAATAATCTATTTAAACACACACACACATCTAGCTTTAGATCACAATTTCTTTCCAGCCTCATATCACAGCTGGAGTTGTAATTGCAGTCTGTCCAGTGAGGACAGGACTAACTCAAATTTGCATTTTGACATTTTAATTGGTTTAATCTTGCATCTTTTATTCCAAACTAAATTGAGTTGGCCAGTGAGTCATTTATGTATTAGAAATACTGGGATAAGTGTTTTTCTTGCAGTTCCCTTCTTCGAAATACTCTAATTGTAAGCAAGAGTTTTATTTTAGGTGCAACTTATATTGTTAAGTAGCTCAAATATATTTGTGTTTGCTTTTTGCTTTGCTTAGTAACATACCTTCAGCAACAGATAAACTGCTTGGTGCCTTTTGTTTTTATACTTACAAATTGATCTGCCAAACCCTTTTGGTAAATCCCCAATTTATCATGCATTAATATTTCAGAACCATTTAACACCCTGCTATCTCTAGATTCTGACAGTATAATGGGTTGTTTGTGGGCAGAAAGCATCAGCTATGGAGAATTTATTTCTAAAATGTAGTTCATTAAGCTATAGTTGCTTAAAGCTAACACTGTGTGTTTCTTTGTATCTCGGTTTCAGCCCCTAGATAATCTAGTGGTTTAGTGTTTAAGGACAAGAATTAAAACACTTATATCCATTTGCCTTCCCACTGCCCCATGCAGGTCCTTTTATAAAAGTCCCTGTGACACTTTGACAGTAAACAATCTGCAGTCTGAGCAAGCAGTGCTATTCAGTAGGGAGGAATTGAAGTGCCCTTTTCACCTCCTACTATATGCTGCAGGCTGCAGAGATAATTTTTTTAAGTCTAGGCCTGGGCTTGTTGGTGGCAGATATGAAATGGGAAATGAGTTGCTGACCTATTTCTACAGCAAGCTTTCCTTGCATTTTGCACTTTAAGGCCCCAAACTATTAACACAATGGTCTCAGACAGTTTAGCTGAACAATACATTAATTTTAATAGGGATGTACTAACGCGAGAGGATGAGGGAGTTCTTCTTAGAACAGGCGCAGAATGGTGATTAGAAATACAATGTGTAAATTGGCAATTAAGCTTGCACATCCCTAAAAAAAAATTGTAAATGTATCAGAGAAGAACAATAAACCATGTTCAAAGCTCCTACAGTAAGTTGAATCCCATCTTAGTCATTCTTGGAGTAGGGCAATTGAAATCAAAGGAAAGTAATGACTGAGTTAGGTCACATTGGTTTTACTAGGTTTTCCCATTGTCTTCAACCTAAAGTATTCTGCTCGGAGTATAGCCATGTTGCTTGGAGGATTGTTGGTACTTGTATTATTGAATGCAATAGAGGAGATTGTGATTAAGGCTAGGGTGCTGTCCTTAATTAGATGCTGCCATTATATTTCAATAATACAGTAGTACCTCGGGTTAAGTACTTAATTCATTCTGGAGGTCTGTTCTTAACCTGAAACTGTTCTTAACCTGAAGCACCATTTTAGCTAATGGGGCCTCCTGCTGCCGCCGCACTGCCGGAGCACGATTTCTGTTCTCATCCTGAAGCAAAGTTCTTAACCTGAAGCACTATTTCTGGGTTAGCGGAGTCTGTAACCTGAAGTGTATGTAACCTGAAGTGTATGTAACCCGAGGTACCACTGTACATGCAAAGTGAGCACTGATTCACACTGAGGTGGAATCTACACATATATTAAAAAACACTGTGAAAATGCTTTTTTGAAAAACGTTTTGAAAAATACATTGAATTTGCCATAGCTCGCTGTCTTCATCTAGTGTTACATTTACAGCACACTTTAAAGGTTTTTATTTGCAGCTGTATAGCCTAGTCCTGAGTATTTCTAGTTGAGCTGCTTGTCATTATTTCTCAACTAAACACACACACACACACACTCCGCTGCCAATTATTATTGGGTGTGCTGTACACTCAAGCTTCCTTTTCTTTGTCTGTTAAACTGAGCATTTCCTCTTTCAAAACGTTAAAACCATATCCTGTTTCCTTGACATTAATATTGTCCAAGGCCATAGGTGGCATTTAGATCTTGCACAAAAGAGAATTTAACTGTCTTTCCCTAGCTTGATGTTTTACTACAGCTTGCATCTGAGGTTGAGGGCTGCTTTCTTTTCATCGAGGCTTTATTCCTTTTGATAGAAGAATGTCATCCACTATTTGCCTTGAAACAGTTCAAGCTTGTTTTCATTTACTTGGAAGCGAGCCAAATTCAGGAGACCATTGTTAACTGCACCTTGGAAGCAATGTAACTATCCTGGAATGGTTCCACTCAGAAGCCCTAGATGTAAGCCTTTAGATTTGCAAGAATAGCGCAGCTGACCAGGATTGCTTTAGCTTATAAACAAAATGAGCTGTGTTGCTTTTCTTTAACAAGTTAAATGAATACAATAGAAATCAGCTTTAGTACTGGGACTTCCAAAACTAATGGAAACATAAAATTAAATAGAAAGGTAATAAAGGTGATCAAAAGCATGGCTGAGAAGCCCTTTTATCCATGGAGATGTGTCTAGTAGCATTTTTACTTGCTGCTTGTTCAGGAACTTTTCAAATAATATATTCCACATGTGCAAATGTAAACATAATGAAATTGCTGCTCATTGGAGGAGTCCACTTATACATAATAGTCAGCAGAAAATCTTTACATTAGAAACCATAATCCTTTTGTATATTTACTTTATCGTATTCATAATCTGAAAAAGATAACATTCATAAAATGCAGTTTTTGGTAGCCATATTCACATGTGACTATTCAGCTTGGAGACTGCATTCAGAAAAGCAGAGCTTCATAGCTGCAATACACCTCTCTTCAAATTCCAAATAAAAGTACTCATTTGCCTACATTTGCAAATCCCCCTCCTTTGTTCTTGTGATGTTCACCCCTTCTTAGTATTTTCTTTACATTTATTATTATGCTACTGTAAAAGGATCAGCTGCATGCCTAGCACTGCACAAAAGGGCTTTCCCAATCTGTGTTAGATCATGGAACAAGTAGACAAAGAGAAATGGACAAAAAGGGGGCAAAATTGCTTTAGAGCTTAGGGTGTTCAGTTTTCTTTTGTGGTCTCGTAGTGTGGGCATGCACCTTTTCCAGCTATTGTACAATGAACTCCACAACTGATGGCTTGAATGATATTCAGGAGTTGGCTGGGTATGATTTCTCTTAGAGTGTGGTTAATTTTAAACCTTTACAAAGAGAGGAACAATTATTATTTTTTCTGTACAGAGGATAGATATTCCTGTTGATCAGGCAGGCTAGGAAAGAGTTAAGTATTTGTCTTGCCAAAACTGCTTAACTATGTTGAGGTGAATTACTTTTTCTCCAGACTTATGTAGACATTTATCCTTTATCATGAGGTTATGCTAAAGCTAACCGGATACTGGGAGGAGAGAACGTTGTGTCATTGAGCTTGATAATAGAATCAAACAAATGCTCAGTGCTACATGTTTCAGCCTACAGATGGTCTTACTGTAAGTTCAGCCAGCTTTTATCTCTGGTTTAGCTGCTATGACAACTGCACTGCTTTCAAATGCCTTGTACAAATGATCTTTGAGAGTGCTGAAAGTCATTGATATTCTGAGTGTTTTTCTACTGCAGGCAGCAACAAACCTTCCCTGTACTCCAGCTCATATTTACTGTTATCATAGAGGGTAATGAATGCACATTTTGTCATTAGACAAGTGGACTGAAAGTGATAAAACTAGGATTGCATATTTAATAATAAACTAAGCAGTTACAAGAGAGTATGCCCCACTGAAAACAGTGTGGCTTACTTCTGAGTAAACATGCACAGAATTGCACTATAATTCTTTATACACTCCCCCCCCAAATCACCAATAGCTTTTTCTTCCTTTTCATTTCTGTTTATTTTATTTTCCCCCCTTCTGTTTTGAAATTCTGGTATTATTTCATGAGGGGAGGGGGGGATAAGTGAAATTAATATTGAACTCATGTGGTCTTAAGGCATGTTCATAATTTGTCTGTTTTGTTTTTGTTTTATTTTAAACATAGCTGTGTAAAGAAGGCCTGCCATTTATTCTGAATCGACATAATTGTCACATGAAAAGGTTATTTTTAAAATACACGACCAGGTTGCAGTTACATCAATGTTTCCAGATCCAGTCAGAATAATAGCCACAAAAAATAGTCTCCCCCATTATCCAGGCGTATCATCCCCCATGGTGGGTAATCTCATAACTGTGGTGGCGAGATTGAGAGCAGGCAAAAGGAACCAGTTTCAGCATTTCAGAAAACAGTTCACCATTTCAGAAAACAGTTCACAGGCACATCAAAGGCTTCCCAATTTCAGGCTTTTGGTGCCTTGGTTCCCACTCATGGTTGCAGTACTCAGACTCCCAGCTCAGTTATTGTTAAAGGCTTTATTCCAAAATTCACTGCAATGCCCAAATGTAGATCAGACCACAGTTTACACAGTTCAGAAGTTCACAGCAGAGCTCTGAAATACATGGTTAGGAGTAAGCTAAAATGTCTTGACACTTAACACGCTCCCTGAGCTCCCCTTTTGAAGGACAGAGTGGGCACTGTTCAATCAATCCACCAATCAATCAGTCAGTCAATCAATCAATCAATCAATCAATCTTTTTTGTGGTCAAAGACCAGACAGCAAAGTCAACGACAACAACATATGTGACATCTGCATGAAGAAGTGGACATAATTTTAAAAATTCCCTTAAAATTAATTACATTGAAAATAACACTCCTTCAGCTAAAGTCTGTATTCCAGAGATTAAAAGTGCACAGTTGTTGTCCCGAAATATGGGACTAGGCAAGCCAGCAGGCCCACCTATGAGTTGTTTGGGTCTGCTTACACCAGCATAGCCATTGCAGCATTCTTAGTGATGGACATGTAGTTGACATGGCTTGCCTCAGTGTCTGCTCTAGTCTTGGATTCCTCCTTTTCAGGACAGAAGATACTTCACTAACAAGGTGGGTTGCCAGAATCAAGTCAGGTAGTTCTACTGTGCCAGTCAAGGCAGCCCATAACACTGATGTGGGAATCTCTGCCAACAACAAACTGGGCACGTTCCCACCATCTAGACCAGCGTTTCCTAGATCTCTTGGCCCTCTCCAGGATCCAGTTCTGCACATTTGTCCCATTCTTCTCCCGCTATGACCAGCTCTGCCGAGATATCTCAATGCAGTTCATGACAGCTGAGCTCATTTGTACTCTCTAGCACTACCAGGAAATTTATAAAATAGCTGCAGTTTTGTTCCCCTTTCGACAGAAGTGAATGAAATTTGTAGGCACAGTAGTTCATTCAGAGTAGATACAGTCAAAATTAAATTTTCTGCCAAGTTACAGACAAATCTTCAGGGAATTTGTTCTTTTAAAAATGAAATGGCTATAATGTTTTGATTTTGAGATGGGATACTGAGGGTGTAATTCCTGCCACCCCTGACTAATTACTTCCTCAGGAAATGCAGTGTTTAACAGAAAAATGGTTGCCTACCCTTGCTATGTGCAAAGCAGAAAGGTAGCACAAAATGTAAACTTCTCTCCTTAGTCTAGCTGGTCCACTCAGTAATATTCTTCTTTGCTTTTTATTTATTTATTTTTAAAAAAGGTTACCTGTTTGCAAGACTTTTTTGGTGATGATGATGTTTTCATTGCCTGTGGACCTGAGAAATACCGTTATGCTCAAGATGATTTTGTACTAGATCACAGTGGTAAGTACTGTCTGTACATTTGTTTTGAACCATAAGCTTCCAGTGCTTATGAAAGCACTGAGTGACATTGTGACTGCATATCCCCACCCCCATATACATATTGCACTGATAGAGACTGTAAATGGGGTGTATCAGGTGTTAGGGGAGGAGTATTACCTCTGGCAGAAGACATGCCATGCTCCTTCCTGGGTAGTGTGTCCACCTTTCCCCACCCTGTACTCAGTTCTCACCTGTGGCTCCTCGAAGCTGCATGCGACAGTGGCCACACCCTGAGAAATGGCGTTGACTGGCTGGCTAAACCAGGTGAAGGTAGCCAATGGGTCTCAAACCTGCATGCGAAGACAGGCTATGGTGGATTGAGTGGACAAGACCAATAGTGGGTCCAAGGATCAAGAAGGCGGTTTCTGCAGAGGGAAGTGAGAGGAAGATGAGGCTTGTCAACCTGGGAAGGTAGCCAATCTAGGGGAAGGAAAACACTGATCCTAAACCTCCGATGCCTTGTGGGATATCTTTGGAAGAAGAAAAAGCTAAGGAATAAATGCTACACAAATCCATAGTAGAATCAAATCCCTAAGACAGTTTGCTTCTGCCTTGTATGCCTTCTGACAACAAATGCAGACAGACTGGTGGCAAATGTATTGTTCTTCTTTCCTTTGGACCACATCAGCGAGGCTGAGAGTAGGGTCTTGTTGCCTGGGCAGCCCAGGACTTCCATACTGGAAGCATAGATGAAAACCAGAGGTGGGTTTAGAGGAGAGTGACTGCTTTCGTTGCACTGGGCACTGAGCCTTGGGGGCACAACAGGGGTCGCTGCAACTATGATTTAGAATGGAACACAAGAAGCGGGAGGGGGCACCTATTTTTCGTGAGAAATTTGAGACCCCAAGTTCCACCACTGTGAAAACCTAAACTCTGTAAAGGGGACCTGTGAGGGAAGGACATACATTCCTGCAAATTGGAGGGTCTTGTGCGGTCCATTTTAAAGAAACTATGCCATCTAGAAAAATATACCACTAGCATTATCCCTGTGCACATCAAGATGGGAAGATGATGGGATGATGCAATAAGACACAAAGGGTTCCTGGAGAGGCAATATGGGGCATCAAGGCATTCTAATCCCTGGGATCCATATGAACCTGAATCATAGAGTTCTGCTGAAGGACCTAAGAAAACAGATTTGCTAGAGACTGTTGTTTATTAAAATAGCTAACTGCACAGTAGTCTAAGGGGCAGTTCAACTTTCAGTTTAAAACTTCTAGTGTACATTGTGTTGCCTATTCATCATGTAGGAGCAGCAAACAGATTGCAGTCTCAGTGGGCACAATAATCACAATAGTTGGATTGGAAAGACACTGGTGTGAACAGGTGGAAGAGGACTTGCTCCAGTCAGTTTTGATGAAATATGCAATATGTTAACATTCTTTTATATTCTTTTATTTGTAAAATAAATGATCTGCTTTTCCAACAGAGATGAGACATATATAAAATTCATATGTACACTCTTCTATTGTAACAGGATAAACAACCAAATCTAGTTTTAAAGCAACCTGGAAAAAAATTAATTTTCCACATTTGACCAGATGTCAACAAGTTTATAAGCTTATAAATTTATAAACTCCTTTTGGTTCATTTAAGAAAAACTGTTTATGAAATGAGTATGTTTGGGTGATAAATCTAGTTGGTAGGTGGTTTTGTTGGAAGTGATTGCAACTCTAAAAATATTTCTTCTGCTACCCATCTGTTTGTTTACAGAATGTCGTGTTATGAAATCCTCTTATTCCCGTTCATGCGGGATATCAAGGTATTCTGGGTCTAAAAGCCCTGGATCTAAAAGCCCTGGACCTTCACGTCGAAGTAAATCACCAGCTTCAGGTACAGCTGCCTGGGTGGATGGGGGAAATGTGCATTTAGAACCTTGTTTGTTTAATTAATATATTTTCTGCTCATCAATCCCCAGCAGCTTACACACACAATATGTCTACCAATAAAATAAATAATTTTAAAACAGCAGAACAATAAAATTAGAGCCAATAGTTGTTTAAATATCATTTGTTAAACAGCATCAGAAACCCTTGGCAAATAAATAGGTTGACACCTGACTGAAAAATAACAAAGTCTATAGCAGAAAAGCACCACCAGGGAAAGAATGGCAAAGTACCACCACTTAAAAGGCCCTGTCTGAGATCACCACCTACATCACTACTGGCAGCAGATAAAACCTGCAGAGGGGCTTCTTGAGGAAGACCTTGGCACCCATGGAAGTTCGTGTAGTAACAAGTGTTTTTTGACATGTGCTCTTCCTTAATGACTGTGCCCCACCATGACCCCCTATTTCTCACCTTAATCTCACCCAAAAAGGTGAGGCAAAATTACACACTCCCCAAGCCTGAGGGAGATGCAAGGGTTGCAGAGGATGAATATGAATAAATTCAGTTGTACACATTTAAGTGTTTTCCCTTCGTCCACTCTATTCTTCTTTTGGGGGCCCATGACTTTCTTACTCCTTTTTTCTCTTTGGTATCCTTAGCCAACACAAAATGCATCTTCCTTCTTCCTATCTCTTTGTGTCCCCCCTTTTTTTTACAGTGGTTGTTCAGGTTATATTAGGTTTTTTTGCCCCAGTTATGTTTTTGATTATGTCTTTCAGTCCTGCTCCAGTGTCAGTATTTTAAAATATCAATGTTTTAGGGAAAGTGGTTCACTGACAACCGGAGAACAACAGATTGTTGATGTGCTGAATCAAAAAACTACTCAGTACAGTGGCCCAACAGTACCATCCAGAAGTTTGGACTTAAGTGTACATAAGGAAGAAGACAGAATAAGTCTACTGGCTGTTGTTGTCATTAAAGACCTGAACATAGAGCAAAAGACTTGCTGGTTTTCTTACTGCAGAGTCATATGAGATTCTCTCCCAGGCAAAATATTAAAATTCCCCCACCCACCCACCCAAGCATATTACCTTGCCCTCTAGGCTTTTTCAGCTTTTGGATGGCATATTTCATTTGTGTGGCGTAACAGTTCATAAAGAGAAATTAGACTTTGGAACATAATAGGCGACTGGAAATGAGAGACACATAATTAACCACCTGAGGTGAAAGTTGGCAGGTTAGCTGAGGGCAGCTACCAGGTGACTTTATCACAAACAGGTTATTGAAGTAGCATCCACACACCATAGGGTCAGGCCCAAGGTTTGGGGAGATGTGAAAGGTTTGAGCATTCATGATGCATTTGTAAAGTTAGTATTTGATCCGTAGGCACAACAGACCTAATTGTTTTAGGGGCTTTATCCCATCTCCAATATGGCACCCCTACCTTTCCCACAACTCAAACAATTTCCATACAACTCAGTTTATCTGGATCTCCAGTTCTATTAGTTCTTAAATTACTTTAAATTGGACTGTGCATAGTAGTAAATATAGGTTCACTGTAAGCCTTTCTGGGAAACTACTTCTTGCTTTTCCCCTTTTTATGTTTTCTTTCTTCCTTTCATGTCTCTGAATAACCTATATCCTGTCTTTTTCCTTTGTGTCAATTGAATGAATACAGTAAAGAGGGGTGGTCATTACTCCAGTGCTTACTCTTCAGCAAAATCCCCAGGTGAGCCATGGCAGTTATGGCTGTGTACCAACACTTGTCTCCTACCTTGTCATTTTTAACCCTTCCGTCTGCTTCTGTGTGCCTATTATTTTGCACTGTGTGTTTTTATGATTTGTAAAACAAAGACATGGTGAGTTTATCCTGTCTCTAGGTAGACCTTGGGAAGGAAGAACTTAGGCATCAGACACCTGTGGTTAGTATACAATGGAGCTAAGTTTGTTAAGGTATAATCCAGCCAGTGCACAAGTAGTACTGGGTGGGGGCGGCAGTATATTTAAAATTCTGTATGAAATGAGCAATATTAGCTGACAGCAATGGTTCCCAAAACTTAAATTCAAGTTTAAGTGTGGTATGGCATGCAAATAAAGCTCAAAGTTGAAACAGAGTACTGTGTCTTTTAAAACACTATGCCCACTTATTTAGAGAAGCATGTGAGTATTAAGACACTAATTAACTTGTGGACTGATCTATGTAAACTAGTTGCTTGGTCCATGGTGGCATCAAAGTTTTATATTACCTGACTTAACACTGGGAATTTATCTAGTTTGCAATAGAAAAATGTGATTGAAATAAGCTGCCTTGCTTCTGCTCACAGTGAAAAAGCAAATCATTTTGTCTCCGTGTGTGTTTTTTATTGTGTGTGGAGTATGCTTGCTTGCCTTTATCCCATGTGCTCTTCTGGAAGGTAGGTTGCATATTGTGCTAGTCCACCATTTCCTCCCACTTGAACATAGCTACTGGGAGGTTGCTTTCTGTGGGGTGGAGTATCTCTGTGGGGACCCTAACTATGGAGTCCCAGAACCAAGCAGCGTCTGTATGATGTCCCTAATTTCTGGGTGATAAGGACAGTGACAGGATTTCAAGGTCCCTCTTGCAGCCCCAAGGGGGAGGAAATTCTCTTTCCATGTTGTAATGTTTTGTTTGTGAGCCAGGTGGGAAGCTGTGCTGCTTGGGACTCTGAGGCTGGCTCAGGTAATGTACACTAATACCATTAAAGCACATTCAAAGCCCGTTTTCCCTCTCAAATAACTTTGGGCACTGTCGTTATGGGTTGCTGGGAACGGTAACTCTGTGAGGGAGCAAACGACAGTGCCCAGAATTTTTGTGGAAAATAATGGGCTTTGAATGTGCTCAAAAGGCATAGTGTGTCCACAATCATAGTTTCAGGCTAAAGGGACAATGGAAGGATTAGTATTAGGGAGTGTAATAATACAAAAGTGGGATAAGGCGTATGCATGAACATATGAAGGTCAGAAACATGTGTTTTCTATAGGTAACTATTTTTAAAACACAGATTCTGGGGATGAAGTGAAAACAGCAATAGAGTAAGATCTTCCTACTCCCACAAATGTTAACTTCTTCTAGAACAGGCATGTCCAACTCCCAAGAAAATGCAATTACTCCCAGTACAAAAAAGCTGGCAGTGATCTACCCATTGTCCTTGCCAATTTTAAGCTTTTTTGGGGGGGTGGGGAGCCAAAGTTGTGGAGCTTTTTCGCTAGAAAAAGCTGCGCTTACAATTTCGTGCAGCAACGAAGCAAACAGCTAACACCAGGGACGGGTGGCAGGGTCACTACTAGCCCGTGATCGGCTAGTAATGTGAGGCGATCGACTTGTTGGACATGCCTTTCTAGAACATCTTGGAAGCTGCTTCTTGCATCTTGGTGGAAAGATGCTAACTTCTACTTATTTATTTACTGTATCTATACATAATGCCACAGAATAACAGTTCCCTGTGCAGTCGCATCAGCAGCTTGGCTCCTAAATATTAAAGAATTAAAAGAAAATTCCTTTTTAAAAGCAGCTAGTTTGGAAGACTTGGTTTGCAGACAGGTTCATCACTGCAGGCATTCACACAGCAAAAACAATGGTGCCTGTTAAATGAATGTTCTGTTACCCATTATAGATATTCTTTACACAGCTGAAAAAGTGTAGGTGGTAACTAGCATTTCCATGGAAACCGAATGTCTAGCTGGCAGGCTAATTTTTTTTCTTAAAGGAGCAGCAGTCCTTAACTGAGCTGCAGTTGAAATCAATCTTGCTCTTTGGAACATTTCCTCTTACTACTTCTTCCTTGGGAGACATGGAATATATTGTTCATCAGAGAGCCTTGCAAATAAGCTAATAGATGGTGCATGTTAAGAGACTTAAGTTGTGTGAAATGGTGGAACCCACTTCAGACTGAACTGAAGGGGAAGCAACATATTTTCACATATATAGAAACCGCTCAAAATTAAAATATGAAATGTATTTGTATATTTAAAAGCATACTAATGGGAAGCTGGTTCTTGTCAAAGGCATATTTCAACATAAAAGGAGATGCAAATAATTTTTTCAAGTATTTTATTTTTAAGAGAAATGATCACATAGAAAATAACTAAGCATGGGTTTGTTTGTTTTTTTTGCTTTTATAATTGTTCTTGGTAATTTGGGTACAGTGTACTCTGTAATATATTAAACTGCTCTGTGGCCATGATTATTTTTCAAGTACCCATTGGTTGATGTGACCTGATAACCTTGAAATGTTCACCATCACCAACATTTTTAATTCGTGGAAGAATGTACCCAGCACCATAGAATGTTGATATATTGCCATTGTTGAGTCAAGTGAAAAGTCATTTGGGCTGTGGTTGAAACATCACAATAGGCTGTAGGGACATGGCAAGCTATGTAGACAAGATCGAGAGTCTGAAGACTATAAAGTATTGATAGAAGAGGAAGCTAAAGGATAGTGTGGCTAGATGAAGGGGAAAGAGTAGGCAGTGTGCCAGAAAAAAATGTGTCTTTGAGTAGGTAGAGAGAGAGGGGGAAACCAATGATAGAACACAGCTGTGGAAAGAAATCTTAGATCTTAAGAAGGAAGGCTCAGCTGTGTGCTTGTTAGTCTTAGCAAGCCCTTGGTCACTGCATCGTGCTGCTCTTAAGATAATGCCTAGCTTTATGTACGGTATATTTTATTGCTAGCTGCTCTGTTTAACAAAGATTAACAGAATATTATCTAAAAGGAACATATCATATCTTAACAGGAATTTCAGCTTTTGTTTTATTGGCGATAACAACTTCTTTTCCTTCTTTTGCCCTTGTTATTCCCAATAGTAAACGGAGCTCCAAGTAGCCAGCTTTCAACTCCCAAATCAACAAAATCTTCTAGTTCCTCACCAACAAGCCCAGGCAGCTTTCGGGGACTCAAGGTATGTTTTAGAAAGTTTGCCCTATTTCAGCTTAAATACTAATTCTGCTTTGGAATATTGCCTTTGTGGTTGCAAGAAAACACCAGCTACATGCTATATTAATCAATGATTTAAATATATATATATTCCATTGCAATGTACAATGCATGAAAGCAGTTGTAGAGTAGTTAAAATGTAGGCTGAACCCAATATTGCAATGCGTAAAATAATCTATTATTCTGGTTTAAACTCTAACCACTGGCTTAGAGAGCTGCCCTAAATTGGGCCAAAAAGCAACAGGGGGCAGCAAAGGATCCACCAGCCAGGGTGGAAAGTATGGGGGGGGACTCCCCCACCAGCTCCAGGCTACCATTGCTAAGAAGCCTGTCCCTCAAAGATCCATGGGATGTAGTATCCAGCAAATCCAAAGCCTCTGACACCCTGAAACTCCCCATTTCAGGGCTTGCTGCTGCCTACTACCACTAGCAGAATTGAAAATGGAAGTCTACTGCCCGTGGAGGTGAAGCTGAGCCATCTGCCATGGTAGAGAAATCTGTCCCATAACAG
The DNA here is from genome assembly GCF_965113315.1 of Podarcis vaucheri. Lineage (NCBI taxonomy): Eukaryota > Metazoa > Chordata > Lepidosauria > Squamata > Lacertidae > Podarcis > Podarcis vaucheri. Next base: position 39,838,242 of record NC_138767.1, read on the forward strand.
AGCTCCTTTCCATTACCAATCCGTCAGGGGCCAGGGGTTAGGGCTGCACTCATAGTTGTGTTTAGTAAAGTTTGTCAGTACAGTCAGTAAGCTCCATCTCATCCTTCATTGTCGATTTTGTTTATTTATACACAACGTTTTTGCAAGTGTGTACTTGACAGCTTGCAGCATTTAAAAACAATAACAGTGTAGCACCATAATCGACTAAACCTTAATAAAAAAGGCCATGCAGCAAACCAAATACAGTAAAAACAAAAACCATAGAAAGAGGAATGCCGTTTTGCATGCTCAATTTGTTTATATTTAGTGCATGTCTTAAAAGACAGTCAGTTATTGAGAGAATTAGGGTAGTTAAAATCCTTTATTTTATCTCTCCAGTATGCAGCTGTTTGGGTGTACACTTCAGCTGTGCTTTGTTCACTTGGGTTCTGAGTAATCTTAACTGATATATCTGAATTAGAACATGGCTTGAGACAATGCTTGTGTCTGCATCTGGAATGCATTCCCAACACCCATGCTTCTGGGAAAATGTCCAACAGGAATATATGCCGTTCAAATAATTTAACCCCTAAAGTACTGCAATTACAAGTATACATACCACTGAACAGTTGGATACTCTTGATAAAATTTTATTATGTATCTGCTTGAATTTTGTTCTGTTCACATGCTGTCCATGAGGAGGAGTAAAATTAAACTTTTGTTTGTTTTTAAGTGACTTATTTATTTTATCATTTCCTTGAGAGATCCCTATGACAACTGAGCTGTGGTTAGGATGAAATAATGTGTAGGCTGGTCTCCTTGAAATACTTGGTTTCTGTGCACTGCCTGGATCATTCTGCCATGTCTCTTCATTTAGTGATGCTGAAGCTCAAGCATGGCAGAAGATGCATGTCTCCATCTTTAATTTCTGCCTTTCCCTCTGTTGTAACTTAGTACTCATCCTAGCAAAATTGGTAAGGAACGATCAGCTGAAAACCTTGCCTTGTCATCTCTATTCGGATTTATATCCTATACTTCATTTGAATTGCAATAAACTGGGGGTTGTTTTTTTAATTGTGTCAGCTGTGGGTTCTTGAACATGTTGATTTTGTGTGTACCTCCTTTTGCCTGTTACATGGCTTGGATTGCTAGAAGACTCTCAACTCATGATATGCAACTTAAAAGGACTGGCTATCTACATCACATTCATGTAGTTTATTTATTCATTCAAGTAATAGATTTGTTGTTTCAGAACAGTACTGCTTACCAGAAAAACACCACATCTCCGCAACAAATGTCCCTACTCCCCACCCCACTGCCTTAACTGGAAAGCCTACTTACAGGGATAGGAAATCAAGGGCTATAATTTGTGCAGCTTCGTTTTTGCTACTCAGCACAAATGCTGAATTGCTGATTCACTGAAAAACTTGGCACCTGCCCCAATATAATTGCATCCAGAAGAATACAGGACAATGTTCTTTTGACTGGCCTGAAAGTGAAAGAAAGACAATTAGAAATTGTATTACTCTTGTTAGTTTTAAATAGATCTTGATTTAACGTATGTCGGCAGCAACAACAAAAAATGCATCCAACAATTCTCGAATATGTTAATTCTCTAGTGCTAACCTCCTTTGAAAGATTTCATTAAGCCCAATAGACTCTTTGAGATGAAAGAGAAGAATTTATATCATATTAGAGTACTTGGCCTTCCTTACGGTTGGCTGAAGAGGCTAATTGAGAGCTGCTTTGGGTACCCTTGCTTGTCAGCTCCAGTAACCATGGAGTTGTGAAAGGAAGAAGCAGCACAAATATGTTCGGCTGTGCTGGGAATGCAGACTGCGGAGTTCTTGACCAAGCTAGGGGCAGGGGCAAAAGAGTAATTGACTTAAGCCAGCTGATTGGCTGAGCCCTGCTCTTCCTAACCAGCTTCTGGAGAGGAGAAACTGTGTACAACTCTGCTCCTGCTGGCCAGCATTCAAGACCATCTTGCAATTCTATCTTGAGCTGACTTGTAGCTGGGGGTCCTCCATCTATGCAGGTATCTCTAGGTGCTTGTCATTAATTCAACCTGCAAGTCATGACCAACACCAATCAGCCAAACTACAGCATAAAACAGACTGCATGGAGTTGGCAAAAAAGAGGGGGCCACAAGGGCAATCAGAGAATACTGCCAAAATAATTCTACTCAGCCCTCCAAATCATAAGGCATGTAGGATGCCATGCTGAAAAGGACTGCTCATGAGGAGGGGGCAGCAGTGCCTTTTTAGTGGCACCGCTTCCTTGCTGCATTGTGGGCCAAGTGCCAAGATGCTGCCATATTCCCCCCACCACGTGATCTCTACTCTAGAATCACATGGGACTGCAAATATACTCCCTGCTTGATATGGCGGAGCAGCTTTCGTATAGTGCCAAACCATAGCTTAGCGTTAAATGCAAATGTTGTCAATTAGGCTGAATAATGTAGTCTATTCTAGTGACTTGGAAAGGAGATAACAACATAGTACATTATCTAAAGATTACCGTTGTTATTCTGTGTCCTGTGACAATTGACTGAAATTGAAAAGTCTAAAATAGTTTAGCTTTTAATCCTAACCCCACATACCTGGTCATAAACCTCATTGAATTCAGTAGAATTTAGTGCTATGTAGACATGGTTTAGACTGTGCTGTTAGTTGTTTGTTATCTGAAAGATCATTTTCATCCACCCTAGTTTTAAATTTCATAGCCATGATACTAATTTTTATGGTTCTTTGCTTTTAAGGAAACAAAATCTGTGCTTTTAAACAAAACAACTGAACTGAGCAGAAAATAACCAATAAGTCAATGCAATAAATACTAATCTATTTTGTCTGCCTTGTTTCTGGTTCTATTACAAAAATATCTTCTGAAAGAACTATGTTATATTATTTTGGTGCAGGAGCCATCCAGGGCATCATCATCAACAAAAAATGTACAGATGTTGTTGCAGCCATCTTGCATATTTGTCTGGCAGACAGTGTTATTTTTGTCTTTCTTAAACTTAACTCGCTGTCAGTGATCTAGTTTGTGTTGCCTTTTGCTGTCTTGATAATGTAGCTTCTGTTGACTGCTTTGGGCACATATTGGTGTCCTGGGAAATCTTACAATAAAACCTGATCTGCCAGTTGAATTATTGCCATTATTGCTGGTGAAATGATTTAAAATATTTTGCTGCATAACCAGGCACTGAAAATGCTGACCTTGCATTCCCTTGTGCTGTCCAATATCATTTTGACAGATCTTGAGCTCAGGCTAGAGAAGTATTTTAAGCACCCTGTGACAAGTGATGAAAGTTCGTGTGATAATCTTTTAAATGAGAATACAGTGAAGACTGAAAAGGGCAAAGACATTATCTGAAAGTGAAACAAGAAAACCAGGAGGGGAGACAAAGAAGTTGGAGAGAATTTAAAGAGGGGAAACTTGTTTTCAGAAGTGCTAGCTAAAAGAATTTCAGAACGCATACTCTTCAAGGAGCAATCTTGAGACTTCCAAATTCTGCAAAAGCAGCCCATGTAAATATCATTTACAGTGGTGCCTCGCAAGACAAAATTAATTCGTTCCGCGAGTTTTTTCATCTAGCGAATTTTTCATCTTGCGAAGCACGAAATCCCATAGGAATGCATTGAAATTCAATTAATGCGTTCCTATGGTCAAAAAAGTCCAAACAAAGCCAAATTTGGTACAACAAGAGTTTATTAAGTGCTCTTTAAAGTCACACATACTGTAAAGAGCATTTCACAAATTGAAGGAACAATAAATTAAGTTTCTAAACATGACAGAAAAACATTTAAAAATCAACAAAGTGTACAGTACATTTTCTAAGACTCTGGGGGACAACTCGAAGAAGGTTCCTCTTCCACTCTTTGCTTCTTGCTGAAGAACCTGTCCATGGCCTGCTGCTTCATCCGCCTTTTCAGCACCTCCCTGAAAGGCGACATGACCCTCGTATCAAAAGTGTTCACAAGGTCATGTGCCACGTGCTTGTCAGGGTGGTGCCGCTGTGCAAAAGCCTGCACATCCTTCCACTTCATGCAAATGTCTCTCAGTTCTTTGGAGGACAGCCGTTCCTCAGTTGCTTCCTCCTCTTCCAGCGAGGCCTGCTCCTGCGCAGCCTCTGCCTGCAGTTCGACCAGCTCCTGGGTGGTCAGCTCGTGGTCGTGCTCCTCCACCAGCTCGCTGATGTCCTCCTCTGTGACCTCCAGGCCCATGGTCCTCCCCAAGGCAACAATGTCCTGCACCACTGTTGACTCTGGTGCATCAGAGTCACTTGGTGCCACACAGTCTGGCCACAGGCTGCGCCAAGCGCAATTCAAATTTCTCTGGCTGATCCCGTTCCAGGCCATGGTGATCATCTTCAAGCAGGTGACGATGTCGAAGTGGTCCTTCCAGAATTCCCGCAGGGTGATGGTGGTGCAATCAGTCACCTCGAAGCATCGCCTGAAAAGCTCCTTGGTGTAGTTTTTTGAAATTGGCGATGACCTGCTGATCCATCGGCTGGAGCAGTGGCGTGGTGTTAGGCGGCAGGAACATGATGCTGATGAAGCTGAACTCCTCCAACAAGTCCTCCTGAAGGCCTTTAGGATGAGCAGGAGCATTGTCCATCAGAAGCAAAGCCTTCAGCGGCAGGTCGTTGTCCAGCAGGTACTTTTTGACAGCAGGGCCAAAAGCAAGATTGACCCAGTCCACAAACAGCACACGTGTGACCCAAGCCTTACTGTTGGATCGCCACATGACACTCAGCTGCTCCTTGTCGACCTTGTGTTTCTTGAAGGCCCGTGGGTTCTCCGAGTGGTACACCAGCAGGGGCTTGATCTTCAGGTCGCCGCTTGCGTTGGCACAGAAGAGCAGGGTCAGACGGTCCTTCAAGGGCTTGTGGCCAGGCAACTTGGCCTCCTCCTGTGTGATGACAGCCCGGTCTCGTCGCAGTTGAAGACCTGCTGTGGAACGTAGCCCTCCGTCCTCACAACCTCCAGGAACTCCGCTGCAAAGTCTTCAGCCGCAGAAACATCAGAACTGGCAGCCTCTCCATGCCTGACCACGCTGTGGATTCCAGATCTTGTCTTGAACCGGTCAAACCAGCCTCTGCTTGCCTTGAAGACTTCTGGCTCGCCTGAGGTTCCTGGCTGTTCCCGGACAAGGTCTGCGTGCAAGGCCTTGGCCTTCTCACAAATGACGGCCTCAGTCACTGTGTCCCCTGCATGCTGCTTCTCTTCTAACCAGATGAGCAGCAACTTCTCCACCTCCTCCAGAACAGCTGGGCGGTTCTTCACGATCCTGGTGACTCCCTTGGCTGCATCAGTCGCAAGGATCTTCTCCCTCATCTTCAGGATGGTCCCGATGGTCAATGGATTCCTCCCGTTCTCCCTGGCGAGGTCTTTCACACGCATTCCACCGTCGTGCTTCTGGATGATGATCTTCTTCTTCATTTCCAGCGTAACCTTCGCCTTCTTCCCTTCGCCGGCCTCTGCAGCAGCAGTCTTCTTGGGTCCCATGGCAGCACAGCTCCTACCTTCGCAAACCCCCCAAAAAATAAATCAGTGCTTCACATCCAAAAAATTCAAAAGCACCCAGCCACCCACCACACAGAAATTCAAACCCAGAACCAAGTCCTTGAATTCCAAACCCCCCAACCCAAAATCCAACCCCCCCCAAAAAAGTTTTAAAAGTTTAACTTACCAAATGGCTGCAAAAGAAGTGTTGGAAAAGCTTCAAGAATCACCAAAGTCTTCAAAAACCTCAAAAAAGGCTACCACACTGCGTGCTATGAGTTGCTCCTCGAAGTCAAGTCGCAACTGCACCTCTTCAAGCAATGCAACCTGGGTATTAACGGTTTTAAGAAAAAGGAAACAAACTTGCAAGACGTTTTCGTCTTGAGAAGCAAGCCCATAGGGAAATTCGTCTTGCGAAGCAGCTCAAAAAACGGAAAACCCTTTCGTCTAGCGAGTTTGTCGTCTTGCGAGGCATTCGTCTTGCAAGGCATTTGTCTTGCGGGGCACCACTGTATCTGTCTGGCCTTCTTTGTGGTGCCAGATAGGTAGAAATATTTGTGTAAGCTGCTTCAGCTATGCTACCTAATTTCAGACTTTCAGATTGTTCCTGAAAAATTGACCTGTGTTGCAAAACACATGGAGCTGTAATAAAGCCTTAGTTGGCACTTTGGAGAACTATTAATTGAGAGTGAAAATTATGCTTGAAATTTATGTATTTATTAATTAAATTTGTATTCCTCCCTTCACCCATATATCACAGGGTGGTTCAAAACACAAAAATACAAAATGAAAATACAAAATGCAGAATAAAACAAAAGCAGAAGCAAAACAAACCAGTATTCCCCTTCCCACAGTCACATGTTAAAGGCCAAAAACCTGGTTGAAGAGAAACCTTTTCACCTGGTGCCTAGAGATACGTAATGAAGGTACCAGGCAAGCCTCCTTGGGAAGAGGATTCCACAAATGGGGAGCCACTGCAGAAAAGGCCCATTCACTTGTGGCCATCTTCTGGAACTCTCCTGGGGGAGACACCTGAAGAAGTGTCTGGCTCAGTTTATATGGGGACAGGTGGTCCTTGTGGTATTGCGGTTGAGGGTTGTTTAAGGCTTTATAGGTCAAAAACAGCACTTTGAATTGAATTAGCAGCCTGTGCAGTTAAGCCAGAATCGGTGTAATATGCTCATGTCGTCTGAGCTTGGGCTCGTGGTTTGTTTCCCCAAAACAAAGCAAGCTTTGTTCTTGATTCACAGTATTTTGTCTGCCTATGGTTGTGAACTGGGTCAGTGACTGAGATCCATGAATATGTTCCCTGAACTGTCTAAAGATGGTTTGTTCTTGTTTTCAGCTCTTCTTTTGTATTCTCTGGATAGGCAGGTGACATTCTGGTTAGAAATTAAAAGGAAGACGATCTCTTGGGAAGCATTCAGTTACCTCATGTGCATCCCTTTACACTCTGTTGTTGCTAAATGGATCATAAGAAGTAATCAATTAGAAGTGAGAAGGAATCAACTACTTTCACATATCTAGTTACAGTGTATTAGAGACTTGGCACAAAGCAAATACTGTTGGTGTTGTATAGTGCAGGGAAAGTGGAGTTTGCGTAGTCTGATTTGAATGCAACATGTCATTTAAAAAACCCAACCAGCTACTTTACAGAGGTTGTATGTTTTGGCCATTGGAAATATTAGTAAAATTGTGTTTGGCTTTTAACAGATGATTGTGTAATATTAATTTATAGCACAGAAGGCTGTTGGATGTTTTTGTTCCTAATGTGATTATTCAGAAGCATATTGAACTGCTGAAGTATAAACTCTCACATTTTTTCACAGATTCCACCACATTGTGGGTCAACGTGCAATGTGAATGGTGTGGCTGAACTATCTCCTTGCCTGAGTCCTGAAAGTAAGAATGTGTATTTTCAAGTTCTTTTATGTTAAATGTCTGTATTGGAGATAATATTTCAGTCTAGAAAAATCAATTACTATTATTTTCTATTTTGGTAATATGCTTGTTCACACTACTGTATTGGTATTACTTTGCACTTTCCTATTAGGCCAAAGATGATCCATAGAGGTGAGGCTATTCAATCTGGGGAACCGGGTTCGCGTCTCCGCTCCTCCACATGCAGCTGCTGGGTGACCTTGGGCCAGTCACACTTCCTTGAAGTCTCTCAGCCCCACTCACCTCACAGAGTGTTTGTTGTGGGGGAGGAAGGGAAAGGAGAATGTTAGCCGCTTTGAGGCTCCTTAAAGGGAGTGAAAGGCGGTATATCAAATCCAAACTCTTCTTCTTCTTCTTCATTAATTCATTCGACTCATTAGAGCTTTTTACTCTAAGGTGTCTTGACAATGACCACCCCTTCGCATGCCAGTGGCAATGAAAAGAAATATAGCAGACTTTGAGATAGGTTTGGGTTTGTATTTAATATATGTCACCAGGTACTGAATGGTTTACTGATAGAGCTGGGCCAAAATCTGCCTTTTCTTGCCCAGAAGTTTTCTACCCCTCTGAAAGGGGCCTCCATTTTCCTGCAGCATTCTCAGGCCACTTAAGGATTTATGTAGAATGTTGGTGGTTACAGAATTTTGAGCTTACCTTAGGATTGTGAGGCATCCAAGGCATGTCTTTTCTTTCCAGTAAACGTTGCTCTAGCACTCTGCAACCTCCCCCTGGCTACACTTCCTGATCTTAAAAAACCCAAAATATTTAAATGGTTATTTCATAATGTCTTCAGTTGAAACATGGGCACCTAGGAAGTCTGCAGAAGCCAGACAACTGATGAGATGACAGACCCTCCAAGTATCCCTATTTTCCAGGGATGTCCTTGATTTAGAAAAGCTGCCTTAGTTTCTGATTTGATCCCAGAATGTCCTTTTCCTTAGGCTGTCCCTATTTTCATTGGAGAAATGTTGGAGGGTATGGAGTTATTCGACTCCCGAGCTGTCTGAAATCCTGTATAGGGAAGCTTTCTTAATGTTTAATGTTTTATTATGCTTTTATATATGTTGGAAGCTGCCCAGAATGGCTGGAGCAACCCAATAGGATGTGTGGGGTATAAATATCATTATCATTATGGAATGGGATGTCCCTATTTTCATCAGATAAATGTTGGATGGCATGACATGATTTGCAGCATAAATAAAAGAAAGGACACCCACAAGACTTCTTGGCCACGATAAATGTTGGATGGCATGACATGATTTGTAGAATAAATAAAAGAAAGGGCACCCATAAGACTTCTTGGCCACCACAAAAGATAAGCATGACCAAATACCCTGAACCTCATCCATGAGAATTTCACTTAATATGTTTTATTTCCATGTGAATTTTGTTTTTCTGAATTGAAACCATTTTCTCATTAATTGTGAGAGAGATATTTTTAACACCACTAATTATTAACGATACAGGGGAGAACTGTTCCAAATTGCTCTGGCAGAAGAGTTGCATCACACAGGGCAATTTATCAGTTAAAGATTAAATGGAGATGTGCTGGCCATTTTGAAAGGGAACATTTAAGTTGTCTTAACCTCCTCTCCAAACATCTCGTGGTATTCTGAGTTTTCGTTTTAATGTTTATATTGTACTTGATTTGCAATGGACACACAAAATGTTAGCCTTCATTTACATAAAAACCAATTTAGAATATTTCACTTTTGGTAAGCACACCTTGAGATAAAGGTACATATTTGTAAAATTTAGGCAGCATTTACAGGTATTATGTGTTAATGCTAAATTGTATCCTAGCCTGAGAATGTGGAGAATGGTAGATACACATCCTATCTCTGCTGAGTAATTTCCCTGTGACAGAAATTGTCATGAACGAATTCTCACCTAGATTAGGGTGATTCAGGTGACTGGAAGTAATAATGCAATATTTCATGTATATTATAAAATTATTTTATTCTTCAGTCTTGCCAGAACACTGTGATATTTGTGCCACTTAATAGCTCTGCAACAGAAGCTGAAACAATGCAGTTTGTTGAACAACAGAACTAAATGAAATGGTAGCTGGGTGTTGATCCTTACGTGGAAATGTTGCTGCCTTTTGGAATATGTTAAAAAAAAAATCTTACATGAAAAATATGTTTGGATGCTTACCCTCTGATTTGCACAGCAAGGTCATATAGCTTGGATTAAGCCTTGCCAGCTATTCCTTTTTGCTTTAGATGCAAATGTGAAGCGACAGATACTTAAAATAACTGTTTTAAAAAACGATTTTGCAGCTTAAGATATAGCCCTACTGTAGGGTTGAGGTCAGTAAGGGGCAATCCATATTGCTCACATCCATGTTTAGCTTACTTTTTGCCCTTTACATCTTGCAGGTTTGAATGGAAACAAATGCTCAGGGACATCAACTATTCTTGAGAAATACAAAGTGGGAAAGGTGATTGGAGATGGCAATTTTGCTGTGGTAAAGGAGTGCATAGAACGGTGAGCAAGAAAATTGCCCAGCTATTCATTTTTTACTTAGCTGCAACTTTCCCCTCCACTGTGCATTGAGCATATATTAGAAAATTGTTATATTTCACAGACAACCAGGTGCCTTTTGGTAAATCATTTGTTGTAAAATGCAAGAGTTCGTGTAGGTATCTATCTATTTCATATGTTTGACACCTCTGCCTGATGTCCACTTCATCAGCTATTACACTGGGTGAAAAGGATAATTACAGTGGTGCCCCGCAAGACGAATGCCTCGCAAGACGGAAAACTCGCTAGACGAAAGAGTTTTCCGTTTTGGAAGTGCTTTGCAAAACGAATCTCCTATGGGCTTGCTTTGCAAGATGAAAATGTCTTGCGAGTTCCTGCGGGGGTTTTTCCCTTCACCCCCTTTTTCTAAGCCGCTAAGCCGCTTATCAGCTGATCCGATAAACTGATAAGCTGCTAAAAGCCGCTAATAGCGCTAATCCGTCAATGGGCTTGCTTCGCAAGACGAAAAAACTGCTAGACAAAGAGAATCACAGAACGGATTCTTTTCGTCTTACGAGGCACCACTGTAATAACCATAAGTAAGCAAACCCTGGTGTGTTGGATATCAAATTAAACAAACGTGAAGGTCTTGGGAAATACATATTTTAAAAATTGCTCCACAAGTTTTTGTCAAGCATAAGAAAAAGCCGAGCCAATGAAAAAGGAAATGCATTCATGCTCCATGCATTCATCTAAATGTAGACCAGAGGCGGCTGATCAAGTTTTTTTTAAATTATTTTTTTATTGTTAAAATAATACACATATATTACAAATATACAAACATACAAGCATATATTTCATACAGTCCTTAAAGGTGTTCAAACATACCTACACTCATTCCCACAGATAATTCCTTTTCCCATCACCATCCACCACCCCTCACCCCACCTTTGTGTTAGACTTCCAATCTACTCAGTTGCAATTTCTTCCCACTTCTGTTACTTTCTTTCACACACCTTTAACCTACTTTCATACTTCTTTTTCTATTATACATTGTTATCCATCTTATTTAGTATTTCAGTATTTGAAACGGAACTTGTTTATTCTAATAGGAGTTCTGATTTTTCAATATGGTTTTGCAAGTATCTTTTAAACACCTTCCAATTCCTTTCTATCTTCTCTTTTGAGATCTTTCCAATTTCTCCCATTGTTTTGGATATATTGTAGTACTCCAATAATTTGGATCAAGTTTTTCTTTGATGCCCATTTCCATTATTCCTGAGGCTAGGGCTGATGGGAATTGGAGGCCAGCAACGTTGAGAAGGCCACAAGTTAGCCACTCCTGCTCTAGATCACATTTCCATACACACATTCTAGTGGAAATCTATATGGAAATATAGGTTTGGATGCTAACTTTAAATAGTTCACTGAACAAAAGTGCAGCGTCCAGTCCTCCCCTCTGCAGCCACATGCACGTAACACTCAAAACCTCTCTTTTGAGAATCGGAGAGGCCATTGAACAAGATGGAGGGGGGAGATTTGGGAACATGGTGGTGAGGCGATGGGAGACTTCCCTTCCATGAAGTTCCTTAAGTCTTAGGAGACCAAGGAGACAGGTTTCTGAAAAGGGAGATTTAGCAAAGTGGGCATGAGAAGGAGGAACGGATCTAGCAGATGGTTTAGGGATGGAAATATGGAGGAAGATGAGGCAGGGCCAGCTCTGATGGGAGTAGGAAAAGAGGAAGCAAGGGAAGTTTAAAAGTTCAAATGGGGGAAGCAGAGGCCAAGGAAATAAACCCACGTAATCTGGAAATAAGGAAAATAAATTCAGTCAGTCCTTATGGCCCTGCACACATTTTATTGTAAATGTATTAAGTAATTATTTATGTATTTATTGGAAATTCTCAGGAGGCTATTTTGAGTTCACCCTTAAATATTTTTCTTAGTTCCTTTCCCCTGTCAAAAAAACCCAAAACAAAACAAAACACCAGCATTCCAAGCTAATATAATCAAATCCCTTACGACTTCTTCACTTACAAAAATATTAAGCAACTTTTTCTCAAAATCCTTCACTCAATACAGTGTGCTTATGTAAACCTTGCTATGTTTCCCAAGCCAGCTTTAAAAAGCAAATGCCCCTGGAGCTTTTACAATATTTCTCTTGCTTTCTGCAGATCCAAAAACCCTTCAGGCAGGACGATAAATCTAAGCAGTATACAGCTTGAAAAACTTACATACTAATGGAAACGGAAACTTTCCCTGCCAGAAATCGGGAAAGTAATTGGGTGATAATTACAAACAGTGAAAAGACAGAATACTAATTTTTTATCAGGTCTAGACCCTATCAAGGCAGAAGGCTTGGACATGGAACCTAGAGACTTCCAAAGAGGAGGGTTTCTGTTTTGGTTGGGTACCATATAATGCACAGGCAGTGCACCTGAAATGGCACAATTTGTATTGTTGCCTCTTTGAGGAGAGCCCTTGTATAAAAAGAGGTAAAGGTAAAGGTAAAGGTACCCCTGCCCGAACGGGCCAGTCTTGACAGACTCTGGGGTTTGTGCACCCATCTCACATCTATTGGCCGGGGGCCAGCGCTGTCCGGAGACACTTCCGGGTCACGTGGCCAGCGTGACAACGCTGCTCTGGCGAGCCAGAGCCGCACACGGAACGCCGTTTACCTTCCCGCTGGTAAGCGGTACCTATTTATCTACTTGCCCCCGGGGGTGCTTTCGAACTGAAGAGGAGCTCACACCAAATGGAAAAGTATTCATGGATGATAGTAATATATATATAATCAAGTTACTATTCACGAACCCAGTGTTAGGAGTTGCAGTGAACTCTGTCTAGTTACTCTACAAGTACGGGAGACTCCCCACTTCAGACGGTCACCCCCCAAGTCATAGAAGGCAACAGTGGCTAGCGTACTGTTCTTCAGTCATGTGAATGGGCCCTGCTTTTCAGTGGAATATTGCTTTTATAGGCTACTACAATTCAAATCGTCATTAGACTAACTTCTTCATAATTGTCCAAGTATTCAAGAATAACTGGCTATGTTACTGAAAAATCCTCCAGTTTAAAAGTAAAGGGCAGCTTTAAAAGTATAGGGTTATTCTGGAGGTGGCTTTCATAAGTGGGAGAACTCTTCTAATGTTGCAAGAGCTTCTCATGTGAAAAGAGAACTTTAGCACAAAGCTTCCATGAGCACAAAGTGTTGTGCAATCTCTTCGGCAAGGCCTTGTACAATGTCTCAAGCTGTGCTAATACTACCGTATTTTTCACCCCATAGGACACACTTTTTCCCCTCCAAAAATGAAGGGGAAATGTGTGTGCGTCCGCTGAAGCCTGGAGAGCGAGAGGGGTCGGTGCGCACCGACCCCTCTCGCTCTCAAGACTTCGTGCGGCTCTCCGCAAGGCGCGGGAGCCTTGTGGAGAGTTGCCTGCATGCAGAAGGCTGGGCGCACTGAGCTTAGCACACACAGGCTTTGCGTGGCTCTCCGCAAGGCGCGGGAGCCCGGCGCTGCGCTCCCACGGCTTGCGGAGAGTTGCCTGTTCTGGGGGCTGGGGTCGGGGGAAGCTCGGGCTTCCCCCGCCCCAGCCCCATACCTGGGGGGGGATAATTTTCCCCCTTTATTTCCCCCCAAAAAAACTAGGTGCGCCTTATGGGACGGTACGTCCTATAGGGCGAAAAATACGGTATCTTACACAAAGTCTTCCTCTAGTTCAGCAGTTCACAGAATACTGCCACTACCATAATTTACCTCGTGGGATGCTGGAGCCAATGGGCTATGTCCTATCCCATTGGCTCCAGCATCCCTACTCCCAAATCTACACTTCAGGTAAGACCAATCATTCTACTTATTCTGTTTGCACACTTCTGGATGCAGCCCACTGTAATCCCTTCTCAAAATACTGCTCAGTCAGGTACTGCAACCTCCCTTTTGTCCTCATCTGTATCCAGTTGTAACTATGACAACTTAGCAGACGCAGCTATGCTTTCACACCAGGGATGCTTTGCTGCACTGTATTATTCCATAACAACCATCCTTACTAAATGCGATTCCAGTGCTATATGCTTGTACAGCATGAAACTGATTATACCTGAAGCAAAATATCTTCACCATTATTACTGCTGTAGCTGCTCATACTAACTGGACACTATTGACAGTATTTATTTATTTTTAAATCCTGCTGCTGTCAAGAAGTCTTATACAGTAGGAAGGAATGGGGTGTGTGCTACAGCTGGACTGTATGAGCCATTTCACACATTACGTGGGTGCAGACCAGTGTAATCTTCTGTACTCCTGGCAAAGAGTTGCCACAAAACCTTGCTTTTCAATGAATGTGCAAGTTCTCTCATGTGCTAATTACTTTATTAAGTGTGCCCTTTAAAACAAACCCAAAAAATCCTCAACGGAAACCTTTAAAAATGCAGTGTGTGGTGAATTGCATTCTCAGTGAGTTTGTAGTAAAAGTAATTACCAACCATAGAGTCATTTTCATTTGAGCATGCCTGCAAATGCGGTTTCATGTTGATGAGATAATACTACATATACCAAGAACCTTAATGGCCACATCTTTCATTCTGTCTGATCTTCTTAACGGTCACTTTTGCAACCATTTTGAAAGCCTTATACCATAAAATATTTTTAATATTCTTTTGCTAAAGTCTTATAATACTAGATTTAAAATGTTTCACCTCTTAAGCCTGCAGGACTTAAACATAAGTGGAAATAACTATCCATTGTAGTTTTCAGGACATGATATTTAGAACGGAGGTAGCAGACTTCTTAAAACAAAATTTCACAGAAATCGGTAGAATGGCCACAGAATATTTCTCGTATAGGTTGTCTTCAAATAATTTTTGTGGTCCAATAAATTTTATACTACAGAATAGCTGATCTAATTTTGTTCAATAAAAAAAGTTAAAATGAACCTTTCTACCCCTGAGACTTTGAAATACCAATCCTGTAAAAATTGCCACACTACTGCCAGTTAAAAAGAGCTGAATGAAAGGTACAGAACATCTAACATTAAATCAGGGACAAAATGCGACACATTAGGTCACACTTGAGAAAATCATAGTAGAAAGCCTGCGTTTGGTAGTCAAGGCAACAGCAGACATGACTTGCTGAGAAACAAAATAAAAGCAGATATACCTTCTTTTTGTCATCTGTTCACATTGATGAAAGCAATTTTATCATCACTGTACATTCAGACAAAAAACCCACATGTTGAATAAATCTTTGCATTTCTGCCTGATATTCCTCTTTTGTTTCGCTCTTTGTAGGTCTACTGGGAAGGAGTATGCACTGAAGATTATAGACAAAGGAAAATGTTGTGGAAAGGTATGAGAGAATATAGAGCTATAGTATTATAAGGTGGGGAGATGCTTCCATAGTAATCTTACCTGATTTCAAGTAAAGGCAGAATTATAGAGTTTTAAACTCACAGATAGTTAATTTGTCTAATTTGGCTTCATTTACAAAAAGTATTTAAATTTACAATTTATCTGGGCAAATCCCGCCAACCATGTATGTATATTAATTTTGTAGAGCTGCATGGATATTCACAAAAATTATGCTTAGTCAGATGTAACAAAACATTAATCAAGATAGCATTTACATTGCTCGTGAATTTATTATTTGTAAGTCAGCAGAAAATGTGTCTCATCTGCATCATTAATTTAACAAAGACAAAATAATGGATGGTGTTTGGGGTCCAAACCAGCATCACTAGGACAACAGTGGGTAATTCTAAAGTGCTGCTTCAAAGGGATTGAAGTTTATGTTCTATATAAAGAAAATGCATTAAATATATGGATATATTTTACTTCAGAGTCTTGAGAATGAAGGTAAGTATTTTGGAGTAAAGGTGTTTCCAGAATTTGCCTTTAAAGAGTTGCACTGTAATGCACCTTATAGACCACAATAAGAGATTTTCACATACCAGCCCAGCATTTTAAATCAGTCCTATTTTAAGAAAACAGATGTTTTATCAGTGTTCTTTGTTTTATGTATTTAAAAATAATGTATACCGAGCTGCAGTGTAAATCTCCAGATGGTAACCACAGTATATTAAAAACCATAAACAATGTAAAACAACAAATTTCAGAATAAAACACACACAGTAGAGAATGCTTAAACAGTCCAAACTTTGAAGTCATAACGAAAGCATAACAGGAAGGATGTCATGCTGCCTTTCATGAAAGGACATTCCAAAGTTATGGGGCTACAACAGAAAAGACCCTGAACTTAATGTAAGATGATAATTCTAAGCACAGCCTCAGTGATGCATGGGGAAGGAATGTTCATATGTGAAGAGACTTTACTGAGGGTAGTTAGAACCAAGAGCCTTTGATATTTTCATGGAGGTGAAAATATTTGCTGAAAGGGGCATCTCTTCTTCAGCATAGACTAACAACCGTTTGTTTGGTTCCAGAAGCTTCCAAACTTCTTGCAGCTTTGCCAGAGGGAAGGAAGAACATTAAATCCCAACCATCCCAATAAAACAAAAATACTGATGAAGCTATCTTCAAAAGCTTCTTACTAATTGTCAGTAGCTACTTGTCAGCGGCACCATGCACAGTAAATTTAAATAATCATTAATAGGTAACACTTTAAATATCACTAGTCTCTAAATTTCACACATTATTTGATATTTATTATACTCCTCCTGATACACAGTTAATTTAACTAATTATAATAAATCCCCTCATTTTCTCAGTTGATCTGATTTATTCTTTTAAGGTTTATAACTATAAACCATGTTTTAAAAACCCATTCATATTTTGTTTTTCTTTTCTCCAGCACACGGTTGTTTGGAGCAGACATATATGTTTGTTCCAGAAAGACTTTTGATGCTCTCACATATTGGGTTTCAAAGGTGCGATCTGTTTAAGCCACGTCTAATGTTCCACATCTTCACAGGAGGAAATGCACGCACAGCATGTGGGTTTTTAGTAACTAAATAGTTAGGGTAAAATTATCGAAACTTCACAGATTTGATGCAAATTGACTCCCCAAAGCCATTTGTTCAATGGTATTTTATGGTGTAGGACAAATCGCATCTAATTTTTCAGGCACTGCTCATGTTCATCAGTCGTAGAATGCTCACATGTACTTCCCGCAGGGTTTTCCACAAATGCATGAAGTGCATGTTGTTAGAATGTTTGTACTGTGATAAAGGTGAGGTTTCTGGAATGGTTGTTTTGGTGTCTTCCAGAGTGTTACAGCAACCATGGTTAACTTTAAAATAAAGTGGCTAGCCTTCCTGGAGCATACCCAATTGGTTTCTTGTAACTGAAAACGTCTAAAGATTTACCTGATTTAATAAAATGGCATGCCTTGTTTTTCATTTTTAAATCAATTTAATGAGGAACATTTTGGAAGCCCTTGGTAACAAAGGATTTATTAAATCGTTGAGCCTATACCTATGTTGCTTCACTAGAGATGTCTTGATAACTACACTGTAAATGTTGCGGAGAAGAACAGTGGTGGAAAGCTGCACTTTAGGAAGCTGCTTTCTCATGTGAAAACTGTATCTTAAAACCACATTGTTACAAGGAGGATTTGTCTTGGTTTGTTTTTCCCTTCCTCTCCTCTACCCAATAATAAATAGGAACACTTGATTGAAAATGAAGTCTCCATACTGCGCCAAGTGAAACATCCCAATATTATCATGCTAATAGAGGAGATGGATACTGCAACCGAGCTCTACCTGGTGATGGAGTTGGTCAAGGTGAGAGGCTTTCCATCACTGAATATGAAGATATTGAATGTTCCAGGGTCCAGTACCTCTGCATAATAGTCATGGTACAGAAAACAATGTTGGGACGCCATGGGACTTTCCTCTCCCATCCTAAAGTAGTCCCCAGCCCACTTTTGAAATTCCTGTTCAGAGTGATAGCTGGTGTTCCTATGTGCCTTAACATGCAAATTTTGTAACGTGAAAATAATAATTATTTCTGAAGTCTGATTCTGACATATATGATCGTTATATACATTGCATTTACATACTAAGTTATCATGGATATCCAGATGTAGAAATTTGCTGCGCAGTAGTGTTATGTTTCTGCACTGTTTTAAAATTGCAATTTAAAATTAATATTAGATTGGCATGTAACCACCTATGTATAGCATAAACAGCCACCACATCATAAATTTGCAGGTTTCCTTTCTCCCTCATTTTTTTTAAATGTAGGAATTCTTTATCCAGTTCTTATTTACTTTCAGATTTCACTTCACATTTGGCAGAAGTAGCCCTTTAAAGTTAAATAAGAGCATTTTTGTGTTCAATTTATTTTTCTTAATATTTACCTCTGCTAGAAAGCACATTAAAAAAACCAAACCTGTGTTGTTTGCAATTAATGGTTGAGAATTGTCAGACTTTAGAGACTTATGCCAATGAGGCAGGTCCGCAACACATGTAAAGCCCATTAAAAATGTCTGCTAAGATTTCATTATTTTATATTTCACTTTTGTAGATTTGATTTTTTAAAAGGCATTCTTATATCTCCCAGTAAACATGGCACAGGGATTTTCAACATTCATAATCAAGCATAAGGGATTTGCTTGTCTAGTATAATGAAGTTAGGTGCTCCTAAACTCCATGAAAATCATGCATGTAGTTTAGCACTGTGGTGCTTTTCTTAGAAGTAAGCCCTACTTAGTTGAACGATACTTCATTTACCAGCAAGAGTGCATAGGAATGCAATATTAAGCACACAGTGAGCATTCTAGTTCCACTCATTTTGGTGAGGTTTAGGTATGTGCAGCTTTCACCCTATTGCTTCCATTGTGATTTCCCCAACATTGCATAATGGGGGGATCTGATTTTCCTTCAGCAGTTATAAAACATGATGTATTTTGTTTTGTTTTAATTATTTGATCCTCCTGACCATTACAGGGAGGAGACCTTTTTGATGCTATCACGTCTTCAACAAAATACACAGAGCGTGATGGAAGTGCAATGGTCTACAATCTAGCCAGTGCACTGAAATATCTCCATGGTCTCAGTATCGTTCACAGAGATATCAAGCCAGAAAATCTATTGGTATGTTGCCTGTTCCATGTTATTCTCCCATCTCTTTGCCACGTTAACGCAAATTCATACCTATATGTTAAGCACTGAGAAGCAAAGGGGGGTGTATGTGTGTGTGTGTAAATAAACACAAATAACAGTGTGCCTAAATTCTATCTGCTTTCATAAAATATCAAAAACAATCTATAACAATACTTTTAAGTTTAAATATTACGTTGTTAATATTACAGCGACAATTTGTTGTTGACAAAGGACAACTGGACATATAAAGGGCCCCATTACCTTCAGTAGCTTAGGGCCTCATCAAACCTAAATCCGGCCCTGGTTATATAACATCTAAACAGAACTCATCCAATAATCTGGCCGCTTAATTTTGAACCAATTGAAGTTTCCGAGTCATCTTCAAGGAAAGCCACACCTGCATCATATTGCAGTAGCCTAATCCAAAACATGAGAAGATCTGTGTTAATGCTTCCACTTCCCACACGTTAAGAACATTTGAAACCAGATCAGAAGGCACCATGGCAATCTCCCTACACAAAGACATACATTTGATTTGATAGCACTTCTAATAAATGCACTAAAAAAAAAAAAAAGCTTAGTGCTTGCCTGACGGCTGAAGTAATAAAGTGAGACTTGAACACAAACAAACTTAAGTGCTATTTCTTGCACGTATTTACTTTAAATTCAATAAGGTGTGGTTTTTTTAGCAAATAAGTAGCAAATTAGCTGACAGTGCAGTCCTAAGCAGGTTTGCTCAAAAGGAAGCTGGTTTTAATGGGACTTGTTCTCTAACAAATAAATCTGCTCTGGCTGGTTGGGGAATGCTGGATGCAGCACAGGGAAAGGGAAATCAGGGGACATGCCTCCCCTTCTCTTTCCACAGCTGGAAACATCCAGAGCAAAGCTATGTTTAGGGGATGGAATCACTAGCAGTGATTCCAACAAACTCTGGAATGACTTGACATGAAATCCAGACATGAGACTATATCATATATGAGGGATTTCTATTTTGTTTTGCCAGGAGAGGGGCATTAGGAGAGATATACAAGTAGAGAGAGAGAAAGAGAGACAGACAGACAGACCTTTTTTGTAAGCAAGTTTTCATATATGAAAAGTGAAAGTGATAAAACCAGTATCTATTTTGTGAAGTATTTTATCTCTTTAATAATGTTTCCAGTACAAAAATATCCTTAATAATAACTTAAAGCAAATTTAATGTGAACATTTTAATGCTTATGCTTGATTTGTTTCTCTTTGTGGAAAGTGCAGCATGCAAGAACTGAGCGCTCACTTAGAGGTACAGGCTGTGATTCACGATTGTTGATCCTGTCTGCTTTACAATAATAACAATGACATCAGGCACTTAAGTGAGTTGAAGCTCTTGGGCTAATCTGACACTTTAAGCTCTCATTAGTAATCAAATCAGGTATAAATAGGCACAGATGCACTTTTCACTTAGAAAGCCTAAAGAGATTACTTGACAGATGCCATGATTGGCAGGTTGGAATGACATAATAGTTCTTAATGTAAATTATTTCTCATCATTGAAATACATTTAGTTGCTAGATATAATGTCAGCCACTTGTCTGATTTGCATTCAACTTTACCAGTTCTTCATTGCTATATGCATATAAAATAATGGATCTTATATGTGATGTTTTGTCAGGAATCATGAGACTTTCTTTTATGGCTGTGAGGTACTGCAGTGCATTACATTTTTGTTTATTTAATGAAAAAGGCTTTCTGCTAATAATTGTTCCCAAGAGTGATAAACAAACAGAAAAATCAACAATAAGAACTCACCCGATAAAACGATATGATATAATTCAGCTATACATAAATCGCAACATAATAAATAATAAGAATTATTCTTATAAGAAATCATCTTAAAAATATGCAATAAAAAGTTTAAACTAATCTTCTAAAGCTAAGTGAACATTGTTTAGTTCCTGCAGTTGTTTTAGCAGGGGTCTTTGGGTCTTGGGAGAATGTCCTTCTGTTATGTGGGGAAAGGGCATTGTCATGAGTTTGAGAGTGTCAGACTCCTCTAAATTTCTTGATCCATTAAGTGTTAGAATTTTATCAAGGTCTGGGGTGTTAAGATGGGTGCCAGACTTCTAATCCCTGGATCTAGCAAGTGTTAAAAGCTAACCAATCAAGGCTCGCCTCCTGGGTGATGGGCCATTGCATGAACCAACGGGGCTCAAGGGGCTTGTGTGAGATGACAACTGGGTGGGGGGCCCCTCCCTTAACAGATAAAGCCAGAGTTTAGAAAGTCATTTGAGCTAGAAGCTGGATTCAAAAAGCTGCAGGCTGGAAAGGCAGAGAGAGAGAGAGAGGCCATGGCTATGGGAGAAACAAGGCCCTTTTGAGGTAGAAGCGTAGAGTTGGAAAGGACCCTAAAGATAATCTAATCCAAACCCCTGCAATGTAGGAATATGCAGTTGTCCCATACGGGGATCAAACCTGTGACCCTGACATTATCAGCACCATGTTCTAACCAACTGAGCTATCCAGCTTTGAATTTGTCAGTTTTGTTGATGATGGAAACCCCTCCATTGCAAACTCAGGTTGTATATATGTGTAAACTAACCATATATCATAAAGACAACACAGTGTGCCTCATTTCCAGAGGGAAACATGAACCCTGGGTAAACGCCAACCGTTTTTCATAAGGCCTGGTTTCCAGACCCTTGATCACCTTGGTTGCCCCCTTCTGCACATGTTGCAGCTTGTCACCATCCTTCTTAAATTGTGGCACCCAGAACTGGACACAGTACTCTAGGTGTGGTCTGACCGAGACAGAATAGAGCAGGGCTATTACTTCCCTTGATTTGAGCACTATACTTCTGTTGATGCAGCCTAGAATAGCATTAGCTTTTTTAGAGCTACATCTCACTGTTGTCTCTGTTGCACCTGCATGATTATCTCTATCTATTTGCACTATCAGAAATTTTTCAACAAAGCAAAGTCATTCATATTTTGCCATGACTCAAAGGAATAGTTTTAGCAATCTTTCTATATAACGCACAGAGCTAGGGAGATTTTTCAATACATAAGCTAGCTTTTCCCAACCTGGTGCCTTCCTGAAGTTTCTGACTTCAACCCCAGCAAATCCGCTCCACTTCCCAGTGGGGAGGAGTTACGGTGGACCACGTGGCCACCCACTCCCCACCGGGGGTGGGGGACTCTGTCCCCCGTTGCCTGGGGGATCCCGACCGAATGATATATGGCTGGCTGACATTGCAGAGGGCCTGAGGCATTGGTTACAGATGTGAGGGTATTTGGCGGCGAGCCTTTGGGGCTCTTGTGGTGGTTAGGCATTGTTTGACCTTGTGGGGGGGAGGGGAGGTGTGACCATCACCTGCCCCTCCATGCTTAAGAGTATTCCGTTAAAGGAATCCGGGGGTGTTGACCTAGTCTGAAGCCTGGCTGGCGGGCTAAGGCCTTGGCACGACCCCAATGGGAACACCAGGGGGAGCTTGAGTTGGTTTGCATCGACAGGGCTCCCTCTACCGGTGGCTTACCCTTACTGGGACTTTCTGCACAATGGGCAGGAGTCAAATATAGTCAGGTCCAATCAATGCCTAAGCCAATACCGCTCACATTCTGTAATCTCAATAAAGTTGTGGCCAAAATTTGCCCTATAACATAAACCTAATATCCGTGTCCTCGTGTGAGTTATTTCCAACGAGGGGGTGGCTGCGGGGTCTCGATACGCAATCATGGTGAATGGTCAGAGACGTGGGCCAAAACATCTGAAGAGCACGATCAGGAAAAGCATCTCTTGCAGAGAGCTGCTTAGAAGTATATGTTTATTATGTTGCTAACTAAGAAAAAAGGCACACTGGGCAATTAAACAGGCATATTTTAGAGATGTAGTTGATCTATGGTATGCCCAATGGAACTATACGCCAATCGTTTTATGTACTTTCTTTTACTTCTTCAAAGAGTTCCCTGACAATATAGTTCAGAAGTAAGTAATATAAGAATATAAGAAGCTCTGTAAGGCCTTCTAACACTTCCCTCAGAATATCTTCCCCACCATTTGATTCTTAGTCATCGATTTTGTAACCAAATTTGACTGTTAAACTATTTACATGCTTAAGTAGGCAGCTGCTTTAATTAGACTTACCCACAGACTTTGCTAATTCCACCCACACACGGTTTCTAATTGAGACTCTCCACAAAAAAACAATTGATTTGCTTTTACAGTTACCTATTAAAATTCCTTGATAATGGTGCGTTGAAGATGAGAGCCGGTATGTTTGCAATGTATTAAGGCCCAGGACACATCTCAGTCTCACTCAGACTGGGTGACCCATCTTCCCTCCCTTGGTTTTTGAGTTAGCCCAGGTGATAACTCTGAGGACCATGAAACATTTTCTTTTTCCATGGCATCTAGATTGGCTGGGGAGAAGCATCTTTTTCACCTTCCTTGGAGTTTCAGCTTTAAAGGATAATATATAGCAGCCCTTTGTTCTGGACAGAATATTTTTTGTCACATGTTTGATGGTGGGTGGAGAGTGTTCATGAGAGAGTGTGTATGTGTTTGTGGCATGTTTGGAGTGAAAGGACAAGTGTCCCAACAAACTAGCCAGGGGACAGGGCACGAACATAGAGTTGCAATGGGAGATGCTTGTAAACAGTCACATAGCCCTGGTTGCTAACTGCCCTGCAATGTGGGGGCAACTGCAAGGTGGGAACCTGCTTTTACTGACTCATGGGACCCAGCACAGGTTTTCCCTCGGGGAGGGCACTCAGGTAAGAGCAGCGTGGAAAGCCAGGCCAATATATTGGGGGGATAACTACTTAGGTTCCTGTGTTATTCTGTCTTACTAATTTTGGATTTGATTGACATGAATGCAGGTTTAAATAAAATGGTAGCCTTCATATGCCAAGACCAGTGTCTGTATCATTCTTGTCTACTACAATATTACAATGGTACCTCGGGTCACAGACATTTCAGGTTACAGACGCTTCAGGTTACAGACTCCGCTAACCCAGAAATAGTACCTCGGGTTAAGAACTTTGCTTCAGGATGAGAACAGAAATCACGCAGCAGCGGCGCGGCAGCAGCAGGAGGCCCCATTAGCTAAAGTGGTTCTTCAGGTTAAGAACAGTTTAAGGTTAAGAACAGACCTCCAGAATGCATTAAGTTCTTAACCCAAGGTACCACTGTATTGCTATTAGGTCTTAAGTATTTATCACTTGCTTTCTACAAACTTGTTGCCACCTATTGATGAACATTAGAAGGCATTTTCCACTTAGAATGACTGGAATGTGTTTATCTACTTTTATAGGGCAGGGTAGCATTTATATTGCAATTTCCCCCTCAATACACTTTGCATGCAATAATTATTAGCAACAGTCTTGTAAGGTATTGTCCCTATGTTTCTCCACTAACAAGTTATTATTCCTTCTCTGTTTTCTCCTCCCTTCACCCCTCCACCCCAGGTTTGTGAGTATCCAGATGGGACAAAATCGCTGAAACTAGGAGACTTTGGACTAGCCACTGTGGTTGAAGGACCCCTCTATACAGTCTGTGGCACGCCAACATACGTAGCTCCTGAAATCATTGCAGAGACAGGGTGAACATGCATTATTAAAATGGGGTTTCTTATTTATTGTGCTTGGTGTAAGAAAGTGTGTGCACACCTTTTAATATGTTTTAAGAATAGTTATAGAGTGGTTGTGTATAGGAAATATAATAATAATAATAATAATAATAATAATAATAATAATAATAATAATAATAATATCTTTATTGTCATTGCCCCCTTTGGGGACAACAAAATTACTTGACTGCTCCATAAAAACACTAATTAAACAATACAGTATAATACAGCAAGGGAGATTAGATGACTTTCAAAGTCCGGGCTTCCCATTCAGGGCCGAGATCGCTCTGGAGAAGAAGCTGTTCTTAAGACGGCTCGTTCTTGACTTCATCGTCCTGTATCTCCGTCCCGACGGCAAGAGCTTGAAGAAACACTGACCAGGATGTGATGGATCTTTTACTATGTCCAGTGCCTTCCTATGGCACCTTGTGGCATAAATCTGCTCTAAGGTGGAGAGTGGGCAGCCAACAATGCTCTCTGCTGCCTTAACAACCCTGCACAACCCCATCCTGTCCCGGGTAGTACAGCTTCCGTACCACACACATAAGCCATAAGTGAGCACGCTCTCAATGGCACAGTGATAGAAGGCAAGCAGCAGTTTCTGCGGAAGATGGTTTTTCCTTAGTATTCTCAAAAAGTACAGTCTCTGTTGCGCCTTCTTCACAAGCCCCCTTGTGTTGACACTCCAGGACAGATCCTCTTGTAATTCAATGCCCAAAAATCTGAACGTTGTTACCCTCTCCACACAGACCCCATCAATCAAAAGTGGCTGGACGTTGCTCTTCTGTCTCCTGAAGTCCACCACAAGCTCCTTTGTCTTTGAAATCAGTGGGTTGTATCCAACTAAGCTTTACTTGGAGTAGACACATTGAAATTTATAGACCTAAATTAGCAATTTCTGCTGATTTCGGTAGGTCTACTCCAAGTACAACTAATGTTTGATACGAACCCATTTATCCTAAGGTCCTGTATAAACAGGTATGTGCTTATGTAGGTTTGATTCAGGTGTTTTACCAGACTATTGGGTTTTTCCCGAGGCTTGCAGAAGCCATAGTTTTCTGATTAAATGGAAGCCATAGGCTTCAGCTGAAATGGAAAACTTTGGTTTGGCAAAACCGCACAAGTTACTAATCAAGCTGAAGATGTGAAAGGAGGAGGGATAGGAAGAAAGGAGTTTGTGAACACCAAACCATCATTTGACATTACATCTGAACAAAGCCAAATATTCTTTTCACATTGGATGATATATGGAATACCATGAGATATATAATATAATAATATCTGGTAGCAGAATATGAACAAATTAATCTCAGCCTGATCTTTACTTACTTCTAGGTCAATGGCAAGCTTTGTCAAGCTTTGCTTGAAAATTTGCTGTTAGTGTGCTGCTAAAATTAGAAATTAAAATGGCACGAACCAGTAAATTTGTATAAACCTGAAAACCTCCTGTGCAGAATCTTGTAGGGCATATAGAGGAAGTATCTTTAAAATGTCATTACCACCCCCTCCTCTTTTTTACAGATATGGCTTAAAGGTCGACATTTGGGCTGCAGGTGTCATCACATTCATACTGTTATGTGGATTTCCACCATTTCGTAGGTAAGTAGTATGAAGTGACATTTAAAATGGATGATCTGTTTCTCCCTACGCTACATCACTTTCCATCTTTAAATTATAAGTATTATAAATACTGTTTCTTTTCTCATATTTCACAGACCATATATCTCCCTCCCTCCCTCCCTCCCTCCCTCCCTTCCTTCCTTCCTTCTTCTGTTAAGTGTAATGCGTTCAGTTTACCTGCCATCAGAATATTCAGAAAGAAGAGCAATATTCATTATAGGAAGAAATGAATAGGCTATATTGTTTGTCAAAGGTAGGCAGGCAAGGCTCCCAGCATCTTTGTCACCTTGTTCTTGAATC
Source organism: Podarcis vaucheri (assembly GCF_965113315.1). Classification (NCBI taxonomy): domain Eukaryota; kingdom Metazoa; phylum Chordata; class Lepidosauria; order Squamata; family Lacertidae; genus Podarcis; species Podarcis vaucheri. The sequence goes on from NC_138767.1 coordinate 39,864,715, forward strand.
TCTTTCTTCAGAACCCATCTGTTGTATTAAGCATGCAGAGCTTGCCCTCTAGTGTTAGAACTTGGGCTTGGACATCTTATAACTATAATCAGCATATGGTGTTAGAACAGTCATGTATCTGATGTCTTTAGATTCCCTGTTTTCATTTATTACAAACCTTTTGGTGATCAAGGTAGCTGGACTTCTTGAGCCACTTCATATATTCATCAAATATAGGGGCTTCCAGGAGTGCAAAAAATATTCATATTAGAATCATAGAACTGTAGAGTTGGAAAGGACTCTGAGGATCACCAGTACCTTTCCCTACAATGAAAGAATCTCAACTAAAGCATCCATGACAGATGGCCATCCAGCCTTTGCTGTAAAACCTCCAAGGAAGGAGATTCCACCACCCCCCATGGGAGTCTGTTCCAGTGTTCCACTGTCAAACAGCTCTTACCATCAGAAAATTCTACTTGATGTTTAGTCGGAATCTTCTTTCTAGAATCTTTTGGTCCTTGCCTCTGGAGCAGGAGAAAACAAGCTTAATCTATCTGCCATGTGACAGCCCTTTAGATATTTGAAGATGGATATCATATCTCCTCTACGTTGCCTGTTTACCAGGTTAAACATACCCAATTTCATCAATTGTTCCTCATAAGGCTTAGCTTCCAGACCCTTGATCTTCTTTAGTCACCCTCCAGTTTGTCAATATCCTTCTTAAACTGTGGTGCCCAGAACTCATGTATAATCTTCCTTATTGATTTCCCCCTTCTTACGTTTCTTGAACATTTCCTTCTTACATCTTGGCTCATCTCTAAGCTCCTTTTGCAGAAATGGTCCTTAGCCTCATAAAAGGCATCACAGCCCACACAGCATAGTGAAATGTTTGCTCACATCCTGTAGGGCAGGAATGGGCAACTTGTGGCCCTCCAGATGTTGTTGACAGTTCCTATCATCACTGTTCATTGGCCATGCTGGCTCTGACTGATGGGAGTTCAGCAACATCCAGAGGGCCACAAGTTGGCCACCTCTGCCATGGGACATGGCAATAGGAAGAGGTAATCAGTTCCGGTGAGCAAAGCAGCTTCCTTAAATCAGTATACCAATGCAAAGGAAACTGAAATGTTAGAAGTAAAGGGTGGTATTCAACCAAGTTATATACAGAGTAGAGCTATTGAAATTAATGACTAACTTAGGTCCATTAATTTTAATAAGTCTCCTCCAAACAAACTTAGTTGAATACCACCCAAACATTTCAGAGTTGTATCCCCACAACTGCAAACCTCTTCTAGCTGTTCCTGCCTTGAGCTGTGAGGGCAGGCTTCAGTTTCTGCACAATTGAATTCAGATGACTGTTTGTGCTCTTTTTAATCACAGAATGGTGCTTTATGCTTCATTTTATACATAGTGTTGTACACTGCCCTGCTATTTTATGATACGGCAGTATATAAATACTTTTATAAATAAATATAAATACTTTATAAAATCCTGCACAACATATAATTTGAATCCAAGTGTGAGGAAATGATACGTTCCTTTACTGCTCAGGATGGGAGCAGCTAGAACAGGCTAGCATCTCTTCTCTGCTCTTCTGTAATTGCCCATAGTAACAGACTATTTGATGTGTAGGGAGAATTGTGCCACATTAGAGCCACTGAGGTGTTCTGAAGTCTTTCACTGACAAGAAGCAGCCAGAAACCTGTTTTCTTTACTTGTATGGCTTAAATAAATTGAGCCCACAGTTGTATAAAAATGAAAATTAGGGCAGAGTGATGCAGATCTGACTAATTGTTTGTTTAATGATCTCTATTATGTTTTATATTCTGAACAGTGTATTATATTTCTTCTTGGGTATTATCTGAACAGAGAGCAGTTTGCAAATTCTGAACTAACCAATAAAAATAAATAAACATAACTTTGGTGTTTTTTTAGCTTTCATAAATGATTTTTAAATTGACATGCTTTTTCTTCTTGGTTTTGATCCACAGTGAGAACAATGTGCAAGAAGATCTCTTTGATCAGATCTTGGTTGGAAAGCTAGAATTTCCCTCTCCATACTGGGATAATATCACTGACTCTGCTAAGGTATTGGGCTGTATTAATGATATTAAAGTTGAAGCTATGTTGTGGTTTTTGGTTTGGTCTTTGCTACCCAAACGGGTTGCAGAGTACGAAAGACACCAGAGCCATTGCTGGGAGAACAGACCAAGACAAATAGTTCCAATAGGGGCTCCCATGGTAATGCAGCTAGCTTGACACCTATTCTTTCATTTGGATATTAAACATCAGCCACTCCAGTGGGACCAGTTCAGTGAAGTGATTAAGGAAAACACTCAAGTTCACATTCTTTTCTGAAAGTCAAATGAGTGGTGGAGTTTCATACTTGAAAATTATTGGACAAATTAATAGGTTTTAGGTAATATGCTGACAGGTGCTCTGCTAAATCAGAGTACGAACTTATCCATATCAAAGGTCAGTAGAATAGGTCAGTAGAATATTTATGCCTAGATGTGGGCAACAATTGACTGTAATCATCTGACACTGAGGAGAATGTAAGTAAGTTCACGTTTCATGCCTGTTTTGATTTATGACACAGTTGAAATGTTCCCATTTTTGTTTCCACTTTTGCAAAGTAAAATGAAACACAGGTACTAGGCTCCTATTTTCTAAATAAGAAATAGATGCTTTTCATTTGCTGTAGGGGATCAGGACCCCTTCCTTTGGGCATGGGCCTATATTGTAAGAATAATGAATTCTGCAGTAGTGAAACAGCAATATTTGTTTCTGGGCAAAAGCAATTCCACCTCCAGTGTGTGCAGTCAAGGTCAGTGTGATTTTTAGATGGAACGCGTTGCTGTGAATATCATGGGCTTTGCCTCCCAGGAGGGAATTCCCGGTGCAATTCTCTTATCTCAAAAATATGGCTACCTTCTGACACAACCCTCTTGCTACAGCTTTGTGGGATGAGTGCTTCCCCATTTTAGAGTGTAACCACAGCCGTCAATATGCTTTTGAACGGAAGGTGAGGATGCACTTGAGGCTTCCTTTTGCGGTCTGCTTAGCATCCTTCCCCCAGCATCTGTGCACTTTATTGCTTCTGCACAGCCAGAAATAAAGCTGCCGAAGAAAAATCTTAATTGGGACACATACTTACTTACTTCATTAGAGACTACTTACCAAGAGAACGTAAACTCAAAGTCTAGTGGGCATGAAGATCGAAAGCAAAAATTGTGACAAAAGCAGTCTTCCATTTTTAATACGACTGTAAATTGTGCGCATTCTTTTCCTCATGTCCCCCCCCCCTTTCCAGGAGTTAATTAGTCTGATGCTACAAGTAAATGTGGAAGCGCGATATACAGCCGCTCAGATTCTAAACCACCCCTGGGTGTCAGTGAGTAAATACTTTCTTATGTTGCATGTTTATGCAAAATTAATTCTAAAGAAGCCCACCCTGTGTTAAGTCCTAATCTTCTGAAATGCAGTTTGGCACATCTGCCAGCTAAGTTCTACCTTTACGCTGTTAACTCCAAAGCCGCTTGCATAGTCTGACGTGTGCTGCTGTTGTTTTTTTTAATGCCCCCAAAATCTTCCATCTAGTTGCATGGTCTGTATTTGAAGGCTTCAGAAGACACATGGGTACTTGGTGGCCCTTGTTTTCAAAACAACTGAAGTTTCTCTCAGTCAGGCCTCAGTGAGGGCAGCTTGGGTACACTTGCCCCAGGCCTCAGAGTGCTAAACTGGCCAGGGGCCCCATCAGGAATCAGCTGCTTTTTTGTTTGAGTATTTATTTTAAGAAGACTCCTGCCCTCAGACAAGCTCTGCACGGGCCTGCTATCAGTGTTGTGATTATGACAGAATTGTACTTCCATGTCAGTTTTCTGGTAGAAGGAGACATTTTTGTTGCTGGCTACTTGATCAGCAGAGTCAGTCCTGACAGTGCCTCTGACATGTTGGGTGAGAGGAAGGGAAAGAGGCTCAATTTCTGGTCTGCACAATGCATAACCAGAATGGACAGAATGTTTAGCAGTATACAAGTAGTGAAAGAGCACTGGAGCCTGGGAGCTGATGCCTGATTTTGTTGAGCTCTCTAGGATGATTGCAGTGGCATGAGGAATCTGTGGTTTTCCAGAGGTTGTTTAACTACAGCTCTCACAAGCCATGACCGTTGGCCATGCTGACTGGGACTGATGGGAGTTAGAAACCAATAATATACAGAAGGCCGCAGGTTTTCTACCACTGCTGTACAGGTTTCAAAACTACTTTGAGCATGCACATGTTCAGGCAAATACCCAAACACACCTTATGTGCCAAATGTGGATGGCAGCAAGCCTGGCTACACGGAGAAGCACTGCAGGGACGACTACTTTCGATTGCCTGAAGTAGAGTAGAAATCTCTGTAAACCTTCATTTTACAACATGGGAAAGGCTGGTTTTTTCTGATGAGGGGAGGGCATTGCATGTCATGATGGTAAGGGCAGGGCTTGCCTGCATCCCTCTGCCGTCCTCCATATGTTCAGATTTCACTGAGTCCCTGAACATGCCTATTGTGTGTTGACATTTTAGTGAACCACTGAGAAGAGGCACGGGTATCTGGGAAATAAATTTATTGTGCTTCATTTGAAAACTCTTCGTTCCACTGTGTTTTCACAGTTTTTTACCTTTCATTTTGTAGTTATTTTATTTTATTTATATCCTGCCTGTCCTCTCAAAGGAGCCCAGGGCCGGCAGTAGCATATACTGTAGAGAATGTTTTCATAGCCTGCATGTTATCATAGCATGAATTCATGATGCTCTCCAAAAGTCCATCAATTTCGATACAATCACAAGGCAGAAGGCAACTAAAGATAAGCTTTGCATTGGATTAACACCATAGGACTAAAAAGTGCCTATCTGTGTCCCTTAGCAGCCACTGGGATTTAGAACTGTTTAGTTACAGTTACCGTATTTTTCGCCCTATAGGACGCACTTTTTCCCCTCCAAAAATGAAGGGGAAATCTGGGTGCGTCCTATGGGGCAAATGCAGGCTTTCGCTGAAGCTTTGAGAGCGAGAGGGGTTGGTGCGCACCGACCCCTCTCGCTCTCCAGGCTTCAGGAAGACATCAGCAGCCTAGGCAATTTTTTCCCCTTTATTTCCCCCCAAAAAAACTAGGTGCGTCCTATGGGACGAAAAATACGGTATATATCACACCCAGAGATTTTTCCATCTTGGTTTTATGTGGCAGAAGGCTCATACTGTGGAAAAGTTTGTGTCCAGGCTATTTCATGTCCAGACTAATTTGTCATCCCACAAGAAAGAAAGAAAGAAAGAGAGAGAGAGAGAGAGAGAGAGAGAGAGAGAGAGAGGTGGGTTGCAATGCTTTTCTGCATGCTAAAGTGCAGTTCTCTTTTTCTCTTTACAAAGGATGATGCCTCCCAGGAAAATAATATGCAAGCTGAAGTAACAGGTAAATTAAAGCAGCACTTTAACAACACACTACCAAAACAGAATAACCCAACCGCAGGGGTTTCTGTCATCATGGTAAGCAAATGCATCATTTTTATTATTTTACTAATCTACTATCAGTCACCTGCCAGCTCCCCCATGCCACCCGCCCCCAGAAGTGCCATTATGAAATCCTTCCATTGAAAAAGAGCAGTGAATATTTTTGGTTGTGTCTGTTTCCCCCCATGCTGTGGATGCATTTTTAAGAACAACACTTTAAAAGGAGCTGCTGACGTTTTTTGTGTTTAATATTTTTTGTTTTATAATTGTGCAATTTCACTTTAAGCAAACAGTTCAGACCTATTTAAGTCATCTCTTATCAGATAGCTTTCAGCTATTCCACCTGTGCTCTAAAGGATTTTTATTTCATGAAATACAGCATTTTGGCAATGATGTTCTTAAAGATGCTACCTTATGTTAGCGGCTTTTGTTTGCACTGCTACACAGATATGCAGCACCAATAGACATTGTTATGCAGTAGGAAACCAAAGTCATTTCAGGTTTGGGGGAAATCCTAAGATTTCTGAAAAGAATTATGGTGGTGCCTTAGCCTATGGCCCTGGACTCACTTACCTCTAGGTAAAACCCTGTCATCATGGGTAAGCAAGAAGTATAAGATTGCACTGTCTGTCATTGTACATTCGTAGCTATCTGTATCAGCTTATGAATGACAGTTTAAAAAGTAGCATTTTATTTTAGAATGAAATACAGCAGTAGAAGGGGGGAAATACTTTAGACTGATGCTGTTGCTTGCATTTCATTTGACAGTTTGACTTGACAGTCTGAGGGGCCCCAGAACTTCATACTTTGTATTTTTGAGACTTATGGATAAACCTGAAGCAGAAACCTGGTATAAAATATATTATTTAACAGAGTGATTTTAAATTCTAACTCTTAGCTGCTCGCAAGTTTGCACGCCTTTAAGCTTGCCTCCAGTATAATGCAGTTTCTGGCTTCTTATTGGTGTGGAGTTTTCTAATCCTCTGGCCTGATGGTTTTGTTTCTAGCCAGTGAAACACACTGCAAACACTGCTTATGGGTTTTCGTTGCCTTCTCTCCTTCCCTGCTGATTAAACTGCTGCAATACAACTGAGTAAATATGTATAGGGTAGTGAGAAGAAAATGGAGATGCGTAGTGCTGACTATAGTCACTTGCTGCATTAATTAAATGGGAAGGGAAAAGCCAGGATGATTTTAGTATTGAGGTGTAGAACATATACCATAATTTCCGTAGATGTTCAAAGCCTACCTGTTTGGCTCCTCTTCTGAACTAAATAGCCAACCTGTAATCACAGGTTGGCTTGTACATTACTAGGAACTACAGGGAAAGTGCATTTATTCTGTGCATGCTTCTGTGGCAAGATTTGTAAGAGGAATTTGGCACCTCCTGTGTGGTGAAGCACGTGTACACTTAGCTCAAGGGCAGTTTGCTCATCTTCCCCATGAGAGGTGGTAGTGGTGGTGAAGGCATACATAAATTATTTTTTATCACACAACTGCACAGGTGAACACAACTAGAAGGGTGTATGTTTTTGATTCTGACACACATTTTCTTTTGGGCTTCCCAGTTACATGCAAAGATCCCCCCCCCCGAACCTATTGCCAGTATTCTAGCAACTTGGTCCCATTGTATACTGTGAATGAGCCATTTCTGTATATTTATATAAGAAATCACAGCATACAGGGGACAAACAGAGATGAGGAGAGATGCCATAACAAAGCCGTCCTCGCTTTTTACTTTTAGTATCTATTTTTATTTGTTATTGAGCCCTAAGAAAATATATGTTTAGGGAATGTGGTAAAATCATCTCCACATCTATTCAGCAAGCATTCATTTCCTGTGTTCTGCTGTATACAGAATTGTCTTAATTCCAATTTATTTTCAGCTTTGCATCACAGAAACAGTTCTTTCACTGAGATTTTGAGTTAAAGCAGACATGGCCCTCATGTGGTAGAAGAATGAAATTGCACCTTTAAAAAATACAATATGCTGTTTCCCCCTTGGAATCTTAAGATATAATGGGTTGTATCCAATGTCAGTCTGACTCGGGGTAGACCCATTTAAACTGATAGACATGACTAATGACTACCTCGGGTCCATTAATTTCAGTGGGCACATTCTGAGTAGGGACTATCATTGCATTAAAACCATTTACGTAACTAGTTCTAGTGCTACCTTTTAATTTCAGAATAGGGTTCTTTACGTTTATAAATGTTGCAATACTATTGGTTCTGCTTCAAGTAAGTCTAGTGTCTGTCCCTTGCTTTCTTCTTTTGCTTCCTCTCCCAATGCCTGCATTGCTTTCCTCTGAGTAGGTCCAAGGCAATGGTATGTACTAATTACGATGCTTTTTCGCTACATTAAAAATATGCTCTTTTTTTAGTTTGAAAGAAAAGGAGAAGTAACCAGATAGCAGTCTGAAGTGGGAATGTCTGTTAAGTGATGCAGAAGAGGCACATGGCAAGCTTTCATTGCATTTATATGTTTGCACCATAGGTACCATTTCAGCCATGCATGGTGTTTTGTGTCCTGTGTCTTTGGGTACAGATTTTTTTTTTAAAGTAGAACTTGTACTGTCTGCAGAAAGGGAAGATAACAGCTCTCCTGGGATGCTATTTGTTGGATTACTGATCCATAATCTCCAAACTGCATCACTACCACTGTCAACATGGCCTCGTGGATGTGCATTTCTGTGGTCACCCTCATAAAGCAGATAGAAATAACTAAAGTTGTATTTTGAGGCTGTTTAACACACTCGTGAGAATGAAAGCTTTCCCAGGTGGTACCATTTTAGGTTGCAAGTGTGTGGGATAAGATTGTATGTTTGAAATATCTCTGCCCGCCCCATTTCATCTGGGACCTCGATGGTCTTACGAAATTTGTATATCATGGGGAAAAGATTTGTCTTTGCTTTCACCCTGATGTGCTAGTTATGAATGTGCAGGAATTCTTCTAGTTGTGGGAATAACTACTCCCGCATCAGAAGCCTGAAGTGGAAGAGTTCATGAAAAGCTTTACAGCTCTGGTGACCTCCTTAGATGATAACCACAGCTCCACGTTGTCTGGAGTGGTGGCATTAAAACTAATGCCCCATTGATTTCTGTTTCTCCTCTAAGCATGGATTTAACTCAGAGTGCCTTATTGATTTAGGGTGTATTCATAGGATGCAGTGTTTTCTGTACAGCAAGTATTCTCAATTATCCCCAGCTTCTTCTTCTGCCTAATTTGTTTGTGCATACACTGGCATGGTCAGTAGCCATTCCTGATATCCCTGTTGCTCATTCTGCACCACTGTGATTTCAGGATTTGGTGGAGACTATGTGAGCTTTAACCTGTGGATGGTTGGAGCTGCTCACATGAGGGGGGGAGGGAAGTATAGTATGTAGAAGAACACAACATCTTTGCAAGCATGCATATGTAGTCTTTGAAGTAGAAATAAGTCTAGCATTAAAAACTCCTGTTACTTTTATATCTTGTCCTAACAGCATGTTAACCAATTCTGGTCAATGTGCCCTGAGCTATATGAGAAAATGATGCTGTTAATGGTTACATACCTAGATACCTACATACCCAGTCCCCATGCAATTTAATGTTTATCCACATAGAAGTGCCTTCATGCAAATCAACATCAGGGCTGCCAGTTACTTGCTAGTACAGCTAAATCCAGGGTCTGAGTGCTTAACAGGCATTTTTACTCCCATCCTGGCCACACATATATGTTTTTTCCTCACCAGACTTGCAAAGGAGAAGTGGGGTTTTTTGTGGGGGGGGGGAGGTGGTTGTTCATTAAAATTATCTCACTGGCTTTGCAATGGCATGTTGTTTTCATGCAGTGCTTGTTCCTAATGCGCTGGGTGTGATGCATGTGTGAAGCTAGTCTCCGAAACCATCCACACTAACCATAAATTTACAAAAGCCTTCCAATGTTACTTCTCCTTTTCTTCAGACTAATGCATGCATCAAAAGATGGGTTTACTGTGTGCTGTCGAATATGAGAGTTGTAACGGTTTAGTGATGTGCGTATTTTTTTTATTTCTTCATTTATTTGTATTTTAGAACACAGCTCTAGATAAAGAAAGACAAATTTTCTGCAACAAGCGCTGTCAGGACCCTGGCCAAGCTGCTGTGGATCAAACCACTATGATAAATGCTGCAGCTCGTGATCTTCCTGTGGTCGGGCTCAAAACTTTATTTCCTGCTGCTTCTGAGCCACTCCAACTCTCTACGCACTCTGTCTCATCATGTCATGATGATACTGCAGGATTTTGAGACAAATTCTACTGAAGTCCATTGCTAGGTCAGGAATTTATCCACTACTATTCACATGCCCTCACTACTGTAGTTTGTTCACATCTGTCTGAAAGAGAGGTAGGTAGTATGTACGTTAGCTTTTAGTACTTTGACCATTATATTTGGACTTTCCCCCCAAAAAATAATAATAATTAGTGTTAAATATAATTTTGAACATTTTGGGATGTGAATGAATTGATCTACTCTCATGGTAATCACATGTTGATATACAAACTTCTACAAAGGAAGAACCACTAAAAGGCCTTGCCCACCAAACTCTGGTCTTTATTAAATGTAAAATTGCCAGGGGTCAGCAATTGAAAAGCTGTAATTTGTTTGTGTGACCTTACGAAGTTCAGTTCCAGAGTTATTCTGGAAAGGCAAGACTGGTCCTAGTGGGCAATCTGTACAATATTGAAAGACAACCTGAATGAATGTGTGCAGGGTGAGGGGAGTTGTTTTCAAAATATTGAAACTAAAGTTTAGAAAACAAACTGTGTGGCATTGAATACAAAAGTAACGCAATCATGGGGCAAATCATTTTTCTCCCATTATTTTTTGGTATGAAGACTGCAGCCAACAAAGCATTTTTAAGCCGTTGTTGTTGGTTCTGCACCAATTCCCTCCTGACATTGTTAAACACTACCACAAACTGTCTGGAATAGAACGCTGCTGCATGTCGCATAACCTAAATGGAGCCATATATTCAAAGCAAGCCAACTAAAACAATGATCTACTTGGCCAACGACACAGAATACTTTGGCCATTTTGTGTGTTTTTTTTCATTAGCCCATTGTATAACTTCAGGAAAACCGGAACTATTGGGGAGCAGTTATGCTAAATGTGCAGTCAAGGTAGATGGATCTTTTATCTTAATGATCTTTTATCTTAATGCTTGTTTCAATATTGTATGTACTCTTGCTTACTTCCCTACTCTTGCTTACTTCCCTTTTGCTCCTTTTTAACAATTCTGAATCATTTTCTATTAGCCTTTACCTTAGAACTGTAAGATCTGCAATAAACATTCTTGAAAAGAACACTGGCAATTTTTCTTTTAGAAAGTCTATCCGATGTGTGTGTTAAACTTGATTTCCTTTTGTCTTGCATGCCATTTACATTATCGGAATAGAGGCTTTGAAATTAGACTGGGCCTTCTTCTGTACACTCAGATTGAGGTTGCAATCATATGCATCCTTACCTGGGAGAAAGCCCCAATCCAGTGTGTGAATCGCTTCCAAGTCACTGCTACAGCCATCCAGGAGCTTTTCGAAATTTAATGTGAGTACTACTACAGTAGCAATTTTTTTTAAAAAAGCCTTTCTTCATAGAACTGAACACACTTAGCCGAGTTTTTTTTCTTAGCAAAAAAGAAAAGATTCATTACACATAAATTACAAATGCCTTTTTATTATTTTTTTTCTAAACTGAGTTTTCCCCTTTCAGATCTTTTACCTTAAAGAGAGAGTAGTTGAATGCTAGGAAAAAAACAATGTGAACTGCTTCAAGTTAGCAGCTGGAGAAAATTATATACCAATATAGATATGGAATGTAAGTTTCAAATCTTAATAAAGCACAACATACAAAGTAATTTATGCAATACAGACCTACAAAACAATACAATCCCTTTCACAAATATTTTCACAGGATTCTGCACAGCAATCTTGTAGAAAAAGTAGAATTTATGCAACACCAAAATAACATTGTTCCTTAGTATAAATTTTTAATTCATTACCTAAGAGGTGGGGGCTATTCTGTGATTTTCAACATGATTGGACAAGGACTGATGCAAACATGCCTCATTTTCGTATATGGTGTTGGGGTATGGCTTGTGCTACACTGCTCTCACAAGCCATGTTACAATGGAAATTAAAGCTCTTGCCACCAGAGATTCTGTAGGCAGAGCTGGAATTATCTTCTGCTTGCAGCCTAGTAGTGCTTATAGGCAGCTAGCAGAAGTATACTTTAAGATCTCCACATGATTTTAAAAGTTATGCAGTTTGCTAATAGAGGATACCTCAGTTTTGAGGAACAAGCCACATTTTGGATATGCATTAAAAGGAAGAGGAGGAGGAAAACGTATAGATTTGCATTTCATATAACAACTCTATTGCTGATTTCTTTTTCAACTGCACAACAAAAACAGCAAACTTAAAAAAAAAATCAAAAAACTAATTCTCCTGACTTAGAAGCATGCTTGATCATTGATGGAAACAAAATTACATTTATCATAATTTAAATATTCTCGATTCCCAGAAATTCAGTGCTTAAAATAGTATAATCATTGGAAAGGTACAAGAGACAAAATGTGGTGTGGGTTAGCCCAGTTTAAAACACCAGTATTATAACCAACTTTCAGTATTATAACCAGCTTCCATTGTTAATCAAATATTCCTCAATATTATAAAGATTTACATGAGAAACATGTTTCATAATATAGCTAGTACAAGAATTTTAGCCTTCTTAATTAGGTCTCTCCCCCCATACATGGATCAAAATAGACTTACTATGACTAAAAATATAGATTTTCTTTTTAAGCTACAGAACCCCAGCAGCCATTTTCTGCTTCTTTTCCCTTCCCCCACAAAAAAGTCAAGCAAAGTCTACAAAAATAGCAATTAGCTTTAAAAAATAGCGTCTCCCAGCAAATTTTAAGTTACATTCAGATGTTATATTAATTATTTATAAGAACGGAGGCTCTGGCAAGCTACCCAAGCGAGACTCCTCTGCTTCAAGTCTCCATTTAGCAGTAGGCCTACCTATGCCATCTGGCAAGTTTCAACATCAGTACCTAGTTTGGTATTCATGATGCCACCTGTTGAAATCGTTGTAGAAAAGCACTATGCTGCCAGAAGCCATGCCTGTCATTATACACCTATGAAGAAAAGACAGAGGAAAATTGAGGGTGGGGGGAGAAGCCACATTTAGCCTCATGCCTACTTAGCTGAATGGTGGCAAAGAATGCCTGGAACTTACGCAGATTGCCACTGAGTGGGATGAGTGGAAGAAAAGGCTTCAGACAAAGCAGCACACCCTACCTTGGCACTGGTTGGGTTGGGAAACCTGTGCAACTCCCATCATCCCTCACCATTGGCCATCCTGTCTGGGGCTGATGGGGATTAGAGTTCAACATCTGGAGGGCACCATCTTGGCCACCACCCCAGCTGTAATGGAACTAAACATCTTATCTGTACAACATTAGCCAACAGAATGGCATGGATCACTCATTTCTTCTAATGGGGATAGTTGTTCCAGCAGTGGGAGAGCTGGGAAGCAGAGCTCACTCCAGCTGTGAAAAGGCTAGCTCCGAGAGGCCTACTGTCATCTGCAGGAAAGCATTCCATCAGACTGCCCCAGTGGAACGTGTCAAATCTGAACTAGAAGACCTACAAAGCAAATTTATGAGGCAGATACTGGAGCTTTCACCTGGGACTCTGTCGGCTCATCTTAGAGGTGAGTTGAGTCTCTCGATAGCAACCAGAATTGATCTAAACTATGCTGGATACTTTCATAGACCAAATGCTTTTGAGGACCATATTCTCACAAAGCTCTGCTGGTTGGAACAACTAAGAACAGGAGGTTCGGCACAAAAGTGTCAAGATTACAGCTTACAATCTTTGAATGGAGAAATATCTATTCTTTAGTTCGTGATCTTAGAAACTGAATCTTCAACCATGATGCCAACCAAGACAGAGCATCCATTATCGCTGCCTGTTACTCTATTTGGTACCCTCAAATTAAGTGCAACCACTTGAGACCTCACTATTTTGAGACACTTTCCCAGAGTTACGCAGGGCCTTTGCTGAACTTAAGCTTCAATAGATGACCTCAGCATACTTAGAGAGGAGATACTTTGGAATAGCACAAATGGAACAGAAAAGCATTTATGGATGCAGTCAGGTTGGATAGCCCTATTTGTTGATTTGCCCTTTATTTACAGTGCCCAGAGAATTATTATTTTTTAATATTGTAATTGTAATTTATTATTTGTACCCCGCCCATCGGGCCGGGATTCCCCAGCCACTCTGGGCGGCTTCCAACAAAGATTAAAAATACATTAAAATGTCACACATTAAAAACTTCCCTTTTTATATATCCTATTCTCTATTGGTTCTCAGATTGATCCTCCTACTTGAACTCTTAGCTGAAAACACCTACAAATCTGGTAGCCAAATTTTCTCTGGCAGCTATGAAACTTTATTCCAGTTATGTTAATGCACTGTAATTTTTTAAAAAATGTTGTAAATTATAGACTTATGTTGTGTGATTTTAGCGGAATGTCTTGTTTTTTGCCCTTTGTAAGGCCTCTGGCTATATACAATAAATTGAACTGAATGGGCTGCCTCAGTGAGAGAGAGATGGGAAGAAGGGCTTATTTCATCAGCTTTCCATCAAGTACCTACATTCCCTGAACTGTGGTCATTATAGGAACAACTCTTTCGAAATTGGTTCCTGGGTTTTTATTTCTATTTTTCTCTTCCCTCCCTGTCCCTTTCCCCCAATTTGTTGTGCTGTTTTGGGCTTTTCTTTTCTTTTCTTCCTAAGACTGTTCTGATTGTATGCAAGCTGCTCTGGGAGCCTTTTCGGCTGAAAAACAGGGTACAAATGCCCTAAATAAATTAGTAAGTCTTTTTGCTTTCTTGGTGTTACTTTTTATCATTATGGATTCTTTTCTGCTATAAAGATCTGTGCTGAATGAAGCCAGTACAAAGTGGTATCAATAGCAAATAACTCAAAACGAACTGACTCACCTTTGGTCATAGGAAAGAGCCATGGATCGGATTCCAGCATCACAACCAGGATAGGCAAAAAGTTGCTTGAGGTCACACACTTGCCACACCATAACAACCCCATTGTCGCCTCCTGTAAGGAGGTACTGTCCATCCCGGCTCAGCTGAATTGCCTAGAAAAAGAAAAGGCAAGACTTCTGTTAAAAGAACAACTTTAGTCATTCAGTTCTTTCTTCCATGTGTTAATTATCATCCAACAAGGCTGAATGTTTTCATTACAAATGCAGGATTTGCAAATGCATATACAGACAGAGAGTAGATAAAACACATAATACCATGATCACAACCTTTCCAAAATATACAAGTCAATACTTTTATAATTATTGCTTATTCGGACAGTGAGGACTTAACTCAAACTTGCAGACAATGGCGGCATTTATTTTCTTATAAGCCATATTACATCCTATAAAATAAAATTCACAGAGTAACTTTTACTGTCCCCTGGTTATAGTTGGGAGTGCTGAATGGAAAACCTTCAACATGTTAACTGGAGGCTGAAAGTTGCTATTGATAATCTTTTAACATATTTGCTTGTTAAATTACGGGTGCATTATGTGGGCACAATGTCAACACATAGTTTCAAGGCCAAACTGCAAAGGTTATTGCATGGGAAACTGCTGCACTCTTTCAGAGGACTCCATCTCCTCAAGCTACACAGCATAGTCATTCCAGCCAGCAACATAACCTTGCCAGTCTCATATCTCTCTGCAAGCAGATGGGAATAATCAGAGAGCCAAAAGAAGCGTTATCTGCAGCATTTCAGGAGGTACGCTGGCATAGGTTTCTCCATCATGCCATTCTCTTTTGGTAGATGTCAGCCCCGCCAGTTGAGTACTAATGCCTCACACTCATACACGGGAGCACCTCATGCTCTGTTAAGAATCTATTTCCTTGGGATATGAGTTGAAAATCACAGTCGGAAGGAACCATGAAGGTCATCTAGTCCAACCACCTGCGATGCAGGAATCTTCTGTTCAACGTGGGGCTCAAAACCCACAACTCTGAGTCTCATGCTCTACCGACTGAGCTATACATCATGCATCATCTTATGTCGCCTTCCCATAGTTCAAACCATGTTCAAGGTGGCTTCCAACATGAAAATCACATAAGTACAAACCAAAAAGTTTGCATTGGGTAGTAAAATTACTACCCAAAGTAGTTATAAACAATACATAAAATATCAAAAAGAACACAACCAAATTGAACCATTTCCATATAAATCATAAGAAAAACTAAAAGTTACTAAAGATAAATATAAATAATATCAAAAGCAGCAACAAAAACAATACCCCAGCCCAATAGTTTGTTCAGCAGCATCAGCTTTTGTAGCTGGAGTTCATCAGGGCCCCATCCTCCCAGACTCTGTGTGAAGAACCACCTTCAGCTCAACTTAGCTTTTAACCATTAACTCTTTTTCACTTACATTTTAAATAGTTGAAAGTGAAAGTGCTTAACTTTTAAGTTAACTCTAATTAATTTTAGAAGTTGTTAACTTCTAAATTTAGCTTGTAATATTTTTTCATTAGCTTTTCATAAATAAAACCTTTTCCCACAATTGCTATACACATTAAAAATAGAATAATAAAAACCGTTCAACTCAGTATAAACTGCAGTATGGCTAAATTACCTATCATGGTAGTTATTTCTTATGACAAGTCCCAAATACGTGTTACACATTTTTCACCTAAGAAAGAAACTCTACTTGCCCTTAGAATCTAAGCACATCAGGTACATTATACATTAACAAATGACAATGAAGACAGCAGGAAGGATGATGAAGCTGAGGCAGTAAATTGTTTAAAAGAAAATGCTGCACTCACGTTATCTAATAAACCAAATACGATTACTAAAAAGATTATTCATTATAAGCAAAATCAATATCCATTTTTTTGCTCATTTCACAAATGGCAATCTCCTAAGGGTATTTTTGAAATTGCAGTGAGGACCATGACAAATAATTATTTGCTACAGTTATAAAATTCATCTGATGAAAATCCATTAACCTTATGGTTATGGTTCACTTGAATGTTATACTGGAGGCTTTTTATCAGAGAAATGCTATATTAAAAGGCAAATTAAAGCCATTAATCTTGAACTCTTCTACAACCAATGAATCTAGCAAATTTCTGTGCTCTTGATTAAATAAAATATGGGATTTATAGTTTTACTAATAGATGTGGCATTTTACTGAGTCACCTAGAAGGGAAAAAACATTGATAGACTGATATATATGTTGGTTTGGGAGTGGGGGCAAGTCTGTCAATGTTTCAGTTTCACAATATTGCCCTCAGGATTTGGAATGTAAAAGATGTTCTTTATCTCAAGAAGCGGTTTAAAGTTCTGATGTGGCCTCACTATGAAAATACCTTTGGTTTCTACTAAGTGGTAACCTAATGACAACTCAACTTTTTTCCAATACAGTGGTACCTCGGGTTACATACGCTTCAGGTTACAGACTCCACTAACCCAAAAATAGTACGTCGGGTTAAGAACATTGCTTCAGGATGAGAACAGAAATCGTGGTCCGGCGGCGTGGCAGAAGCGGGAGGCCCCATTAGCTAAAGTGGTGCTTCAGGTTAAGAACAGTTTAAGGTTAAGAACGGACCTCCGGAACGAATTAAGTACTTAACCCGAGGTACCACTGTATATAGTTCAGATGTGCAAATAATCTTCCAAAGCATACATTTTAAGGAATCTTCCATATTCATTTGTTTCTGACTTGCACTCCCCTTAAACAGTCTCAAAACTCAGATTTGTGAGAGACCACTATTCTGAAAAAGCAGACCTGTCAGCATGACAACATTGGTATAAAGCAGCAAGAGCCAGTTAGATACTTCACTTTTCAAAACAGACTCAGGAAAGAAAAATAAATTGGTTCCTTTGGGCAGAATAGCATACTGGCCTTGTTTAGGATAGAATAACTTTAGTTCTCTGGACGGCCTGCCGACTTAGATTTAAGTTACTCATTAAGATATCTAAACATTGCAAGGCAGATCTGCTGTGATATGCTGTTAGCCTAAGTTCCACTGAGCAATACAATATTTAAAGCAAAAACAGGTGGAATGTGTTGATTAGGCCCTGAGCATATCCAGACTGCCTAAAAGTTCTCTTGGTAGCATTTTTTTTTGTACTTGTATACAAGACAGTAAATCAGAAGATTATACTGTCTGAATAGAACAACTGAAAGCTTCAACTTTGTTGGCTGTGCAAACTGAGCCCACAGATACAATATATATATATATATATATATCAGAACAACTTGAACACACTCAATTTTTCTACTACCATCAGAATGTGAAACTGTTGGACTCCAGTGCCTGTGGGCAGAGACATTTTGAACACTCTCGTTTTAATCATCCTGTTGCCGCGTTCCTTGCAGCATGATAAAGTACAGAAGCTCTGGGGAAAAGACTGTGGATTGTTTAAGACTAAATCCAAGTGGGACTGCTGCGGGAAAATAATGGCTTGGTTTGTGTGTAATGCTGGTCTACAGAGAGTAGAATTTCCATTGCATAAAGCGACACTCCTGAAACCTTGGGAATGACAAACACTACAGAAATTGTTTTAGCCAGCCAAGGGATTGTGAGATATTTTACAGATTTACTGGTCTAGCTGACAACATAATCACAATGGAAAGCAACACGTTATCAGCACAGTTATTGTAGGAAAAGGAAGTTAAAAACACTAAGTACCAGGGGGCTATGGTAACACCACCACAAACACTTGGCTGTGAATTATGAATAGTATGGCAAGTATAAAGTATGAATTGATAATACATTTAACGCAGGTGGACATGTGAAACAAGTTACAGCCACTTTCCCCATATAATTATATCTGTAAACAATTAGAGCGTTATTCTCCTCTACACAAAAATCAGCTTGTTATGTCGCTGATCCAAAAGTTCAATCCTGCTTGGTTCCGGTGTGCCAGTGAGTTTTCTGCAGCAAACTTGCTGGCGCACCTGAACCCTGTGGAAAGAAGGATTGAACTCCCTGCACTGAGTTTAATCCTGCGTGGTGAGCATCTCCCCCCCACTTCCATGGATCCACTTTGACACATGGACAGCACAACCTACCTGCCAACCAACTGATATCATTATGACCCCGGATGAGTGGCAGGTGGATGAGCCCACTCATCTGTCAAAGTTGGCTTGCAGGTTGTGGAAGAAGAAAAAAAGTCTGGCCTGCCAGGCTAAACACGCTCCCCATTCCTGTTTAAATTAGTTTTTCTTAAGGTCTTTCATACTACAAAGCAAACAGATAAGTAGGAAAAGGTACAACTAAGTTTTGTGTCTTCGTTCTTCTTTTTTTCTCACTTGCTGAGAAAACACTGAAGTATAAGACTTCAAATGTATGGAATTATGACGATGCTGCACATGGAATGAAGTTTAAAATGCTCACCCTTATATTATCATCAGTTTCCATAGTCGCTTGCAGTTTCCCATTCACACTGAATACGCAGAAGTGACCATTGTCATAGTATATGACACAGTGACCCTCTCTTGATGCCTGGATAAGCTTTGCTTTCAGACAGTTTTCAGGTGCTTCTAACGCCCTCAGTAGATCTCCATTCATAGAATGTATGAGACATGGTCCTTCTGATGAAAGAGGAGGAAAAAGGTAAAAACGTTAACACTTTCTACAGATGCTAGCAAAGTAGATCTGGCTTTCTCTGATTAATTGTGATCATAACAGGAAAATAAGCTGGTTTGCTTAGACAATGCGACAGTGTCATTAAAACTATTTAAGACACGTATATCTTGCCATTCCTTCAAGTCAGAGCAATGTACATGTTTTTACCCAATTTTATCCTCACAGCAACCCAGTGAGGTCATCACGCTGACAGTGTGGGTGACTGGCTACATTCACTTATTTATTCTTATTTATTCATTACATTTATTTCCCGCCTTTCCTCCAAGGAGTTCAAGCTTCTCCTCCTCCCCATTCTATCCCCACAATTTACCCAGTTAGGTGAGTGAATATTTGAACCTAGGCAGTGAGGAATCCTACCACACGCCCCCTTCCCTAAAACTCACTGCTCCACACCCTAGTAGTAAGAGAAGGGAAATGGTGCCTTGCTATGCATGTTTACTCAGATGTAAGTCCTACTGTATTAACAGAACCATGCTGTAGAAGACAGAATCAGAATTCAAAATGACCTTAACAAATTGGAGAACTGGGTGCAAGCTAACAAAATGAATTTCAATAGGGACAAATGTAAGGTTCTACACTTTGACATGAAGAAGCAGATACACAAATATAGGATAGAGGGCCACCTGGCTTACTAGTAGTACATGTGAAAAGGATCTAGGGGTCTTGGTGGACCACAAGCTTAACATGAGTCAACAGTGTGATGCAGCAGCAGCAGCAAAAAAAAGCTAATGCTATTCTAGGCTGCATCAACAGACGTATAGTGTCCAGATCAAGAGAAGTAATAGTACCACTCTATTCTGCCTTAGTCAGACCACACTTGGAATACTGTGTCCAATTCTGGGTACCACAATTTTAAAATGATGTTGACAAGCTGGAACGTGTACAGAGGAGAGCAACCAAGATGATCAAGGGTCTGGAAACTAAGCCTTATGAGGAGTACTTGAAGGAGCTGGGTATATTTAGCCTGGAAAAGAGGAGACTGAGAGGAGATAGGATAGCCATCTTCAAAGATCTTAAGGGCTGTCACATGGAGGAGGGAGCTTGCTTGTTTTCTCCTGCCCTGGCGGGTAGGACTCGAACCAAAGACTTCAAGCTGCAAGAAAGGAGATCCCAACAAAACATTCGAAAAAACTTTCTGACAGTAAGAGCTGTTCAGCAGTGGGACAGACTCCCACGAGAGGTGGTGGACTCTCCTTCCTTGGAGGTTTTTAAACAGAGGTTGGATGGCCATCAGTCATGGATTCTTTAGCTGAGAGTCCTGAATTGCAAAGGGTTGTACTAGATGACTCTCAGGGGTCCCTTCCAAGTCTAAGATGCTATGCTTCTAAGTGCGTATAGGATTGGAGCCTGAAGGTTTCTTTGGGAAAGGAATTTTGCATTTCGGGGTTGGGGAGGAGCTCCAAGCCGACAGTCTGTTCCAAAAACAGAGTTATCTTCCCATATAACATACTGTATTTTTTGCTCTGTGAGGCGCACTTTTTCCCTCCTAAAAAGTAAGGGGGAATGTGTGCGCGTCTTATGGAGTGAATGCAGGCTGCGCAGCTATCCCAGAAGCCAGAACAGCAAGAGGGATCACTGCTTTTGCTGCGCAGCGATCCCTCTTGCTGTTCTGGCTTCTGGGATTCAGAATAAATTTTTTTTTTTGTTTTCCTCCTCCAAAAACTAGGTGCATCTTATGGTCTGGTGCGTCTTATAGAGCAAAAAATACGGTACTTCTCCTTCTTCTTCTTCCGTTTCTAATAAGAGCCAGGAGAAAACGCTGAAGGTCAGTATTTTCTCCACTGTTTCTCTTACTAATGCAAAATGGCAGCTACCTCTTCCTGATGGCCTGAGCGAACTGGGGAACTGGGCATGTTCAGAAAAGAAGTCCCGCTCCCAGCCAAGGAACTCATGTGCTACTGATGTGGGTGGATCTGGCTTGAGGGAGGAAAGGCCCCTTCCTGCGTTTTTGTAGAGAGGGGTTTGCTTGCTTGCCGCCATTGCTGCCGAGTTAAAAACAAAACAGAAGGAGACCGACTGTAAAAGCGGCAAGCAGGATTTGGTAAAAAATAATAATAAATTGGATCAACTTGTAGATACAGTGGTACCTCTAGATACGAATGGGATCCGTTCCTGAGCCCTGTTCACATCTAGAAGCAAATGTAACTAGTGATGGCACGTCTGCGCATGCGCATGTCACTTTTTGCTGCTTCTGCGCATGCGCATGCCATCATTTTGAGTGTCTGTGCATGCGCAAGCGGCGAAACCTGGAAGTAATGTGCTCCGTTACTTCTGGATTGCCACAGAGCGCAACTCGAACGCGCTCAACCCGAAGCGCATTCAACCCAAGGTATGACTGTATTGTTCTAGGAAGATGGAAAATATCTCTTCCCCTCACACACACATTGCAAACAAAATGGAAGGAAAAGGATTTCCCATAGGGATTTACACCTAGCATGGGAGGTGATTTGTGGACAAGCACAGGAACATATAACCGATACAAATATATTCTCAATACCAGTGAGAATATACATGAGGAAAACCCAGTGTCCATTTCTATTGGAACATAAAACATAAATGAC
The DNA here is from genome assembly GCF_965113315.1 of Podarcis vaucheri. Taxonomy (NCBI): domain Eukaryota; kingdom Metazoa; phylum Chordata; class Lepidosauria; order Squamata; family Lacertidae; genus Podarcis; species Podarcis vaucheri. The sequence continues at coordinate 39,886,470 of NC_138767.1, forward strand.
ATAATTTATGCTGCAGCACTGGTACACTCCAGGCAGAGGTCAGGACACAACAGAAAGAGAGGAAAAAGCTGTCCCCTGACGATTAGACATGGTTAGTCTCTACAAAGCACTATGTGGGACTCATAATTAAATGGTGAAATGTAACATTTTGTCTGTCTTGCTAGTTGTTCATTTGCTTTGCTTAGCTTTTCAAAATTGGTGAAGATAAAAGATTTGTATAAGAAAAATGAATAAACTTAACTTTCATAGCCTAAAGAGTACTAATCTTCAGCTTTCAAGGGGGGGGGGCATTTTCAAGTAGAGTTCTAGAAAAGGCTGCAACAAAATTTACCTTTAGAACCACTTATTACCAGGCCGAGTTCAGCACAAATTGAAGCGCAGGTAATCTCATAGTCATGACCTGTCAAGATTGCTCGAGGAGTGGCAAATTCACCTTCAATGGGAAGAAAGAAAGAAATTCCTTTGTCACACTTAATTATTTTATTTATTTCATAAAATTTACACACAGTTTGATTGCAAAAACAAACAAAAACTTCAAAGAGGTTTACAAAAGATAAAACAGTAAAATCAAGAAAAATTCACAGCCATACTTTAAAACTTACAAAAGTCAGAATACTGAAACAAATCAAAATTACCTCAACTTTCTAAGCATCTGGGTAGGCTTGTCTAAAGGAGAATATTTCTAGTATGCACCGAAAACAGTACAGGGAAGGCACCTGCTTGATCTCAATAGGCAGCTAGTTCCAAAGTGCAGACGCTGCTGCATCAAATGACCACATTCTCACAAATGCGGAATGGGGATTATGTGGCACCCGCAGTAGTGCAAATTCCATTGATAGTGTTGCGATATTTATTTGCGTCATATGCTGTTGCCCACCAGTAAATGCACAACGCAGTTCTCGACAGCCAAGATAGAACATAGAATGAAACGTTTTTAACACACAAGGCTCAATTTACAGACACTGTTAAAATAAGCCTTCCCTATGAGGTGTTTGTATGTAGTCAATATGACTACATGGTCCAATAAAAGCAATTAAACTAGGTCAATGAGCCTATGGGGGCCTTTGTTTGTATACAGCAATGGCTCCTTCTCCATAGAATCTGCAAATCTGCAAATGGGCAAATTAATAAGGAAGTCCTTTTGGGGAGGGGAGGGCCGGGAATTCCATGAACAGATCAAAGCTGGCATGCATACAAGGCTTGCTCAAGACATTAGGTTCCCTGAGGCAAAGTATAAGATGCTCCATCGTTTTTGCTGTACCTAGGGTTGATGGTTGAATCCAACCCTGGCAACAGGGTAGCATCCTCCACTTGCTACCTTAGGGCAGCAAGACTCTGCTCACCAGCTAAGGTGAATGGCCAAAGTTCTCAGGAGGAATGGCTGGGAGACATGGCTGCCGCTGATTGGTATCTATCACCTGAGGCAACGGTCTCACTTTGCTGTTTGATAGGATCAGACCTGCATTGTACAAGGAACTATTGGATCAGGGAGGTATTACAACTCGGTGGTAGAATGGTTCCATGCTAGGATTCAACCCTCATATCTGCTGCTAAAAGGATAAAATAGCAGATGGTATGAAAGTCCCCAGCTTGACATGGTAAGAGGCAGCTTCCTACATGGGTACAATGCATATCCTATTGAAATACTGGGCAAAACTTCAATCGATTTCAACAAACCAGAACATAAACTTGGAGTTCAAGCTATGTTTTTATTCTGCTGTATGCTGAACTAGACTTAATTTTATTTCCGAGAAAAGTGCTTTTTTAAAAAAAACAAGGAAAAAACAATACTTTACTGCAACTCAACCCTGCTCCCTCTTTCAAACTACACAATTTTAAAATAGCCACCATAAATTTTTAAAAAGCTTTTATTTTATGGAAGATTTGGCAAAGCACACTCAAATCCAGGAAGTATGGCAGACAGTTCAGGAGGGGTGGTGGTGGAAATCATATTAAAAGCCTAAGAGCAGGAACCCTACTATATCTCCTTATGTTTATTAGGCAGTGCTTAGGTGACTGTGAACAGTCACTACGCTTTTATAAAAAAAGAGGGGTTTGCTGATCTTTCCTGATCTAAGGCGCAGATAAAGTAATTTTTAAAAAAGCAATGCTTTTTTTTACTACTGAGATGAATGTGCATGGTTTAACCAAAAAAGTCCTTCTTTTAACATACAATGGTACAACTGCTGTGTGAAAGGTTGACTGATATGTATCTGAGATCACTGAGTTGCCTTTCATTTTGTGTCCTCTTGCTTCCATGGCATGGCCAGCTGTGGCAGCACATGCTGTGTCTGATGAATATAGGACTATAAATAGTTCCTAGGAGCTGAGTTAGAGCTATTTGGAGAGCAATCTGTAGCTCATTCCTTAGGCGAGATGCTGCAGAAGGGCCATGGGATGACATAGCCACTCGCTAGTATTCTCTTTCGCATGAAGAATGACAGCGTACTCATCTTTCATGCAAATGGCAACTTAAGGCTACTGCTCAAAGATTCCATTTCTTAAAGTGGGTAAAGTAAACTCATTGAGGGTTGCATTCCCTTGCTAGCAACCTTCCGCGGGCCACAAGCCAATGGCAAACGGGACCAGAGGCAAAATAAGGAAGGGAGGGATGTTTCTTTGCACGTAGGCTACATTCCAGCCATGCAAAAACCAGAAGTTTATATAGAACCACAACCATACACATCTCCTAATTTTGGCAACCAGGACACATTCCAGCCAGGCAAAACTATTCAAGGAGGGAGGAGGGGGGCTTGCCTAGGGAAAGTCCTGAGAGCCAGATAGAGAAGTTTGGAAGGTCATAGTTGGTCCCCAAACCTGAGGCTCTCCACCCTTGCCATAGAGGAGGAGGAGGAGGAGGAGGAGGAGAAGGAGGAGGAGGAGGAGGAGGAGGAGGAGGAGGAGGAGAATCTGGATCAAATACTGAGGAGGAGGAAAAGGAGGAGAAGAGTTTGGATTTGATATCCTGCCTTATCACTACCCGAAGGAGTCTCAAAGTGGCTAACATTCTCCTTTCCCTTCCTCCTCCACAACAAACACTCTGTGAGGTGAGTGGGGCTGAGAGACTTCAGAGAAGTGTGACTGGCCCAAGGTCACCCAGCAGCTGCATGTGGAGGAGCGGAGACGCGAACCCGGTTCCCCAGATTACGAGTCTACCGCTCTTAACCACTCCACCACACTGGAAGGATGCACTGTAGTAAGCCCAGTTCAAAATGGCAGTAAGATTAGTATGGACCTAAGACCAACAAAGGGTTTGGCACTCCAGCAGTGCTACCACTTTCATCTAGCATAGAGTACCCAAGCACATTTTGAGTCTGCATGCCCTTTTCAGATTAAGGAGGGCCTGGAGTGAGCTCTGACAATAATTGCATTATTGGCACGAGTTACATTCAGGGTTTTCAAAGTCTGTTGCACTCTAAAAGTGTTAACAGCTCATATTACCTAGGAATGACCAACAGCACAAAAGTTTTTAAAGGAAGAGGCAACAATAGATCCATCCAGACAAATATACACCCTCTCCTGTTCTGAGCTTAGAGTATATGAAAAGAGTGGCAGTTGGATGGACTTAAAGAGTTTGGACATTAAATGATGTTGCAATGCCAAGGATTCAAATGTAAAATCTTCAGAAGAAATAAATTAAACATAGGTTGAAAAATACAACATCAGACACAATCCCGAAGGTCGTATACGTTACTAAGTGTCTGGACTCCAGCCAATTTCCACATGTATTTCCCTTGTGACTGCATAATTCATTTTTGCACATCAAATGTTATTTGAGTTGTTACCAGTTTAGTAATTTTATGTTTCAAATATATATATAATTAATTATATATGTTTTATGTCTCAAATATATATATAATTAATTCAGATGCACAAGAAATTAACTAAATATTTTTAATAAGATGAACTGTATTTATAATTTTAGCACAGGCTGCCTACATTGATTTAGCAATGGTATGTTTAAAAGGCTATTGAAAGTTTGTCTAACCTTCGTTCTCAGCACCAATGTAGCCTTATGGAACAGGAGTCCTTTGAAAAGTCAGACTGATTCCTTTGATAAAAATGTTAAGCATTTAGGGTTCTTCATGCTTCTGGTTTTCCAAATAATGGTGTCAACTCAGAAGCTGATTGTAGAGCAGAAGAGATTTCTTTAAAAAGCTTTTAAATTCTTAGTACCTCAGAAGATTGTCATGGTTTTCAGCAAAGAAAAGGGGGGAAAATAACTTTGCTTCTGGTTTAAGGGGCACCACTTCAAACTTTTCAGAACTGCTTTTGGGGGAACTGGCTTCTATGTCTTCTTTGAAATCCCAGGGAAGTGACTTCAAAGAAAGGCAAGGCTTTGTCCCTTAAGCAGGTTTACGACCACTGATCCAAGCTTTAATGAAGGCCTGAAAAGAATGTTGAGTACATCTTTATGGAGATCCTTAAAGCAAGATGAACAAGTCAAATGAAATTAAAGAAAGTCCAAATCCTGTTCTAATATCCAAAACTGTTTTGCAGATTTATTTCGGGCAACACTATATTTAACACGGCCTCAAGCTCATTGTTAAAGCTTTACCTAAAACTTGAACTTGGTATTTAACACAACATTCACAAAACAAAGAGAGTACCTTCTAAATCATATAAAACAGAGAAATTACGCTACTTCAAGAGTTACAAAACACACACAAAAACCAAATCCGTTCTGTAGAATCCTTTTCCTTCCTACTAACTGTTTGCATAAGCTATAACTCTTACAGAATTAAAACAAAGAATTCATAACCTCAGAGCGTAAAAGGAGATTAGTTCTGTTCGGCTAGTAATATTGTACTAGAAAAAAAATGAAATTACTTAAATTTTCTTGAGAGTTTGTTCCTTGCTTGATTATGAAGTGTATCTGCTGTTTCATTCTGTTAGGCTTAAATTTCATAGAGGAAAAGTGAAAGAGAATCTGGAGAGGCAACCGAATGTGAATAGTGGTCCATACATCTTAAATCAATCCAGCAGACTCTTTATGAATGTTGACTTCCAACCTACATTTACAAACCACTACTAATTCTACCTTTTCTTTTCTTTTTACTTTAAAAGGTAGCTTTTCCTAAACCAAGCATAACTAGACTCTGTTCATTATTCAAAGCTAATTCATGTAAATAACTGATTTTTCTACAACTGTAGGGCTCCCCTAGCACTTCAATTTTACAAAAGCAATTTTTTTTTTTACGTCTCAACATAAAAATATAATTAAATAAAACAACCCTTCTCTATTTTTATTGACTCCTGCTATAAACGTATCTTAAAAGGTTAGGTAAATAAACGAAATCTGCTGTTCAGTTTAACTCCCTTGAAAGTATTTTAAAGCAAAACTGTGAATGTCTAATAAGATTTGAGTTTTGTTTTTTTACAATCAGGAGGTGTATAAATTTCATAAATAAATAGTTGAATGTTTAAATATAAGCTAAAACCTTCCCGATGCTGGCACATGTAGAGGAACCCCCACCAGAGACCAAGTGGCGCATAACAAGCACGCATGCAGAAAGCATGTCAGGTTCATACAGGGAATGTGTGGTCTGTACACACATCTTATATCCCTGTCCAATCCTTCCCTTCAGGCTGTGTATATCCCAGAGTGTTAATGTGCACATGGGACTGCAGAGCCATTTCCCCACCCACCCGTGTGTGTTTTTGTGCATATTCATCCACATGTGAACACTCTCAATGCTTCCCATTCACACTAGTGGACTAGTGGGCTGTATTTGCACTGTGTGGTCTTGCCCCCTCCCCATGATTAGTACTTCTCCACCCGCCCTGAATTCCAAAAACCTTAAGCCCATTGTGGGCATGCATTGGTTCACCTGAGCATACAACTCTGGTTTATTTTTTAGATACAAGTTTTCCTGTGTACCAGGACTTGCACAAAATGCATTGTGCTCGGCCCCACTAGCAGCCCATCCAGGTATCCCTCAACAACAGAAATAGGGTATGCAGTGAGAGATGGCACCTAGGAAAATATCACAACACACTTTTTTTTAAGCACCACACCCACACAATGTGTTTCCGTCGACAACTGGGTAACATGCAATTTTATGCTGGAAACCCCTTCCCCCCAAAAAACCCCCACATTAAATTCTAATTAAATGGAAGGAAAGTGGAGGCTGCCATTTGGATGAGGACAACATTGTGCATATGATATGACATGAAAAACATGCACATGTAAGATGTAATAAATCCAGTTTAAATGGCCCTGTGTACACATCCTCTGCCAAAGAACACACACCACAAGTAGAGAGAAAACAGGGCCTTGTTATATTCTATGGGGGTCCCCACCCTCTTCATATTGTGTCCTAAATGTTCAAAAAGAGTTGACTTTTAAAAATTTGATCTAGGAACCGAAAATGTGTGTACTAAGAACTTCTAAACATAGAAATATGAAATATGATCATATATAGCTGGTTCAGGAACACTGAGATTGGTAACAGACTGCTATTATAACTCATAAATAAAATTATAAATAATTCCAGATACACTTATTAGCCAGGTTTTTTTTTCTTTTTAAAGTAAGCTGGTTCAAAGTTATTTTTTTAAAGGAAAGGAAACAGGAATGAATGAATTCAAAGGGGGTGGGGAATATAGTATAATACCACAAATGGTGCATCAGTATTTTAAAACATACAGATATTAAAGTATTGATGCAATCTTTATGAGGCAGGAGCTCTTCCTTTCAAACAGGTGGTTTTAACATTCAAAATCAGAAATAAAAGTCTGTGAAAACAAACGAGGAATAGGTACTAGCTAATACAAAGCTATAACTAAAGCAAACTTGATTTTTTTTCCCCTGAAGCCTTTTATAGTTCTGTGGCTGAATAAGGAGTTCTCAAACCTGCGTACTTTAGACTCCCAATACGATTTAAAATTAGTCAAATTAGCATGGCCAATATTAGCATTTACATTAAGTGGAACACACAGAATGTCCCATTTCAGATTTATACAGAGCAACTTCTTAAGTTAAGAAAATAATTGAGGAAATTATTATGAAGTTTCTCTCTTTGGCCCACTGGAAGAACAGCTCTGACGAAAGAAAATTAGACAATCGAAATGGATCTATGGAGAGACATCTTTGTTGATTAGGAGAGGGAAACTAGCTTAAATAGAACAGCTAATAAGGTAAATAAATGTTATATGTTAAGTGTATTACTCCAGGGCTACACATATGGAACACATTATATTTTTATTCATTTACCATATGAATATTATTCCTTTTACAACATCCAACATCAAGCCTATAAGCAGTAAACAGAGCCTTGTTTTGCCTGAAATATGAAGGCCTGCATTCCATCATGGAGCACTAAACCATCCTGGTCCTTCTGGATAATTTCATGCGTATCATTTTAGTGACACCTGAGCTTGAACACAGCAACACTGAAAAGCTGCTCTCCATCTAATTTAAAACACAGCTAGCGTGCTGGCAATCTACTAAGCAAACCACCATTATAAGTATTTGTGACGGAGGTGGAAGAGGGTGTGTGATAAAGGTCAACGCACACTTCCCCACTCACTTCACATTCCAGGCGAACACTTTCAACAAATATTTGTACACAATTGTGAAACATTAATACAAATGGGAAAATAGACTAAAAACAACCCAATCATTTTTTTTGGGGGGGGGGAGGGGATAGGAGGAGCTTTCCACTGTGAACAAGCAAGTGATTGGGACATGACATGATTCCTATACACAAAGGTGGGAACAACTCTTCCCATGAAGGACATAGGGGGATGCATCCAATGTGGTCCTTAGTCAAGGTCCCTCCAGCGCAAGGATTTCTGCTACATCTAGATTTCTTCAAGGAGAGCCCCCTCCCACTCTCTAGAGCATATTTGGGGAGGGTGGGGGTGTGCAAAGCTGGGGGGGATAAAGTCCCATTGCATAAATAGAAATCCTTGTGTTCATTGGCTACTGCCCATATTAACTATCCAATAGAGAAATACGATATGTCATTGTAAGGCAACAATGGTCACTTCTAATCACATTTCTGATATGAAATACGAACCAGAAAAGCTAGTAAACTAAATAAATTCATAAACAAGGAACCCTTCTATTTCCTCGAATGGTTCTGCAGTACACATTATGTGATTCAGAACTTCTGCCTCCATTCTTCCCCACCTTCTCCATTCACTTATTTTTCAAATTATAAGTAGTTATAATCCCTACTTGGACAAGAGAACAATTTTCTATTAGAACACCCCCTCTATTTGAAGGACTATCTGGTCCAAATGTAGCAGCTAATGAAGAGTGAGGATGTTCTATGTTCCTTTTACAAGAAATTACTTGGAGAACATCTGAGATGAGATGCAATTAGTGGCATTACATTCCTTGCAATGTCCAATTGGCCCTCACTGCTGTAAAACTTGGAAAGAAGATGCTTAGTGAACCATATGCATTGATGATTCAAAGGTGTAGATTGGACACAGTTAATGTGTGAAAAGGTAGGTAAATGTAACACAATCTCAGAAGACGTTCAGGTATGGAACATGTACTATGGCTGAAAAGTGCATATATGCATCTCAGTATTGTGGTCAGAAATTTAAATGAAAAAGAAAAAGGAAGCCACACACCTAAGTGCCTGCTACATGACTATTCGTCAGAATAACTACAAATAAATCTTGCTGCATTCGGTCATCACGGTTGCGTGATATTTATTTCATAAAATTTATACAGTGCTTGATTGTAAAAAAAAAAAAACCTTCAAAGCAATTTGAAAAAAGATAGCAACATCAAGAAAAATTCACAACCATACATGTTAACTGAATACAGATGTACTTCGGAAGTCGAACAGAATCCGTTCCAGAAGTCCGTTCGACTTCTGAAAAGTTCGGAAACCAAGGCACAGCTTTCGATTGGTTCCCAATTGCGCAGGTGCGCCGGAAACAATAGCGGAAGCTGTGCTGGATGTTCAGCTTCCAAAAAAAGTTCAAAAACCGGAGAACTCATTTCCAGTTCTTGGTCGTCCGGGAGCCGGAACATTCGACTCCTAAGGCGTTCGGGAGCTGAGGTACGACTGTATTGACTTTTCAACAGTCACTTGTTGACGGCAAGTAACTAATCAGCATGGCTCTGCTGGTTGACAACGCTTTGACAAAATATTATAAACAACCATGAAGCATGATTGAGATATGTGATTGTTCTGGAGTACAAGACTTTGATTTCTCAACACTGAAAGTAACATTTCTACCACTGACTTTGCTACATGGATTGTTTTATGGAATTTCACATCACTACCAGCAGATGTCGCTCTAGGATGCTTGATTATAGAGAGCAAAAACTTTTTAAAAGACAGAAATGGAAGCTTTAAACAAAGGATACTTCCTAAAGGCTGCAACAGTGCTAAAGTTTGACACAGCTTTCATGTCCAGTAATTTATTTTAAAGGAACCCTTTGTTGTCCAGAATACCATTATGTGTTGAAGCTGCTCATACTGAAGAAATATAAATGGCTAACACATATGTAAGCTGGTATCATATTGAATGTTCAAAGTTTAAGACAAACCATTATATGCAACAGAATAATTTAGCAACCCCATGAAAGCTTCCTCCACAAATATCTATTCTGCTTTTAGATATCTTGCTAATCCTTTTAAATCATTTTAATCTAAATGCCATTACATCTTGATTTATTGACATCTATGTAACTTAGTTCCCACCAGTGATCACTTGTAATAAAGGGTGGTGTATGAGAGAGAGAGAGGGAAAAAAATAAATTTAATTTTTATTGATCCATCAGACCTTAAAACCTTTTCTAAAAGAGGTTCTGATCAATGCATCCTTATGGAAGGGAGTGTTCCTGGTTATCTTGGAAGAAACAGTGTATTGTGTGGCTCTGCCCTTGAGGGTGACTCAGAAACAGAAAATGTGGCATCTCAACTGCTCAGCGGGACAGAATATTGCCATCCTATTAAAGAACTTAACTGGCTGTCAATTAACTACCAGGCTAAGTTCAAGGAGCTGGTATTACCCCTTATATGAGCAACCAGTCACTGTGCTCTGCAAAAGATACATCACAACAAGAAGTTCATTCCACATGACATCAAAATTGGGCCTAGTGTGGCGGCACCTTATCCTTTGGAATTCCCTCCTGTTACATATCAGATGGGCACCATTTTGTCTTTTTGGCGACTGCTAAATACTTCCCTGTTGCAAAAAACATTCTAACCAAAGATTTTTGTCCCAGTCAGCAACTGTATTGGATTTGAAATTGTAGAGAGATAGTAATAATAATAGTTCTCTTGCATACCCCCCGCTCTCTCTCCCCCCCTCTCTCTCTCGCACACACACACACACACACACACACACAAACAATGGCAAAGATATTTTCTTATCTTCTTTCCTTTGGAGGTAATGGTCTAGGTTACAGATAAAATATGAAATGTATATACATTTAGATTATTTTACCTTCCCAAAAGACTGTTCAGTTAAAATTTCTTTGGTCTAAGAGATTTGAATCAACTTACTGTATTTTTCTGTGTATAAGACTAGGTTTTTCCCCTTAAAAATAATGTCAAAAATTAGGGGGAGTCTTATACACGGATACATCTCTCCCCCACCCCCATTTTCTTAAATATGAATCCCCCAAAATAGGGGGCGTCTTATAGACGGAGAAATACGGTTTTTCTTTTGCCTGTATGGCTGGCTAGTATGACAACTCTTCATAGATGTGAAGGATATTGTCCATTTCATTCATTCATTTACTATTTGCATTTGTTTCTCACAAAAAAGTCTCAGAGTGACTTAACCTACGGGGCTTCACAGAAGCAGAATTATTTGCTGGGATAAACAGTATGCCCTGCAGTAACCACACTCAAGAAATATGGAAAACTAAGGGGCTGCCCCAAACAAGAAATGTGCCCCTGTTCAGCAATTCAGGTATAACAGTACTGAAATATCATATGCAACAAGTCTGCCATTTAAAAAAAAGAACCCCAAAACAGTAATTAACAACAAAGGCCTTCCTTACCACTTGGGCTATCACCAATGCAATTGGTTTTGCCATTCCAGTACCACAGTAGCAATGTTGCATCACGAGACCCTGAGAGAATGTAACAGTTTCCTCCAATGTAGGATTCGGAGCGAGAAAGACAGGTGACAACATCCCAGTGTCCAAACACTACTTGCATCAGTTTCCCTGGAATATACAAAACACATTTTTTTATTCAACCATTAGCCAATATATATAGACATATAACAGTGCACTTCGCATAAGGTATATAAATATGTGAAGCTTCCTTATACTGAATGAGATCACATATCTATCTATCTATCTATCTATCTATCTATCTATCTATCTATCATCTATCTATCTCATAAATGTCCATTCAAAAAGACAGTGGCTCTCTAGCCCCAAGATCTACCAACTAGGACCAGGTGAAAAAGACATAATTTTGGAATGAAATAATTCTGAGGACACCCAGAATATGCACACACAGGGCTATAAAACCACATTATAACTTCAATAACTTTTACCTGAGCTTGTTTTTCCATTTCTTCCTTTCCATGCCTTTTATTTCTTGTGGTATGACTTAGATTGTATCCCTAAGGGGTAGGGGCTCTTTTACTATGTTTTTTGTAAGCCACTCTGGGATCCTTTTTGGCTATAGTGTGAGGTATGAATGCCACTGCATTGGTACTCAGAAATTATTCCCAATATCTGGGTAATTTGATGTAGATCTACAATCACATCTGCAACCTGGCACCTTCTGAATAAAAAACACTTATATTATAGTCTAGTTGTAGGGAACCTGTGGTGCCAGACTTCCATCTTCCCTAACCACTGGCCATGCTAGCTGGGGTTGAAAGACGTTGAGAGTCGGACAACATCTAGATGCAGGCATCCCCAACCTTCAGCCCTCCAGATGTTTTGGACTACAGTTCCCATCATCCCTGACCACTGGTCCTGTTAGCTAGGGATCATGGGAGTTGTAGGCTAAAACATCTGGTTAGGGATGCCTGAATCTAGAGAGTCACACATTCCCAATCTCTGTTGTAGCCTCTTTTTACTCTACTCAGACATTTTAACTTTTAGTTTGTTTGTTTTAAGCGGTTAAAAGTCATTGAAATGCTAAAATTGTCCCCAGATTTCTTTTTATCATGCCAGCCAACAAAACAATAGCACTCAAATAGAAGTATTGTTTTAATTATCCTAGATTTTTTTTAAAAATCCATTTAGTACTTGCAGTTTATATATAAATATGTTCCAGTTTGCATTGGTATGAATTTGATACAATGTATGTAAGCAGAAAGCATCTATGCATGTTATTATGAAGAACCAAACATATTTAAAGGGCTGTGGGTTAGGAGTAGAACTCTGTGCACACAGAAACACATTGAATCATCCTGCAAGTTCCTAGCCAGCATAGGGCAGACTAACTGCAAGGTGTAAAATCATAATAATTCTCCTTCCAAAAGGCTTTTTGAGGTGTTTACACATTTATTTATATATTATTATATTATATTATATTATATTATATTATATTATATTATATTATATTATATTATATTATATTTATTAAAGTCTCTTCAAGAATGCTTGCAATGTGATAGAGTTGTAGCCAAAAGCGTTTCTTGCCTCCCTAGATCAGGACCATGAAACATATTGTTGATCCATCATTTATTCACCCTTTTCCAGTTAGTTCAAAATACCCATTCTATTTGTGAACTCTAGCCCATGAAAAAGCTTATGCTTCTATAAATCTGTATTTAAGGCACCACAAGACTCATTTGTTTCAATTTCTCAAGTAACACAACCTAATAGCTGTTTCTTTGAAAAGGTATGATGTTTTCATCTCAGTTTTTGCTTTTAGTTCCAATGCAATGGGTCAGTGCATCTGGCTATTAATCAGAAGGTTAGTGGTTCGAGCCCATCCCAAGAATGGCTGTAGACACGGTTTCCTGCATGGCAGGGGGTTAGACTAGATGACCCTTGGAGTCCCTCCTGACTCTACAATTCTATGATTCTACAACATTCTGTTTTCAAACCTCGGTCAGCAGCTTCTCAAACATTCATTTTGCTTTTGTTTAGAAACAGGAAACGGCTTTGTTGTTGTTGTTTAGTCGTGTCTGACACTTCGTGACCCCATGGACCAGAGCACGCCAGGCACTCCTGTCTTCCACTGCCTCCCGCAGTTTGGTCAAACTCATGCTGGTAGCCTCGAGAACACTGTCCAACCATCTCGTCCTCTGTTGTCCCCTTCTCCTTGTGCCCTCCATCTTTCCCAACATCAGGGTCTTTTCCAGGGAGTCTTCTCTTCTCATGAGGTGGCCAAAGTATTGGAGTCTCAGCTTCAGGATCTGTCCTTCCAGTGAGCACTCAGGGCTGATTTCCTTCAGAATGGATAGGTTTAAACTCTTGCAGTCCATGGGACTCTCAAGAGTCTCCTCCAGTACCATAATTCAAAAGCATCAATTCTTCAGTGATCAGCCTTCTTTATGGTCCAGTTCTCATTTCCATATATCACTACTGGGAAAACCATAGCTTTAACTATACGGACCTTTGTTGGCAAGGTGATGTCTCTGCTTTTTAAGATGCTGTCTAGGATTACAGAGTCAAACCATTGCTCTATCTAGCTTAGGATTCTCTACTCCAGATGTGGGGAAACTCTGGCCCTCTAGGTGTTGATGAAATACAACTCACACTGGCCATTGGCCATACTTTCTGGGGCTGATGGGAGTTGTTTATCAACATCTGGAGGGGAAGAAGGTTCCCCACACCTGCTCAAACACACTGATTGGCAGTGACTCTCAAGAGTTTCAGATAGGGATCTTTCCTTGCCCTACCAGGAGATGCCAAGGATTGAACCGGATACCTTTTTTATTCAAAGCACATGCTCTGCTAGCCTGCTATAAAGCTTCCCCAAGAGGCATGGGGCAACAGAAATCACTCTGTCCAGCCACCTTTCTTTGTTCAATTACTTACTGATAATTTTGTAAGACAGCCTTAACTTTTTTTGCTTTAATACTACTCCAGCTTTTTACATCATACTATCAGTGATTGCTCATTGTGCACTAGGACATCCTTTTTTGACAGAACAAATTTTCTAGTTAATGTTTTATATGACAGCTGTACTGCAAATAATAAAACAGGGGGAAGGTTTTTGCACTACTGAATCGAAAAAGTTGTCTGAAAATAACATCCACCACTGCAATATGGTTTTATTGTGGCTCTGCTGTTCTAGCCAAACTCAGAGAGTGTGATTTATGCTGAAGGTATTTCCTGTTATACCCCCCCCCCCCGAAATATAATAAGGAAAAGATTCTTTTAGCGTAAGTGCTAAAATATAATTGAATTCAACACTTGTGATAGCTTGCCATTACCTATTACTGATCACATCATCTTCTGTTCATTTCTCCCCCTCACACTCACTCAGAAAACGTATTTGCATGGGAAGTTAACCAAATATAAAACTACAACCAGCTATTATTTGCATGTATTTTTTTAAAAAATAAATTAAATAGAAGAGTAAGCTGGTTTAAAAAGGGGGGAAAACAGCAAAACTAGATTTTGTTTTCTATTATATTTCCTAATTGCTTATCAGTCAATTAGTATAATCTTAAATAGGACTTTTCCATTGCACTAGATAGAAAAAGAAAAATGAGCAAAACTAGATTTTGCATTCTATTATATTTCTTAATTGCTTATCGATCAGTTACCATCATCTAAAATAGGACTTTTACACTGTACACTTAATAGTGCTGCGCTAGATATTAATGTTGATCTTTTTCATTTAAAATTATACGAGATGACCAAACTAATTTTGTCCCCCTGATGTCTTAAGTGGCTCCACCCCCATCATTCAGCCCGGACACTGAGATCCAGCTCTGAGGGTCTTCTGGAGGTTCCCTCATTGTGAGAAGTGAGATTACAGGAACCAGGCAGAGGGCCTTCTTGGTAGTCAAACCACCCTGTGGAACTCCCTCCCACCAGACTTTTAGAAGACACCTGAAGGAAGCCTTGTATAGGGAAGGTTTTAATATATTTGATGTTTTACTGTGTTGGATGTTTTAATTTGTTGGAAGCTGCCCAGAGTGGTTGGGGCAACCCAGTCAGATGGGTGGCATATAAATAAATCATCGTCATCACAGGAAGTTGGTTTCTTTGTTTTATATGGCATTTGGGATCCAGATGATCACAAGCAGAATTCTGTTCATGGAATAGGGCTTTCCAGCCCCTTTTCCAAAGTGGAACCCACTATAGCCAATGAAAATTTGCTCTTGTGTTCTAGGTGCCTCCCAGAAAAGAGGTGGGATAAGACACAGAGAAGTGCAATGGGAATGGAGAATTAGTGGAAACTGGCTGGGGAAACTTGCACTAGCCAAGACTCATGCTACTTTGGAACCAAGCTTGACCATTCAATACATCTATCTTATTTAAGTGTTATAAAGCTTGCTAAAAATTCACTCCTAAATTTACACAATGCCTTCTATCACCATTTGCTAATCATTTACAAAAAAATAAATAAAAAGCAAAATAGCCATCTGAATAAAGAGTGCTGTTTAAAGAACTGCAGTCAGGGAACATTCAGTAAACATAACGCAGCATTGCTTTAAATGGGATAATAAAAGGGAAGAAAAAGGTATATTTTGTTTTTAAATACACATACGCTTACTATTAATAATTGATTCATGTGGAAAGAACAAAGTGATTCAGCTTCACACTCCCTCCCTTATTTAGTCAGTTGAGTGCAAGAGAGCACATGTGTCTCAAATAGTGCATTTTGAGAGTTATTAAGCACATGTCCAAGGACACATTTAATAGCAACATTTTAATGTTCCAGTTTAGCTAATATGCTTTAGCCTAGTCTCAAATATGTAGCAGAAGTTGGAGGGAATGGTAGTAGAACAGACGAACATTGACTGTGGGTGAGCAATTTTTAATGCTTTAAAACATTTCCATGCAAGTAGAAAACTAGCGCGGCAGGAACCTGGGTGGGCTAGAACCTTTCATCAGATGTACTAGCTTGCAGAATTCTTTGGTTTTAATTTGCAATGTGTTTTCTAATTGGGGGGACCATTTTAAAGTGGCGTTTCCCGCCTGCAGTATGAAAGGGGTACAGTTCACTCTTCAATAATCTCCTTGAATAAATCTGCTTGGTTTCCTCTTCTTTCCTCTTTTTCTCTCTCTGTGCCATATACATTAGACTGAGAGCCCGTGAGCAGGGAATGGTTTATCTTTTAAACTCTGAACAATATTTTGAGTTGCAAAGGAGAATGCGAACAGTCAGCAAAACCACCTCCAAAGTTTTTGAAATGAATTCAGTACCTGTATCTGTAGAGTACACCCGGAAACTTTTGTCCCAAAAACCACAGACCAGGATGTAGCGATTATCAGAAGTGATGACAAAACACTGGGAATGGACTTGAATACTTTGATCTAGGAGATCCGTAATTTGTCTCTTGTGCATACCCGTATTGCTAGCTAGAAGGGGATGAAAGAGGGGAGACAAAAGAGAAAATAATTATTTAACACAGTAGCAAATCGAGTTTTAATTTCCTGTCAAACTGATGCACACACATTCATGCTTGTTCCTTCCCTCTTACCCATCCCAATCCTTTCACTTCTTCCCCACCATTTTGCTACAATTTCCCCATCTTATTGTCAAGCACATTCTATAAGCCTCTAGTTCCATACCAATGGCATTTTCAAAGTATGCTTATCCAGCAGAATCAACCAGGTGAGTTATAACTCTGGCAGATACACATTAGGACAATTATCAACCTTGATACACCACTGGTTATACTCAGAAACATTATGGGAGTTAATACAGTACCAGATTCACCATAATTTCAGTGATACTGGGTTGTATATTGAAATCCGTGCCCTTCCAAATGGAATATCATACTCTATACACTATATAAAGTGCTGATGTGAAAAGAGATTATACTTTATCTTCAAAAGGTATTAATATAAACAGATGGTGATGTTTGTGTGTATTGTTACTTAATAAACTGCACTGTTAACTTCACTTTGTTACACTTGCTTAAAACATGTTAAATGTTTAAACTATAAATCACTTTAAATGTCATGGCAAATGCAATACACGGTTCCTGCTCTTTTTAAGAGGATAGTAATGTGAGTTTCAGTTCCTCCCACTATTCAAACCTAAAGCCAATTTCCCTATACCACTGCTGCTTCCCCTCTAACACTCCTCAACTAGGCAGTGAGGGCTACATGAGTAGTCTTCATGCAAATCTATGACCTCTTTCCTCCAGAGTCTGTCAGAAACTCTGCTGCAGTCTTCTCCAGGGTCCAGGAACCACTATTATCTCAGGTTCTCTGCAATCCCATTGGCCCTTGAGTGCAAAACTCTCCTGAAGACAGTCCCTCGTCACAAGTTCTTCCTCACAGACCTTCTTCCTCAGCTTTAGCCAATGATTTCAGCTCTTGATTCCTCTCAGCTTCTCTGAGCTACTTCTTAACTCCCTTGATGTCTACTGCCTGACTCCAGCTTCCAGCCCTTTCTTGAGCTAACCAACAGCCACGTACACCAGACTCCCATGTGCTCTCCTTGAGTCATCCGTTCAACAATAATTCAAATTTGTGTGAAATCCTGCTCCCTGATCGGCCTGTAACTGAGCAGAATGTCTATAAAGCAGAAACCTGACTCACAGGGCTATCACTGGTTTTTAAAGGGCAAGAGTTAAACTATCATTTAGGCCCTCTGCTGATACTCGCTTATCTCCACAGTTCTCTGTAGAAACAAATGACAGTTTACAGAAAGTTAACCCTTAAATTCAACAATGTATTAATCTCCTTTTAAAAAGGAGTGCTGTGTTTTGTTTTTAAAATAAAAAACTTTACCTCCTAATGAGTAGACATCCACAAATGGTATTATACCAGTATTGCACATTTTAAACTGTGCAATATAAGGGTTTATGTAATTGAATGTGTGTATGGGTATATTTTAAACTATTCTCTTGCTTGGGGAACTCATTATGAATCGTATGGCTCTGACTTTAAATATAATTTTTGTTTAGGATGCCTACTGCATACTGTGTTATTGTATGTGCACCCATATATTTTACAGTGAAAGGTGGTCTATAAATGTCCTAACAAATAAATAAATGGTTGAAGACATAATTTCTTGATACAAGTAAAACATTATCACTTGAACCAGGGATAGCAGCGTACAATATAGCTTTTAGGCTGACTAAAAGGAGCTCATGGAAAACCACTTGAATGTCTGGATGTACATTTGTGCATTTGCATTGAAATGCAGAGGGGAATGCACATCAGCATCATAACTCTGTAATGTAGCCAAAGGTTACATTCATTGACCATGACAATCTGTATTATATAAACTAGTCAGCTAAATAGACCCAGTCTGCAGGTAACATTAAGCCAAACTATGACTTAGTGTAAGCATGTTGGCTCCTGGACAGGAGATCACAGCAGTTTTGATCTGACTATGGTCCTCCTGCAAGTATGCTGCTGTGAGATTAGCCATGGTTTAGTTTAGCATGTCATCCAGACTAGAGTTTGTTGTTTGTCTTGCTCCAGACAAGCCACAAGCTGTAACTGAGGTGGCAAAGAGGATGCAATCTCCTATGAGCCCATACACTTCTTTGTTCATGCTAAGCCATAGTTTGGCTTAGCGTTATGAGCGAATGGAGCAACGGTGCACCTTGCAACAATTTTCATGTAGTTATTACACATCACCAATCATGGCACATATATCAGTATTCATATGTGCATATACTAAGAATCAATTACCACTTAAGAAATTTTTCACTAGCTATAGTAGTTATATTAAGATTCATATACACTTTGACTAACGTGAAATAATGTGACAAAATATTTTGTGACAATTGCCTTGGTCTTTAAATGTAAATATTCTGATTATTTGCATTCAATAACTAAAGAGCTTATAAAAGGAAGGTTTGAGAAATCAAGCTACAGATGAATTTTGAGGTGATTATCAAAATAAATTTTGTGCTCTTCTAAAGTTAAATCATAGAAGAAGAGAAAAAAATTGTATTTGTTAAGTAATGCCTTTCAGAACTGTAATACATACAAATTCACAAGCTATAATGAATTATGGTGGCCAAACTGCAAATGCCTAAAACAAAGGTTTGCAAACAAACAAGCCCTTCTTCTTGGTAATAAGAATTACCACCACCATAACAAGCCACTTGGAAGCAGAATGCATTATAATGATTTATCTAGCTGAGAAACAATATCCTTACTTTCCTGATTGTGATCCTGAAGTCTGCCATACCCTGGAAAAACGGTAGAATACTAGTACCTGAACACTAAAAATGGCTGAGCAATATATTTCGACTTTGGAATTGTTCTGCAATTACACATTAATTCCCTCAGCCTGAACAGCAGGCCTGTGAAGAAAGGATTGATCTCCCTTAATGATGAAATTCTGGCACCACAGTTTTATTTTTCACAACACAGTGCTGTTAAGAATCCCACTGTTATTATGAAAATTTCCTCAGCAAAAGAGCTCCATCGCATTACTGGCGCGCCAATTCATCATAACATGCCTCGCTCTTGCTCATCAACAAGTCTGAGTGATGAAAAGACCCAATATTATCCTGACAGTACTTCATGCGCATTCTCAATCACACATTATTACGGCATCCATATTAATTTTCACTGACACACGTCCTAGGCCTGTTCAAATTAGGCAAACCAATGAGGGGGAGTTGATGAAATACCAGCATAGCCACAGCTCATTGCATTCCAATTTGCATGCAAATGGTTTATCAGGAAAATTCCATTCCCAGCAACCAGCAAGTGAAAAACAACCGTAATCTACACTTCAGGGCCACCATACAGAGCTTAATGAATCGCAAAGAGAGAAGGAAGTGACAGACCTATGAGAGGATCGATTTCCACTGGCAGCTGGTATGGCTGGTCCTGTACGGCACCTTGATGAGCTAGAATGCACGAGAGAAGATTTAAAAACTGTGTTACTTTCAGGCATTAAAACCATGGAAAATCCTATAAATCAAACACTATATGCCATTGTTTCCCTGTGGAAGCTTCATCCATTTATTGAACACCATCAACAAAAAAAATCCAGGTGCTTTCAAGGACTGTTTATTACATTTATTTTAGATTATTGTTATTCTCAATGTGTACCATCATCAGAGGCTCCAGCTCTGAACCATAAGCTATAGCAGATGCTTGACCAGCAGCCTCTCATGTTGCAACAAAACAAAATTAAGTGGTAAAGAGCACTGAAAACAAAATGTGACAACCATCTGCTGACTGTGGCAAATATTATTTCCTCCATTAAAAAAAAATACTTTGAATAGTACCACATAAAGGATTTATTTTTTAAAAAAATCTTACTTTATGATGGAGAAAAGGATTTCGCTCACACTATATTAAATATTCTATTCATCATGGGAAACCTGCATACATGAACTTCAAGAAACATTTGTGAACACCAGAATTTTATGCAAATGTATGAACATTTCTTTTGTAACTGAAACGTTCATGTTTTGCTGATGCTAAACACATTTTTCCCTCTCAGAGCTCCACTTCAAAATATCAATGAAAGCTTCCGGAAATGGAAGCTAACATAATAAAAATCATGTGTGCAGTATCTCGCATTTTCACATGTACCTTGCAAAGCATATGCTTATTATAAAACCAGCATTGCTGGAATGATTACACAGTTGTTTTGGAATTCAGAAGTCCTGCTTCAGCAAAATCTGAATAAATGATGACACAATGTAAGTTTCTACCCTATATGGACATAATGGGTAGTAAAGTGCTTAAACTGACAAGTTACCAAAATGAAGTAGGTGTACAGTTTTACCTGCACATGTAAAGAGCCACGTTTAGTACGCCTCCTTGTCCTTGCATTCTTTGCAAAAGTAGTTTTTATTTAGTACCACAATTGTGATAGGAATTTTGTAACAAGCTCTGAACAAGAACTCTGTCTTGTGGTTTATAAGCTTAACAGCCAGACATATCAAAAATGAAAGGGGGGAAAATAACATTTGATAAAGAAGTGAAAAGGCTAAGGGGCAATGAAGGTTTAATGGGTAATAGGTAGTACAGAACAGTGAACATTGCTGAATAGGAGATGACTTGGTGGACAAATTGCTCCAAGGGCCAGCAAGGAAAAGAAGTGGGAAAAGTGGGAAATCAGGAGATACAGAGGTTGCTATATTTGTTTGCTAAAACTCAGTATTCAAATTTAAACAGGCAGAGGACCAAGGAAGGTCTTTTTGCTATCCCGCTGCAAGGCAGGCCACTATAATTCAAAGGTGTGAATTCTGGTCATAGATCTGATTCTAGAAATTTCTAAAAAGTATAGCATTACCAGCTGTTTTGTTAGGCAAATTAATTTACTTATTATAAAAAGTATTTGGCAGCTAATCTTTGAGCTTTGAAGTCTACTTATTCTACAGAACAAGGTATGTATCTTGTAGGGCAGTTATAGCATTTTATTGTTATATAGGGATAGGCTACATTATTACGTTTTCTTGTGCAATTCCTTTATAACACTGCTCTGAAAGGTTTTCTAATGACTAGAATATTTCAAAAACATAATTCTAAAATTGCTATTAACAGAACCTGAAATAGAAGGGAACTAATTACCAGATTGTTTTATGATTGTGATTATGATTTATTAATTTCTATAGCCCCAAATATCACAGGGCAGTTCACCCCCCCAAAAAAAGACAAAATGAGAACACAAAATACATAATAAAAGCAGGAATAATAAAACAACCCCAATAACTCCCCATCTCATGAACACATTTAAAGGGCCATAGAATGTTAATCAGTCAAAGGCCTGGTTGTAGAGAATTTTTTTCACCTGCCACCTAAAGATATGTAATGAAGACACCAAGTGAGCACCACTGTGGAGTGCATTCCACAAACAGGGGGGCCACCACAGATAAGGCCCATTTATGTGCTTCAACCCTCTGAACCTCTCATGAAGGAGGCACATAAATAAGGACCTCAGATGATTATTGCAGGGTCTGGGTTGGTTTATACAAGGAGATGCTGTCCTTGAGGTACTGTGGTCTTGATCTGTTTAAGGCTTCACAGGTCAAAAGCAGCACTTTGAATTGGGCCCAGAACCTGAAATCCCAGGAATGACTTTCTAGAGGTACAGTGGGAAGGATGGAAAGTTCCACTCTCATAATGGAACTTCGCTTGTGGCTCCTAAGACCCAACCCATTACAAACAAGCATGCATCATCTTTGACACATAAAATCAACCCAACTTGCTGTTTATATCTTAACTTGCTAGCATTTCCATACTTACCAGGAAGGTTGTGCCACTTATTCACAGCAAACAGTCGATTAGCAGTGACGGTAATCACAGCAGGATTTGCCAAACCTGGTTGGGTGTTGGCTGCTACATGCGTTACAGGGGAGTTTGATGGAAATTTGAGGACCATGATGACATCTTGCTGAGCTTGGTCTGTGAACATCAATGGACTCTGCAGGAGGAGATACTGTTGAGTGGGCACAACAAGACCCCAACCACACGGAAAAAAGGAAAGACAAAGGAGGAAGAAAGAAAGGACAGGACAGGACAAAAGAAGGAAGACCCAATTAAAACAAGCAATAGCCACCGCAAATGAATGCCAATGCAGTAATTTTTGACAGGCCCATGGAAACTATCATTTTATTGAACACCTTGAGGTTTTTTTCCTTAATTACATACAGAGCGAAACAAATATTAAGAGGCCAACATTTGTAGCAAGTCACTGGCCCCATTTAAAAGTTTCCAGTTGCCTGTATGTTGCAAACAGTTTAGCTTCAACATCAGCAGAAGTAGTGCTTCAAAAAAAGTACACCCCAATAAAAAAATAAAATAGAGCAGAGAATTTTAAAAGCTGCACCAAAGCTCAAAGAATAAAATTCCAGGAAAATCATAGAGAGGGGGGGAAACAGGAAACTAAATGTGCAGTGTTTGCATACCATCAGAATTAATTTAGGAATAGCAATACAGAATTAAAAATGTGCAATGCATGTACTTTTCTACACCTTTCCATGTATTGTAAATACTATAGCTTGGACACCAGAGGCTGTCACTGATATAAGGAATGATTTGCCAATTCACCGGCAGATCCTAGTATCACCTCCCACAGAAGATTTTCAGAGGACAGAGAGGACTGCAGGAGTAAAGAGGGTTTGGTGAAAATTGTGTCCTCCACCACAGGAGTATTCCATGAGCAGAATTCCAGTCATGGAAAATTATTATCTAAGTCTAGAACTTTATGACATTAAAGCAGAATAAATTAAAGGTGGGTGTAGGGGTTGGATAAATCTAAGTTAGCTGCACTCTGTTCCCATTGAAAGTCTCTGGAACATACATAAAAATGTATAAATGAAATGTATTAGAAAAGCACAAGATTTAAACCACTATCCTAAAAACTTGTGCTGATAGACAATGCACAACGTCACTTTGACAAAAGCATCTCTCATTTTTGTATGATGTTTTGTCGACAAAGCTATTAAGCTATATAAAGCTCAAGTCAGGATTGTCAGAGTGCTTGGCTTTAATGTTCAGTTTGCTGAGAGAAATTTATATTTCCATGGAGTGTTTTCTTCATTGTCCATTAGTATTACCTGTGACTGCATCTGAGAAACTATTTCTTAATAATTAATTAGTATCTTTATGGAATTTGAATACGCTGGTAATGGCTTTTGCCTCTTTATCATCAGCAACATTACAATGCATGTACACATATGTAAATGTGTATATAAGAGAGCACATTTAGCATATTTTTATACAGAACTAATAAAAAATTAAGTTCATTTGCATTTTTATTATCACTCCTTTTAAAAAAGTTATTAAGAGTACTTAGAAAAACATATTGCACTATGAATTCCTATTTACAGTCTTTGTATAAAGGTGTAAATAAAAACAACTAATAAGCTACCCAGACACCCTTTTGAGCAAGTGGCTAAAAGCCAATCAATATTATGAGTTAATCCTCCCTGGATGCTCATTCAATTAAAGGTGTCAGTAATGCCTCATCTGATGTGGCCTCAATTAAATCCAGCTATCTGATGGTGTGAAAACACAAGGGGATACAGCAACAGCAGCCAAACCAGACAAATAGGCAGCCTTCATGTGATTGCTAATTACTACACCTGGTGCATATTATGGCTTGTGCACTTAACGCAGCCCATGGTGCCTTTAATTTCTTCTCTATACATACTCCACCTACCTCCCCTCCCCCAAAAAAAATCTTGCATTGAAACTTTTAGTGATTAACTGAATCATTATGGTGGTAAAACATTTGGCTTTGTGATGGGGAAAGCCAATGTACTAATGCACCTGAAAAGCCAATGTGTTTTTGTCTAGGAAAAACTTGATCTTTGCTCAAATTCTACTGTTCAAAACCATTTATCATCTGGTACCTGGGTTATCAAACAACAACAGCTGCAGGAGTAAAAACATGAACCTCAACGTAGGACTGATCTGCACATTTTACATTTCTGAAGACATTTGCAGATGGAGAAGTCAATTACACATCTGCTTACTTGGAAAAGC
Organism: Podarcis vaucheri; assembly: GCF_965113315.1. Lineage (NCBI taxonomy): Eukaryota > Metazoa > Chordata > Lepidosauria > Squamata > Lacertidae > Podarcis > Podarcis vaucheri. Next base: position 39,910,975 of record NC_138767.1, read on the forward strand.
TGAGAAGTGCAAAGTGGTAACAAGATCTCATCACCGCCCAACGCTCAGACATATCATCTGCCCACCCGTTCCCTGAGAGATCTGTATAGTTTGGCTACAACTTTAGAAATGGAATGTGTGGATCAGACCACCACTGAACTTAAAAAACAAAACTGTTAAGGATTTGGAAGCTACCGTAATCATAGGATCAACATGTTGATTTCCATATTGTGTTAAAAACAGTTACAATTTAATGTTTCATATTACTTGCATACAATCATGTACCTGCATAATAATACAGCGTGAGCAACCTTGAATTTCAAGCAACTAATAAGGTAACTAGGATTCAGCTATGGTGATGTATCTTGTGCTTTTTGGTTCTTTTGCTTCCCACCAAAACCTCTCCTTCTGCTTTGGCCCATCTGCCTCTCCTCCCTCTACTTCCCATAAGTACAACTCTAACGTAGCATGGCAACCTTAATTTAGTACAGAAAATTTGTTGTCATGAAATGCTGCACATTTTAGTATTGAGCACAGAACCACAGGGCCTATGCAGAAAACTATAGATCCTATGATATATGTGAATATTCTGAAAACACACAGTATGCAAACAAACACACCTGACTCTTCAAAAGAACCACACGTTGAGTAAATGCCACACCCAAATGAAGACAATGGATGGCATCCAACGGTGTCAGCCTGCTTTCAGAACAGGTTTCCACTCTTAACATGGCTCATGCAACGTTGGATATCACCTAACAGCAAAGTACCCATCGACTCTAATGCCCTGGCTTGTATGCAATGTTCCTAAAACCTGGCTCAGAAAATGAACAAACCTTTTCTAGCCTTCATAATGTATTCAATTAATTCTATGGAGAAAGGACATTTAAATCACTTAAAATTATCTGTACTGGGAAATGAAGTGTGTCTGTATGAATTTGGAGCAGCTGATTCGCAAATAATTAACCTGGCACCTAACTTACCACCTGCATGGCAGAGCTTCTTGGAGGATGTGGCTCTATGAGCAGTTGGGAAGGAGTCTGCCCAAAACTTCGGATTTGAGCTTCAACAGCCTGGAAAAAACATAGGCAGGTTTGCATGTTAAGAGGTGCTAATTACAGGCAATAGAACCATAACTGTCACCTGAAAATGTCATTCCACACTTCTGGTTTTTTTCATCTTGAAAATCAAGCCCGTGTGTGCACAGTGGGGCTAAGTGCTTGGCACTGGTATTAAGAATGAGGTAATCATTTTAGTACTCTAGGAGCTATTTCCATGAGAAACTGCAAAACTTCATTCTGTTCCGTGATATTAAACAGAGACCAGCTATTACAATCAGAAACTCTCCTTATGGACTCCATTTTTCTTTGCTTCCACCGCCTTGTTCTGCTTGCATCACATGCCTGCAACAAAAGCTAATATTTTCAGGTACTAAGAAAAACTCAAACCTCTAAGTATTTCTACCTTTGTACTGAGCGTTACCCCAAAGGTGGAAAAAGTAGCAAAGGCCTTTAAACAGAATTGTCAATATAAAATGCAATACAAATTACATTTAGGATGGTATCAGCAGCATAAAATTTAAATGTAACAATGTGTTGTTCAGAACAACTGTAATTTAAAACTAAAGTATTTTCTATATAAGCCCTTTACTTTTCTAAATAATGAAATGAAATTTAATGAACAATATTCAATTAATTAAAAAAATTACATTGAAATGCAGAGATAAATATTTCTTAGTTTGAAGTTGTCATCCTATTGAATTGAAGCAGCCTTACTGTATGAAGGACTGCAATCTAAATGTTACTAAGTGATAAATTAATTGAAATATCTTGAAATAGCAAGTATTCATTATTTAAATATCAGATCTACTTAATTTGCTCTAGTTACAAAGCCAAGACATTTATTTTGTATCTTTTTAAAGACCTTAAGCAAATTGCTCTGGAGAAAACTACTACGCTCTTCAACGGAAAGGTCTACACTCCAGTCTTCCCAACCCTGGTTTCCCATATATTGCTGAAGTACAATTCCTATGATCTCTGATAATTGACCATGATGGTTTGGGATGGCTAGGGTTGTAGTCCAACATCATCTGAAGATCCAAGGGTGAAACTTCAAGTAAAGTTCTTAGCTTTATTTAAATGATTTGCTAATATTATAAAAATAATAACCTACACAGAATCATGACACTAATTATGACAGTTCCAATCCAATGTGGTGACCAACTCCAATTAAACTCAGAGGAACTGAGCAAGTGAATTAGCATATCTCCAAATGTGATCCTGAATCTATAATACAAGCATCTTCATACTTGGAAATAGGAACAGCTTGTGCTCTCCGGGCATCTGAGGACAGGGCTGCATGGTCTAAAGAATAAAAGACTGATGCCAAAATGGAAGCCTTGTGTTGAGTTCTCCTTCGTTTCCCATATCAAAGTGAAGTGCAATTGACCCCAAGTCTGATACTTCCATGCTGTGTACATCAGAGGCCACAGGAGCCAAATGACGTGAAGCAGGAATCAGGCTGTTGCAATGACATCAGGACAGGAGTAAATTGAAGTAGCTTTAAGGACATGGGCCTAAGTACAGTGTGTCATAATGATACTGAAGCTAAGCAGATCTGTGCCTGAATGAGAGACTGCATATGTATCCTTGAGTTCCAAGGGTGAGCTGGAAACTCAGCACTCTGCAGCCAATAGTTCTATCCCAAGGTTATCTATTATCTCTGGTCTTCAACAGTAGTACACATTTATTTACTATGCATTCCAAGAACTGCAATGAAACTGCCAGGGAGCTGGGCTTAGCTATTACTCTGCCATATAAGCTTTTCACTAGTGAAACGTTTCCCACATCAGCATCTAATTAAAAAGTAATACAATTAATCTGAAACATCAACTACAATAATACAAAATTGCACAAACCAACGTTTTAGCTCAATGCTTCTAAAACATTTCAGTAATAAAAAGTCCTATTTCTGTTAGTCCTCTGTAATAACAGAACTTTGGTTCTTTCCATAATTGTTCCAGATGCTGTAAAATGAGGCTATAAAATGAAACAAACTATAGGACTCCTTTACAATCCATTGCTCTTACACAGAGAGATAGAGAGCGTTTAGCATTTCCACATGTTAAGCTGAAAAATATGTTAATGTGTAATGAACAAATGATTAAATATTGATCACTTGTACTGATTGTGTATATACACACACATACGCAACTGGTTACCAGGTGTGTGGAATTACTTCTCTGCTTTCTCTTCTCTCTGGCAGTAATAAAGAGGCAAGAGAAACGTAGACTTTCCTTGGCAGCGTTTTAGTTTTTAATTTAATGCGTAGTTCCAGTCTCTGAACATATTATATATTCCAGTACTGAGTTTCTGAGGAGATGTGGGAGACCCAGGCTGTTTGGGAGTCATACCATCTGCCCTGGAAGCCTGCTACTTAATACTAAACATGTGGGAACAGGACTCAATTGCTCAATGAGGAGGCAAAGGAACTCTGCACATGCTCAAAAGCATTTTTTAAAAACACTTTACATGTTCCAAGCTTTAGCTCTCCTATTATAAACAAGCGATTGGGCTGAGCTTTTTTGAGCCCTGGCATAAATTAAACTCTTCTCTCTTTTAACTGTGAAAAAAAGTTAATTCAATAGTATGCAGTGCCCACCAAATAGGGTTGTAAATTTCTCCAGGAGACGCATATTAGAGAGTTTGAACATATGGATGCAGTTAAGGCAAAAACAGATGTTTGTTACTTTTCTTTGCAGCACCACTCAGAAACGAAATCAAAATTGCTTCCCCTCCGTGTTTATGTCTGAAAAGGACTATAAAACGGAATGGGAAGGAGGTACAGGGAGAAGTGGAAGACAAAATGAGAAAAAAAAAGAATGGAATTGCCTACAGTTTTAGCGAAAATAATGAGAGTGATTAAAGCAATTTCAAATGCAGTGATTGCAAGCATTACAATTTTGAGATTTAACAAAACTCGTTAATATTAAGGAAGTTGCTTAAAGCTACTTTTTAACAATCATACAATATCGCACAGGTATGTTTCTTGGATCATCTCGCATATATTAGATGGATTTATATCTATGCAGGATTCAGCAGAGTCCATCTAAAAGATTCCAATTTTCTACACAACATTGTGAATGTTGTAATACTCTCAAGCTACAAGCATCTGAAACTAAAATGTGCTTCTGTCAATCAAATATGGCGAATTATTATTTATGTATTCAAAGTTTGACCCGCTAGCTTCCTATGATTCAGAGCTCCTTATGTCCAGTTTTATCCTCACAACAATATAGGTTAGACTGAGATAAAGCACTGAGCCTAAAATCACTCAGTGAACATCCTTTCTGGCTGAGACTTAAACCCAGCAAGCAGTTTACACCACACTAGAGCTGATGGCATGTGGCACATGCTGGGGGGGGGGGATTGAGTGGAACATTTTGGTGTTGCCAGGACACACATCGAAGAAATGGTTTCCCCATACCTTTGGTTCATACACCACTTACGTTCAGCATAATTATGGCTCTTGACTTTGAAAATAATCAGTGATTTCTAGCTATTCCTTTCCTTTCAGTAGCATGCTGCTTGACAGCATCAGGGAAGACTGACTTTCCATTCAAATGGTGCAGTTGAATGGCATATTTAGGGCTGTGTGGGATACTGCCCACCCCCCAATTTGCAGGGTTTGCATAAACCCAGAAAAGGTTTATGTAGGTATATGCAGAATATCAGAACTTTGTGGGAGGAATGAGTAAAAGTTGCTCATGAGGAGTCGTCGTCCCCACTCCTCATGCTTGTGCTCCATGTTGACTTCAAATCTGTTCCCAAGAACAGATTTAGGGGGCACGTTTGGGGAGAAGTCCTGTTGTGCAAATGGAATTCATTCCGCTCCTACAAAGCTACTTAGTGATATAGATATTTTGATCTATATATGGCAAAAGTTTCTTTTGGAAGAAAAGAAGTAAATATTAAATTGTTTGGTTTTTTTAAAGGAATAATGGGCTAGATTCAAAGTCGGATGTGCAGAAAGCTGCTGCACATTTTGCCTCATATTCTTCTTGGCTGTTGTATTAATGTCTGATGAAGAGTGTTTGCTTCTCCTCATAATAAAGACAGACAGATAATCTGGTAAAAACAGTAAGTATACTTTTACCAAAAATACAGTTGATGTTAAATGTTTTGAAGTTGTAGAAGCAAATATCAACTGTTATGAACTGCGGATAACAGAAGCCTAGCTTTTCCAATACTAGCAGGCAGGATGGCAAGTACCAAAGGCCAAAGTCACTCTGGATGTGATTTGCTTCCCACAAGTCATTTTTTTACTGATGCATCAGGTACCCATCAGTAGAGAATGGAAATTAGGTTGGGCAGGAAAATAAACGCAGCTCTGAAAGTCTTATGCTCATATCATGAGCTACTAGGAAAACCTAACAATAATATGTTTTCATCTGCAATATGTCAATTATCAAAGATTATGTGCAGAAACTAACAGGGCTCTATGTTGTCATTTTTATTTGGTTGTAGAATTCTGACTGGATATTATTTTGGGGTGCCACTACTTCTCCCAAGGTGCTCTTTCGATGGAGTGTGTGTGGGGGGGAAGAGGAAACTTCAGAAGGCAAGGGGGGGGGAGGTAAAACTTTTTAAAGCATAATCACCGGGTCTCCAGAACTCCATTATACGTAAAAAATAAACTTTATGTGAGAAGGGGAAAATGGTGTATGAAAACCTACTTTGTCCAGTCTAATTATAAGAATAGCTGTTGTGGGCAATTACATTACAGCCAGTGAGTTAAAACAGAAAAGTAATTACAGTTTGTGAAAACAAGGATTTATTTTCCCTTTCAGAGTCATGCAACTTGCTCTAATCTGAATCTGTACATTCCAGGCATATTAAACTGAGGCCTAGTGCAACTTCAGTGCAATCTCCAATTCATGCAAACTGTCCATCTACTACATTGTAATCCCAGCTGCCAATCTGAAATAAACCAGTTAGTCAGAGCAGACACAACCTACAGAAACAAATGTCACTCAATAATGTTCAGAGGCACTGGGTTCATGGATAATTTCAAACAGTATCTCTGTCTGGAACACTGATGTGCTCATTGAGAACACCTAAATCTCTAGCTACTGGAAATAAGCAGATAAAGTGGAACAAGAAAAATAGGCCTGCAAAATACTTCAAAGAGACTTAAGAGAAAATGCCAAAGGAATTCAAAGAAACTTGAAGGAAGAATGACTGAATGTAATGCATGCAAGAGTGCAGATACTTTGGGGATGGCGCAGATTTCATTATGAGATTAGGAACCATCACACTTATTTTCACACAGTATGAGAATATCATTCAGGCTGTACTGCCACATTTCACGGTTAACAATGTTGGATAGCAGGGCAGAAAAGCGCTCAGCATAATGATACCAGGTCCTGAGTTAAGTTCTACTAGTAACTAGACATTATGGAGAGCAAAGGGAGAGCTCAACAAATGGCTGTCGGTTTGGACAGCAGTTGTGTTTTCCCCCCTTAAGTCTAGTTCTCTACCCCAGATTGTTAAATTAAATGGACCTTTGAATTTACTGATAAGAAGGTAATTCTTATTGCTTGCTCTTGTGCCGGAGCCAACCGAGTTTCGTTTCTCACGGTAATTACAAGGTGTGCTGAAGAAATTATCACACTACTTTGTTCTTATTTATATCAAAATAGTGTTACTTAAAGAGAAACATCAAATGCTGATATTGTCATTAAATCACCATTTAAAACAATACACAGTTAGTACTTGAGAACAAAGGTTTTTCCTCACTAAATGGAGTTTGCTTTTAAAACTTTAACTGGTAATAGATACAAGCAGAATACCCTTTCCTCAGAGGATCCTTATCCAAACAAAATGAATTCATGGTGAAGTATGAAGCAGGTTCTCCTAAAAAAAAAAAAGGAACCCCCAAACACACCCCTGAATATATTACCATCTTGCAGTGGGCCTGTTTTTCACTAAGCTTCAGAGAAAGAGATCACAGCCCAGTGCCCAGGACTGTTGACAAGCTAAACTCCAGGTGGCCATGAAAACAATGTATTTAGTTTTGATATGTTCTTTTTTAAAAAATAAAAAATCTGGCACAGTTTTATGGTATTTTAAATGCAGGTTTTCAATTAAAAACAGACTAAACCTTAACATTTATTTAGCTTTTCACAGTTTCTGTGCTGTGTGCTGTGTCAAGCAAACCATCTGGGCAACACACTTCTGGCTAGTGAGTCTTCCAACATATTTGTTTCTACAACACTTTCGAATTGTGCATAAATGTAGCATTCAGTTATTTTATTCACACATTTGAAATATACTCCTTTGCTGCAGCGTCCTGTAATCACTTTACTGAATTTCTAAGACATGCATCAAAGGTTGTACTCCATCTGCATGTAAACAAGACCTGCTGATAATTTAAAAGTATTTAGTGACTGTTAAGACTAGGCTATAAATACAAATGTGTTTAGATTTCCTGAAAGATTCACTAGCTCAGCTGTCTTCATCTGATTTAGAGCTGATATACCTGGCTCCCACCATGGATGAAAAGGACTGAGAAGTCAAACATACTTTCTATCTGATAGGATAGCAGACTTGCTACTGCTGTCATTAAATTGAGGTAAACTAAACATTGCTGATGCTGGTGAAAAAAAATCCCATCATTCAAATGCTGGCCTGTATGAAATAACCAATTTTGGAAAATGCTCAGGCTCAATATATGTCAGACCTTCAGAGGAGTGGAAAACAGGAAGTGAGGTAGTAGCTACGCAGAGCTCTAGGTGTTCATTTCCATCATATCTGATCCACAAAAACTGGGATTCTTCAGGGTTTTTGAACAAAGACTAACACAAGAAACGGCAGTAAAAGTGAAGGCAACAAATGCTAAGGAAGAGACTAATTTCTATTTAGTAATTGTATGTGGGCCCCAAATATCAGAAAGAATGCCTCCACCCAGACCAACCCCATCCATTCACCAAGATCTGTTGAGGAACCCCATTTGGTGGCCCCTGTGCTAAGCAAAGGCTTGCATTGCAGAGGTTTGGGGGATGGCCTTCCCTGCAGTGGTTCCAGATCTCTAGAACAGCCTCCCTTCTGAAGTGTAACTCGTCTCTACACAGTTTTCCATTCAATGTCAGGGGAAGGCACAGCTCTTTGTGCAGCCTTTTGAGGAGGGATTTTATTCATTAAATTTATATCTTGTCCCTTCCTGGCAAGGGAGGCAAGCACACAAACGGGAAAACATCTAAAAACAATTCCAATACAGTGGTACCTTGGGTTACAGACACTTCAGGTTACAGACTCCACTAACCCAGAAATAGTACCTTGGGTTAAGAACTTTGCTTCAGGATGAGAACAAAATCGCACGACGGCGCAGCAGCAAACCCCATTAGCTAAAGATGTACCTCAGGTTAAGAACAGTTTCTGGTTAAGAACGGACCTCTGGAACGAATTAAGTTCTTAACCCAAGGTACCACTGTACAGATGCAGATTCAGAAAGATCTCTGCTGAAAAGGCTTCTTAGAAGAGAATGGTCTTAAGTAGGCATCAAAAAGGCAAAAGCAATGGTGCCTGTCTAATACGCAATTAGAATTCCAAAGGCCACCACACTAAAGATCCAAATTTTGTTTTGCATGTAAATCACCTACTGAAGAAAGCAGGTGAGACAATCTTTCAGGTGTCTTATACCAAGCTGCATAGGACTTTACACATTTGAACCAGCACCTTGAACTTAGCTTGGTAGCTAACTGACAGGAAGTGCAATTCTCCCAGCAGTGGCCTAACATGGTGGCTATATCCTGCTCCAATTTGCTTATTGCACTAGTTCCAAACCAACCTCCAGGACAGTCTTATATATAGCACGTTGTAGTCATCCAACCTGGTGTTAAGCAGATTTCTGAACTATCTTGGTTCAGAAACAGCCATGATTGTTTTACTGGATGAAGCTGGGGAAAAAGTATTCCTAGCCACTGATGTCACCAGGGTCTAAACAGCAAAGATGGATTTAGGACTATAAATGACATGCATGGTAACCTTAGAATGTTTCGTTTCACTTTCTGCTGTTTGTTTTATCTGTGAATGCTACTGACATTTATTATGATGTTAGTTATTTATTCTTCAGTATGGTTTTATTGTTTATTGTGGACCACTTTGGGACCTTCAGGTAAAGTGTGGATTATAAATACTTCAATGAATAAATGAAGCCATTTAAAAAGCAAGCTATTTCTGATTACTTATAGCCTCCTCTTAGGTATCTACATAGTTCTATTTTAGTATTAGAAAGATGTTTAGGATATATGCCACAAAGAGGTGCATCTCAGCGCGTCTGCACTAGTATTTTCACCTATCTATATGTCTGAATGCAACACAAGAGACCTTTCAGATTTCTTCTTGTGTTGATAAATCTGCTAATCACGTGTTTAAATTGGACTTTACCAATCCACATAGAATTGCCTACAGAAAAGTGAAAAAGCAATAAATGGATTTCAAAACTGCAGTTCAGATGCATAAATTAACCTATTTTTTCTTGTTCATAATAATAATAATAATAATAATAATAATAATGTGAGATTAACTTGCCTTGGCATTTATCTTATGCAGGGCTTTCTATCATACCGAGAGAAAATAATTATACTTTGAACACAATTTCCTGATGCCATGTAAAGCAGTGTGATTTGCTTGGTAGTGTCTGTTTCTATTGTTATATTATTTTACTTATATATTTATTGCTGCCTTCTGTTTGAATTTGAAAGCCCATGCATAAATGAACGATTGTACACTATGCATTCCAGGAGATGAGTTACACCATCTCTTTTTAAAATGCACTATATCACTTCTTTTTTAAAAAGGCACAACCTTGTTGATTAATTGATAGTGACTTGAATATGACTTTTCAAAAACTGTGTTCAGTTATAATTGTTCTCTGAGGCCCTAATATCACACAATAGGAAAATCTGAAACTGTTTAGGGAAGTCAGCAAACATTCTCAAGGAAACAAAGTCTGGAAACCTATGCTGACACTTGGGACTAAGCCCCATTGAGCTGAGTAGATAAACACAGGATTGTGCTGTAAGGTAGTTTGGGGTACTGAAAGTTAAAGTATCTGTGCTGTGATTTCTAACTAATAGCTTCGAAAAAAGGATGGAGCTTCCATTGGTAAGCTTATTCGCTGTGGGAAAGATAGTGGTCAAAGGAAGCTGCTCTGAATTTTGGAATGTGAGAGTAAGTCCTTGAGGAGATGGATTAACAGACAGAGAGATGATGAGCCTGTCAGAGGTGCATGACAAATTCATTTATCACATGGATTGGCAATTTATCACATGCATATCAGTATGATTACAGAGAGATATGCACACAATCAGATTTCATATTACTTTTACCTTCACTCATAACTAAAAGCAGAATAATTCACCTTGGGTTGAGGTGGTACCCAATTCTTCTTGGAATCTTCAAGATATAATACATCAGAACTGATGTCACAATTTTTAAATATATACACACACATGCATTTTACACTGTAGCCATGGGATATGAGGGAGATGGATATAAGATTCTACTTTTCAGCATGTTAGCTATTGGGAGGTTAATTTGGAGTATGCATATTTAGCACACTGATGTGTGTGTATAATCACTCCTAAACATACACCAGAAAAGTTCTTAGATTTAAAAAATAAGAATTCTTGCAGTTTTAAATTTAGAATAAAATCTAATTTTAAGAAAAACAGCTCGGAAAAGGAAATGTGTAATCTAGAATATATTAGCAAAACCTTTCTTCTTCATTATCTACTTTCTTCTTTTATCATTGCTTAGTATGGTTTTTTAAAACACTGACTCTCTTAAAGATGCACACCTGAACGGCAACCATTGGCCTCTACATTCAATTGTGCCATATGTGGTTAAAGATCTGGAACACATGGAGCTGCTTTCAGGGACATTTGTTCTGAAAACCTCTCCAGCCATTGTTGCTGCATATGGATACAGGACGGATTCAAACAATTATAAAGACTATACTTGGTTTTTATTGCTGGAGATTATTTGTAAGGGATAATTTGTGACCTAACCCTGAAGCATCTTAGAGTCTGCTTCCGCTCATAATCTCTTCTATCATTGCAGTCCTGACCTTTCTAATGCTCCTTTTCACCCTTTTCCTGATCTATCCTGCAGAACATGGGAAGGAATTAAAATACAAGAGAGTAAATACAAACCCCATGCTCTTGTGTGGGAAAGCCAAGGAACATAACACAATTTCAGCAGAACAACAAAAGGTTGAAGTCTTTTTTTAAGATGTCTCACAACATTTCAGAATAGATTTCTAATCATTTATTTATTTATTTATTTATTTATTTTGGCTAATAAACCCTTGTTTTAGGCCAAAGCACAAGCGAACTTGCCTCTCAGTTTTATTGGCAATACAGCTGTTTTGGGACAATTAAAAATTACATAAAAGTTTAATGTGCTGCAGGCTGTTATGCTGATCACATCATGGAAATAGTAAAGTAGGTAATAAAATCCTTTTATTCAGAAATCATACTGATGCTAGTTTGCCACATGTGTTAACTATTTGGGAAATCATTATAGTGAGAAATAATGTGTTGGTTTTTAGCATCCGGTACTTCTCGGCAAAAAATTTTTATGCCCCGTTTCCTTTTGGCTGAAAACACAAATTTAGACACACCCTGAATGATTTTATCTTTGCTTCTAAGGACCTAACTAGATATTACAGGGGATACATGACTGCCATGAACCAATGTCTCCCCCACATGTCTGCCCAATAGCAACCCATAAATGTAATGCATGATGGAATGTCAACAACACTTTTAGCATCTCCCTATTTCATTCTGGTTAACTAGCTCCTGCTTGCAAGGGACATGGAAACACTGGGTGTGATTATATCAAGTTTACTTGACCAGGGGTTTAAAATATTTCTATCACCAAGCCCCACCCACACACCCCCCGAGAGTGCTGAAAATCATTGAGACCTACCAGCCACAAAATGGTGGCCAAGAGATGGAGCTGGTCATAACAGGGGTCACAGCCAAGCTCTTTATCCATTGTAGTGTGTGGTCCTGACACTGGGCAATTGCAACAGTTAGGGATTCTGATGGTTTACCACCCATCTCGCTGCCTAGCATCTTCCTGCCTGAGCTTACAGAGCTGGGCTTGGAGGCTGGGTTGTACACTCCTAGACTGCTGGTTTGGGGGGACTTCAACATCCATGCTGAGGCAACAGACTTTGGGGTGGCTCAGGACTTCATGGCTGCCATGAAAACCATGAGTCTGTCCCAACATGTCACCAGCACATGTGGCAGGCCACTCTCTGGACCTTGTTTACTCAACTGGGCAGGAAGAAGGTGATCTGAAAGTGGGGGATGTTGACATCAGTCGCCGAGTGGCAGTGAAGGAAGCAAAGAGAGCATTCTCTGCTGCCTCCCCTGCATCCTTACTATGCATTTCGGCACAGCTTTTCAGGGCAGTGCACGGCCTCTTACAATCTGGCCTGAAGGAGGTGGTGGAACTGACAGCAGCTTGCTGTGACTTGCTTGCAAAGCAAAATGAGGACATCCACCGGGATTTTGACTACAGCAGATTAATCTCAAGGGGTGTCCAGAGCACTTAGTCCTGTTGTGTTGGATGTGTTTCAATTAGCAAGGCTCAAGGATGTGGACATTGTGTTTGGATCCATCAGGACGATGACCACTTGAGCCCCTCTTGGCTGATAATAACTGGCAGGGAGGGAACATCTAGCTGGGCCAGGGAGGTGATAAATGCCTCCTTGCAAGAGGGGGTGGTCCCTGCTTGCTTGAAGAAGGCAGTGGTAAAACCACTCCTCAATCAATCCTCCCTGGTCTCATAAAATAAAAGTAACTACCAGCCAGTTGCTAGTCTCCCAGAGGGTTTGCTTGGGGCGTGTTCTTTGGCCCCATGGAGCCTTCAATGTGGGCTTCCTCGGGGTTCTATTTCATCCCCTATGCTGTTTAGCATCTTCATGAAACTGCTGAGTGGAGTTATCCAGAGGTCTGCTGGTGAAACAGAGCTCTACTTCTCCTTTACATCTGCAGGTGTGGCAGTAGAAGTGCTGGACCACTGTCTTGCCTCAGCAATGGACTAGATAAGAAGCCAACAAACTGAAGCTCAATCCAGGTAAGACTGAGGAACTATTTGTGGGCGGTTCCCTAGACCAGATGAATGGGAGGTGCCTGTTCTTGATGGGGTTACACTTCCTCTGAAGGAGCAGGTATGTGGCTTGGGGGTACTGCTGGATTCTTTGCTGTTGCTTGAGGCTCAGGTGGCCTCAGTGGTGTAGAGCAGTGTTCCCCAACCTTGGGTCTCCAGCTGTTTTTGGACTACAACTCCCATCATCCCTCGCTAGCAAGACCAGTGGTCAAGGATGATGGGAATTGTAGTCCAAAAACAGCTGGAGGCCCAAGGTTGGGGAACACTGGTGTAGAGTGCCTTTCATCAGCTTTGGCTGGTGGCCCAGCTGTGCACTTATCTGGTCAGGGGGAGTCTAACTACTCTTTCCTATGCTCTGGTAACCTCTAGGTTAGATAACTGCAACACATTATATGTAGGGCTTCCTCTGAAGACAATTTGTAAACTTCAGCTGATGCAAAATTTGGCCATCAGGCAAGATAGTCTGAGCATATAACACCAATCTTGGTTCGACTGTACTGGCTGCCAATTAGTTTCTGGGCCCAATTCAAAGTGCTGGTTTTGATTTATAAAGCCTGACTCAGAACTTCAATACCTCAAGGATCACCTATCTCCATAGGAACCTACCCAGACCCTGCAATGATAATCTGAAGCCCTTCTTCATGTGCCGCCTCCACATGAGTCTGAAGGTTGGAAACATGGCTCAGTTTGTGGAATGCTCTCCCCACAGAGGCTCAGTTGGGGTCTTCATTATACACCTGGCTGGGTTACATCCTATACCCTTTTAAATGTGTCTGGGGGACAGGGTTATTGGTTTGTGAGGTTTTTTTGCACTTGTTTTTGTTGTGCATTTTATGCTTTTATCTTGTATTTTTATGTTGTGAACTGCCCTGAGATCAATGGTTGAAGGGCAGTATACAAATTTAATAAATAATAATGAATAATATTAATATTCATTCTTTGATTTAAAAACTATCCATCTGAAGCACTCTAGGCTTTTCCCTAAAAGCCCACAATGTGAAACCTGACAGGAACATTTAGAAGTATTTCATTATTTTATTTTATTTTACTTTACTTACCATTGTATTAAACATCTGTATCAAGATATGCCACTACTTTAAATATCTAGTAAAACTACACTACTACTTTATACAGCTAAGATTTTAAAAGCATAAGCCACAATCCTGAACGATGTAAGGATATGGATTAAGCTTTTGATACTTCCGAATGTGGTTTAACAGCACTTGCTACTCTCTGAATAGCTGTCGTTCCAAATCCCCCAAACTGCTTTTTAGATTTTAACTTGAGAAGCATTGGAAGGGAGGGAAGTTTCTAAGAGAAGCTTTAAAAGAAGATGTTATGAGCATACAGTAGTGTCTTTCTCAGATGTTACAATCTGGGACCAGCAGTTACCCTGGCACTGCATTCATGGTTTTCTCTGAGTGCTTGACAGAAACTTCTGCTAAGAAAGCTTGTGCTCTAATTGGGCTAACAGAGAGATAATGTACGTGCAGTTACCATTACGCTTCCATGAAACCATGCTATGGTGACCGTCTACTTGCTTGCTAGCTTGAGATGGGAAAACAGCAGGAGCAGCTGCATTAGCACTCTGCACCCTGGAAGCAATATAAAGCACTATGGTGGTTGCCTAACTCAGCAACAGGGAGGGTAGGAAAGAAGCCAAATAGGACAAGGTGAGCAAAGCAAAACTGCAAAACCGCCTCACTGGTAACTTGCAAGGGTGAGGTAATTGATAAACAATCTAATCATCACAGATATGAATAAACTAAACTTATTTTGCAATCTGTTTTGTCAGATAATTGTTATTCTAAGGTTCTAATGTCTGCTTTGAAAATCATAAGGCAAGAAAGACCCAAACAAACTGCACGTTAGTAAGTTTAAACCAATGTAGTTTTGTTATCCCGTTTTGTTACTGTTATCCAGTAGTGATGTATGGAAGTGAGAGCTGGACCATCAAGAAGGCTGATAGCCGAAGAATTGATGCTTTTGAATTATGGTGCTGGAGGAGACTCTTGAGAGTCCCATGGACTGCAAGAAGATCAAACGTATCCATTCTTAAGGAAAGCAGCCCTGAGTGCTCACTGGAAGGACAGATCGTGAAGCTGAGGCTCCAATACTTTGGCCACCTCATGAGAAGAGAAGACTCCCTGGAAAAGACCCTGATGTTGGGAAAGATGGAGGGCACAAGGAGAAGGGGATGACAGAGGATGAGATGGTTGGATAGTGTTCTTGAAGCTACCAGCATGAGTTTGATCAAACTGCGGCAGGCAGTGGAAGACAGGCGTGCCTGGCGTGCTCTGGTTGGTCCATGGGGTCACGAAGAGTCGGACACGACTAAACGACTAAACAACAACAACAAAGTTTTGTTATTGTAACACACATACATAAATTGTATGAATACTAATGTAAGAACGGAGTTCTTTGTGACGCTTTATTCTCCCAGACATTAACAAGCTTACCTCTCTCAGTACTGGGTCAGTTATTGAATTGAGATTGACAGCCCCTTCATAGGTCAAATAGTAGAACACATTTAGAGATCTGACAGCCTCAGGCCCTTGCTGTTTGTAGCCAAAAATCAGATCAATCCACTGGTGGAGCTGGCAGGAAACAAATTCGCTCTCCAAGGCCTGCAAAAGAACACAATACTGTTTATGTAGCTTCTTATTTCCTGACTGCAATGTTACTTAACAATAATGAAATAGTTACAATACATAATTGGTTTGGAAAAAATATGTTTCACAAAGGCAGAGTTAGTGCAACAGTAAACCATGGCTTAGTGCATGGGTAGGCAAACGAAGGCCTGGGGGCCGGATCTGGCCCAATCGCCTTCTAAATCCAGCCTGCGGATGGTCCAGGAATCAGCATGTTTTTACATGAGTAGAATGTGTCCTTTTACTTAAAATGCATCTCTGGGTTATTTGTGGAGCATGGGAATTCGTTCATCCCCCCCCAAAAAAATATAGTCCAGCCCCCCACATGGTCTGAGGGACAATCGACCAGCCCCCTGCTGACAAAGTTTGCTGACCCCTGGCTTAGTGCTATGTGGATGAGTCTCAATGTGCCCAGGCAAAGCATCAGGCCATTCTGTGCAAATGTTGATCACGGCTCATACAGTGGTGCCTCACAAGACGAAATCAATTCATTCCGCGAGTTTTTTCGTCTTGCGATTTTTTTCGTCTTGCGAAGCACGGTGTCGGAAAAGTTTTGGAAAAGCTTCAAAAATCACCAAAGTCTCCAAAAACCTCAAAAAAGGGGGGTGCTTGGGAGGGAGAGGCGGGCGCGGGGCGTGGGGGGAGGCGGGGCGGAGGTTGCTGCCTGAGCCCCCGGGATCGGTTCAGCTCACCTTGCTCCGACCCTTTGCACTACAGTCGGCGCCGTCTTGCTGCTGCTGCTGCCGCAGTAGTCAAAACTCCTACTGGCCTAAAAGTTGTCTGGTGCAAAATCCCTTCTGCAGCAGCAGCCCAAAAGAAAGCGAGAGCGTCAGCCAGCCAGCCGCCCGCCGCGGGCAGGAGGGAGGGAGGGAGCGTCAGCGACGGTGGATGCCTATTGCCCCTGTTGCTGCTGCAGCCGGCCAGCCAGCCAGAAGCACGCGAGCGGAGAGGGGTGCATCCAGCCCGTTGGAGAGGAGTGCGGGGGCGCGTCCCCTGTGGCTCCCGAGCTGACCTTGCCTGGCCCAGCGCCTTCCGCGCTGCCAAAGGGCGACTCACCTGCTGCCTGCGCTGTGCCGGGACTAACTCGAGTGGGGCGAGGAGAACACACACTCGCGCTCACACACAACAAGAGGCAAACTTGCCGCATCTGTTGACGTCGCGGGGTTGGAAAGCGCGGAGATGCAGGTAGGGGGTGCCCCTCGCAGGGCGAGCACCGGAGGACCCGGGCAGGCGCTCTTTTCACCGCCAGGGCGCTGGGGGGGAGAAGGAAGGAGCCCCGTCCGAAGAGCCCCAGAGCCTGGCCTCTCTAACTGGGAGTTGTGGGGAGGGAAGTGTATGCGCCTTGCTATTTTTCGCTGAAACAAAGCTCCCTCTCCCTCAGAACCCGCCTTCACGCGTTCTTGCCCCTACGGAGACGCACACCGCGTGCTATGAGTTGCTCCTCGAAGTCAAGTCGCAACTGTATTAACGGTTTTAAGAAAAAGGAAACAAATTTGCAAGACGTTTCCGTCTTGCGAAGCAAGCCCATAGGGAAAATCGTCTTGCGAAGCAACTCAAAAACGGAAAAACTTTTCGTCTTGCGAGTTTTCCGTCTTGCGAGGCATTTGTCTTGCGAGGTACCACTGTATTGTATTTTGAACCTTAACTATGACTCATCACAGAAATGTTGGTAAAACAACAGGTTTTGGGGGGTGGGGGTGGGTAATATAAAAAACCAAAACAGTTTTATTAAAAGGGCTGTATAGAGTTCCCTGGAATGACTCTAAGCAAAGGCCTGCAGCAGAGCTCCTAGTGCAAAGGAAGAAAAGCAGAATGAATGGTTTAAATATGCTTTGATGACTTTACATTAATCGGAGATCCCAAACCACCATTAGCATCAGTTCAGCTTCTTTATTAAGAACGCACATGCCTGTTTCTATTACTATTAATTTAACAGTCCTGTCTATTAAAAGTGCTTTACAAAACCTGTTTTCAGCCATTTCTGAAACTCCTGCTGAATCTCATTTTACAGATGGGGAACTGAGCCTGAGAGTGACATGATCAAGGCAGCCTAGTGAATGATGGCTAAGAGAAGCTTTAATCCCAGGTGTCTCATATTCAAATACTACCCCTGCTGCTGGGCCATGCTGGCTCTGGTATAGTGCAAGACAATCTACCCTATTTCTACTTGTCAACAAATTTCTATCAACATTTGTACAACTCTGACCACAATGTAGAGAATCTCCTATATACGTATGTGTGCATGTACAATATGCATTATCAGAGCATTCAAAGTTCTTTATGCATTTCATTGCAAAGGAGTCCTGGAAACCAGGGAATATGAATCAGGCCTATCTAGTCAATAGTCAGATATGCCCCAGTGTGTAACAGCAAGTTGAATGGAGCTACCTAGTTGGTGAAATTATTGGGAAACCTTTGTATGAAGGCTTAGGGGATAAATGTATAGAAGCATTCATTCTGCAAGAGTAGATAACCTACAAGTTTGAAAGTTTAAAATTATCAAGGCTATAGTTATCAACTATATGGCAAGTATTTGTTAATAAAAATAGACCACAGTATACTCTAATTATTATTAGGGGGGGCCACTTAAAATTACTCCAGCATTTTGATGCAAGATCAGCTTTGCAATAATGTATTGTCTTTTGGGTTAAGAAGTGCAGATGAAACAATGTAAAGAAAAAGGTCATCTTTGTAATTTACAGAGATTAAGCAAGGCTTCCTTTTCAAGGAAATGCCTAATTTAAACTGGGAAATTTACTCAAACCCTGAGAAACTAGTCTGCAGTGTGCATACAGAAATGATTGGTTAGTTTCATTAACTGATGCCTGAAGAAACATTTAAATTGACACATAAAAACAGCAATTGTCTTAATTTGTGTGGTGCACTTCGCACAAAAGCCCTAAATATGTTCAAATTAGAGCAAGCTGCTTGATTGTCACTGCAATCTCATGTCATGTTAATGCATGACAAACATTAAACCATACACTTAAATGGCAATTTATATCATTTAAATGTTTACTGCCTGAGCAACTCATCACTCATTTAAATGTGATTTTCTGACAGCTAATTTCAGTTAATTTTCCTCTATTCACTTAATTAGAACTTTCAATCAAGAAAAGGCCTATCCATATCTTCATGTTCATATCATTTTTTTCATTTACAAGCCCAGTTAGTGGATTGCTAGAAACATCTTTTATAATGGATGACTAGACAGTATATCAAGTCACTCTCCTCTTCCACCCAGCCACCAAAAAATGACCATATGGGAAAATTCTTCAATACATATGCCTACCAGGAAAGCTGCCCTTATTTATGAAAGCAATACTCTGGCTCATACAAAACCATTCCAAAACACACATGCACAATTAAAACGATAAAGAACAACTGATCCAATTAAATATTAATGATTTCAAAATTGTTTAATAAGTTGAAAACTGTGAGAATTATCACAAGTGTCTCCATATCAGTATACTCTGTGCTATAAAGTCCCATAAGGCTCAGCAAATGACAATTGTGTGAATTAATTTTTTATTGCTTTCTTTCTAGAAACATTCAATTTCTCTTATAGCTACTTCTTCTAAAATAAAAAGAAGAAATGGGAAGATATATTTACATCCAAAATGAACATGCATATGGCTTGCTGCACTCTAAAACCCTTGATTATATACCAATATACATTAAACTATTGTGGTAGAAATACATAAATTCAATGAGGCTGAATAACTATTCTGATATGTTTCTGCAGTCATGTCAAATCACAAATCATGTATGTTTAGTAAACCTTTAGAAACAAAATAAAACCACCCCACCGGCTCAGAACATGTACATAGTAGAGTGTTGGTGATTTATTTAATCTTTTGCCTAATGAAGTTAGCATAAACGAGTGCTTTGAGTCTAAATATACTCACTGCAATCCTATACATGTGTACTGAAAAAGAAGACCTATTGAGTACAATGCATCTTATTACTAGGTGGGTATAGGATTGCAGCCTATGTCTACAAGAGTAAGAAAATGAAATAGCCCTGAAATTTAATTGTAGTTTACCTTTCAAGATATTTCTAACATATTTGCCATTGTGTATAAATGTTATGGTTAATTTCCCTCATGCAATTGTGATACCTAAACATAAAGTGACTGAATAAAACAGCAATATTCAAAACTACGATATATATGGTCAGAGACCTTTTGTAAACTGTTGTAAATAAGGTAACAAACTGTGGAAGCAGATGATAAGAATTTCAGACAAATGGGAAAATATTTAAAAGCAGGATAATGGCTATTACAACCTAGATATAATATAAATCCCAGATACGCATTAGACATTGCCCTATAAAACAAACTGAATGTCAAATATGCAGTCTATAATGCTTGTGTATGTAAAAATCTTACATATAGCAATTTCTCTCTGTTTCTCTCTCAAACTATGGAGTTCAGTTTATTCATTTAAGATCACTCAAAGCTTCCGAGGCAGACATTGCTCATTAAAGCTACAGTTAAATACGGTGTGCAACTAGGGGATACTAAACTCCTTTCCCATCGCTGCTCTTAAACCCTAACCAATCAATTGTTAGTGCTCCCAAAGCAGACAGGATGCATCATTTACACCCTATATATGCTCTGAGAAAATTTTGTGAAAAAGAAAATCCACTAAAACACCCAACACAGTACTATTATATTCTGCTCTATTGAGTTATTGTAAAATAAATCAGAGGCTAATGCCCAATTGTTAAGGATCAAATAAGACCACGAGAGGACTGCCATGGAAAGCCACACACAAATTGTCAATTCAGTCCTGTGGGACTCATATAAGCCTTGACAAACTGTCTTGGGGCTGATATCTATTTTTTTAATGAGATCTATTAGACCAAGACTAAAACACTTGAGATATGCTAAAAAGTACAATATACAGATGTCAAACACAAACACCTATTAGTAACTTTCATTTATCCAGTCACAAAGCAGATATGCTCCAGGATTCCCTTAATATCAAAGCTAAGATGCTGCAAAGGTAAAGTCCCAATTGCTCATAAATATTCAAAGTGCAATTCTAAGGCACTATTAAAGTACACTACTCAAATTCAAGAAAATAGGTACTGTATATTAATACTCGGTCTTTTGTTTCGAAGAAAAAGTAAAATGTTGTAATATAAGTAGATCTTTCATATATTTAAACAGCATTAGGGTTTAATAAAGGATGATAAATCATGTCTTGCTTGAAATTTAGCTTTTGTAGCATTAGTACTTTATTATCAACAAAATACATGTGTGTGTATAAATATATAATTTGTCTCTTACCGCATGCATACTCTCTCACACTCATTTTAAATTACCTTAAGACAATAGTTTTGGGATATTTATCATAGCTCTTTTTTAGTAAAACAAAACATAGACTTACCTTGTTTCCTGGAATGAATATCTTATATCATATACAAAATATTAAGAACAGGGCACTTTCTGTACTGTACATAGTCCAGCAGAATCCAATAAAATTCATCCTGTGTGTCTATGAGGTGGTCTATATAAATACAGTATTTTGGTGGGATTTATTTTCTTGCAATCTTGCACACCCCAAATTGTAAGATAAACCTGATACTATTTCAGAGTTCTTAGGAAGTAGTTTTTCAATATATAAAACGTATATATTTCCTAAAGACATGAGCTAAAATAATCTTATACAAAAAACAGAATTTAAGGAATGTGCAGGAAAAACTGAATAGGAAAAGAAAAACAGTAACTAGTTTCAAGACTTAAAATTCTGTTCTTTCGTTTCAAACGCACATCCCTTTTCTTAAGGGCTATATAAATTTGACGATCACATTATACTATGGGCAACAAACAAAATTTAAAAATCAAGCAGTCTGTTATGTTTGCATGTGCTGGATTTCAAACACTAGCAGTAATGTTTCCTTAACACTGATGTATGACCTTTCTAATTTACAACGATGAAGGCTGTTTTTTTCGGCCTAATTAGAACCATTTCAAATTTTCCTGTTAAATATATGATAAAAAGTCCTTTCAACTTAAAAAAAAAATATTCTGGAGTTTCTTTTCCATGTCAGCTTTGTTCCAATCAAAATATGCTTTGAATTAAATGATTTTGATTGAATATGTGGATCACATTCCCTTCTAAGATTTAAATTCCGAAAAGGAAAAGTTTAGACTGTTCAAACAAAGCAAGAGCAGCCACTTTGCAGAAAGCTATTCACGTTTACGAAGACTGACAAATTGTTTGTGTGCACCAATAGGTCTAGTCTCTTCAATAGTTACCAGATTTCCTCTCTTCTTAATAAGAAATTAACTCTTAAAATACTGGCTTTGTTTTGGACATCTACAAGTAAATATGCAAGAGGGTACTATATAAAGAAAAAGACAACACAGACACATTAATGACAGCAGCTTCCTACCTGTTACATTTAAATGAATTTGTCCAATAAAATAAATGGTATTTGCTAACATTTATTTTGTTTTGTTTCTAATTTATTCCTGATATAAACCATCACTTGCAGTAACAACCTAGGTGGTAAATAGTATGCCTTGTAGAGTATACATTTTATCAGACTGTTTTGGTGTTCTTTAAATATACAATGTGGTGTGATTCTATACATATAGTAACTATTCAGTTGACATTAGCATTCTATGTAGTTATTTTTCTTTATTCCTAAAAACCCGAGGGATGAGGAATAGTACAATGGGGAAGCATAAGAACAGGAACATTATGGAACATGTTGGACTTATTCATTATTTAGAAAGAAAGTATGCGCGTATATAATGCTAAGGAAAGTGTTTAAATCAGACTTCCACCAAAAGGTTCAATGCATTCTGAGGCTATTTACTAAGGAGTCAATCTCCCTTGAACAGAAGGAAAAGTATAAAGACTAAAATGCTTTGCTTATGTTTACTTATTGTAGAAAGCACTAGCCTGTATATCAAAACAGAACAGCCTGCACATTTGTAACCAGGATCAAAACTCCTACACACTCTTTACCATGACTGGACATCTACTCAAATGAAGCAAAATGTCCACACTAGAGCCTAAAAAGTTCTGCCCTGTACTCATCGCAGAACATTCTCACAAAACCTTTACCTCTCTCATCAATGGATCCCACCCTACCGCTTTTGTTTGCTAACAACTCAGTTTCTGAATTCTCCTACCTGGTCCAAATGCATATTTTATTTCTCTGATTTAATAGGGAGGGACCTTAGCTCAAATATGCTCAGATTCAGTAACTAACATTTCCAGTTAAAGACTCCTGTCTGAGAAGTTCTGCCAGTTCCAGTAAACAATAGTAGGCTAGCCAGTTCAGTGGTCTGACTGTATATGGCACCTATGTATGCCCACCCAATGCTGATGTTAACAAGGCAACTTTCTAACAAGTTTCCCTTACTTGCTGTCATCCAGATATTTTGGACTACAACTCCCAACATCTCTGCACAGTGTCCATACTGGTTGAGTCTGATGGGAATTATAATCCACAAATCTGGAAGGTGTCAGGTTGGGAAAGACTGATTTACACAGCAAAGTTCCCATGCTAAAAATACTTAAAATGCATTCTCAGCACCCTTTACAAAATCCTGGAAGGTAGGCCAGTATTATCTTAAAAAATCTAACCTGTAAAGCCAAGCTTTGATACTGATAATTTGGGAATGCACTGCAATGTGCAGCAAATAAATGAACAAGTCTATACCTACCATGTACTATGTCCTGGATAAACTCTGGATAGCTCTATCAATAATAATATTCTTAAAGCCATAGAACATTATTCCCAAAATACTGGTAATCTAGGACAGTGCTTTTTTGTTTTTGTTTTTTAAAAAGGAGCCAGGACCCGTATCTTGTTGAAAGTGTTGTGGGTGCTAGTACAAAATGGCTGCCATGGGCAGGTGAGTACCATCACAAAAAAGCACTGGTCTCAGAAAATAAACAATTGTTTAATATCCTGATTTATTTATTTTTGTAATTCATAGCTCTGACTTTAAACAGCAGTTTGTATCATCATGAAAGCATTAGGAAAATTTACAAACTTGATTTCAGCATCCACAGTCAAAATTCACCAAGCATACCATACCATAAACTATTAAAAACTGTTAGGCTCAATCTAAATATGCCCCAATAAAATGCACATTATTCCTTGCAGATAGAATTGAATGAGTTTGATCTGCAAGGAACAATCATTTCTGCAAAAAAATCCCATCAATTTCTTTTACTGTCATCCATGTGTTGGCCCACTCAAGGGTTGATCTTAAGTAGTCCACCCACCACTCATTTTCTCCCCAACTGATGTGTATCTAGCTTTCTGATACTGCCTTCATTCTTTCCTGAGCAAAATGTGGTTCAACTCTCAACTCCCCACCCCCAAGACCACACTCTGGGTCTTAGAGCCAGATGTTTCAGTACAGCAATACTGCTGATGGCCGCTTCCCTCTGCCTGCCCTGATATATCATGAATATATGATATATTACTTATTGTTACAGATGAGTTAACAAATACACCAGCTAAAATCTGTCTTGATGCAAAGTGATGCCATGGTTTAATTCAAAGCCTCTGTATACGGCTGTATAGCAATTAAAACTACAGGGTACCAGGCAGTACAGAGTTCCGGAAGCTCTAGGTTCTATCCATTTTATAAATGAGTTTCATTCTCCCCCCCGGAGAATGAAAAACGGGCCAGTTCAGATCCATCTAATAGGCTTCACTTCAGTTACAAAACTTTTACTGGCTTGAAACAAAACTGGAGTCCTTTCAAGTCACAGCTGGACCCAAACATATGCATACATTCAAAGTCCCTGATTGGAATAAAGTAGTCCAGTGAGTAAGGAAGATGATTGTGCTGTCAGCTATGGGTTGATGCCATTCAGCGAAAAGAAGAAAAACATCTGTCTGGATTGCAATTGTGTAAAAGAGCTGCAAATCAAGAAATACGGGTGTTTTTGCCTTAGCAAGCAAAGCAAAAGGCCAGCTAAATAACATCTCCTCACACTGCTATGTCTTGATAGGAGTGAAAAGCAGACAGTAAGGCAAGAGTTAATTGGAAGGGAGGAGTGTTGTCTGGGGAGGGAGGCTAACAGAGAGTTAATCAGGGATCACATCCAGAGCCAGGCATGGATAAGCCTCACTAATGAGGCTCAAGTACCCTGCAGTGGCTTTCAAACCTAACTGGCTTCAAACGATGCCACCCCATGACAGAATGCAGCTAGCCATACGAAGAGAGTGATTAGAATAAATGACTACAGTAATTAACTTTGATTTGAAGCCACCTGACTGGAAAGAGAAGCTAGGAGCTGTTTAGCTGAACTCTTCCTTGTAGAAAGGGGAAGCTTTCCTTTACTCTTGTGTTTGTGTGTGTTAGGAGAACTTTTTTCTTTCAAATAGGTATTGGGTGGCACTAATGAAAAGCAGCTTTCATTCAAGGACCTCCTCATTCATTCTGAAAGGAGGGAAGAAGAAAAGCTTCAAAGGGGAACTAATTTACCTCACCCCAATCACCTTTGGGAGTTTAGCGTTTGCATTGCCACTACCACCACTGTACATATATATTTCTCAAGGATCGCGCTAAGAAAAATTTCCGCTTAACCAGATTCTTGAAACTTTAGTAATTATAGACACATTAGCCTAGATTTCACACAAAAGCAAGAGACTTGAGATTTGTGGTGGTTTTTCCCCATATAGCTTTCAGAGTGGCTTCATCAAAACAAAAATTCTTTTCTGAGGAAATGTTTTAGTGGTAGCACTTTTCCTGGCATTGTAAAATGAACAGAGATGTATATTTTTTTTGAAGCTAGGTTCACTGTTTCCCAGTGCTCTGAAGCTGCACATGCAACATCTTAACCCACTTCATCACAACCTGCTGTTTTACAAGTAATTATCAAGCACCGTACCAGCGTTGCCCTATACCTGCTGACTAAACGTTTACCACAAAGTTTTGCCAAGTAGCATCTACAGTGTCATAGCCAGAGCAATTCGCCAAACATTTATTCAAAGACTCTGATTTATTTGACAGTTTTACACCTTCAAGGCAGGGTATAATTAAATATTTTGACAGCTAAACAAAAATTGTATAAATTTCAAAGCTGCTTAAATGGCTAGTGTACCTAAAATGAAAATGTTGTGTGGATTAGCCTCGTTTCCAAAAATGCCCCCTTAGAAAGTTTTTTAAAAATAGATTTAATACTGTTTTACTCATCAAGGTATGGATGTTTTCATTCTGATTTCAGCTGCGATATTATTCATTCTCTTACTCCAAAAATAAAATTGTATATTCGAAATCTCTTTAAAAAAATAAAATATTAGGTCGTAGCTATAGGGAAATAAAAGAAGTAAGAACTTAGTAGAAAACATTTTATTTCTGGTGTTTCTATTTATTTAAGATACTCATTTGTGCTGGTTCCCAATGGGATCTCACATCCAATCTCAAGTGACACATAGCAAACTATCTTATACTGTGTCAGACCAACGGCCCATCTTGTTTGGTATTTTCTATACTGCTGGCAGTTCTTGACAGAGATTTCGGGCACAAGCCTTTCCTATCCAGGGACTGAAATCAGGGAAAGTATGTGCTCTGCAACTGAGCTATGTACTGTCCCCCATGTTTCTTCTAGGCTATGGCCATGTGGTCCAACCTATACAGTGAGCATTTAAAGACATCTATGGCCAGTATGCTTGCAATGACAAAGGATACAATACCTTGTTTTAAAGAGACACAATTAAAATGAACTCAGTAAAACAAATGGTTTAAAGTTAAGACTTGTCCGTTTTCGGGCAATTTTTCTTCAGCCCAGGTTATTATGATATTATGTCTTAAAATGAAATGTTTAATGAATGTATAATTATATAACCATTATTTAAACACCGAGGTCTTTAAGCAAATACACCAAAACACAGATGAAGTGCCTTACTGCGTTGAGGGAAACTGTAATCCAACTAAAGGTAACAATGACCAGTTGTTTATACAAACCTATTGAAATGTTTGGGAGCTAGTTCACATTCTCATGCTATGTTTATATTTCCATTTATCATCCTTCTTCTTAAGAAGAAAGCTAAAAAGGAAGAGCAGCCCAAGAACAAAATCTTGTTTAAACTACGCATGAAGACGTCAGGTAGCTTAACAAATTGAACCAATGTAGGAATGCCATGTATACATCTAAAAACATTATAGTATTACATCGTTTTCCTTGACCCCTGTCTTCCTCCCCCCCCACCATCCTCCATCTTATACATTAAACAGCCCACAACAATTTGTAATTATTTTCCAAGTCCTTTTCTACTGGCATCCAGCTTAAAACTATCCCACAGTAAAAGAATTCCTAGAATATATATTTTTTTAAAAAAATAAAAATAAATGATGTGCAATTTGCTTTCAGTGGCTATTAATCAAAGGCCATATCTAATCTTTGTATAAGCTGCTAATTAAAGGTATACCTTGAAGTACTAAAGTGTGCAAAAATAGTAACAGTTTCATATATTGAATGCTAAGAATGCTGAATAAATGTGGGTTCTGCACACGCAATTGTAAATCCATCCAGAGTTCAAAAATGTTATTTACTACCAACAAGCTTTCACCAAGAGAATTTAGGAACAGCAATAAATTTCAAAATATATTTGAACTATTTGTTTTTACTTTCACT
This sequence comes from Podarcis vaucheri, assembly GCF_965113315.1. NCBI lineage: Eukaryota > Metazoa > Chordata > Lepidosauria > Squamata > Lacertidae > Podarcis > Podarcis vaucheri. Next base: position 39,938,413 of record NC_138767.1, read on the forward strand.
AAGAATTTTTTTAACTCTCAATAAGATTTTATAAAAATTATGTCTTTGGATTTTTCAAATGTATACAGCTAAACACAGTGGTCTCAATACAGAGGAAAACCCATGGAAGAAAGTAGACAGGATGTGAATTTCCTGTCCCTCCCCCTAGCAGACCATTAGCTTCCCACAAAACATCTCCAGAGAGTTGTGAGTACCTGGCTGTTAAGGTGGGCTATGGCACAGGGGGGCAATCTCCCCAAATCAGACAGGGACACTTTCCACAAAGAGAGTTTGGCTCCACTTTACCATGCTAGCTACTGTTCATGTGCATGCTCAACGCAAACTGTTATCAGGAAGGAATATAAAGTTTACTTTTATCTGGAATGTGGTGTTACTTTTTGAATCTTCATTGCTAACACTGAGGTTGAGATATGCACCTTTTGTGAATTTTAATTTCACTGAAGTTGTATAAAAGCACTAAAGAAAACAGAATTACCAGCTTTAAAGCAAATATTTTAAACAGTTCAGCACATAGTTTATGTCCAAATAAAGTCCACTAATATCATCAACTAACAACCCAGCTGCATTTGCTCATGTAATGTTTCACACATGGAAACCAAGATGCAAGATTACCTCATTTATGGTAACACTCATAAACTACATAGTACACAGTAAACATGTCTGCCCAGCAAATTAAAATATCCCTGGCTTATGTAGCAGCTGAAGCTGTCCAGAACCTGTTTATAATCCAATAGAAACAGATATTTGTCTTTAATTTTAGAAATGAGTAAAATCAAATTCCTTTACTGCTCTGCAGGCACTGTGCCCCAGACTTACTGCTTTGCAACAAAAGACAGGCACCAATTGCTTTTCAAAGGATACATTATAAACAGTCTTAAAGCAACTTGAACTACAACTTTAAACCAACAGTTCATTTATAATTGGCTAAGAAAGGAAACCAGTTTAAATCATTCTCCTTTGCCAGTTTAAATCTGTTAGAGAAAATTCACCTGTGTTAGACAACAAAATTCCTACATTCTTATGAGGTGAACCAAAACATACATTTTGGTTTGATTAGCTTTCAGGCAAATCATGCAACAACCAAATTTATTAGTAGATTTCATGCAAGCGTTTTAATCCTAAAAACTATGGAGGAGTACAATGAAATTATGCCCCTCCATGATAATAAAAATGGAATTTACTAGTAAATGCCTGCTCTTCTTAATGTTATTAGAGCAATCTGGACCCATCATTGCATCTCCTGCAGGTAGCAGGCAGGGTTCTTGAAGCAGAAATGCCACCCAGGAAGGGAACCCCTTCCTGTGTAGATTGCACAAGAACCTGTGTGGAAGGTTCATTTTCCAGGCCTAGAACTGATTCTAAATAAAACAACAACAAAAACGAAGAAAGAAACTTAACCTGAACTAAAGGGAAGCAGACACTGGAGTGGGTAGATCCAAAGTTCCTCAACTACCCCTATCCTAAATGTAGAAATTATTTGAGGCTGTACCAGACTTCCTGCTTACACCAAGAAGAACAGGAGTCTACTAGTAAAATGTAACACTTTTCTTTGTGATCTGCCTCCTGTTAGTAATAGTCAAACTAGGACGAACAGTAATAAAATGGAAAAGTCAGAACTGACCACATCAAAATCATTCTGCAAAATCCTCCTGTTGAAGGTTGCTTTGGTAGAGGGGGTTACTATGGCCAATATTGTCGCTAGATCAGTCCACAATGAAGTAACTGATCTGATCGTGGATGAGGCGGTTGATGTGGTATGCATTATTAAGAGCTGAGCTGAGGCACTCTGGTCTTAACCAGGTGTGGTTGCCTGGGAATTCAGTGTAGCGCAGTTGAGGTCAGGTGGACCACGGAATAAGGGCATGGTAGTCATTCATAAAAACTACCATCATTATTACCAGAAAACCAATGCATCTGGGAGCTGGATGTTGGGTTACAGACAGGACAGGGATCTTGCTGGCTGTATCACCCATCCCGCTGCTTAGCCAACTCCATTACTGAGCTGGTGGAGGTTGTTTCTGGCATGATGATAGAGAACTTGAGGACGTTAGTCTTGGTGAGGATCCAATTCCATTTTGCCTGAGCTGGTTCAGGTCTTGATGGCCATTATGACAACCATGGGGCAGCTCAATAAATAATGCACCCAACATATAACGCTGATCATACCCTCAATCTGGTTTTCACTACAGAAAGGGGTTAATTCTTAGCATTTTATATCAATGCTGCTTTTATAATCCCTATTATGTTTTGTTTTCTATTTCTTGAATTTTTATACTGGTTTATTGTTTTGATGGCATATGGCATTTGTATTTCTATATTCTATTGTTATGTGAAATGTGTTTTTTTATTGTAGATTATGGAGGAAGTTCCTTATAAAGCAGGGTATACATTTTTTAATAAATAAATACCGTATGCCCTGGGAGAATTTCCAGGCGGCATGGCTAAGGTTCTAATCTCACTGTGGAGTAGAAAGATGGAGAGGCCCATGGATTCAATCTCTCCTAAGCATCCTCTCTAAGCCAAAGGGACCCTGAGGCCTTTTCTGTACTCCAAGTGTTGAAGCAGGCTGGCCAACAGCTAGAGCACAGATGGCACAAGTCCCAACACAAATTTGACCAAACACAGGTATGAGTGCGCAGTTGCGTTTACCATGTGGTACTGGCAGCAGCAAAGAGAACATACTTATTGACCTCCATCTTCAGTGAACTAAACAGCAGAGCTGTAAATTGATTGGTTCAGACCAGGGTCTTGTCATTAACAGACCACTCAACAGCTTGCTGTGAGATATTTGCAAAGCACTTCGAGGGCAAAATCATTCAGAACCATGTCAAACTTGATTCCACAATTAGTGCAGGTCCATTTGAGGTCCCTGGAGCATCGTCTAGCATGAGTTGTTGTAGCCTAACGATATGGCCAGAACGTTGTTTGCCACCCTGGAGTCTTGGGGGAAGAAAGGCAGGATGGAAGTTTTAATAATATTAATAATAATAATCCTATCTATGAGAAGTTGCAAAATGACATCTGATCTGGGAGAAATTTTAGAGGGCTGTCATTTGGATCTTAACTTTCTGGATTCTTTAGACTAGAGGATGGAGGTGCACTCCTCTTTCTACCCAAGAGATGATTACTCAGCTGCAGTCACAGTTCATGGTATATAACAAACTATATAGAGATATATGGCTCACAACCTAAAATTTCTTCCTAAGCATCCAAGCTAATGTTGCCAGGAGAAAGAAATAGAATTAATAACTGATTAGTGCTTCCTTTACTGGGATCACTTAAGAGCTTTGCCTACTGCCATCAAGCCAGGTCCTGCCTGGGCTTGCAAGAGCATTTCCTAGAATGGGATGAGGAAACTGGGACCCTCCAGATGCTGTTGGTCTTTAACTCACATCAGCGCAAGCATAGTTAATGATCAGGGACGATGGGAGTTATAGGTCAATAACAAACTGGGTTTTTAATTCTCAACCCCACCAATTGCCTGAGCCCTGCAAATTAATGTACTAAATCTTAAACTGATCATTTATTCATTGAAAGTGTGCAGTTATTAATCCTGCCCTTGTTTTGACTGCAACAAACAATAAAAAGCCAACTCTTTCTATTTATCTGTAACTTTTGCTCACAGAAACTGGATACACAAAGCAGGACTGAATACATAGATTCTCACAATTATCTTCACAACCATTCTATAAATATATATAAAAAAATAAGTCAATCTCATTCCTCCCTGACTAGAACACACTTCCATGTCTGCATCATTTGAAGTCTGTTGAGAGCTGATGCTTGACATAAATATTCTAGCTGAGTTTTAAAAGTTTGGAAACTTAGACAAGTGTGTACTGAAAAGATTTTAATACTAGTTAATTTGTGATGGCACACCCACCAGTGTCAGAAAGCCTTGGCGTACTCATTATCTTGGAATTCATTTGTTCTGACAATATTTGTGGCTGCTAAAACAACCACATAATGGTCACCTAGTAAGACAGATAAATTGACTGCTTAAGCTTCACAGTAACGTCTCGTTGCCTGTAGCACACTTCCTCCCCTAGACAATTTCGGAGGGTTTGCCCCACCATCCTCCAGCAGTGCCAAAATTCCTCACACAGATAATTTAGATAAAGAGATAGATTGCTGCCCTTTGCTTAAAGGATCCCCCTTCTCCCTATTCACCCTTCTGAATACGTGCAGTATTTCTTTTCTAACACAACACTATTAAGTAGAAGCCACTGGGGAAACAAAAGTACCTAACTTTTTCACATCAACAGAGTCCTTAAGGTTTATAAATTTTACTTTGAACTCAGAAACTGAAAATTTCAGTATCTACAAACTTTATGAATCCTGAAACTTTGGGTTTGTTTTATGCTTCAAGTTCTACCTTTTTCATCCAACCACTCATATTTATAGCGTATCATGTGCGGATTTATCTGCATTACTCATAATGCAAGTATGTAACCTATACACATTATTGTATGAACAGGAACTCCAAGTAAACTCCAGTCATTCAGAATTGTCCTTCAAATTTCTCCCCAGCCTCCTGAATGACATGACTTCGAAATGTAATGACTAAAAGGTCAGCACATGACAGTTGAGCACTTGTGACCCCAAATTAAGAGGTATTATGCTTTATCTACTAATCAGTGAGTCACAAATGTACAACTTGCCCCAAGAACTTAAGAATTCCTGAGATTTGTTCACACATCATTGCCTAAAATATAGACTACCTAATCAGATAAAGGAAAAATGAATTTACAAACCTCTCTCTCTCTCTCTCTCTCTCTCTCACACACACACACACACACACACACAAAAACACACACACGTAAATATTTTATGATTCCAGCATTCAAAGCCCCTTTACCCTTCTCTACATATTATCATCACCACCAGTATAATCTTTTAAGTGCCTGGAAGAAAACAAAGTGATGTACTACATAAAAACACAAAACTGAAAACAACAAAACCCTGCCTGGAGGCTTACAGACTAAATACACAGACCCATGAAAAAAGGGGGCAAAAAAGATAATGGAAGAAGAGACACTAAATTAAAACATCTCACTCAATTGGAAAAGGCATGTTAAAAATCAATATTTTACGAAGCATCTGCCTTCTTTTAAAGTGGGAAAGATTGGATGGCAGAAATCACAGAATTTTAGAGCTGTTCTAAAGATGGAGGTCATCTCACATCTAGCAGCAATGATTTCCAAAATAAGCTGCTACTGAAAAGCAGAGGGAAGGGCATGTGTGTGAAACAACAGATGAAATCTCAGTCCAGCTATGAAGAGTGCAGAAGTGGAGAAGGAATAAATAAAAATATAATTTAAAATTAATCGTTGATTTTTGTTATGTGCATGCTGCCCCAGATACCTTGAGGAGGAGAAATTTTGCTATAAACTTTGAAAATAACATCAATCTAAAAATGTGTATTATTGTATTAAACTCAAGAACTATGAGTTAGGTTGCTGGTTGTAGTATTCACAACATCATCATCATCATCATCATCATCATGTATGTAAATACAGTGGTACCTTGGGTTAAGTACTTAATTTGTTCCGGAGGTCCGTTCTTAACCTGAAACTGTTCTTAACCTGAAGCACCACTTTAGCTAATGGGGCCTGCCGCCGTGCTGCCAGAGCACGATTTCTGTTCTCATCCTGAAGCAAAGTTCTTAACCCGAGGTACTATTTCTGGGTTAGGGGAGTCTGTAACCTGAAGCGTATGTAACCCGAGGTACCACTGTAATATGTATTTTATGTGTATTCCCCAGAGTGGCTGGGGAAACCGAGGCAGATGGGTAGGGTATAAATAATATTTTTGTTATTATCTTTTATTTTAATACTTCAATAATTTGGGTGGTGTGTTTTTTTTGGCCGCTGGATAAAAGGGCAGAGGCTAGACAAACCGCTGTGCATGGAGAGATGTCCTTTTCCATCCTTGAGACCCCTGGTGAAACTCACAAAAGCTCCTGTATGTGGAACTTGGTGTGGAGATGGAAGCTGAATGCTGAATGGGACAAAGCTGTGGGCAGGCTGATTCATCCACCTTGAGTTTGTCCATAAAAAGCAAGCCTAGAGCGAAAGCCTCGGGTGATGCCAGCAGTTGTAGGAGAACCTTTGTGGTGTCCTGCACTTTCCTGTTTCTAGCTATCAGAGCCTGCCAGATAAATCGTAAAAAAATTTAGACAAATCCCTTTGTTTTTATGAACTATGTTTTCTCCTTTCATTTTTATTTAAGAAATAGTACACCTTTCTGAAAATATCTTCCAACAAAAGAATTGCACGAGCCGCTCAACTTGAGGCTGCATCAATATGCAATATGAAGAAGACTTACTCTAGGCAGTAAACTGAGAGGGGGTGGAATCACTCATTTGTACTTCTCTATTAATGCAGCCTATAAAGCAAGGAAGATGTATAAGGTAAGGGATGGCACTACTGTCCTCGAGGGAATTAAATTCAAGCAGCATTTCTTCGCTTGACTGGGGAAGTGTAAGATAATGAATGCTGCAGTTTCAAGAAAAAGTGAAAATAGCAGGCACGCTGGATGAGAGATTTTATTTATAAGAACGACCCTGGTGTATATACAGTATTTGTAAATAAATACAAAACTTTTTTATTTCTGAGTCTGGTGTAAGGTAGTAAGGTCTAAGGGAATCCGAGAAAAAATGTTATCATGGTGACTGTAGATTAGATAGAGATATAGATAGATAGATAGATAGATAGATAGATAGATAGAGACAGATACCAGTTTTGCAGGTTTCATTTCTTTGTCAAACTCTAGCAAGGCTAGGAAATGGAACACAGCATGGGGCCAAACCAATAGGAGCTCCAATTAAATTCTAAAGAACAGTGGATTGGATCCAGGAGAGTGCTCTCAGTTGGCAACAACTCCTCTGGACATGACCCAACACAAACAGGTTGAAATCATCAAATCATGTTGGAGGCGAGCCAAAACCTGTTTTCCCCAAGTACACACTTTTACCTTTTCCTATATAGCTGCTGCTCACGCCTGTCGAGTAAAGTACTTGGGGGACACTACTGCAGGGAGACAGACGTTACCACTCTACACTAGATGCTCTCTGCTCCAGCCTTTGACCAAGACAGGAGGAAAGTGCTTCTGCATGCAGAAATTAATTGTACCTGCTCACATCCCTTGTAAAATGACACTTTCTCTCCTACCCAACCCACATGCCATTACAATATATATTTTTGGTGCTAATGTGTATGCATGGAGCATTTAGAATCTCTGTCTCTTTGTTGCTGTGTAGTTAAGAGACCATATACTCCCAAGCCAGGAATGGCTAAGCATGTGGCTTCTATAACTCTTCGTATGGAAGAGATAAGAGTAAGTGATTGTAATGGTGCCATTTTGCTTAAGTATATGAACCTATAGGCACAGCATGATTTCCACACTTATCATTATTGGTTTACACACATTTTGATGTCTCAAGGTATCAAATCTACTTTAACATTAAACATGCTCACACCATCCTGTTACAAGAGAATATACTATCACTACTAACAACATTTATTTATACCCAAGTGCACTAGATGCCACATAATAGAAAAGGCACTCTGGCCTGAACAAAACAAAGAAGAAAAAATAAACTTCAGAGTGACAGTCAAATGCTTTAAGCACAAGACTTTCCATTTACATCTGCAGATCTGACCACTGGAATATCAGCATGAAAGAAAATGCATGGTTTTGAAAATAACTGTCAGTTCTCTAATTAATTAATTGCTTATGAAGGAGAAAGGCAAGGCACTTAAAAACAAGAACAGATCGCCTGGTTAGAAGCCCAGAATACTGTTACCATGGTAGCTGGCAGAAACAGTAATTGTTTAGTGTTTTCTAGATTAGGCAAAAGTCAAATAAATTGAAACAATGCAACATATCAACCACTTTACTAGTCAATCAGTCACAATACTGATTTTACTCCCATCATAATACATCTCCCAGCCCCTTCAATTCAGTCCAACATATATGGTTCCTTGAATAAATTGAGCAAATACGGGGACCCATCTCATCTATTTGTTCTGAGAACAATAGCTGCAGACTGTGCCTCAATCCAGTTCTGTCCCTAATAAGGAATTCAAATTCCTACTCTAGTGAGGTACTCCTTCCCCACCCTCCCTAGTCGATGGCAAATAATTTTCCTTGAGAGAAGATCTCCAGGCTGCCTGAAGTCTTTCACTTTACAATGATCACTCACTGAGAAAGGCTCTAGCCTGCCCTGGATCAGATACTGAGGAGGACAAGAAGAGGAGGAGTTTGGATTTGATATCCCGCCTTATCACTACCCGAAGGAGTCTCAAAGCGGCTCACATTCTCCTTTCCCTTCCTCCCCCACAACAAACACTCTGTGAGGTGAGTGGGGCGGAGAGACTTCAGAGAAGTGTGACTAGCCCAAGGTCACCCAGCAGCTGCATGTGGAGGAGCGGAGACGCGAACCCGGTTCCCCAGATTACGAGTCTAGCGCTCTTAACCACTACACCACACTGGGAGTATGCAGCCTGCCACCTTTCCTTTCAAGTGATCCTGTATCTCAGAAGTTCCATTTATGCAGGGGAGCAGTTTCCATACAGAGTTGGCCTCTAGGCTTCAAGAATGCCTGCATTTTTGCATACAAACTAAGTAACTGAATTCTGTGAAATGCTTTTAGTAGCTGAATTTTGAAATGGTGTCACTAAGAGAGATTAATGGAACCCTTCTTCAAGAATATACTCAAGACTGTCTACAGGTGGACAACCAAGGTATCTGCTTTGGGAACCCTTAATCATGAAGGTGACCTGAGATCTAGGTCTCAGGAAAAGTAATATCCAGGCCACGCAATCACTCGATGCTTGACACTGACCCAAGGCTAGCATCCAAACTGCTGAAGCAATATATCACAATTAACAGCTCCACTGCCTCATCAATTGCTCAAGGGCACTCTCCCTTAAACGGTCTGTACCTAAAGCTGGGGATATACCTGCAGGCCACCTAGGGCTGTCAAAGCTCTACCCCTTTAAATTTCTGCTTGTTCTTAGCATGGGGCAGGAACCTATATCAGCCATGCACATGCTTTGCACACAAAGGCATCTCCAGATAGGGCTGGAGAAGACCGCTTCATGAAACCCTGGACAACTGTTAACAGACAGTTGTGCTATAATTTCAATCACTCCTCGACACTGGCCATGCTGGCATGGGCTGATGAAGGTTGGAGTCCATCAACACCTGGAATGAACAACTTTGGTTATCTCTAGAGTCTTCTTCTTTGGTGATCACTCGTAGCTGACTAAGATTGTCTTCCATAAACACAGTTTTAACAATTGAGTCTGTAAGTGACTGTGGAGGCCAAATCTGGATCCACATATCCTTCCACAGTGGGGATGTTGGTTTCCGGACGGGAGATGATCACGGTGTGGATTTGCCAAGCATGCCTTTCTCTTAGCACCTTTCTCCTTTGTGTCCTGAGTTCGAGTTTCTTCAAAGGCTGTTCTCCAACTGAAGCACTCACAGGCCAGTGTTTCCCAGTTTCAAGTGTTTATACTACATTTTTAAAGATTTGCCTTGAGACAGTCTTTAGACCTCTTTTGTTGACCACCAGCATTACGCTTTCCATTTTTAAGTTCGGAATAGAGTAATTGCTTTGGAAGACGATCATCAGGCACCCAAACAACATGACCAGTCCAAAAGAGTTGATGTTGAAGAATCATTGCTTCAACACTGGTGATCTTTGCTTCTTCCAGTACACTGATATCTCTAGAGTAGACAATAATGAGCTATAAGGGTCAATGACAATATAAGAAAGCTTCCTACGGCTGGAGTATTCAGCCCAAGCGACGACCTCAGTTCCTATTTCGGTACTCAGTTGACCTTAAACCCTTGTTGAAACAGCAGTCATACCTTACAGCTCTCACAGATCATGCAGAATCAGACCTTCTCTTACTATCTGGATTCCAACTTCCTGAAATCAGATCTCTGTCCATGCTACCTTCTCAAGAGATTCATTAAGAGAGACTCTTGATGGCAGTACTTGCAGCCTATGTCAGAAGTATTGTAGAATAAAGTCTCATTTACGGTACATTGTGGGTAACAGTTTCTGTTATCTTTTGAAATGCTAAAACATCACGAAAAATCGCTGTAGGCTTGTAGGCAAATTCACGGTGCGGGTGAGCTGAATCTTATAGGCAGTGTCACTCCATAATAAGCACAACCAGTCTGCCCGTGAAGCAGTCTGAAGCAAGCTGCTTCGGGACAGCACCCTGAGAGGGGATGTCACCCTGAGGAGTGAAGAAGCCACCACCCAAAGTGGCAAGACAAGTGAGAGATTGGTGGGCAGGTGGGCTGCGGTTCTCATCATCTCACTCACCAGTAGCACTTGCTACTGCTGGGAGCTCACCACTGCCAAGCGCTTGCCACCTCCTGCTCCTCAACTCCAGAAGCTGCAGCAGCATGCTCATGGGTGGCAGCACACTCCTCTACTTTCCCCTACACCCCCATATTCCACCCCCTCATTCTCTTTGTGGCAGGCCAGGGGCAATTAGAGGAGCATGCCACTGCCATGAGTGGGACACTGCGCAGGTCAAGGAGCAGAAAATACCAAGCACCCAGCAGCACCTCGAGTGGCAAGTGCCAGGCACCAAGCATCAGTGAGGGACAGGAAGTGGGGGGCAGTGCCAGGGTTTTTGCCTCTAGCGGCAAAATGTTCCTGGCTGCCCCCGACAATAAGAAATTTGCATAGATTGCCCACCAAACTAGTATAATCCATGAATGAAGTACAGTGGTACCTTGGGTTATGTACTAAATTCGTTCCGGAGGTCCATACTTAACCTGAAACTATTCTTAACCTGAAGCACCACTTTAGCTAATGGGGACTCCTGCTGCCGCTGCGCCGCCAGAGCCCGATTTCTGTTCTTATCCTGAAGCAAAGTTCTTAACCTGAAGCACTATTTCTGGCTTAGTGGAGTGTGTAACCTGAAGCGTATGTACCACTGTATGGTCATTACAGCTTTAGGATACAACAGGTTAAGTCATGGAATGACTAAAGCAATAAATGGCAAAAAGCAAGGTGACATTTAAACAATTTGACAGTTAATCAAAACAAGCTTAGGGGAAAAAATACTGTTAAATTTGTTTACCTTTCTAAGGGTCGACAAAAGGAAGCAAAACATACTGATCAAGCTATACAAAATGTGAATGACTGCACTGAGGACCAAAAATCTAGTTTCTGCATCTGAAAATGTTATTTGGAACATTACATGAGCAAAAAGCCGCCAATCATTTGGCAGTACACCAAAAAGACCTGGCTATAGTTCTCCGTGCTATGAAAACATTCAGGCTAGATTGCTACAATGCACATAATGTAAGGTTTCCTTTGAAGACTTCAGAAACTTCAAGAAGTTCAGGATACCACAACAAAGCTAATGACTGGGAGTAATAGTAAGGTACCTATCATATCAGTTCACTAGCTACAAATTTGCTTGTGTTTCTAATTCAAAGTACGTAAACAGTTTGGGACTGGAAGAATATCTGATGCCATACAAGTATGCCCAGCCACAAAGCCCATCATGAGGAGCCCTATTAAGGAAGTTCATTTGCCCATTTATCTAGAACCCTCTTCAATGGCTTTTGAATACCAGCTGAATATATTGTTGTCCTCCCAGATTTTTAAAGGGGATGCTAACTTTATCCTTTGTTACAGTTTAAACTTGATTTTTTTTTTAAGTATTAACCTTTGGTTTCATAAGTCACTGTAGTTTATATCCTCACATTTCCCCCTACTTCTTTCTCCCAAGACAAAGGCAAAGATATATCTAAACTGTTTTAATGAAACCCCATCTTGTTATTTTTTAATACTAGGAGCTAGATTAAAGTAACTATGTCTGCCAATTAGCATTGTGAACCCCTGCTATTGACCTGATACTGTACAATCTGTTATTATGTACTGTCCTATATATCATCTGTTCCCCTTGCTGGTCTATTCCAATAAAAGACGGACAGCTGCAACACTATATCCCTGTTCAACCTGAGGACCATCTGACTTTAATTGTAGTACACAGCTTGATGTGGGTCTGGTTATGAGAAGCCAAAGTATCACAGTGTAATAATCTGGAAAAGCAGAAGCCTGCCAGGCACAGGGCTGAAACAGAGGCTTGGGCTGTCTGGTTGGCTGATGGGATGTAGGAAATATGATTAATGAGCAAGGTATAATGATATCAGGAACCCGATTAGCACCACAAAAAGGTCACAGATCAAAGCAGTATGCATTTCATGAGGTCTAATCACTGTAGAAAAATCTGTAAAACAAACTGAAAGGGGGGGGGGGAATCTGCATGCAATAGCTTACAAAATGGGCACTTAAAACTACTATCGTTATTTATTGTGATCTAGGAAGTTGCAAGGATGTAATAAATAGACAACTCTGCTTTTTTATAACGTTTAAAATGTTCTCGTGTTATTACAAAGAATTCTTTGTCAAAGTATTAGATTTTTTTTAAAATATAATTTTCCTCACTACTCACATTTATATAATCTTACAAAAATACTAATTAGACAGCTGACATACAGTCACTGGAGCTATGTAATTACAGAAGCACAACGTATTTTGCATAACCCCAGAATAGAACATTAATCATGCAATTACTCAAATAAATTACTTATACATTCCATTTCATTTGGACTCAACAAATGCAAGGCCTTGCACAAAGAGTAAGAGTCACATGTAAAACATCAGGTATGTGGACTTCCCTTTTCCCCATCACACAGAATATATATTTTATGCAGGGCAAGAGGAAATCTATGATGAACTCCAAAACCAAACTTCATCTCTCTCTTAATTAAGCAAGGAAGATTAGAATGTTTGCTATATCTGAAAAAAAATACCAGGGGTGGGGAAAGAAATGGGCTGGGGAGTATAATGGTGTTTTTGATGCAAGCACTACCTTTTCGTACCATAGAAATAATTTTCACCTCATTTATTTGTTACATTATAGGCCACCTTTTCTCCTAGGAGCTCAAGGTAGCATACTCCCCACTCCAATTTTATCATCATAATCACCCTGTAAGGAAGGTTAGCCTGAGAAGCAGAGACTGGCCCAAGGTCACCCAGTGAGTTTCACGGCTGAGTAAGGAACTGAACCCTGGCCTCCTAGGTACTAGTCCTTCATTCTAACCACTACACCACACTGACTGATTTCTTTTCTAAGTTAAATACTACCCCCCCCATCATGGAGTTCAAAGTACAGTGGTGCCTTGCAAGACGAAAAGAATCCGTTCTGTGATTCTCTTCGTCTAGCGGTTTTTTCGTCTTGTGAAGCAAGCCCATTGACGGATTAGCGGATTAGCGCTATTAGCGCCTTTTAGCGGCTTATCGGATCAGCTGATAAGCGGCTTAGCAGCGTAGAAAAAAGGGGGAGGGGGAAAAAACCCGCAGGAACTCGCAAGACCATTTCGTCTTGCGAAGCAAGCCCATAGGAGATTTGTTTTGCGAAGCACCTCCAAAACGGAAAACTCTTTCATCTAGCGAGTTTTCTGTCTTGCGAGGCATTCGTCTTGCGGGGCACCACTGTAATTGTACATGAGGTTCCTGGATAGCATCCCATGCAGGCACTGAACAAACTAAGACATACTTAGGCTCATATGCTTTCATTCCATGGTCTATTTAACATTATATGCATTTTTGTATCACAGAGAGATATGATTCTCATCCTATAATTACAGAAATGGGCCTTGTCTTAAGAAATGTTAGGTGGCATAAAATACAATAAATACAAGAAAATATTTACAATCTCCTACCCCATTTTTTTCATACTATGTCACGTAATGGAAAATAAAGTCTATCAGGCTAGAATAAAATAATATATTTTTGCAATACATTGCAAGGTATGGAATGGAATGGATGAACCCAGATTTGAGCAGCTGCTCATGCAAGTATGATAGAAATAACTGAAGATGTATTTAGGAGGAAAACATCGGCGATTATGACCAAACTAACAAACAGAAATGGGGCTGCAAGTGAAGATGATTGGCCTGTTACCTCGAGCTAACCCATATGGTAAAGCTATCATGGAAAGCAGGTGTGTGCTTTCAGTGGCTCATTACAGATAACAAAACTCAAGTGAGATATAGCTAAAGATGCAAATAATTACAAGTTAGCACAAAAACATTAAAGTGAAGTGGTAGGTGGAAAGCAGGTGGTTTGAAATTCAACTTTTAAACTTGTTACAGTTAACATACATAAGGGTAATGGTGACCTCTGAACCAGAACTAATCAAATGCCTAATGTGAAGACACGAACATTTTGTCTATCTTTCACTATAATAACAGTGTCATCAGTAATGCCAGAAATATATATGTGAGAATATAATAAAGGTATCCCCAAAAAACTTACATTACATTAAAACAATGAGAAAAGCATGAGGGTCTACTGTTTAGGTTTTTAAAAAATCTCACTAGGCATTCCCAAGCCTATGAGTACACCTAAAATAGCTCTTTGGATCCATCCTAGGCTTTATAAATTTTAGCTTTACACAGAACAAAGGGACTAATCTCATTCTCTAAGGAAAGACATTTCAAGCACCAGCTCTTAATACAAAGAGAAGATAATGGTAAAGGTACCCCTGACCGTTAGGTCCAGTCGCGGACGACTCTGGGGTTGCGGTGCTCATCTTGCTCTATAGGCCAAGGGAGCCAGCATTTGTCCACAGACGTTTATCTTACCAATCTATTTATGCGAACAAATTCTTCTGGCGTTTTGGCCCATGGTGGAAGTTCAACATCAGACACTACTGTTCCATCATCCATCACTCCAAGATTGTAATTATTGTAGTTGACAAACATCTCAGGGAGATAATAAAATTCAGGAACCAGCTCCTATGTAAAAATGAAAACCAACATGTTAAAACGAAGGGAAAACTTTGCGTGCGCACGCACGCACACACACAATCACTTCCCGCCTTCTCACAGAACCTCCAGTGAATGAAAAACTATTTCATCAACAGAGGGATAAAATTAGATACATTTTATTGGGGCTGGCAACATGACCTCTCCAGAAAGTCTTATCTGCCACCATCCTTATAGTCTCTGCAGGGCCAGGTTTTATTCCTTTTTGTACCTTTTCATGCACCATGCCTTTCAAACAACTTTTACTTTTAATCTGGACATTTCAACCCTATAATTCATATTTTGTTTTTGTTTTTTGCCAGAAAGAACAAGTGCTTTTATTGTTTTGTATTGGTGATTGATTGATTGCCAAGAGAAGATGCCCATACAAGTATAGTTAATAAAGAAAAACTAAAACTAATAAGCAAGTCCCACAATGGCATTTCACACCCTGAAACTTGCTTAGTAAAACCAGCCAACCGCAGTAAGTAACTTCCGGACTGCAAGTATCACAATCTATGAGAGCAATCTCTTTGCTAACAGCAATAGCAACAATACCCATTAAACAATGACTAATTTAAAAATTGAATGGACTCCTCTTTTAGGAGCAGAATAAAATTTATGGGTTCAATCCACTTACTTTAAATATGGATTTCAATTCAACTTATAAAGTTGGTCTGTTTGTTGTCAATTGGTATGAATTGCTGATTACAAAGAGTCTGTTCAGCAATAGACAAACCCAAGCAGCTCTCTAATGCAACAGGGCTTTTGTTATTTTCTGAACACCAGCATCCCTGCCCCAGAGCCACATGGCAAAAACTGAGTTTTAAGAAGCAGCCATACAAATAGGCAATTGGCTGCTTTTTCTGAATACATGTATACACTGTCTTATGTTCATGTTGGAAAATGCGGGGCACACATGTGTTGACTGATTACTATTGCTTTTCTACTTTGTGTGTTTCTAAGCAAAAAAAATTTTTTTTAATTATATATATATGCTATAACGGAACATTATATAAATGTCTCAACTAATGAAGGCACAGTTAAAGCAAGCTTACATTTTTGCAGGAAATCTATCAATTTCTTGTAAGGGGCACTTCATGAATGGAAAGGCTTAATATTTGTAATTGCTCCAGGAAATTAGTAACTGGTGTAAAATTGGTCTTCCTTCTAACAAGTGAAAAGTGCATGCTATTTAATAAGCAGAAAAACACATTATGTGGAGTAGCTCCACTAGCTAACTATGTAAGAGGCCCAGTAGATCAGATTCTAAATCCACTCTTGACATGGGTCAATGGATCAGTGGTCTTCCAGATACCACCCTCAGGGTCAGCTATGGCCAGAGCAGTTTTCCAAATAGCTGAGTGCAATGGCAGGTCATCAGATTATGGACAGGGTCAGCCCAGAGTTCCCGGAGAACAGACAAGAAGAATCAAGCAAGAATTAAGCTATTATCACCTCAGTCCTTGTGAGAAAAACTTCAGATATGCATCCTATATATTTGTATACAGTCATGCTAATTAACCTATAACAAGGTCAAAATGAGTCTGTGACACAAAAGAAAAACATGCTAGCAAATTATTTGGAGGCACTTTGTTGACTAAACTGCATCCATTAAATTAAATGTAGTGGTTTTTAAAATCACTTTAAAGAACAACCACACCACATACGTCTCCCTGATCACCTACATGAATTGTAATTAATCACATTTAAATCAGTTCCAAGAGGGAAAAGTGAGCTATTATCATTATTAATTATTTAACATACATCTTGCCCTTTCTCCCATATGAGCCCAGAACCACAGACAAGTGGTAAAACAATTAAAACTTCTGAAAACTATTCCAATATAAAA
Source organism: Podarcis vaucheri (assembly GCF_965113315.1). Taxonomy (NCBI): domain Eukaryota; kingdom Metazoa; phylum Chordata; class Lepidosauria; order Squamata; family Lacertidae; genus Podarcis; species Podarcis vaucheri. The sequence goes on from NC_138767.1 coordinate 39,955,124, forward strand.
ACAGGCTGGAAAGAATCTCTACTGGGGGGAAAACTTCTTGAAAGAGGAAGGTTTTCAACTGTTTTCTGAAAAGACAACAGAAATGGTGTCTTATCTAATATTTAACTGGAGAGTATGCCAACGGGCAGATGCCACCGTACGAGAGATCAAATTCCTAAATTCTGCAGTATGGACTTTTGATAAGATGGTATTTGAGGAGGCGATGTCCAGTGCAGTGGCTAACTGGGTATGTAAGGGATGAGTCGGTTTTTAGGTATCCTGGCCCTAAAGCTGTACAGGAGTTAAATACCAAAACAAGCACCTTTAATTTTTCTGATATACAGTAGTACCTCAGGTTAAGTAATTAATTTGTTCCAGAGGTCCGTTCTTAACTTGAAACTGTTCTTAACCTGAAGCACCACTTTAGCTAATGGGGCCTCCCGCTGCCGCCGCGCCGCCACTGCGCAATTTCTGTTCTCATCCTGAAGCAAAGTTCTTAACCTGAGGTACTATTTCTGAGTTAGCGGAGTCTGTAACCTGAAGTGTATGTAACCTGAAGCGTATGTAACCCGAGGTACCACTGTAGTGGCTAATTGGCAGCCAGTGCAATTTTTTTAGCAACAGCAGCATAACATGGTAGCAATATCCTGCCTCAGTGAGCAGTCAAGCTGCTAACATTGTGCACTATTTGCAGCTTCCAGACCAACTTCAAGGGTAGTCACGCATAGAGCTTATTGCAGTAATTCAGAGGAAGTTGTGAAACTTTTCTGCTGTTAATAAAACTCCAAAGCCATAAAGCCAACTTGTAATGGAATCGTGTTAAGAGTCCTGATTCCTCATCCCACCTTTTGAATCCCAAATGCCCCTTCAAGGAACAGCTACTCCTTTTGCAAAGATGTCATTATGCTGCTACTGCTCCACGCCTTCAAAACGAAGTCAAAGAATTGCACAAAGTACCGTGCAACAATAATTAAGAAAAGCAGTCTTTAATTTTGTTTTAATGAAGTTCAAAACTTTAATATATCTCTGAAATGACCCTTTAAAATGTGGTGGTTTTTTTACTATTTTGAGTCCAGAAGTTTCCAAATTTTAACCCTTTTAGTTTTAAATGCATGAGGGTGTAAAGATAAATGAAAGGCATGGAATGGAATGGACACAAGGACCATAAGCAGAACATAAGCAGTATTCATCAGGTGTAGGTGTGTGTATTTGAAAGCACCTACACAACTGACGGGTGGCGCTGTGGGTAAAGCTCAGTGCCTAGGACTTGCCGATCGTATGGTCGGCGATTCGAATCCCCGCGGCGGGGTGAGCTCCCGTCGTTCGGTCCCAGCTCCTGCCCAACTAGCGGTTCGAAAGCACCCTTAAGTGCAAGTAGATAAATAGGGACTGCTTTATAGCGTGAAGGTAACGTGGCTCACCAGTGCAGCTTCGTCACGCTGGCCACGTGACCCGGAAGTGTCTTCGGATGGCGCCGGCTCACGGCCTCTAGAGCGAGATGAGCACGCAACCCTAGAGTCGGACACGACTGGCCCGTACAGGCAGGGTTACCTTTACCTTTACCTTACACAACTGACAATGACAATCATATTTTAAGTCTGTCTTTATGTGCAGGAGAACAACTCTGGACCATGGACATAGGCTTTAGTGACAAAGCTTCCAGCAAACTGAGGGTCCTACCATATTAATACATTTGTGGGCAATTAGTACTCTAAATCTAAAAATTATGTTATTTGACTGTGATGGAGAAATTCCTGTTCTGATTACTACCACAAGGATTAGCAGGATTGGCATGGGAGGAAGGACTACTATCAGCTCACAGGAATAAGTACCTGTTTAAATGAGTTATTTCCTATTGCGCTTCCTGTTTCCTTTACATTGCCATTAATTAAAGCAATGTTTGGAAGTGCCCTTAGTTAGTAATAAGCTCATAAGAACTAACTTTATCAAGTTAGAAAAATCTTCAGTGTTATATTTTCCACAGCAACATCTGTCCCCAAGGTAACTTACTGGTAACTTAGCCTCACAGCACAAACTAGCTGTTACACTTCCACTGGAATATATGTTGTCACTCTCAATCTATTTTCAACAAATTACATCAAGGCGTCATTGTGTTTGCTCCCTCCCTCCCTTCCACTCAGTCTCTCGCCTTTCCCTCAACCAAAGAGTTCGGAGGGGGATACTGTCACAATTAGCAAACATATTGTCAGGGGTTCAGGAGCAGAGACGCAGAGAAGGGAGGAAGCAGAGAGCGAGGGGGAGGAATCCGAAGGGAAAATGAGTGATGATGACGACCCGAGATCTCCAAGCCTAAGCAGTGAGTCAGAGGACTCCCAAAAGGGAGCCCCAGTGAGCAGAGCAAGGGGGGGATCCGGGGGGACACCCCAGGAGGAAGGGAACAGAGGAGATTCAGAGAGTAGCAGCTGGAAGTCGGGACCCACGCTCATAACTGAGGGCGGCAGCAGCTGGAAGTCGGGACCCACGCTCAAGACTGAGAGCAGCAGGGAGGAAGGTAGCCAGGCATCGGGTTCCGGAGGCTGTCAGCAGGAGGGAGGGCACGAGTCAGGGGTGGTCACGCCCTCCTCAGAGAGCGAGGCAACGGTTAAGAGGAAAGTAGAGAGTTGGGCGCGCGCGCCAAGTTCAAATGCAGCGGAAGCTGGAGCAGTAAGCAGCCCGGAGAGTGAGCCAGGTCCCAAAGCCCGCCGCAAGGAGGCAGAAGGATCAGGGGGGTCAGCGTCAGAGGAGAGTAGAAGGGAGGAGGCCCAGGGGGGCAGAAGGACCCAGAGACGTAGGGAGAGGCGAAGGAGGTGGAGCAAGGCTAGGGTATTAAGCTGGTGTGCAAGAGGCGGGGACTCAGACGGGTCTACGCCGACCTAGGGCAGAAGGTGTAGAGCTGCACGCTGCAGTTCGGAAATGAAACCTGTAACTTAATAAAGACTCTTATAAAGTGAACGCTGGCGGACTTGGTCCTATGTGAGCTGGGACTGGGTGGCAGCTCTGACACATATGTACAACTTATTTTACTTTACAGCATAAAATGGATTATTGGTCAAGTATTAGGAAGCTCCTCTCAGTTGAAATCTGCTACTCAAAAATGAAAAGAAAGGGAGCATGTGAGTTGGTGGCATTGAGAGCATGTGAACCTGGGAAAACTGGTTGACACACCAGTGCATGTTGTAAGAAGAATCTCATGGGCCAGCTTTGGAAGCAATTTGTGTCATTTGGTATCACAACCCAGGAAATAAAGTTTAGAGTATACATGCGGTCACAACCAATCCTTGTCACTGTGTCATGAAAGCCCTAAGACTAGTGATCAAAGCATCGGGCTAATCTTGAATTACAGCTTAACCTTTGCTTGAACCTTGCATATTTTATTTTTGAGTGATGATACATTGTATTAGTTCCTTCCTGCCTATCTGGCCTAAACATTGCAAATTAATAGTAAAATGGCAGAGCGGGGAAATGTGCAAATTGCAGATGCCTTTCTCATTGTTACCTTCTTGTCAAGTGAATATATATATATATATATATATATATATATATATATATATATCCCCCAATGCTTTCCCCCACCTTCTCTCTAAGTCAAACATATGTTTTTACTCCATAGTTGTGTAGAATGTAAAGCATATTTTTTACTTTCCCAAAATACCTTTAAAATATTTGACAGATGTGAACTTTGACACAGTTAACTACAATTTGACTTTTACTGCAGATAATTTTCATCTGATGGATCATATAGCAAATAAGGACAGTCATCTTTTCTTCTGAACAAAGTTGTATGGGAACTGGCTGAATTCAGGTGAATTTACTCGATGTCAAAGGCAGGCTTTAAAACCATTTGTGTATGCATACTCTGACACTTACCAAATTAGCATCATTAATGGTGATGCCACTGGATCTCAGAAATAGTGATCAGTGGATCTCAAATTTCAGCAATTCAGGTGTTCTGAAATCCTTTTGAGTCATGCTCAGACCTCTGCAACTTTAGACAATGTTCAACAGCACTAGCCTGTCACCTGACTCAGTAAGTCTCCCCTGCACCTTCTCTTGTTCATGCTTATCTTGTTAAGCCTGACAGTGGTATAGGCATCAGGCTTAAGCCTTGGACTCTGCTGCAAGCATGCAGGAAGCACACAATTGAAACTAGAAAATACTGACTAATTTTCTCAGCCTTGGGAGGGTGCTGAATTGTGCCTGATGTTGGAGGTAAAGGTAAAGGGACCCCTGACCATTAGGTCCAGTTGTGGCCAACTCTGGGGTTGCGGCGCTCATCTCGCCGAGGGAGCCGGTGTACAGCTTCTGGGTCATGTGGCCAGCATGACTAAGCCGCTTCTGGCAAACCAGAGCAGCGCACGGAAACGCCATTTACCTTCCTGCTGGAGCAGTACCTGTTTATCAACTTGCACTTTGACTTGCTTTCGAACTGCTAGGTTGGCAGCAGCAGGGACCGAGCAACGGGAGTTCACCCCGTCTCGGGGATTCGAACCGCTGACCTTCTGATCGGCAAGTCCTAGGCTCTGTGGTTTAACCCACAGCGCCACCCGCGTCCAGAGGAATAAAGAACACTGGGGATCAACATTGACTAGTGTTCCTAGCCCTGCCCACTGGATGGTCTGGGATGGAGGCATCAGGGCAAACCAGAGTGCATTTCACCCCCTGTTTCTCTGTTCCAGGAAAATAAGGGCACTAATTGCTAAGAAGGATTTTATTTGAATCTTTGAGAGACAGTTATGATTTTGTTTATCTCGTAACAAATCATTCCTAGTTGAAATTTGCTTATCACTGTATCCTCACTGCACTGCCATTTTGTTTTTTAAAGTAAATGTCTTATCTTTCAGACGAAACAAGCCATATAACGGACACTGCAAATTAATGCACAAAAGGGTAATTTAAAGCTACTGTTGTATATACTAAATCAGCCTTCAGCCATTCAAAATCAGTTTATGATTTAAGGATAGTGCATATCATTTGAAAAGCAATTGCATTTTTGCATTACTTGCCATGGTTATAAGCTACATGGCAAAACCAAATGTATTGAATACATTAAAGATTATTTTAAATTATAGAATGTTTCTTTGCTTATATGTTAAAAATGCTGGATAAATGCCACACAGACATTATCATCACTGTTTATTTGGTTATCATGATTTTTTAAATTATTCATTAGTTCAGCTTCACATAATCAAATTAAGGTGCAGTAAAGAAAATAGGTCCTAAGAGAACATAGTGGTGTGTGTTTTTAATGTATCTGTTTTCTGAGGTGAGAAAGGAATGATACTTATTATGAAACTATTAGTATATACTGGTATGGCAAACAAAGATTCATAAATAAAATATATTTATTCTAATCACATAGGTGAGCAGCTAAATACTTTGCAGATTGGAACAGAATTAAACTTAAGTTTACATAGTAATTTTGGAGTACATAGTCAGTAAAAACAAGTAATTTAATTTGGAACCTATAATATGCCAAGTGTCAAACAGAATGTCAAATGGTTACATCTCCCACAACGTTTTTACTATAGATAGTCAACCATGTAATGAAATGCATTAAGTTAGGTGGGCTAAAAAAACATTTTGAACATAGAGTTCTCAAAAATGAACCCAACACTAAGTGAAGTCCCAGCATCATGTAAGATTTTGGACTATAAGACTGGAGGCCTTGCAGGGCTACAAGGCCATTCCTTGACAGCTTGTCCCACCTTTCTGGCCCATACAAACTTCCCTTTCCACATTGGTGACAAGCCCAGAGGGATGCCAAAAGCCATTTCCTATGTATGCAGGTGAAGTGCTTTGGACTATGGAACTAGCTTTATAGTTGTTTGCATCCTGACCAGTACTAACCATTTTTAATAATAATCTTCTTTTTTTCTATTTCATACCAACAAATATTAATTTAAGTTACTTATAGAGGATTAGTTAAATACTATGGGCTTCAACTTTATAAGATTAAAGCTTTACTGGGTCTTACAATTTAAGTTTTTGATTAGCTTCCTAGATCCTACTTATCCTATAAGTAGATGGGTGTCTCTTCTCCTTCAAAGTGACCATCTTATTCTTTTATGGAAAGAGGGCGGGGGTGGGGATAGCAGTACACTAAGAAAGCCAAGTTAGTCTGTGGTTACTTTGCCCCTTTGGCAAATAATATTAGAGTTCAGAGACACATCAATCTGATTTGATAGGCCTTTTCGGCAAAAGTCTGTCTCTGCTCATATTTTTGAAAGCATACATTAGTGGTCCTTGATCTCTGACCTCAGCATGCAGTATGTTGAATATAATAGTGTATATACGTTCAGGAGCTGGGGGTGCATAGTTACATCAATGCTGTAAAATAGCACACAGTTTTTAGCAGACTTCAGAGTCACCATCAGCCCATAATACTAAGTGAATTTATTTCTGTAATCTTTGCAGCTTCTTAAAGGTTATATGCCTAGCAAATCTAATAGATTCAAAATCATTCAGTATTAGTCCAAGAACATTTGACACACTCTAGTTACCCTCCCTTGTGTAACAAACTACTTGCCTCCACTTCCCTTCATTTCCCACTGTTGCCCTTCTGTTAAATCTTAGACTGCTAAGCTCTCCAACACAGGAACCAATCCCTTTGTAGTCTGTAAAGCAGTGTGCACTTTGATGGTGCTATATTAACAGAACATCATCCATATGAAAGCTCACTATAGGAAGTGAAGAATTGTCACTGAAGTTTACCTTGATATCAGAGGTGTCCCGTTGACTATTGCGCCATGCCCTTGAAATTGATGAAAAAGTTCTATCTGCATGGTCAAATTTGCCCCCTTGCAAGTTTAGGAAAAATGTTGTAAAAGGTTCCTGAGAAGAGAGAAACAGAAGCTGAAATATATTTTGCCAATTCTCAATTAGAATGAAACACTAAAGGTTATTACCAGGTTTTATTTTTGTGGAGAGTAAAAGAAAAACAACAACGTGGTAAGATATGTTTTGTTTTCCTAAAATAACTCATTCTACAGATCAAAACAATCAGTGAAAAACACAGGTACCCAAATTCACTTACATTTTATATCACTGTATTTCAATGCCTTTTAAACAACGGATACTATAGCTAGGAGCACGTTTATTCAGGTGATTAAAAAGAGGAAGTGTTTCATAATGGCAGAAGCCTTTCTGTCAATGAAAGTTGAAGCCTGGATCTAACTCATTTAATTCATTAGACTTATATATGCATATATACTAGGATCCAAGGGGCTGTCTGAGCTTTCAGGTGGCCTTGAGATATTCTGAATTATTTTATTTAAACAGCAAGCCCTTCCCCACCGTAACTCTTTGCAAACTGTTTTTGAAATTTCCCCCAGTTTCCAAAGTAGCTCGCATTTAGCTCTGGAGGTGCAGGGGCAAGAATTATGTTCAATAAAAGCAGATCTTTGGGGTGCATGGAACTAATTATGGGGCTCTCTGGATCCTAAATATTATCCAGAGTCAAAACTTTCCTATGACTATAACATCAGAATGTGCAACTTTACAGTTCACAATTAAGGAAAGAAAAATGTTTGAGCAATTGAAAAACCTCCTCCTAGTCAGAGGACACTTAAGCGCATATTAGTGGATAATTGCTTGAAATTAGCAAAGTACCATAAATTACTTCAAGGATTTATGTCTGCTTGTACCAATGTAACAAGGTTTAATTAATGATGTGCTGCTAATGCTTTCCCAAAGAAATTAGTTTCTATCAGATAAATCATCATTCCAGTTTATTTTAAAGAAACGTGGCCTGTTTCATAAATATTAGATGTCTGACCATCTGAAACACTATTTGTAAACATATTACAATATTACTTGAAAAGGGGCAATTCTATTTCTAGACTGCATCTTAAAAGCTTATTTTACATATCAGTGATTCACATGAAATCTGCCATAAGTGGTCAGATTATGTTTCATTAAAAACAACAACAACTTGCATGCAAAAAGTAATTCTAAACTAAAAGAAACATATAGAGAGAAACCAACTTTAAAAACATATTGCTATGACAGTCATACCTCATGTTGCGTCCGCTTCAGGTTGTGTTTTTTCGGGTTGCGGACTACCGAAACCCGGAAGTACAGGAACGGGTTAGGGTTCTTCTGGGTTTCAGCAGTCGTGCATGAGCAGAAGCACTAAATCGTGCTTTGCACATGCGCATTAGCGCTGAATCGCAACCCACATGTGTGCAGATGCGCAGACGCGGGTTGTGAACGCTGCAGGTTGTGAATATGCATCCAGCACGGATCACATTCGCAACCCGAGCGTCCACTGTATTTTGAAGTAATTGTAGTTCTGATAGGCAACAATTAGACATGGGGTGAGTCCAGAGTTCGCTAGTGGGTAGTCACAGGCAGAATCTGGATTTCCAGATCCCTCATCTCCTTGCAAGGCCTCCCTCCAAATAAAATGCCACCAGACAGTTGTGGAACCTTGCTGAGGGGCATGGGTTGTGGACTGGAGGGTTGAGAAGGAAGAGGAAATATGCAAAATGCAGGTGGTGGAACCTTCGTCTCCACATGTACAAAGTGCCTCTGCCTGATTTCCCACAAACACTCCTTTCCCTTAGTCCCCTGAACCAATATCCAATACCAGTGGACTTAGCGGGTCTGCTGACCCTTGTCCAAGCATTTTTTGGGTGCTCTGGAGGGTTAAAGGGCAGGGGGAGGTCAGCCTCCAACTGCTACCGTCATATGTGAAAGTTCTTTGGACTGAACCCATTGATTTTAATCAATTTTCAAAATCTCTGTTGCTGCCACCCCTTTTCGATTTGAAAAATCAATGCTCAGTTACAACTTCCCTTACAAATTTCAAAGAAAACTCTTTCAAAGTCTACTTACAATTCTTAACAACCAGGTGAGTGTAAAACTTGCTGTTGAATAGTGAGTGCCATAATGAAACTTTGGAACTTGATCATCTTCCCATGTTTCATGGCGGTCAGCAAAGAATGCAGCTCTTTTGGGATTCAGAGCCCCAATAGGCTATGGGTGAGAAAAAGAAACATACTCGTCACATTATAACATTGACATTTGTTGTCTTCCACTTAATTACTAGTCAAAATTAAACACATAGTACATTATTATTATTACTATGATAACAATAACAAGAATAATAAATCAAATGGTTTTGAATTTGGATGCAAGTAAGCATAATAAGAGGGAGGTAAGTGACCTTTTCCAACCCAGATGTACCTGTACAATCTTCTTACTTCCACTAGGAATTATTTTAAATCATCCTCTAATACAAACTTCGCAGAAGGCAGCAATGCATGAAGTAATTATTGCCAAGTGTCTCACATACATACTGCAAACACAAGTGGAACTGCTTCCCTTGGCAAGATCTGAATGCATTCAATAGCATGGATCATTCCCACCCAATCACTGTGTGGTCCCTTTCAATTCTATGACTCCTATTACTCTTTCTCTTCTCTCCCTGCAAACCCACAAACCTTTCTTTCTCTTAGAACCTCTCTTCCCCCCATCTCCCTCTACTTCCTTTTTTTTTCTTGTTCCCTTTCATGAGCGTGTCCAGGATTTTTGGGGGACTTTTGTTAGGGGGGGCAGAACCGATGTGATTGGTCAGTTAAGTATTTCTATTGTTTTACTTGATCGGGCCCATGTTCTTTTTGAATATGGAAAACCCAAAGCTAAGAGCTGTTAAGAGAGAGAGCTGTTAGCCCTCCAGCTTGCTTACAATACCAGGTTTCTTAACAGCTGCTGCTTGGCTCCTTCCTGGAGATGCTGCTGCTCCGGTCCCTGAGGGGACAACATTTGGGTGAGTCGCTGTTTCTAAGCCAGCCCCACAGAAAGGAAGAGAAGGGTGTGTGTGTAGGGAGTGGGGGTGTTGCTGGACACGGACCACCCATTGCCCCTTCTTTCCACCAGCCCTTCCCATTTACTATATTATTTCTTTAAATAATCATTTCCCACCCAAGCACACAAAGCTGCAATCTCATAAGTAGTAAAATATGGATAAGATACCAATTACCTGTAATTAACATTTTCCTTCCCAACCTGCAATTTATGAATACAGAACTGAATTTAAGTTGTGGGGAGTTGGGAGTTGAGAGATATAATTCTTCACTAGACTCCATCTTGGGCTCAAGGTAGTGGGGGGAAGGGCCACATATCAAATATCTACCCCAAATATGTACTACTTATCCATCTTTGGGACGTAATTTTCATTGGGGGGGAATTGATTCACCAGAGACTAGCAGAAATTAGTTTTAGAAAACTAGAAGCATTTATGGAATTCTTGTTCCCTTGTTACTTTTGTAGATGACAACATTGTTAATAGAAATAGACTGACATACTATCATTTATATTGTTACTTATCAATGGAACTGTACTTCGTTTTGCTTTTGTTGGTACATATCTTTCTTCTCCTTTCTTGACCAATAAAAAAAATGTCATTAACCACTGGAAGTTTTCTAATTTGAAATATTAGTTTTTAAAAGAAGTGGTTGCTATATAAAAGGGTTTTTATCTGCAGCAGAAAACATTCCAAGGAAGAATTAAGTTTAGTCTGATGTAAACTATTGCATTTGTCAAAGAACCATTATGGAATCTACTTCATCTTTTGCTTTGTGACACTATTCAGCCATGCTTTCTTTTGCTTTAAAAAGGAAGACAAAAAGATCATTGGTAAATAAATTATATTTAGTAACAATGTAAACAATACGGTGTTTGTATGGCATTAAGCTTTCAAAAATACGTTTTTTTGCTGCTCTTGCTTTTATTATTCTACAAATAAGACCACCACAGATCAATACTTATAGAATTACATTCACCGAATATAAAGCTAAAACCAATTAGAATTGATTTAATTCTCTTTTGAAAAAAGAAATAAAAGGTATCATGTGGAGATCCATACAGACAGAATGCACAGTATTGATTTTTAAACTAACCCCCCCCCCCTTCTTCTTTTTTTGCTACACTTGGTTTCTGAAACCTGGCAACAGGACAACCATCAAGGCATGTCATGTTTATTTGCAAGCCATACACACACACACACACACCAAATGTGGGAGAAAGGCTTACAAATAAAGAACTATGGAGTTGTGTACTGACAATGATACACTATCAGCTTACTCAGAGAAGTTACAGAGGGAATACACACATTGAATTATACATTACACAAATGCACTGATTTATTGTGGTAATAACATCCACCTCATTAAAAGATTCTGCTTTGCTGCAGTCGGAAGGCTACATATTGTTTACTGCTATAAATTAATGGCAGTACACAGAAGACTGTGGAACCCCTGTAACAATAGATCTGTAATGACAGTGCTGTATATCACGGCTTCCTCAGCAGCTTCATAATAAAATGGAGACAATGTATTGGGCTAATACATTCTACCATAGTGACCCATATTTTCCTGACAACTGCTATGAGGCCTTGCTAATAGTTAACTAATTATCAAACATTCGAGGCAAAAAACACTTCTAAAATTCTCTTTTTATCCTCTTATATAAAATGTTCAATTTATGTTTACTATCACACTCTGAAATGAGCTGGTAACTACTGTTCTACTTAATTGGCTTTGAAGAGGCATTATTTTAATATGGATGCCAAAGCTAGGAAATTCCCAGTCGTGATGCATCAGCCATAAATGTGCTTATGGAAACTGAGTGCCAAGAGCTGCTCACTGGCCCACACAGAAGAAATGACATTCACAGGAAAATGAGCAGTCCTTTGACCTACAGTAATACAATACATCTTACTTACTGCAGCAATGGGCTTAGCAATAAGGGCAACAGAATTAAATGGTTAGATGCTGCTATAAGAGATCCAAGAGTTTTAACTGAGAAATCCAGGCAGAAGATAAGCATGTTACTTACATATTCTGCAGGTGTTATAAAAGAAAATCCAACGAAGTCATATCCATGAGCTATTCAAAACCTTCTAACTACAACCAGCACATCTACAATCCCACTGACATCTCTTTCTGGGAGATACCACAATAATAAAATGAATAAACTAACAATATGCTGCCATTTCATGATACCCAAAGTGAGGTGGCTGAATCACACTATCTAATGGTGAGACTGGGATGGGTGTAGCTTCTCTGTTCCCTTATCCTTAGGACTTGGAAATGGCAATCAGGTTTGGGCTCCTCTCCTACAACCTCTTCCCTCCCCAGTAATCATTAAGGCCTACATCAACACCACCTGAGGCTAGCCATGATTGGATACAGGGCTAACCAGGTGTTTTAAAACAGCCTCAAAGCTGGTTTCAAATTCTGATTAAAAAACCAATGTTGTAAGGCTGGCCCTACAATTAGGCAGAGTGAGGAAGTTGCCCGAGACAGAAAATGCTTTTTTCTTTTCTTTCTTTTTCTTTCTTTCTTTCTTTCTTTCTTTTTGAGGAGGGGAGACAGAGAGTGACATTTGTTGGAAAACAGAGCTGTGCATATCATGTCCCTTTCCCTGCACCTGCTAAACTCAGACATAGTGAAGAATGCTGTCTCATCAGTGAGTGTAACTAAGTTTCAACGGCTAGCATGGTTGATTTCTAAACATAGAATATAGGCACACCTTGTCCTTTGTCTCTGGCCCTGCAACTCATTTGCATTTTAAATGAACTAAGCCTGTGCTGGTGCTAGGTGTTACCACAATAGCCTTGACCACCTGAGGGAAGAACTAAGGGAGATTTTTTTTCAGGGGACATATTAAAGAGAGACATCTAGCAGGGAGATGTTAATTCTAGGGAACTGTGCCATTATAGAATAATTGTCTAGAAAGTTTTTTCTCCATTAGCATATTTTTTGAAAAGTGGCACCGTGCTATACTAGGCCAACTTGAACACAAAACCTAACTAGTCTACAACTACAGGATAAGGTTTAAAGCTTAAACTGCACAGGAATGATAAAAAGGGTGGTTCGAGTCCACTCAACAGGAGGAGAAAATTATTAGTCACAAAGAAATTAAGCTGTTATATAGATTCTGTATACAGTGTGTGTGTGTGTGTGTGTGTGCGCGCGCGCGCGCGTGCACACCCACCCACCCCACATATAGTCACTCAGCTACTGGGCTATATTCAAGGTCTTGTTACTAATACACAGTGGTGCCCCGCAAGACGAATGCCTCGCAAGACGAAAAACTCGCTAGACGAAAGGGTTTTTCAGTTTTTGCGTTGCTTCGCTAGATGAATTTCCCTATGGGCTTGCTTCGCAAGACGAAAACATCTTGCACTTTTTTCTTAAAGCCGCTTGAAGAGGCGCAGTTGCGACGGACCGTGCTTCACAAGACAAAAAACATCGCAAGACGAAAAGACTTGCGTAACAAATTAATTTTGTCTTGCGAGGCACCACTGTATAAAGCCCTTAACAAACTGAGACCAGGTTACCTGAAAGACTACCTGCTCTTGTATAGACCCATAAGGTCACTTAGGCTATCTGGGAAATTGCTTACAGAATATCAGCAGGGCGTTGACAAAAACAATATGGTATTTTCTGCCTTTGCCCCTGCATTGGACAATGCCATATGTGAAACATTATCAAATAGTTGCTTCAGACATCCTGTGAAGACATAAAATTTTGCCCAAGTTTTCACTCTTTCATTATTTCTCTCTCCTCCAATCTCTTTCACACACTTAGGTAGCTTGGGGATTAATGAATATCAAGGATGCAATCCAAATCCCATCAGCCGAGCCAACATGGTCAATTGTCAGGGATGATGGGCGCTGGAATCCAGCAACATCTGGAGGACCACAGCTCGGCTAACCCTGCTTTATCTATAGCTTTCTCAGTCTGTTTCATACATGGGGAAACACGAAATTTTTCAACAAGCTAGTTAGTCCCTTAGGTACTACAGTGTTTTTTGTCCCATATTAGTATCATCAGCACCATCTGAGCATTATTAGTAGGGTTATTATTGTATACACAGATCCAAAAAAAAAGGGGGGGGGATAGACTCTTGTTTTTTGTCATAGCTAATGTGTCCAAACCAAACAACAACAATCCACCTTGTGATGTTATGCTATTCTCAGTGGCTTCCATGGAGCTTTATGGGGTTGTAGGCCAGGGACACAGTAAAGAAGAGGGAAAACTTGCCCACATCAACCAACATGGACTTCAAAAGTGTTGCAACATGTACAGAGCACATACAGATACAGCATGTATTCTTCAGTATTTGGCCCATTCAAAAGTGGTCATGATGCACTTGTAGAAAACTATTCCTAGAGTTCTGTGGGAAATTCTTCTAGGAAGAGAGAAAGGTTCCTCTCATTTTCAATTACTGTAGAAGGATTCAGCCTAATGGATCTATGACTTTCTATCTACTGAAAATGTGTTTTTAATTAATGAAAGACACTGAATTAAAATTACTTTTCATCTAACATGTGTTCATTTTTCTACTGTTCAAATCCTATTCACATAGTCTCAGCCTATTCCACACAATAAATCATATTTTATAGTGTCACAAAATAGCAGTGGCTTTGGGATAATACCCATGACGTGTGCACAACACAGACACTAACCTAACAATTCTAATCACTCTTATAATACAGCATATTTAGTTTTAAATGTAAATATCTTTACAGTTTTTTTATATTTTATTATTATTATTGTGGCAAAGGAGCACAGATAAGTAGCCCATGGTTGGGTTGCTTAAGGGTCATATGCCTTGTTCATGGCTCAGACAACTATTTGTAGCTGCTGCTTTTATCTGACTGACAAGTATAACCAATGGATTGTGATAAGCATTTTTATCAAGCCCATGGGTATTTTGTTGTGTACACTGAAGACATGGTGTGTTGCTATTACTGTTATCACTTCATACTCCTGATTTGATTTAATACCTTAAAAATACACCTAAGCCGTAGAGGTTCTATAAGTGCATTTTTTGAAAAGCAATTTATTTAAATAGTCCTATGAAGAGATCTTTGAATATGCACTAGCTAAACTGGAGAAGTAATGTTTTACACAAACTATAACGACTTTAACCAAATTAAGAACACTGAATGCACTTGGACCATGTGTGGTATGTTAGTTTTGAAGTAAGTAAACAAAATGTTAAAATTCTACATATCAAGCAAAGATCCTTGTTTTCAGATTTTAAGGACTGAAACTACAATTGGAAGCTCTAGCCCTGTGAAATATGCACTAGGGCGAATTTCCATTCTGTTCCCCCACAGTGTTGCATTGGAAACTATTTCTGAAAGCTGTACAGGACAGTGAAAGAAGCTTCTGCAGGCATGCTGCCACTAAACAAAGCATGTAAAAGCTGCATGCAAGTGTGAGGTTCATAGGATCAAGGTATTCTGGGGTTTTATTTAAATAAGACATATAGACTCTGGAAACTATTAAACTGCACCTCTACCCTAAAGCTGATTTTTTAAAAGTTCATGTCAATCTTTCATTAAATAGTGTTAGCTCTCATTCTACTCCCCCCCCTTTTTTTGTTTAGAGTTAGACTTTTATCCTGCCTGATAGCAAAGGCTCCAGAATTCTACAGAAGCATGATACTAGATTACATGGTTAAACACTGCTAGTGCAAGAAGTAGATAAAGTTTTGGCACAGTATATTTTTGGTAAAGTAAAACATCTTCAACAGTTGTTCCATAAATTAAAGATAAATATATTAAACAATACTTTAAGGGGTTTTGTTTGTTTTTTACCTTTTCCCAAAATCTCACTATTCATCATTAATAAGCCTCGCAAATAGTATCTTCTGGATTGTTGCTTTAAATAAATGATAGTTACACATCTCTAACTCAGACATAGGGGGAGGCGGGTCACATTGATGCAAGGGGCAGATTGATACACCAACAGTATTTCAAGATCGAGAAACGTTATTCGTGCCGTGACATCACTAAAACGTGTCTAAACGTGTGAGTACAACAGTTGCGACCGCACCGCCCGCCAGTTAGCCGTTGGCGTTTGATGAGTGTAGGTGTGTTTTTAGGGCAGGCAACTAAAAAAATATGTGAAATGTAAAAGTGTTGCAATGCTGTTTTACGTCATTTAGTTAAGATTTAAAAATACCAAAGGTAAGTCATTCCACTCAGTAATCAGGATTACACATGATTTTTAAATAACTTCAGTGGTTTTATTAATAACTGTTAGTTTTTTGAAAATGTCCGTTGGATTACTTTGATACACTAAGACACGGGGCACATTGATACATATAAAAGTGCCCCACTAGTGTACAATAGTGCTCCAATATACAAGTTTGCATGAAATCTCTAAACTAGTTATTCTGTTTATGTGATGGCTGTTGTGTTGGATTAGTATTGGCTCCATCCACTATGGCCATTCGCCATGGGTATCAACAACCAATTATCAAGTGTCATATCTCAGGGGAAAAACCAGGATCTTGTCTTCTCCATCGTAGAAGATAAGGCAAGCGTTGATTTCAAGGATGTTGTTTTGCAGGTGCCAAAACCAAATTTCTCAAAGGGCACATCTCAAACATCATCTCTTTATACTTTTTCTATTGACTTAAGTGGATATAATGTGCAATAGAAGCTAAAGCTTAAGTAATTATCTAATTTTTAATAAGCATTTTGTTTAAATTACTATTTTTTGACTACCTAATGTGAGTTCTTACACTTCTTTAAGTTTTTTGAAAGATTTTTTAAAAAAATACTGTAGATAGGTGTTTGAGGAAAGATAAATACAGTAGTACCTCGGGTTACCATGAAGAAGGCTGATCGCCGAAGAATTGATGCTTTTGAATTATGGTGCTGGAGGAGACTCTTGAGAGTCCCATGGACTGCAAGATCAAACCTATCTATTCTGAAGGAAATCAGCCCTGAGTGCTCACTGGAAGGACAGATCGTGAAGCTGAGGCTCCAATACTTTGGCCACCTTATGAGAAGGAAAGACTCCCTGGAAAAGACTCTGATGTTGGGAAAGCTGGAGGGCACAAGGAGAAGGGGACAACAGAGGACGAGATGGTTGGATAGTGTTCTCGATGCGACCAGCATGAGTTTGACCAATCTGCAGGAGGCAGTGGAAGACAGAAGTGCTTGGCGTGCTCTGGTCCATGGGGTCACGAAGAGTCGGACACGATTAAACGACTAAACAACAACACCTCGGATTAAGTACTTAATTCATTCCGGAGGTCTGTTCTTAACCTGAAACTGTTCTTAACCTGAAGCACCACTTTAGCTAATGGGGCCTCCCACTGCTGCTGCGCTGCGGCTGCACAATTTCTGTTCTCAACCTGAAGCAAAGTTCTTAACCCGAGGTAATATTTCTGGGTTAGCAGAGTCTGTAACCTGAAGCGTATGTAACCCATGGTACCACTGTATAAGTTTTGATGTTTTGATAAGAAAGCCTGCCATCAAGTCTATGATATGTGTGAAACACTGTTAGCTTTGATACATAATTTAGATTTTAAGTAACAAATTGTATGGCTAATTATGATCTCTCAGAGTAAAAATTGTTTTTTTCATTAATTTTTTGTAAATAATTACCTTTCTCATACAATTTACGCTTTGTATCAAAGTGCCCCATCAAATGTATCAAAGTGCCCCTAGGTGGGGCAGAATGATACAAAACCCATTTTTTACTCAAGTCATTATATTCTCATTGTCTTCTAACTTCAATGCTTCTTTTGATTGCTATTATAATATTGATTAGTTATGCCATGCATAAAGCAAAAATAAAAATTATTTGACTCACTTTTGTTACATAAAATATGAGATTGAATTTTTCTGCATCAATCTGCCCCACTTCCCCCCTAAATCCCATAGAGCTCAGTGGGACTTAGCATTCGGTATCAGTGTTAAGGATTTCAAACTTGATTTCATTTAACACTGGGTCAGATAATGAATATGAGCTCAGCAGGAAGAACAAAACACAGTTATGGGTGATGGAGCTTGAATACTCCATACAGTGACCAAACCCTGAAAAATGGACACTGACAAGAAGATAGCATTAATCGGAAACCGCACTTAAAATGCAGCAGATAAAAGAAGTGCTGTCTGATCAACTGCAATTAAATGCAGAGAGAATGGATCATAAGGTGAAATGCAGATTGCAAAGACACAAACATTCAATTCAATACACAAACAGCGCCTGGAGAACAACAGCAGCAATAAATCAACACTCAGACAGAAACGTTGCTAAGATAATGCACTAGAGGTTAAAATGCATACAAAAGCCTGGGGTGTTTTTTTTTAACTGTATGCTTAGCTACAACATAAATTTTAAGTACTGTAGCCCAGTAGAATCTTTGCACTTTTATTTTTCAGCTGTGAGAATGGAGGATTCTCTCTCTGTGTGTGCTCACCATTACAGGTCTTAAAGCATTTCCACTACCTGTTTTACAATCTTTATCTTATTTTACCCTCTGGAAGGATTTGCTAGAATCCTAAGGAGCTCACCTTGTACTTAGAAATGAAACACAGCTACATTTCGAAGCATCACGACTGGAGAGGGAAATGGTAAAATGGAGGTATAAATGAGTGACTTCAGTTATGGCTAGAAAGGAGCAACAGAGCCTACAAAAAGTTAAACAACTCTGACGAAAATAGCAGTATACACACATTACAGTGCCATTAGCTAGGCATAACAGCATCAGCAACGTGATTGGTTAGCAGGCCATTTTATTTATTTCATCTCTTACTCAGTTGGTGCTGCCAGATGTGCAGCTTTTTCTGGACATGAGAGAGATGCTGTAGGAAACAAGTGAGCATCACAGACTATGTATATTTGACATATAAAAAACCTATTTTGAGGCTAGCTATGAAGACACTAAAAGATAAAGTTGGTCCAGTCGTGACCAACTCTGGGGTTGCGGCGCTCATCTCGCTTTATTGGCCAAGGGAGCCGGCATACAGCTTCCGGGTCATGTGGCCAGCATGACTAAGCCACTTCTGGCGAACCAGAGCAGTGCACAGAAATGCCGTTTACCTTCCCGCTGGAGTGGTACCTATTTATCTACTTGCACTTTGACGTGCTTTCGAACTGCTAGGTTGGCAGGAGCAGGGACCAAGCAACGGGAGCTCACCCCATAGAGGGAATTCGAACCGCCAACCTTCTGATCGGCAAGTCCTAGGCTCTGTGATTTAACCCACAGAGCTACCCGGTTTATTCAATCTACTGGTAGTTGAATCCATATTGAATCCATAGGTAGTTTAGGCAACTGCCTTTGATTTACACTTCAGGGAATGGATGCTTCAGATCTCCTTTCTGCTTTGGGTATCTCCAGTTTCTTACATCTCTCCTGCAAATAGTAGCCCTATTAGATCAGATCTAGGGATCCATTAAGCCCAGCGTCCTCCTTCACTTCTTCTTACAAGAAACCTTTACAAAAAACTTCGTAATTTATGTGAAATGTATGATAAGTTAACAGGGACATCATTTGACCAAGAAGTTTTTTCTTTTAATCCCAGGCAAATGGAGACTTGGTAGTAATAAAGAAAAGTTACTTGGTATATACGTTCAACAAAGGCACACCTATAATAATTTTATACATTCTAGGACCAGGTCCTGGTTTTTAATACAGGTTTGGATACAACTCCCTGTGCAGGCAATTTCATGTATTATACTCAACTTCTACTGAAGACAGACAAATTAGGAGTTCATATTTCTATACTCATATCCACATGCATAACATCTACTGACTATGAAAGTTTGGGGGCTTTAATACCAGTACAGGGGCACTCAGTACTATAGAACTGCACACCAACTGCGGCCTGCCTCCTCTTCTAGAATGAATTGCTATTCTTTCAGGAGAAAATTAGCAGGGCTGGCATGAGGGGTTATTTTTACTGTTTAAAGCATTAGTCTACTCTCATGTGCATCCTTGTCTTCAAGTGAAGCTGAAATCTTTTAAGCCTAAATATATCAACTTTGTAGTTATATATATGTTTTTTTGAATCCAAATCAACGTTGCTGGGCTACACTGTTTGAATACATAAAATACATTTTGTAGCAGCATTTGTCCGTCCCCGTCCCCCCAGTGCTATTTTGCTAGAAAGAGGTGCCGGAACTCACCATGAACACCTCCCTCATTCTCTTAGAATGGCAATGGCACCCACCTAAGAGGTGCAGGAACTGAGTTCTGTCATGTTCCGGCTGAAAAAAATGTCCTGCCCACCACTATTCTCTTACAGAACTGTCAAACTGACAAGTATCTACTGACAAGAAACATGAAAAACACATGTACAAAATACTAAGACCTACCGTACAGTATTATCATGTATTTGATATAATAATATGTAAACGCCACGTAAAAAAAAATACCTTTGACAAATCTCTGAAGTTGCTTGGAAGCGTAAGGTCCAGTTCTTCTGATTCATAGTTAGTGATAACCCAAGGAAATACCGGGTACTGGTTTAAATCATTGTAAGTACGCCCTGGAGATCAAGATGAACAATACTTCTTTGAGAGGCAACATCAGAATTCTTGTTATTAATATCTGCAACATACTATGCAAAAATGAATTATTTGTCCAAGTTATCCTTTAGGAAGCACAACCATTATTACCTGCTATAGTGTTTAGAAACATGAGGTATTCAAAATTTGAAATTTCTCTGTGCTGCCATCGCTGGGTCATATTTGATGCTTTAAAGATCTGACGCGGACTGGCCATAGAAATGCGCCTGAAAGATAAAATCTTTATGTTATGTAAGATACTGTGAAATCATGCCACATCCACTTATTCCCTCCAAATATCATCTTCTCCTTTTAATAAGTTATCCTTCTTGATACAAGACTGATGGGGCTAAAGAGCATCATTTAAACTTGACAGTTTTTTAACATTAAAACTGTAACATCAAGATCACCAGCAACAAAAAGGTACTAAAAGCGCTCTTCTAGCCCTAGCCAAATTGGGAACTTAAGTTCCAGCCCATTATACAGCTTTGCTATCAACCTCCTTGACCTCAAATGAGACACATATCTTGGTCTCTTCTCCTTGCTGGAAGGGGAACTCCAACTTTTGATGTTTCTCACCGCACTCTTCAGATGCCTTAGAGTTACACACAATGGTCCTAGTATCTTCACAAATCTCAAACTGAGAGTTAAAGTGAAAGATCAGGCTCAAGGCATCCCAGCCCAGCTTCAAGGCAAAACATCTGGTCTCGGGTGCCTCCTTGCCTTTCACTCCAGTGCATTCTCCAGTCTTCACCTGCAGGTGGGCAATCAACTACAACACCATACCACAATGACAAAACTGCTTGCTAGCTCCTCACATCCACTTTTAATTTGTCACAAATTTCAAGTGCTGCAGAATTTAAATACAATTTTCAAATCTTGGAGGCCTAAAGAAGCCACACTCCTTAACTTAGTAGTTAATTTTCCATGTGATTCCCTTTTAATACATGGGATCATTTCAGAAAAGCAGCCACTTCACTATAAAGCAGCCACTGTCTTTTAATTCTGGATCTGGTACAATTTCTGCCCATCACAATCAGAGTGTGCCTTTTTCCTTCTACCAGTATTTTGCCTCATTCTCATATCACATACAGCACTGAGAACAACATGTATGCCTTCCAATTCAGCCTTCATTTTGTGATCATAGACCACTGATTTTATCCAACAACTATTCATTCTATTCCAGTTTTCCACATCTTACAATTATCATGTTATCTGCTAATATCTGCATCATCCAAACTTCTAAGTATTATTTCATTTTCCTAGTAGACAGTAAGCATAAGACAATTGTGCCTGCATAGGGCATTCTGAAGATAGCAAAGAAAAGGACAGTGTTACTGAAACAAGGCAGTGGAAACTGCTCTCTTTTTCTTGTTTCCACTTCCTTCCTGTGTTTCAGATCATGCTTGTTTGCTCTGTTTCCTAGAGCCAGAGGATTCTTCATACCTAGTTTGGGGCAATCCAAAACTAGTACCAATCCCAACACGAGGTAGACAATTAACCACTTTCTTTACTGTAGCAGGATCTGGAAAGTTGAACATGACAGCAACTGTGGATAAAAAGAATTGATACATTATTCACTTCAATTATGCTGGGTTTCTTGGTATAATGAAAATAACAGTTCTCTGGAAATTCAATGCATATATCTTTAAGTTACTTCCCTGATATAATGGCCTGACTTGCATGAAAAAGTAAGCCAAATTATCGCTTACCCAGACCACATGAATGTATGGGCTCCTGGATAGCAGCTCACAGCTGCTTTACTTTTCTCCTCTGTCCTTTTTGCTTCTTTACAAGGACAAATCTTGGCTGCAGCTCATACTTAGTGAGGAGAGAGTTTGACCATGAGTCCTGGTTTAGAAGCTACATGAAGCCTAACTTTGGCTTAGCTCAGTGTGGCACAGAAGCAAAAGGAACTGGGGAGAAATAAGATCAGTCTGGAACAATTATTGCAGCTTGAGCCTAGAACACACAAACTAATGATACAAGTTTCTAGTGGGAAGTGAAAAAGAGGACTAATTGCGTTCTTCAGCAATATAACCTTCTAACACTACAACCAAAGGATGAAATGGCTATTCACATGTAAGAGGCAGGAAATGGAGTGCCACAGAGTTCTGTCCTCGGCCCATTTTTGTCTTTCTAAATGACTTGGATGAAGGAACTGAGGGGATGCTCATCAAATTTGCAAATGTCAGCAAACTGGGAAGGGTAGCTAATGCCGCAAAAGACAGAATCGGGATTCAGTATTACCTTAACAGATTGGAAAACTGGGCCCAAACTAAGAATGATTCCTATTTTAAAATACAATCCATAGCAGTAATCATCATCATCATCATCCAATCAAACAGGCTGATACTTCAAGCCTTCCAGTACTATTTCCGGTAGAGTATTACCTCTGTTTGCCATAAAGATTTCCAGTGCTGTGTTTTGCAAGAGATACCGCCGAGAAAAGACTGATCGAATCTCTGAGAACAGCCATTTCCCATGGAGTCCTTCTGTATAAGCAAGTATCTAATTAAAGAAAGATAAGAGATGCACTTAGTCAACTCAAAACAATGTAAGCAACTATTCAGACATCAAAACATATTAGCCATGCATGACTATCACATATTGTCTTAACAAGTTAAAATATGAATAAGAATTCACAAGCAGGAAATCAATCCAGGAAATCAGTTAGCTACAGTTTCTTATTGTTAGGGTTAAGGAACTATGGTTAATGGTATCCAAACAAGACAACATATTGAGCTGTGGTTTAATATGCTATCTTGTTTGAAACCATAGTTTCTTGGTTCTGCCATAATGAGAAACTGTTATTAAATGTAGATTCCTGCTTAATTTCCTCCCTCATGCACATGACTGCACAAAGCTCATTCTTAGAGATGGAGGAGAAAATGGTTAGTCCCCTTTTTGTAGTAGACAAACTCAATGGGGAGAAATTGAAGTTTTCACATCCAGTTTTGACTACCCACAGTTTAGTACTTTGTCTGAACCTGGACAAACTGTGGTTGGTCTTAACTATGGTATACTGAAGCAAGCCAACTTCAGACTGTGGCTTAGGAAGCTGGCTTCTTTCAATAAACTATAGTTAAGATTAATGACAGTGTGGTTTGGACGTAACATTAAAATATAGTTAATTTGAAATGGAAGCAAAAACTTCCTCTCTTCTTGCAGCCATGAGTGAATACTAGACTCATTTTAGGAAACAACGAAGCAGTTTATCATTATTATTAATATAGCCTTCATGAAATAATGTTTGCCTAATATAGATAAGCAAAGGCAGCATTATCTATAGCGAAGTGAAAAATAGAGGCATGCTATCTGTTTATTAAAAGTGCTTCTAAGCCACCTTTTTTTAAGATTTCTTATTACTTGTTTGTGAGACAAGTTATTGTGGGTAATAACCTTGTGGGTAAGTACTTACACTAAAATAAGTATTAGTAGGACCAGCTTGCCCAATGGGCTGAAGCCAGAGCAATAGCCTCCTGGCAATCCGCTGCTTCTTCCAGTGTGACACCACAACAGCCCTGACTTTGATGATGCCTCTCCCACTGCCCTGGTAAGCCGCATGGATGCTACTGCCAGGAGGCTATTGCTGTGGCTCTGTACCACCAAACAAGCCACCGCTGTTGCGCTACAAAACAAAACTGGCTTACATAATTTCTATCTTGTGGTCTAGATTTCTGCTCTGAAGTACACAGTCTTTTTATCCCAGGCACTGACCTGAGTCAGTGCTTACACCATTAAGAATTTTTACAGAAGCATGAAACTTTTTAGAGTTACACGCCAGGATTCAATGAGTTTCTAACGCCTGCCAAGGACACCCACGTATGATTTCAAGTCCCCACCCTTCGAGCAGCAAAGCTCCTTCACGCATTGCATTTCATAATCTGCATTTGGAACTCATCATGGTGCTGAGATTTTTAGGGCAAAACTAAGGAGGATGTTAGGCCTCTCATCTTTTTTTCCCTCAGCAATATCAAGTAATACAAAATGCATGACATTACATCATTGCATTCTTGAGCTCTTGTGCTCCTGGAAGCTGAAGCTAATTAAACTGACTAGAGGAGAACATAGCTGGGACTGCAATGGGTGTCACCTCGCCATGCATGTTATATCACAAGATGTTAGAAGGAAGGTAGGAGTCAGAGAATACATGGGGCTGCTTTCAGCAGTGGATATGCCCCCTTGGATTCTGAATTAATTTATCAACAAATAAAACCCTTATTCTTTGAACACCAGAGTTAAAACCCATGATTTCCTTGATCTTTCTAGCAATACACAGTAATGCAAACAGAGGGCTGATGAAAAGTTCACAGCTCATAGTAAATGGACAAAACTTGGTTATGATAAGAATTACAACTAGATTTATATTAGGACCCCAAATGCAACCACAGAAACTCTAATAAGCATCATCGAACAATTCCTGATGAATCAACTATTAGAAGTTATCAGTTTAGAAGCAGCTGAGGCCTAACTAAAACGTGCCTTCATTTCTCGTTGGAACAGTATCTGCCTGGTCTGTAGATTCACTTCAAAGTCTCTGGAGTTCAATTAAAACTGGATTAGGTGAAAGCAAACCTTCTTTGGGACTTTCTGTTCTTGGAAACTCCACACATACTGACAGCACCCTAGACAGAGGTCTAGCCCTCCAATGAACCAGTTGCTATGGAAACTGCATCATTACCACAGCTCCGCTCTTATCACACCAGGCATATTAGTTTGAAAGATACTGAACACACACACACTGATTCAGAGTATGCTACTTATGGTGTCCTTAAAAAGCTGCACCTTCTTTTGTTCTTATATTTTTATCAAACAGGTATGCATTTTCAGTTTAACCATTTGAAAGCAGTAAAGTGATAAAGATATCTGTATTATTTTAATGAAAAAGGCTCTGAAGTGGTAATCTACTGACTATATGCCTTAAGACTTCAAAACAATGTCCCAAATCTCTTTAGTCTATTCCTGAAAATGTGCAATTTGTCCTTTTGAATTTAGGAGGGGTTATTAATTTTAGGTCAACAAATAGCATAACCTTACAAGTGGTGGCAGTGGTATATTTTGTGGGGAGGTGAGTGGGAGTTAGGAGTGACTGACCCAGTGACCCATGGGACCATCACACTCCTCCTAGTTTTACTTTCCAAATGCTGTCTAAAAAGATTGTGAGTAGTATTGAACTAAGTTGTACTCAGAGTACAGCCTTTGAAATAAAAAGTATGACTAACTTAAGCAGTGATTTTAATGGGAATACTTGGAGCATAAATTAGTCTGACTGGGTGATACCTGACTATAGCTGCCCTCACTGCTCCACTTATCTAGGAGTAAGTCTCATTGGATTCAATAAGACTTACTTTTCAGTAGATATGACTGCAGTCTAAGTCACGATTAAGTATGAAAAAGCATAATATTCCAATGGAGCAACAGAATAAAACAGTTACAGGTATAAGCTACAAGCACCATGGTCTTCACATGAAATGAAATTCCTACCGATTTTAATGGGACTTATATCTGTAGTATATTTGCTAAATTATTAGTTATCTTGGGGACACGAGCAATTAAATCTGCAAATAGCTTACAGAACTAAATGAGTAACTAAATCACTTCATCATTTTTATCTGCTACGCAATGTAAGCCGCAAAGCAAAGAACTAAATACTGGAAGCAAAATTTCAAAAACAAATTATTGAAGCAAACATATTTTTCAAAGAATAAAAGTGATTAAAACACCATCCATTACATATTTAAAGAATACCGAAGCAGAATATTTAATCTGTGCTTTTAAAGTTATTTTTTAACGTCAATTTTGAATAAAAGAGTATATAGAGTATACTCTGGGAAATATAGAGTATTCTCTCTAAAATCTGATGATGCCACCAGCAGAGCATTTATTCTATGCAAACATTATGAAAAGTCACATTATAATGTGCATGCAATTTATATTTAATTATGTATGTACGCTATAACATCTGTTAATTCTCTTTTTCTTTACAAGAGAGAAAGGAATTTTTTTATGTGTTTCTTCCTTATAGGCACCTAAACATATCTAATATATAGAGCAAGGCAGTGATGTTAATGAAAAAAAGGAAAGGTATCCCAGACATCAGTTGCATTCTTATTTCAAACAATGTTTAATTGTCAAATGTTTATTCATGTAACTACTGAATCTAGCATCCTAGCATCCTTTTGCCCCTTATTCCCACTGCAGACTGATACACAATCTCATTCTCTTCTTTCATGGATGACAAACTCAATTAAACATATTCATTATTTTAATGTTTCAATAGACATCTTAGAAAGCACAAAGAATTAAAAATAAATAAATAAATAAATGCTATGTGACCTTTGCATCGATCACACTAAAATGGTTTAGATCTGAGTAAGGAGGCAAGACGATTTGGGAAAAAAGCTCTTATGTTTTCTCTTCCAATTACTGCAGGAGATGATAAAACCACAGCAAATGATGTATCAGCTCATTTTATCTTATCGCTTTGGGGCTAGGTGACAATGAAGTTCATATTTCACTGGTTCCCATTGAAGATTGTGAAAATTACTTGCCCTCCTGACCTGAAATTTCACTAGAAGACAGAAATTTCTCTTCTGCAAAGTAATGCAATTTTTCATATGTCAACCTTTAGCCCAGCTTTAAAAATTAATTTCATTTATATTAACCAATGATATTGATATTTTCACAGAATGCTCTTTGATACATGAAGCAGTGACTAACAAATTGATGTTGCCTTAGATGGGTAAAACTGTTTTATTTTAAGCTGCTGCGGCAGACAGATTTACAGCAAACTGAAATTCCTTTTTCATAATGCATTATTTGTGCTGACCTGACGCACCTCAAAGCCCATGGCCTGTAAATTATTCATTGACTCTCATGATAGACCTTTCTTGATTTCTAATCCCTTTTCCATCTATTTTGTTTTCAAACTTTTTCTTTTAAAAAAAAGCAACATGACAAAATGTTGGCTTTTCTGAAATGTACAGCCTTCAAGCAACTTTTCAAAGACTAACTGGAGGAAGAGAGCATGGGTGCATCCAGGCAATTGATATCATCTCCATAAACTACATGGCACCCATGAACACCTGATCTTAATGATGCTTGGCATCTGGTTGTACCCAATAGTTACTTGCAGAGTAGAAGCCTCAACAAAAAAGCTAAGTCGTGCAAAATCCAGATAAATTGGAAGAGGCTAAGAGCTGGGTCTAGGCAAGCCAACTGTACAAGGCAATCTAAAATATGTCACTAGAAAGTGCAATCAATAATCAAAACCACAGCCACAAAAGAAGTTAAAAATCAAGGCAATAACAAAAAACGGAGAGCAAGGAACAGGCAGGAATATAAAGAAATTTATAACTGAACCGCCAGCAGTCTCTTTTTTACTTTTCTTCACGGAACACTAGTAGAAGAGTAGACATTCTTAAAACTTTTACGGTTAGCAATTATAGAATGAGGAGAGCTCTTATTATGGATCAGAAACTGGTTAAGGAACACGAAGCAGAGAGGAATGAGTGGACAGTTTTCCCAGTAGAGAGATGTAGAAACTGGAGTCATCCGAGGATTGGTATTAGGACCTCTGCTTTTTAACTTGTTCGAGTTGGAGGTGAGCAGTGAGGTAGACAAATTTGTTGATGAGACTAAATGGTTCAAGTGGGTGAAAACAGAAAGGGATTGAAAGAAGTCCAAACGATATCACCAAACTGAGTGAATGGGCACTAAAATTGAAAATGCAATTCAAAGTCAGAGGGGGGAAATCTTAATCTCACATATATGCTCACGGAGTTTGAACTGGCAGTGACTGACCAGAACCAATACCTTTGGGACATAGTGGATAGCTCAATGAAGAGGCTGACCCAGTGTGCTGCAGATGTGAAAAAGACAAATTCCATGCTAGGGATAATTAAGAAAGGAATTGATGAAGTTGCCAATATCATACTGGTGTTATAACAATCTATGGTGCAACCACACTTGGAATACTGAGTACAGTTTTGGTTGCATCATCTTTAAAACCAAAAACCAAAACATTGTAGAGCTGGAAAAGGTTCAGAAAGGGACAACCAAAATTATCAAGATGCTAGAGCAGGGGTCAGACCTTGTGGAGGGCCGGAATATATTTTGGAAAAGAAGAAGAACAAATTCCTATGCCCCACAAATAACCTAGAGATGCATTTTAAATAAGAGAACACATTCTATTCATGTGAAAACATGCTGATTCCCGGACCATCCGCGGGTCAGATTTAGAAGGTGATTGGGCTGGATCCAGCCCCCCGGGCCTTAGTTTGCCTACCCATGTGCTAGAGCAACTCTCCTGTGAGGGAAGGTTACAGCTTTGGAAGCTTCTTTGAATACAAAATAATGCAGGTAAGGGACATTATAGAGGGATGTAAGGTTATGCCTGATGTCAAGAAATTAGTTATAGGAAAGTTTTTCTTCCTCATTATAATAGTAAACCTGGGGCCAAGTAATGAAGCTGAATGTTGGAGGATTCAAGACAGACCAAAGAAAGTAATTCTTCATCCAGCTCATAAATAAACTATGGAATTTGCTCCATCAAGATGTAGTGATGGCCACCAACTTGGATGATTTTCAGAAAATAATTAGAGAAATCCATGGAGAACAGGCACTCAGTTGCTAGTAACCATGATGACTATGTTCTGCCTCCACTGTCAGAGAAAGTATGCCTTGGTATACAAGTTGCTGGGAATCACAAGTGGGAAAGTAAAGGTAGAGGTAAAGGACCCCTGGACGGTTAAGTCCAGTCAAAGGCGACTATGGGGTTGTGGTGCTCATCTCGCTTTCAGGCCGAGGGAACTGTTGTTTGTCCACAGACTGCTTTCCCGGTCATGTGGCCAGCATGACTAAACTGCTTCTGGTGCAACAGAACACCATGACGTAAGCCAGAGCGCACGGAAATGCCGTTTACCTTCCTGCCACAGCAGTACCTATTTATCTACTTGCACTGGTGTGCTTTCGAACTGCTAGATTGGCAGGAGCTGGGACAGAGCAACAGGAGAAGGGTACTGTTGGATTCAGGTCCTGCCTGACACTGCTGAGCATAGAATACTATACTAGGTGGGCCTTTGGCCTGTTTCAGCAAGGCTCTTCTTAGGACATAGCTGTGTTAAATTGCCATGACAAGCCTCCAAGCACAGGTGGAACCAAACAGGGGCCAGAAGCGATTCCTGACATGAAATTATAACAAGTGGCCTCCTGAATCAAAGCAACTATTCTAATATTCTGTTTCCCAGCCGCAAGGTACAAGAATCTTACTGAGAAAATCAGTCAGCCTCAGACACAGTGGAAGTACTGCACGGAAATCCTTTGCTGCAACCGCAGACTGAAAGTAGCATTGTATAGTCTGACGTCAGCAGAAAAACAGAAACAGGGAGTTATCCAAAAAGTTTCTTTCATCAGACAGGGAAAGAGAAGCAAGTAAGCTTTAGTAAACTAAGAAACATTACAATTCCACCTGGTGTTGGAGCAGACTAATTACACCTTCAGTAGGCAATACATAGATTCAATTATACACATGGTTGTCTCTTCTCCAACATTTCAAACTGTGACTAGCAAGATACACTAGGGAACCTGCAAGTAGGAAATTGAAGCACCAGTCCTTCTCCCTTTTTTTGCCCTTTCACAGTTGGAATTTGGAGCAGTTGCCTTTAAACTTGGAAGTTCCATGCCTTTGGAACATTTATCCTCCATAAATTTGTCTCACTATTTAATAAAGTTATTTAAGCAAATAGCCATTCATCATTACCCTAATGCAATGAATTCCATATTCATAATTTAATCATTTGTTGCATAAATCAGTGTTTCCTTTTCCTTTTGATGTTCTGAATCTATTGCTAACTAATTTCAGTGGGTCTACTAACACTTTAGCAAAAGAAAGGGGTGATCTCTATCCACTTTCTCTATACCATTCATAATTTTTATAAACTTCTATCACATTTCCCCTTCAGGATACCCTTTTAGACATGGAGTGACCAGAATTATATAAAATGTTCCATGGCTACAGCATAAAAGCTTTTACAAAAGAACCAAAAACGTTTTATTTCCAGTCCCTTCTATAATAATGTCTAGGATAGAATTTGAGATTTTCACAGCTGCCGCACACATTGTTGACATTTTCCTTCAACTATTCATCACAACTCCAAGATGTCTTTAATGCTTAGCTACTGCCTGTCCACACACCCTATGCATGCATGCAGTTAGGATTTTTTTAGTCAAATGTGCATCTCTTCACACTTATATTGAACCTCATTTGCCATTTTGTTGCCCATTATCCCAGTCTCAGTGACTGGGTGTCATTTATAGACTTGTACACCTCACTGCTTATCCCCAACATCAGATCATATAATAATGCTAAATGCTCCCAATAAACATTCCTGAGTATATTTTCCTATATTATGAGAATTGTTTATTCATACTTCCTGCTTCCTGTTCTTTAATGAGTTCTTGACCCATAAATGGTCCCAAACTTTTCTCCGGTAACTGCTTTGTGCTTTTATATTGTCTTTTTATGTTGTGAACTGCCCTGAGATCTGCAGATGAAGGGCGGTATAAAGATATAATTAATGTCCTACTTCCTACCCGCAAATCAACTTTTAAATTTAAAAAGTCAGTATGGGCTACCCACTGGTCCTCCTGTAAGGCTCTTAGTAGTGTTGCATATAGTTCCAATTCAATCTATGTCTTACGCTTGGGTACAAAGGCGCATGGAAACGAATGAATGCTCATGATAGTTGATAAAGGCAAATTATCTGATGTTGTGGGGCTATTAATGTTGCTTACCGGGACAATTGGTCGTACAAGAATATAAGAAGAGCTTGCTGGATCAGGTCAATAGCCTATACAGTTCAGCATCCTGTTCTCACAGTGGTGAACAAGATGCCCATGGAAAGCTCAAAACGCAGGACAGGAGAATTGTCCCCACTTGTGAATCCTAGCAATTGGCATTCAGAGGCAGTGGAGGCAGAACACAGCTATTGCGGGTGATAGATGTTGATGATTAACTTATAACTGCTTAAAAACTTAAGAAACCATTATCTAAGGTACTTGTTAATTTATTAATACTTTCATTTTAGGGTAAAAGTAGGAACCTGCCTTGTAGCTCTGGTTGTACTTGCATCTTTGGACAAATGCCAGTTTATAATATACAATGCCAGTTTATAATATACAACTGACACGTTGAAATGCATTTACAACCATTGCCAACCATCAGAAATTCTAGAAATTGCCCAGAAATCCAAGCAAATGGTACCCTGTGGATTGTATTAGAATTTGCAATGGTACAGAATGCCATTTATTATAAGTCTTGTTTGCCAATCGGTACATTAATGTATGTGAACTTTCAGACTGGGGCAGTAAGCAGAAGGTGTTTGTAGCCAGTGCTACCTGGCAAGAACACTGAAGTTCCTTTCCACCAGTTTGGGGACTGGTAAATGCCACTCATACATTTGCAGCTTTGAAGACTTTGTGGTCTTTATGGTAATTTACGAAGTGTTAATTCAGCTGCAGGAGAAAGAAAACAATAACTGAGCTACAAAATAAATTGGGTATAATGCTCTCTGCTTATATCATCATACCTATGTAGTTACAGATATTTAGGAGGCAGAATTCAAAGCTGTTTCCAAAGTCACTCTTTTAATATTGAGTGGGAAATTATGTGAGTTCTATAAGAACCTGGAGAATAGAAAAGAAGAGTCTGATTAGTAGTCTTGTTGCTACATAGCTAAGGTTAGAGTTCTCCACAAGGTAAAAAAAGGGAGGAAGAGCCACATATAGACAAATACGTGGGCGACTCCCAAATTGCAGAAATATATAGGTGAGATATTCGCTGCCAATGACCTGCCATTTGTCAGAGGTGGAGTCCCTAAAAACTACAATATACTCTATGCTGAGGTGAAGTACTTCAGTGTTTCTACTGGCTCTTTAAAAAGGTAAAGGACCTCTGACCATTAGGTCCAGTCGTGGCTGTCTCTGGGGTTGTGGCGCTCATATCGCTCTATAGGCCGAGGGAGCCAGCATTTGTCCGCAGACAGCTTCCGGGTCATGTGGCCAGCATGACTAAGCCGCTTCTAGCAAACCAGAGCAACACACAGAAACGTCTTTCTGGCTCTTTAGTTTGTTATAAATATTTGGTGTGCTGAATAAAACTTAGAACTGCCCGATTCTGCTCACTGGGCAGTCTTGATTAAGTTGCTATCTCTCAGCCTAGTCCAACTTCACAGGGTTGTGATACCTCTTTCTAGAAAAAGAGGTGCCAGAACTCACCATGAACACCTCCCTTGTTCTCTTATAAAGGCAATGGCGCCCACCAGAGAGGTGCCCGAACTCAGTTCCGGTGAGTTCCAGATGAAAAAAAACCCTGGTGTTATGGATAAAAACCAGATGTCGTAGTATTTCCCATTCTGAACTGCTTATAAGAAAATGCTTTTAATTTTTTTGTTGTAACTCTAATGTACTTCAAAGCTGATTATAGTTTATTATTTCCAAAAAATAAAATAGAAAAACAAGCATAACCTGCAGTAAACAATTCCAGAATGTAATTGGATTTAGTTACTTAGTTATGTATTTGGATTCTTTTATTATTAAGGAATCCAGTGTACAGCTGGTTAAGCAGCTAATGACAACAAATGACAGCTTTGAAAGTTCTGCTCATGTTGATGGGGTCTACTTATAAAAAAATTATTTTGTTGCAGCTTCTGTGTACTGTCATCTCTTCTCCCTCCTTGAGTTTGATTGATTACTGCTTTACCTTATATTCATTAATCTCATTACCTTATCTTCTATACCACTTCATTTTAGCAGAAAGGCAATAATAAAACCCTCATCCATTATCCTTTTACTCATCTAGTCAAGCGGAAATGGTTAATAACATGGTACAAATTGAACTTCAATCACCCCATTTTCTCCTTTGTTGAATGCACATTAAAGTATATTCGAAAAGTGCAATTTGTTTTACAGGGAATTTGTTCTGTATTGCTAAAACTAAAATTAAGTATTTCTCAGTTTGTTTATTAAATATATCCAGCTGTTCTTTTATCTCAGATACTAAACCTTACCTCATTTTATTGAAATGTAATTAGAAAGACTTATCTCCCAAAACACAGTTTTACAAAATGATCCATGTTATTTTATTTTTAATATTTCATGAATTGTCACAGGTGAAAATGCTCTCAAGAAGTTAATTTGTTTACATGCAAGCTTATCTTCAGATGCAAACCCTATTAGAGAGCAAGTCTATACCTCTCAGAAGACTTGGAGATAGTGAAGCCAAGGGGATATTAGAGTTCACCATTTAAAGGCACTAATCACCAATTTACAGTGTCATATTAGCAGAGAGCTAGGCCTAGTTTCTCTCTTTTTATTATTATTGTTAAATTGTGGGGATCATTTCCAGCAAATCCCAACTTGAATATAGATCAGACGCCTAGTGATTAGCTCTTTTTCTTCCCACCACCTGATATATTACTTCCCTCACAAATGCAGAGCAGACAGTCACTGAGATCTCCCCTCAACGAATGTCATTACCATAACTTACAGCAAGGAACCTGACAAATCATACAAAAGAGGAACACACCTGTAACAACCTTGTTCTCATATTACTTACTGTCCAAGACGTCCCTATGACTATTATACATTGCTCTAGTTATCAGGCTGCTGAATAATATACCCATTTACTCTTTAGTAACCTGGTTATTCCATGGACTTAAAAAGCAAGGCGTGGTTTGGGTATGTGTGTGAAAAGAGCTACTAAAAATGATAAATTCTGAAGGGGAAAGGGTAGCTGAAGGGTGAAAACCGTTGTGTAAAGTAATATGGAAAGGTGATGTGCAAGAGAAAATATTTTCAGTGGTGGTCTCACCTCTGAATAACTTGCTCCCATGGGATGTACTGTGGAGGCCTAAGTGGACCATACCAAAGGCTTCTCCATCTTTATCAAGAACTCTGGCCCTAGTACTTTGGACCTAGTACTTTCTCATTCCACCAGCTTCCACCACTTTAAACCTAGCAGCGAACCTTGGTAATAAGGTGCTCTGTGTGATGTCAAAATTTGATGCCCATACCAGCCTTTGCAGTGCTGGGTAAGGGAGGCACCAGATTTTGTGAAGAAGGTGCGAGGCTCTGGCAAGGTCCTAGACCCCTCCCACCTCCTCCCCAAAGCTGTGAAAGCACTAGCTTGGCTTTGGGAAGGAGACAATAGGACTCTAGGACAGGCATAGGCAAACTCCCATCATCCCTGACCACTGGTCCTGTTAGCTAGGGATGATGGGAGTTGTAGTCCCAAAACATCTGGAGGGCAAAGTTTGCCTATGCCTGCTCTAGGACCCTGTCAGAGCCCCGACACCTCCTTCCCAAAGCCCAGTGCTTACTAGGCTTTAGGAAGGAGGCAGGAAGATGCCCCTTTGGGTCCTGCGCCCTGTGGGGGGGGGGGAATGCTTGCACTGCCTAAATCCTTAAATCTATGAAACAGAAATATTTAATCCAACTGTCTTGATTGATTACCGGTACACTCAGAAGAAATGTTCACAGAGTCTATGTTCAGACGATCAAATGTTGGGTTCTGCCCCTTGACTCCTCCTTTCATGAATCTATGTTTAAACCAAGACAATTTTAACCAACCATCTTTACCCATTTTATCTGAAGCAGGAAAGTGGTAACACACTTTAGAATAATCCAGGATCTTAAACTATTATCTGAAGTTGGTTTAAGGTCTTGGTTTCTTCTGAACCTAGTTTTCTGGTTTAGGTGAAAAGGGAAACTATAATTAGAGAATTCCTGGTTTAATTGAGGCTTGTATGAAGTGCCTGTACATGTGGAGCAAAGGGTTGTTCATACCTCAGATTATTAAACTAAGATACGCTTGTCTAAACCTAGCCAATATCTGAAAGATACATTATTATTCCAAGCACCACTATACTTTTTTAGAAAGGTATAGGATAATTGAAGAGTGGAAGTTTACAGTTCTCTTATTTAACTCCCCCAACTTTTTTTTTTTAAGTGTTCAAAACCTTTACCTAACCTGAACTGCTATTTTTAGCATGAAAAAGCTATTCACATCATTTGATACATTCTGACTTTTAAAAATTAAATATGACAGATAAAGAACAAAGGGGAAATGGAGAACCATCCAATAGATATTTTGAAGTGCTAGTTAGTTTTTTGGCTGATTTTATGCTTCAACCATACATGTGTTGCTGGGAATAACTCTAATATGACAACATATTGCAGGAACACAAAAGAAAGAAATAATAAGCAAACAAGCATTCTCATATCAAAACATGTATCTACATAACATAAGATGTCATTGCCCATAGATAAATGAGTTCATCAATTTAATGAAAATCCAACGGAATCGGCTGCCTAATGAGCACTCAAAGTGATGTGTCAAGGGTTCTGCACCACTGCTGACAAAATCAGTTTGATGAAACTATGACAAAAGCATTCTCTCGCACATCTCATTAACATTAAATGATAGTATTTACAACGTATACAGCAAGATCCAACTTTTTCAGTTCAGCTGTTCTGGCAATACAAGTAAAAATGTTTTCAGCAATGTTTGTTTTCTTTCCTTCAAGGTCATTTTCATAATTAAGCAGCTTTTAGTATGGTGGAAAAAGGGGGGGGGGGAGTCTCCCTTGCTATGAATTTTCACAGGAATTTCCAAAAAAGAAAGAAACAAGGCTTATTCTTTTATGAACCAATCAATGTAATTTCGTATAAGGCAAGGAGTATTTCAAGAAAGCTACAATGCTGTCACTTTCATCAAAACCCAACAGCAGATTTATCTTTTCTTGTAAGTTGAAAACTAGAAGTCGCTTAGGTTGTTTCCTAATTGTTATTGAACTGAAAGATGTAACTACCAGAACAAAACAAGAGAAAAGAGTGCCCATTACCAATATGCATTACAAAGAAATCATTACTTGTTCTGAAGAAAAATCCTGGTCAATTTTGTTTCAGATAGAAACACCACAGAGTAGAAAAGTAAGGTAAGGTAAAGGTAAAGGACCCCTGCAAGTCCAGTCGTATTCAACTATGGGGTGCGGCACACATCTCCACTTTCAGGCCAAGGGAGCCAGCGTTTGTATGCAGACAGCTTTTCTGGGTCCTGTGGCCAGCACAACAAAACTGCTTCTGGCACAACAGGACACTGGGATGGAAGCCAGAGTGCACAGAAACACTGTTTACCTCCCCGCCGCAGCAGTACCTATTTGCTTGCGCTGGTATGCCTTCGAACTGCTAGGTTGGCAGGAGCTGGGACAAAGCAACAGGAGCTCCCACCACCACTTGGATTCGAACTGCCAACCTTAGGACCGGCAAGCCTAAGAGGCTTGCTTGTTTAGACCACAGCACCACCCGTATCCCTAACTAGTAGAAAAGTACAGTATGTGCAAGTGCATCAGGGCCAACCTATGGTGAGAGGGGAAGGACAGCATGATGTGCGCACACACCATTCCCTGGGCAGAAACTGGCAGCTGGATCTTACTTCAATACTGGCAACAGAATTCCACTACTGTCCATTTGTGGCCATTCAGGGAAGGGAGACGAAGCATCTCCACCCTATCTATACTCAGAACAGGCAGTGTGCTGCCTGCGCCGAGTAAAAAAATTTGCTTGTTAGCAAATTGACCAAGTTGACTGGGGTTTTTTTCACCTACTCTGCACTGATATATCAGCAGGGATCTATAGTTGGTTGCAGCTGTTAAATAGGCTACTTTGGTCATACTGGTCAATGCTATGTCAGGTAACTGTGGGAATTTACAGGCAGTTAAGGTTGAGAGGACGCGGGTGGTGCTGTGTGTTAAACCACCGAGCCTAGGACTTGCCGATCAGAAGGTCAGCGGTTTGAATCCCCGCAACGCGGTGAGCTCCCGTTGCTCGGTCCCTGCTCCTGCCAACCTAGCAGTTAGAAATCACGTCAAAGTGCAAGTAGATAAATAGGTACCGCTCTGGTGGGAAGGTAAAAGGCGTTTCTGTGCACTGCTCTGCTTTGCCAGAAGTGGCTTAGTCATGCTGGCCGCATGACCAGGAAGCTGTACGCCGGCTCCCTTGGCCAATAAAGCGAGATGAGCGCCGCAACCCCAGAGTCGGCCACAACTGGACCTAATGGTCAGGGGTCCCTTTACCTTCAAGGTTTGGTGAATACTCTTAGGAACCTTTAAAGATGAACGGTATAGTCCCGAGACCTGCCTTTATGGCTGTGGGGCTCACTTGACCTCTGAGGCCAACCTCTTACAGCCTCCTGAAGTTGTAGGGCCCCACAAAATGTGGACACTTTCAAGAGAAGGGGTAGAGTTCCCTTTTTTCCTTTATCAGGGTAGCCTGACTCATGGCTGTTTGTCACAAGTACATAGGAAGCTACCTTATAGCAAGTCCAACTAGTTCAGCACTATCAATACTGACCAGCAGCAGCTCTCCAGGATTTCAGATAGGGGTCTCCCCCAGCTCCACTGAAGTGGTAACCTTGTTCTGCCTAATAAGAGCCAGTGTGGTGTAGTGGTTAAGAGCGTTAGTCTTGTAATCTGGGGAACCGGGTTCACGTCTCCGCTCCTCCACAGGCAGCTGCTGGGTGACCTTGGGCTCTGAAGTCTCTCAGCCTCACTCACCTCACAGTGTTTGTTGTGGGGAAGGAAGGGAAAGGAGAATGTTAGCCGCTTTGAGATTCCTTCGGGTAGTGATAAAGCGGGATACTAAATCCAAACTCTTCTTCTTCTCTTAATAGCAGGGCTGGCCATACAGGACATCACGGTTGCACCAGCAGCTTGTGTTCATGCCAGATGACTTAAGGCATGTTCATGTAATCTATTCATGATGGCCAAGTTCAACTAGAGGAAACATGAATGAGTATTAAGCAGAAGGGGTGGTCATAAGAACATAAGAAGAGCCTGCTGGATCAGGCCAACGACTCATCTAGTCCAACATCCTTTTCTTAGAGTGGCCAACCAGATGCCTATGGAAAACCCACAAGGAGGACCTGAGCACAAGAGAACTTGCCCCTCCTGCTCTTTCCAGCAACTGGTGAAGTGAAATATCTTTGGGAACAGTATTCTTTCCTCTAACCATTATTTTGTCAAATCCCTGCTATTAAGGCCATTGCCTATTTGTTTCCCTTCTTCAGAAAACCTGGTAGCTGGTTACATTCCTGCATACATTCCCTTTCTATCAAAAATATACACCTTCTCTTATATTTGCCATTTTTGTCAGACACTCAGATGTTTAGAAGCCAATTTCAACTTTTATATGTGAGGGCGATCTGGATGCGACATCTGTCACCCCACTGAACTTTTATAATTATGTCACAGACGTTGAGCAAATTGCTGCCAGATGCTTCAAGGAATGCCATCAAATTATCTGGTGTGCTATAGACTCCTCCTATGGATTTGCCCCTATGAACCAATATATCTGTGTCTATCAGGTGACTAACACTAAGTAATTAAATAAGCTGTACTCAATACTTTGACTGTTTTCCTGATGAACCAAATGCTTACTTAATCGTATGTCTTCTCAAATACAAAATTTGCAATGAAAAAGTCATTTGAAATACTGCAAGGAAACAAGAACGTGGTCATAATTGTTTTAGTTGTCATCTAACTAGTGCTTGGAATGAATTAGTTCAACTGTACTAGTTCAAAAATATTTGAAATGTACCTGAAGTAGTTCCGTAATTGTTCAGTGAACAAAAGGTGAATTAAGCTCCTTTTGGAGTAGAATTCTGAATGATTTCTAGTTAATCTTTGCACCTCCTACCAGGAGGATCTGACTTCTTAGCTTTCTTTTTTTTTTTAAAGTAAGTTAATCAGACATCTATAAAGAAAGTTAGAAAGCAAAAGTGAAGGAAATGTTCTGAGGCTTATTAGGCAGCTATGGAGGTGCTGCTGCTGCTCATGATGCTTATTCACAAATTCACCATTGCTAAGGAATCATAAGAAAGAAATTGTGAAGCATTTCCTGTATCTTCCCTGCTGAAGAGATGTGCTGTCTTTCAACAGCAGCAGCTTGCTCCTGTATAATATATATGTACAGGAACAAAAAGAGTGATGCCTTTTATCTTTAAACAGGGTAGCGTTTTCTACTATGGAAATGCAATTATGGGGAAAGCTTCACCTGTCGACATTCTATCTGTCAGACATCTTGTGTATGATTCATGATTTACTTTTGGACCCTATTCTTCAGCACAGTGGCTTGTAACATTCTGAATGTTAGAGTTTTTGTGAGGTGTTTTTTTTATAGAGAATGAGATTTTTAAAACTTCATTTAGATCAGTGGTGTCCAAACTTTTTTCAAAAAGGGCCAGATTTGATGAAGTGAAGGGCCATGAGGGCCAACCAAAGGGCCAACCAAAGTTGTTGACCTTTTTTGAGGATTGAAGTGGTTGAGGTAGGCAAACTAAGGCCTGGGGGCCAAATCCGGCCCAATCACCTTCTCAATCCAGCACCATGGACAATCTGGGAATCAGTGTGTTTTTACATGAGTAGAATGTGTCCTTTTATTTAAAATGCATCTCTGGGTTGTTTGTGGGGCCACCTGGTGTTTTTACATGAGTAGAATGTGTGCTCTTATTTAAAATGCATCTCTGCGTTATTTGTGGGGCATAGGAATTCGTTCATCCCCCCCCCCCAGAATATAGTCCAGCCCCCCACAAGGTCTGAGGGACAGTGGACCGGCCCCCTGCTGAAAAAGTTTGCTGACCCCTGTTTTAGGATTTTACCCCAGGAAATAAACTGCCACAGGGGCCAGATTAAACCGACTGGCGGGCCAGATTAGACCCCTGAAACGATCTTTGGACATTGCCTGACTTAGATGAACTGCCATAGTTTGTTCTGTAAAAGGACAAACTGGAACTGCCTCTGACACACAAAACAAGAATCCATCCATTTTACTGCCTGTAAGGTTTATACTCTCTGGATGTCACTTGTAGCTCACAGATCTCATCACATACAAAGGATCTTTGAGTACCACTCCTCCCCAATGTCAATGCAAATATGTTACCATTTTATGTGTTTCTAAAAAAGACACAAACATTTCTTTCCACCTAACACACACAAGTGCAATACAAATCAGTTATTTGCAAGTATATATTGGCATCCAGAAACTTTTGGCAGGTCTAAATTTTAGACCACATCATAACCTTTCTCTATCAAAAATTATCCTTAATTATACACTCTTAATTATACAGAGGTGTTTTTTTCCAAGCTGTAGCTTCCAGCACAATGAACGGCCAAATTGTTATACAAATGACGTATCACCGTTATCACTGTTTACACATTGAACTCCTGTATCACGTTGCTAGCAGGCTGCCTGGCTGTCTAGGGAATATCATCATGAATTTGTTCAATGTCTCAGGGCAACACCTAATTCCAACAAGACTCTTTGCTATTCCACACAAATAATAACCACAGAAAACCGCTTTGTCACTCTTCTTAAAGCTAGTTTAACTACTGTATGCCTTACACAACTGTGCAAGGAGCATTATGGTCATATAAACGTATTTCCAGCAAATAGCCAGTCAAAAATCCAGAGTGCTTCTCATTTTTCTCATCTGAATCATTCCAACCAATTTGAAAGAAACCAGTATGCTATTTGTGGTTAAAACTATGCTACTTTTCTTCCAATGATGAGTGCAGATGCCACAGTCTGATTCTATGTTTATTCTGCTTCCGTCTTATTACAAGCATTTCTCATTCTCTTGCATTTCTTTGTGAAACAGTAGCAGACACAAGAGATTCTTGCGAGACTAACAACCACAATTGTCTGCTTTCCATGCTACATTTTCAGAAAGAGCATAAATGCAATTACAGGAATCTGGCTTTCTGTGGTAGGCCTTCCCTCCCTGTTTTGAAACGGAATTCAATGATAACTTCAAGTATTGCTAAAATAGCCTTTTGTGGGTCCCTGGGTGCAGCTTCCTGCAGCAGGATTTGCGGCATACTTATTCATTAAATGTGTGGCAATATGGTAAAAGAGGTAGCAGACAGACATTAATTTATACAGTTAATGAATATATTAAGTTCATTTATTTCAAAATATATAGGTACCGGGGATTTTTAAGTGACATATCGTAAAATTGGCCAAAACCTGGTGCCTCGGGGAACCAGCTGATTATAAACATTCTTCCCCTAAAAAACCACCACTTTTGTCAATCCACACAATTATTACCTTGTCCTGAGTTTTACAAATAGTGGTTAATGGCTATGAAAGCACCGATGCCAGAGCTAAGCCAGCAAAGAGTGAGAATGCTTTCCTAACTTTTAGACCCACTGGCTGGAGGGTGTCTCCGATGTGGTAGAAATACTCCTCTGAGGTGAAAAGAGGAGGAATCCACCAGAGGATTCCTGCAAAAAGGTCTGTGCCACAGATTCCAGGGGCATGTGAAGGGCAGCCTTTGAACCACTATATTCAAAACTTACTTATTCCACAGATAGGTTCCAGAATCAGGCCCACCAACTACACCAGTCTGGAACTGCTGAAGCTAATTCACCTCCCTGCCCCACTGCTGATTTCAATGCAGGGG
Source organism: Podarcis vaucheri (assembly GCF_965113315.1). Taxonomy (NCBI): domain Eukaryota; kingdom Metazoa; phylum Chordata; class Lepidosauria; order Squamata; family Lacertidae; genus Podarcis; species Podarcis vaucheri. The sequence continues at coordinate 39,996,950 of NC_138767.1, forward strand.
TCAAATTCAGAACACGAAAAATACAACGGGAAAAATACAACACTTCACTAGATGCAGAGGAAGTTAGTCCTATTTTATTTTAACTGAAATTACGGCATAAGTTGCTTCATGACTAACTTAAATTCCACTGATTAAAGCATTATTAACTTCTTCTGGATTCAACCCTCTTTATTAGTTCTTCAGAGAAGATAAAAAAGGTTTGTATATTTATATATATTTGTGTGTGTGTGTGTGCGCGCGCGCACACACACACACAATCATTTTTGTGATCTTCATCAATTTCCAGAAGCTTATAACACAGCAAATTGTTTACTGATTTATGACTGACTTCATGGGACCTTTCCAGGAGCAAAGAAAATCTGCAGTTATTTGTAACTTAAAATGTCACTAATGCATCTCTAACCCTATATGGGTTACCCGTACTATTTATTGTGTCATTTATTTGAATGTGAATAGTCTTGTTAAAGGGGGCCTAGTCCATGCATACTCTAGTTGTGCACAGGGTAAAATCACACCACATAGACACAATGCACTAAAAATAACAGTTCTGTGAGGGAGAAGTTACCTTCCTGGTATTTATCAGGATTTTTTTTTAGGTCTTAAAAAAACTCAGTTCTTCTAGGTTTCTCAGGCTCTAGGATACAGGCATGTGATACAGGCATGGGTAGAGCTGGGGTTTGCATAAGTGCTAGCCAGTAGGTGCTCATCATACTCAAACAACCTCAGTCCATACACCACTCACAATTGCAATGGGAGTGCTACATTGTGGAAATATTTTACTTACTTGGGAATAGTAATTTAAGGTTTGAGAACTGGGAAAATGCAATTGTACTGAGAAGAATACATTTGATTATAATAATGTAAAGAACACAATCTTGAAGAACCACTGAGTGAGCATAGAGTGCTAAGGCCCTTTGGAAACCAATGTGAAATTGCCCAATGCCTCCATGTAATTTTATTTTTCATTCCTTTATAAATATCTTTCCAGATGCAGGCATACAAATAACTCTATACGCTATTTCCTTCGCCTTCTTCTAACAACTGATCTATTCCTTTCAGATTTATACTGAAGTACTCATCTGGCTATTCTCATGAATATTCAGCCACCTGAGCGCACTTTGTTGCTTTCAGGCTTCTTTATGTACAACAAACAGCATTCAATTGGTGGACAATTACAATGTTTAGTATCATATTTAAAACCACTATTCAAAACTTTTCTTAATGCTATTATCAGGTGTGGGGGTTTTTGCAACAATTTTGTGTATAAAAATAAAAGCGCTGGATTTTTATTGACGCTGCCCTCTTTGTTTCGTTCCACTTTGCAAAGCCCTTTTGGGACACTAAGCCTGCATTTACCATAATACGGATTAAACTCTCTTTGTCCAACTGCATAGTGTTGGTTAGCAGGTTAGTCTTTTTACATTCTTTACAGCCTGCCTGCAGCTTACCCTTTAGGCCTCACAAAATACTTCTGTGGATTTACAAAAATGCCAGAGTGGTCCCGGGGTTAATTGGAAGAAAAGTGAAGCCTTTAACGCATTGACTCATTAAACATTTAGCCCACAAAAATCCACTATTCTAGGCAAAGAAAAAGACTCTGTAGAGATCTTAACAATAATAAGGTGGCAAAGTAGCTGAAAATAATGACTACTGGTTGTTCTACAAAATGGAGAAGGCTTAATTTATCTGCCAAAAAAAAATGGTTTGACGGTACAAAGAAACATTTCCAGATCAACTACCTAGCTCAGTACATCACAGAATGGTTTTAACACTTTGTTAACCAAGGATACTGAGCAAAACATCCAGAATGTCATTTTTAAATAGTGAAGTGCAGATATGTGATCACAATGTATTAACACAGCTACTTGAGGGACAAGATGTTGAGTAAAATACCATCAACTGAAGTCAATATGAAATCCCAGCAGTTCAATAAACAAATTAAAAATATCATTTGCATTTTATTTTCATTTATTACATAATAGATACATTATGATATATAATGTAACCACTTTAAGTGTTTATAATTAAGCAACTGTAGCATATTTTGGAACACAACCATTTCAATAAATTTGTTTACTTAAAACAGAGAGATAAATAAATCTCATATGGTTAAGTGAACTTATATTTAACTCCTGCAAAATAGAAACAGCAGATTGTTCTTGAAATTACCATTTCCACAATCTAACCTCTTCCTCCAAAAGAGAAAATGCCAACCGCCCCCCAAAAAAGACCCTTCACAACTTCAGACTTGAAGTAAAGGATTAGATGGTATTTGTGCAAGATGCAGATAACAAAAGCAAGAGTGAAGAAAATTGAAGAGACAGCTAAACTCCAGCAACAAAATGGTTAAAGAATCTGAATCATTGTCCCTCTTATTCTAAGGGCCTGCTATATTGTGAACAGCGCAAACATCAGACAAGGTAAGATTACTGACCATTATCTCCTTAATTTTCTCCGCTTTCCCTCACATTCCCTCTTGCTATCAACATACTATTTTTCCAAAGCTTCACTTCTGCAAAGAAGTAAACTTTCCATAATCCGTCTATTATTGAACCCTTAATTGGATTGGGAGCAGGGTGGTGTATAAAATAGCCTCTATTCAGTCAAAAGGACTGTAGTTTTAGGGACTCAAAGGGAAAAAGCATTGTGAAAGAAAATCCACAGGGAATCAAGGATTAAAAGGTGGCTCTACTGAACTCATCAGCTCCACGACACATAATGAATTGTTTCCTTAAACAGGTAACTTTCTAAATAAATGGACTCTGCCTTGTAGTATAACCGGTATATCAAAACAGAGAAAAGTAAATTGAAAATAAAATTGGCTTAGCATCTAACACGCCTGCTTCTGATCACAACTTTTAAGAATAATGGAGGCTCTCTCTCTCCCTTTTAAATAAACATCTAGGCAACAGTTACTAGGACCTGGAGACCGAAGTGTAAATGATATACTCAGCTAAGCTACCACATTTATACACAAATGCCTTTCTGAAGTAAATTTAAAGCTTCCGTCCAGAGTGGAGCTTTTGAACTAAACATTCATAGCTCAGGATTCCTGAAAAGTATAACAGAGGAACATAAAGTCAGACTTTGTTATACAGACATTGTCATGAAGAATTCACCATGTGGTGGCATGTAAAAATAAAATGAAATAATACAGACTACTCTAGAAAGAATCAGACACTGTGATAATAAGTTCATCTGCGTAAATCCTGTACATTTTTTTTTTGTCAAATGTTGATTTGTTACCTGATTTCTTAACTAGATTACCAACAAGTGAATAACATCATTTGCAAAACACACCCTTTCTTGGAACCTGATAGAAGGTTATAGGGAAGATACAGCATATCTTCATTTCAAAATGGCTATTACACAGTTTTTTTAAAAAAAATTCTTTAGGTTTCTACTGAAAGCAGCTTCTGAAGGTGACTCAGAAGAATTTTCCCTTACTCTAACCCTCAGGTGGTGGGAGAAGTTACTTCTTTTCTCTAGACTTTTGTACAGACACAAAAACAGCCAAAACCTATATGCACATAGAAGCATGGCCTAAGTAGAATTAACTTCAGCATATTTGGGAAATGTTTGCCTGATGAATATCCTCATCACTGGAAGTCACTTTGTCACAAATGCATTATTATATTAAGAGCCACATTGACACTAAGTGTCACAGATGCATCCATGGCTATAAACCTAGGTTTCCTTAATAAGGCTTAACATTTACTTTATATTGGAAGTCTGAATGTTTTGTCATCAGAGTGCTATTGGTTATCACTATGGAAGTTATCCCATAGCCAGCGAAAGAGGACAAGCAACCTGGCACCCTCAATTTCCATGCCGCTTTTTGTGCTCCTCTCATTTGGCATGTATGGGCACTTGCTCTTGTGGCTCAATGGAGCTCAAAGGCTGCTGCAATACATCATTATCTTGAATCTTCACAGTGGTGAAACTGATCTCTATGGACATACTGTTCTTAAATTCTCAAGCAGAAAGATACATGCCATGATTCTAGAGCGATATGATTCCTAAAACGTTGCTGACATCAAACACAGATTTTGCTACAGCAAATTAAACCTGCTGAAGGTCTACAAGGATCCCATCTAGAAGCCTTTAGTGATCAAAAGAAATCCCCTGGTGGTGCTGAACAGACCAGCTACTCAAACCTACCACACCAGATTAGATCTATACTGTTGTCCTTCTTTCTTTAAGTGGGAGGAATGGGAGCCCCACTGCACTCACAGGCCAGCTTTTTAACAAGTCTTACAGCACCATTCAGCCATCAATTCATGTCTTCATCTGTCCCACCTCATGGTGTTGCCTGAAGCTGATTGCTTCACCCTACTGCATGGAAGGGCTGGCCCTGACCTGAATTTATTGTAGCTACAAGACAAGCAAGTCAGTCCCTATCATCTGCTGCACAGTACAAATCATACATGAGAAGCCAAAACTCATTAGAATACCTGTATTTTCCTAGAAATTACCCACTTCTCCTCCTATGTACATTTTTAGTAATGAAACAACTTAAAGGAACGCTTTCCTTACTTAAAAATGTGATAGCCTCTTAAAAGAGTTGCAACACAGTTAATAAATCCTTGCAGTCTCTGTTATCATATCGACTTCATTGCAGCAGGTTGGGAAAGAATCAAGATTCTCGTTTAAGAAGAAAATGTGGTTCTGGTGGTAGTACATTATATAGAAAGAGTTTTGGTTTATTTTATTTATATATATATATATATATATACCAGAATCAGATACTTCATGACAAGCAGCTTGTTATGTACCACTTCTTATGTGCTACATAGCACCACACAACACCTACAGATATGTCACATAAGGGAACACCACATACAACAAGAGCAACATCTCATCCCAGCTTTCTACATAGAACAGTGGGTGAGATACAGAGTGGTGCCAGAGGTGGATTTAGGGCAGCACGACCGGTTCTGCCACACTGGGCACCAAGCCTAGGGCATCACAATTATGACATAGTGAACTGAGCAGAACAGAAGGCAAGAGGAGGAGGGGGCGCTGAATTTTGGCCTTGCACAGGGCGCTACTGAAATTTGAAAAACCAAAGTCTGCCCCGGTGGTGCAAGCCTATCTAGGTTGTGAGAATCCTGCAGCAGAGATACAAGGCATAGTTGAGAATGCTATGCAGTTGCTCCTTCTGGACAAGCAGTGTTATACATCTCTTTCTCTCATATATGCTCTTTAAACACTCAACCAGTCATGTAGGACGCACACCCATAAGTGCATTTAATATAGGCAGGTGCAGAGTCCAAATGTTTCACATGGGTGGAGCCAATCACATCGCTCTCTCCAGGAGAAAAGAGATGTCGATTTTTAAAATGGCCCCACCCATACAGCTTGGCCATTTGTAAGTTCTCAAAGTGGCATGTGATCTGTTCACCTAGCTGCTGGGTGGGTGGGGCCTGGAAGTAGACCAGAAAGAAGACTTTGCCCTTGCAGAGTTTAAAGGGGGATGGGGTGCAGCAGGGCATTGTAGTCTTTGTTTGCTTTCCTCCCACCCTCCCTAATTTGTTATGGCTGGGGGTCCTTCAGGGGATTGTATCAACCCCACTTATGGACCTTGTTGGGAAAAATTGTTAGCTGCTGTTTTTTGGACCAGGAAGGAGTTTTCCCTCCAATCTGATTAGCTGAGTCTGGGGCTTTTGCCTGTCTCATAACAATTATCACAACTTCTGGGCAGAAGGCGCATTGTGCTGGTACCTTGGTTGAAATGGGTGAGAAGGCTCCCCCCCTCCCCCCCTGGCCCAGGAGATAAGAGGGATCCCCCTAAGGCAGAGCTTTCCAAACTTTCCATGTTGGTGACACACTTTTTAGACATGCATCATTTCGCGACACAGTAATTCAGTTTTACCAGCAAACCAGAGGTTAAACTAACCCCTTTCCAGCCCCGGGAGGAGCGTGGGGAGCATTCGCATGACACACCAACGTGTCATGACACAGTTTGGGAAGATCAACCCTAAGGGATCTCAGGGTGTGGCACTTATTGTTTAGATGCCCAGGTGCTCAGGGCCATAGTAGCCCCTGCCAGTGACTAGCTGGGATTCACTGGATGTCGTTCACACCGCAGACAGATCCTAATATTGGTTTTCCTCCACTGTGTCAACCAGCAGGCAGGCTGAATGATCATCAGATAGATGGCCAATGCCTGCACCAAACCTCTTTTCATCTGTAATCAATAAAGGTATGGCCTGATTTGAACCCATCACAAATCTCTGCTCACTATGTTTCCTGGTTGCTCCCCCCTAACCCCCCTTGCATAATTGTACCTGGAGACACAATTTAAACTCTTGTTTCTCTCTAGCTAGCTGTAAATTTTATCAAATCTAGTTTTATCAATAGAAAAGGTTAACCTCTTTGTCACATAGTTTTATAAATAAAAAAGGAACTAAATTAGTCTGAGGAAAGTCATCCATTTGGGGCAGATAATCCCTAAACTGTGGCAAGTAGTGGACCACACAACGTCAGACAAGACGCAGCAGCGCTACAGATGAAAATAGCCGACTACATCCCGCAAAAGCGCAAGTTTTTCTGGTGATGGATATTTCATAGTTGCAAACCTTTCATACCTTTTAGACACACATCTTTAATTGCTTTCATTGTGTTGCCTCTGTGGCAAAATGCCAGCGCTTTCCATTCTGGAAGCAAATTTTAACCATACTTTCTAGCAAGATCAACATGGCTGGGTTTGACACCCGCCTTTCTTAAGTGATTGCACACATCGTTGCTAATGCTGGTTATGGTAATTACCATATATGATTAATAACTAGAACCAAGACCAAAACAGAAAGTAAATCTGGCTTCTAAAGAAATAAATGTTCACATTGAGTGCAGCCCAGATTCTATTTTCCAGACCTACCCAAACATATTTCCATTCCAATTACCAACTGCTGATTAAGTGTCCACAGCTTAACCACCACTTTCTGCCCTTGCTCATTACTCCAGACCTGTTGCCTGTTCTAATATCCGTCTGTCTGCATAGTCAGAAACCATGGCATTACACAGATTTCATTTCACTAGCCTCTCTCTGATACTAAAATAATTAGAAAGATCAGAAAGAGCAAAAGGCATTTACTGAAACAGATGTTCTCTTCTCTTGAACCAGCAGAAGGGAAAAGTGTCAGTGAAAGAACAGCCAGGCCAGTAATTATTTCCAGTGTGTAAACTGATAGGATTTTAAAATGTTTCCACACTTCTAGCGCTGTTAGCATTGCAACTGAAATCCACGTCACACTAAGCTGTAATGTGAATTATACTGTAACTACAGTACCAGGTGTGTTTACTGTTTCCAAACTATGTTGAAATCTCATAATAGTATTCAGGTGGTCAGCTAGATTCTTCTTAAATTTCTGTGAGCAGTGGCATAACAGCATGTCTGCCCATAGCTATGAGCATCTGAATATTTAAATACAGAAATTATGGCACCAAACTGCAGTGCACTATATAAGAAAATAATATAGCAGTTATCAAAAACTCAAGATCTACTCCAAAATCTAGTACATGGCAGGATTTCTCTTGTTGTCTTGCCAATACATACTACTCATTTCCCTTTAATAGACTGTAATGAGTCATCCTTAGCTGGCAGACTGGAGTGTGTGTGTGTGTGTGTGTGTGTGTGTGTGTACAAAATAATCTTATGGACAAAACTTTCTTCTTCTTCACTCAATATTTCCTTTGCAATTCCCTGAATGAGGTTCAAGATTCTTCGCCCCTTAAAGGTATAAGTTTTGAAGTGAGTTCATTGTTCAGGTTTCAGGTTTACAAAATCCAAATTGTATCCAACCAAGTTTTTAACATACACATTCCTATACTTCCACATACCTGTAGAATACTCCCAACTATGCAAAAATCACCCCGTTTTTTGGATGGCCCTGTTTTGCTTCCAAACTGAAAGGCACTCAGACTCTTGAATTTTGGATTAGAGAGAAGGATGTTCACATCTGTCACTCAGTTTCCCTCTTCAGGCATTGCGGCACATGAAGCTGCAATCATGAGAAGTGTGACAGTAAGCTGTGTGCCTGGCTAGCCCCATTCCTTCCATCACATGCCTGATGGTCCAACCCCAATGCCACTCACATATCAAAGCTAAAGGTCTGAAGTGTAGAGTCTGCTATAAAGTGGTACCTCGGTTTATGAACTTAATCCGTTCCGTAAGTCCATTTCTTAAACCGAGGCGCGCTTTCCCTAATAAGGCCTCCCACCGCTGGTGCCCTTCCACCGTTCAGATTCCATTCTTAGACTGAGGTAAAGTTCTCAAACCGGGACATTATTTCTGCTTTTGCAGAGTTTGTAAACCAAATTGTTCTTAAACCAGACTGTTCTTAAACCAAGGTACCACTGTATGTGGATATGCTCCCTGTGCAATTTAGAACCATACAGGATTGGGGTTTTTAATTGCACAGGGAGGCTATTTGCACACAGCAAGTTACCCTCTTCAGAACTTCAACCCCAGCACATGGATGGCAGCAAGACTGTTAGAGATGGGGCAGAGTGGGGGGAGGAGAGAGAAGAGATCAGCAAACACAACCTCCCTCTTCCCATCACCTGATTCTAATTGCATGAGAAGCTGAACTCCTGATAGGGCTTAATGTGACTACAACATCAAACGATTATAAATACATCATCTATTCCTTAATACTCTTTTAAGCAAAACACTTTTCAGTGGAAGCGACATTATTAGTAGGCATTCCATCCAGCTGTGGGGCAGAGAAAGGAAGGAGGGCATTTCCATCCACTCTGCTGAAATGGAACTGCCTTTGGCTCTGCTTCTAACATCACCTAGTTGGAGCCATCAGGCTGCAGAACACAGTGGGAGAATGGTAACAAGAGAATTGCATTGGCTCTACCAAGAGTTCAGATGCCTTTGACTCTCTTTCTCTCTCAGTCACCTAGCAGTAACCATTCCATCTGAACAGTCTCTATTCCAGCTGGTTGTTATAAGAACTGTAACCTTAGTTTGCTTTCACCCTCCTCCTTCCTCATCACTTTTTCGTTTTTTGTCACATCTTTTAGATATTCTAAGCTTGAGAACAGGTACTGTTCTACTTTTTTCATTGACCTGGAAACCAATCTAGAAGACATTTCGATTGGAAAGTATGGCAAAAATGTTTCCTTCAAATATTCAAGCTGTGAGTTACTTAACAAATTATTGAATGATGAAAATGCATTTAAAAATTGGTCCAGATATGTGCTTCTAAATGATTCAGGAGACCTAATAAGTCCTGCTCTAAGTCAGACTATATTAACCTAAAAACAAAAACCCAAAACGCAGTACCAACACATATTTTCACCAAAATATGGAAACAGTAACAAGAAAAACAAACAAACCCTGAAGTACTAGAAATGTGAGGGGCATGAATAAATAATTTTATCCAAAAGCATGTACAATAATTGCTTTTTTATCACCGGAAATACACAGGCAAGTGCTTTTATTTAGAGCTAAGAAGCATACTGACTCAAAATTATCCCTGAAGAAGGACATTTTCTGTAGAATGCATTGGGCTCAAATATTAGCTTTTAAAAAAATAAAAATAAAATCTCTTTATTCTTTGCCTTCCTGCTTTCTTCTACTTTATGCAGAACCTTCCCAATATCTTCCCTTCTATTTTAGATATTAGAACTTGTTCAGGGTTTTCCAGTATTGGCACCAACATCGTGTAATGCCAAAAAAGAAAATAAAAAAGCCCATAACCCAAAGCAATTTACACTTTTGAGTAACTTCTTCACAAACACTTGTCAGATTAGAATAAATGTTCCGGATCTACCCTTGTATTTTCTTACTCATCTTATTTTCCTCTCCTGGGTGTAAATTTTCCTTCTAAATATATTGCACTGCAGTAAACACTGCTTGTGAATATAAGATTTACAGCACATTAATAAAACCATATAGGCTCAACTGGTCTTAAATATATCTAGACACACAGTTTAAAGTTCTCATGACTATCTAGAAGAAGATCTGCAGATAGCAATGCCTCATGTTTAAATCTATCTAATGTTTATGCCAATATATCAACTCACTCTGCCCTTCTACCAGTCTCTAATGATTTATTTCTACTAATGTGACAGAAAACCCTGAACAGAAAATTGCTGGGTATTCTACTTACTTTATTCTACTTTTCTACCATCTTGCAACAATTCATTATAGTAATCTTTACTAGCAAGTAATAAAAAATACAGCTGTAGGACAAAAGGTTTGTCTTTTATGAAACTGAAAGAAGTAACGTTAAGGGTGACATTTATACTGTGCAGGAATCAGGAAACAAAAAGAGAGACACAGAACGGTGTGCAGCTCAGGCTGCTTCAACCAGATTTTTTCAGTCTGACAGAAGTGAGAAACAAAGAAGCAATCTGAAAATATCTCAGTAGATTTTGCCACATCCCTCAAACTAAGACTTTTCAAAGTGCAGGTCTAAAATTCTGTTTTATTTACAGAACTGTAGTGTCATCACCACTAGAGCTACCTTTTATTTAAGTAAGGGGTCCACGAGTGAAGGTAATGAGTTGGGGAAATTCAGGTGGAAGTAAGTCAGGTTACAAAGCAGATCAGAATGGGCCAGGTTATGGTAGATCAGGTCCAGTTGAGTAGGTCAGCAAGGATGAGGTATGTCCAGGTTCAATACTAGCTCAATTATGACAGATTCTCTATGACAGTGGCCAGGACCATGGAGAGCTCTGAGTGAGCATCTAGTTGAGCTGTAGGAAGATGTTGTCTTGGCAAAGAACTGGAGTCATCTGAAGAGTTAAAAAGGGCCTGACAGTCCAGCATTTCCACCCCTCCCACCCCTCAAGAGCTGTCTGCAATCCTGAAAAGGCCTGTTGTTGATGCACCAGTTGCACACTCCTACACAGCTGTGGAACATGTAAACCTCGGCATATGATGATGGGGGAGCCATGTCCTCTGGCCAAGGAGGTATAAAAGAGGGTGCCAAGGACTTCCCCTTTAGTGGAATCACCTTTGATTCACACGTAATGTACTATTTTTTAAATTAATGTATATATTGCTTAGTTGTCAAACCTTCACTTCAACACCAATGTTATTTACACCTGGAGTATGAGGAATAGTAGGGTATCATAGCAACCATGGCTTCCTGGTTGCATAACTCTAGTTGTTGAAAGATCTATTCTTCCTATTCAGGTATTTACCAGAGCAAATTCTAGCAAACTAAATGTCTGTAAAAGTTTCATTATCAAACCAATAATAGTTCTGTATAAACAGCACATCAGCAAATGATCCTTAAGCCTAAGTATTACATGAGGCAATACTTTCTTTGCTTTTATATAGAGTATTTATATGTTGCAGCAAGCATGAAGAGACTCACTTTTGTGCTGAAGTGAAGGGTGAATACTTCTTCTGATATAGAAGAATATAGAAGTTTATAGAAGAAGATATAGAAGTTTCTAATAACTGCTATATGCAGTTATTAGAAAAGTGCTTGCTTGCATCAGGGCTAGGGAACCTTCAGCTTAGTAGACATTGTTGGTCTCCCATCTCCCATCAGCCCCATCTAACATCACCAATCAGACATGTACAATACGTTGTAAAATCATACTTTATTGTACCACGCAAAGCTTTTAAAAGCAATTCCAATAATTGCTTTCGTTCAGAGGAAAACTTTTAAAACAAAAGTGCAATGCTGGTATGCCTTGCACTTTAAATATTTAGTTAAAACTTAGCATCTTAATAACTTTAAAATTTAAACTTTAAAACAGCTACTAAGTCTTGGCATTGTTCCTATATTACATACACACAACATTTTTTTTTTAAGTCTTTTATTTTAACTTCCCTTAAGACCTTTAACTCATGGGTAGCTAACATGTGGCCCTCCAGATGTTGCCAGACTACGACTCTCATTATTCCTGACCACTGGCTATGCTAGATGGGGCTGATGGGAGTTGTAGTCCAACAAAATCTGCAGGACCACAGGTTAACCAGTCATGCTTTAAATAATTGGGTTAATTATCAGTGAAGCAGAATAAAGTCTCCATTAGGCATCAATCTTGTATCAAACACCACTTTATAATGTTAATCAATAACAAGATACAGTAAACAGAATTATGAAATATTTTTGTTCTTTAGTTGTGGTTTCAGAAAAGGAAAAAGGGAAAGAAAGAGGGCAACAAGTTAATATGACTAATTGCACACATTTACCAAACACACTTGCGTTATTACACAGATATATTAATTTTGGATAAAGGTACAAATAATTTTAGGAAAATATATTTATAGATTTCTTCTGTAAAGCTCACCTGGTGATGGAAAGCTTCCATAAGCAAAACAGTGAATGTGATTTCTGCCAAGGCTTTCTCTTCCCTGCATTCCCTGCTCCCTGCCCATCCCACAGTATCACCTCTCCCACTGTTCTAAAGTATCTCCAGCCCAATGGAATAGATCGAGGGGGTGGAAGGATGAAAATGCTCCCTCCTTGTTCTGCTGATCGAAGTCTGCTGGATCAAAGAGCCTTCCATCAATGGAGAGACAGCACTGGATACAACCCTTTGGCTGGAATCCTGAGCACACTTGATGGATAGGCAAATGTGTTTCAACCTAGATGTGAGTCAGGTACTTTTGTTTTAAAAATTGTTTTGTGGAAGGTACCTGAAATGACAATTGGGAATTGGGCAAAATGGACACCACCAAGGGTGCAAAACTTAAGACAAGGGTGAGTTTTTTTAAGGAAAGGTTAAAGGGAGATACTCATGCTAGCAAGAGAAGAAGGAACAGTAACTTGTTTTCTGCCTTCCGTAGCAACCTAGATGTCAGTGGCCACTCCCACAGTTTTAGGCATCTTTATTCTTGCATCCCAGACTACCCATTTTAATGCCCATATCACATTCACATGACTACGGTTAATGATAGGCATGGATATGAAATAAAAATAAATCAATACTGTGTATTTAGGATAGCACAGCTTGCATTAATCCTTATCAATATACCTGTGGCTCACAATCTCCCTCCCTGCAATGTGGTCCCATGCTGAGGCTTGGGCTTCTGACACTAGACGGCAATGAAAGCCTTGCTTTCAATCAAAACTTCCAGATCCATAATATATATGAATGTGCTTATTGTGCTCCTAATGGCCTTGTATGGTTTGCAGCAACTTGGATACATCTTCTCTCCATGATCCATCAAATACCCCAAGTTCAAACCAAATTTTATTAAGAGGATAACCTCACTCAAGGGAATGGGAGAAGACATATGGAAAGAGAAATAAAATTCAGAGACATAAATCACACAGACACTGAAGAATTGATGGGACAAAGTAACTGAGAATCTAAACAGTGAAGCTTTATATGAAGCATGAGTAAACTGTGGAGGTGCAAGTGGAGAGAGAAGGAAGACTACATTTCAGTTTAAAGTTGCCATAATTAGCACTAAAACCCCACTGAACCTGGGGGTTAATTATGTCCTCCAGTTTTGGAAACTTGTGACAGCAACCAAAACCTAATCACAGTTTTTCCAAATGAGACAACAATTAAGATTGGCTAGTATTAACAATTCAGCTGTATATCAATAAAACTTTTAAAGTATATGAAATAGCAAAGTATTACTCATTTGCAAAGTTGCATGTTCCTCAACACCATACTAACTTCCCTTGGCCCTTCTTAATTTTATGAAAGTGTCACTACTCCCCATTTTTGCAGAAAGGGCCACGAAAAACCAATGAACAAACTCACAGGGAAGTAAGACAAAAATATGGGATGTTATCTAACTGTTAAATGCATTTTAATAGCTTAATTTTGCTATGCATCAAATCTAGACACACTTTTGGCTGCCATTGTCTTATTCTGGAAAACTCTCAGGTTGTTTCGAATGTAACCAAAAGGTGGCATGATTACAAAATCTCACAGAAACATTCCTAACAACTGCAGAAAACTAATCTGCTTTTGTTTTTATTGCATCCAGAGTGCAGTTCTGGGATTATAATGACAATATAGCGCACACTCACCCTATTAAAACAGGAATTACAATTCAATATACAGGTTATTAAAAACAAAACAAAACAACAACAACCCCCAGCTAAGAAAAATATTAGATATTTCTAAATGGAAATAATGTTGAAAAACTGAAATTGCTAACATAGTATATTTCATATTACAATATTGAATCTAGTCTACCAGTGTTTTCTACAGCTTGCATAAGTCACAACTGATTGGACACAGTCCCTAAGGACATGCCATTTTATCCAGACTGGACGGTTCATTAGTCATAATTACTATAACTGTACAGCAGAGACTGCAGTTTCATCTCATCATGCATCTTTGATAAAGCTGCTTCCATTTCTGCATCATCAGCATGTAAAGTTAACATTATTGGTGCTTTTCATTTTCCGATCTGTGATTAACACAGGCTGCACTTCTTTGGAAATGCACAGAACATTAACATAAGCTTTTTTTTCCCCCTCCCTTTCTTTTTAAAAAAACCCTAATGTCATTCATGCTGTGACCACCATTTGAACTTTTTGTTAGAATCAGCTGCTTTACGCACTATGAACTGTGACAGAACAAAGAGATGGGGGGGGTTGGATATTACAAACAAAATTCAACACGGAGACAAGTCTCAACCAACTGCTTTATAAACCATGGTTAACAATTTTTATCTAAACTCTGATCCAAATTAGGAAAATGTCTTTGATGTGACATTAAAGAATGACCATTTTTCAAGTGGGCTAAATCAATGCTAATAGTGATCTAGCAGCTTTAATTTTGAGTGGCAGGATACAGGGAGAAAGAAAGGGGGGGCAGATAAAAATATAGCTATAGCTATACCTTAGGGAGGATGCAAGAAACTCCTGTGCTGGAAAAGTGTAAAACAAGTGCTTACACATTTTAAATATAAATATAGTTGTTCAATTAATCTTAGGACTAATATTAATATGAAGCATAAAAATACTGACACACCCTTTAGATCCCTGTCTCTCTTTTTCAGGATATATAAGAAAGCTTATTGTTTAACAACAGGAAACAAAAAGGCCAGTGGCAGCATCTGAGATTGGAGAGTATACCCATGATATACCACATAAACACTCATAATCGACAGCTGCATACAGCTACTGAGGCTGCAAAAATCCCAGAGTAATTAGTGTTGTCTGAATCCAATGACATCTGTGTTCTCATGGTCCTCTAGACTTGTCAAGCCAATAAGAGGCATATGAAAAAATATGACAAGCATTACAAATGCCCTTCTGAAAGGTCTCACTTTGGGAAAAGCTAAAGAACTGACACATGCCACCTCTCTGTTTGCCAATATATTTAAACAACTAAAGCCAAAGGATTTGAAAAGGTCTTGAGAGTCGCTCTGCTTTAAGTTTAAAGGATTTGTGTAGAATACAATATGGGGACTAGAAATAATTCCATAGGGTTTTTTAAGAATCATTTTATTCATTTGTTTACTATAGAAATACTCTTTCCCATATGTTCACACCACTACATGTCATCCTCCTTGATCATTCATCCAGCCTACGCTATTCAAATACGCTGTTCCATCTCTCTGCTTCTGAAAACAGGAATCTGAACAATTTCTAAAACTGCAGCTACAATATAACTGTGGGGAAATTTTTGCATTTTGAGTCGCTCAATTCAAGGCCTGAACCTTTGTTTTAAGATCCTTAGTGCCTATGCTTCAGCCCAATACCTAGACTGCAGTAGCACAATGTCTGAGCATGTGTTTGCTGCGAGAAAGACATTAGTCATCATTAACAGAAGCACTGACACCAAACCTAAGTGCCTTTCTACAATGACCAAGTGGCAATCATCTTTCTCTTACACTGTCACTGCTGATTAGGGTTTTCTTTCATGAAAATTTAATTTGTTGCCTTTCCGCATCTCCTTTAAACATTTTCACAGCATTAACAAAGCATGCCAGCAGCATGCTGCAAATGAAGCAACATATTCTGGTTCAAAACCATTGCGATATTATGCTAACAAAAAGGTCTATGAACAACTTAGTCTAGCTTCGAATGTCTGTAGCCTCTAAATTGACTCCAAGAGTGGAGGGATCCCTTGAAATGTTTAACCTGTATCTTCTAGTCAATCCTAATATGTTTATCTTAAAGCCATCTTTTAAGATTAATTTCAAATGCATACTTAACAGATTTTTTTTCTTTTTTTCTTTTAAAAAAAACCATTTTCATGGATATGCCCTTATGTTCCCTTTCCACCGGCAAAAAATAAAAATAAATAAAAATTCTGTGTGTAGGCTCATGATCTAAATTAAATTATTTTATCTAGTGAAAACAAATAAAAAAAACATGCAAGCTACTAAACAGATTCTTAATATTCAGTCTGCCTTTCTAATTTTACACTATATAGATTTGTTAAACAAGATAACTCACTGCTGTGCTATTTTAAGGCCATTTTTCAAAACATTTACTCTTCTGCCTTATTTCAATTTGTTTAAAGATTTCTTTTAATTATAAGCATGTGTTATTTTGTTAACATCTGTGCATAGCGTAAAACCTGAGCAGATCTTGACTTTTGAAAAAAATGATATAACTGACATTAGTTAAGTGATGTGACAATATTTGGAAAAAGAAGATTAAAGAGTAACCACTGAAAATTATTTTAATACAACATTGTAATTATAAGAATGTTAAACTTCTCAATCAAGCCAGTGTTTACAGTGTACTTTTACAAGCATTTAATTTGTGAACTGTGGCATAAACTTGAATTGCCTTTCCTCTTGAAAATCCAATCGTCAGAGTTACAAAAGTTTGACTTGTCAACCCCATTACCTTCTGCTATCCTAATAAACTGAAAAAGCAATATTCATCTCTCTCTTTGTGTGTGTGTGGTGTGTGCGCATGTGCACATATAATTTTTTGAATATGTGACTATCAGTGCAATCCTATGCATTTTTCCCCAGAAGCAAGTTTCACTATTGTATTCAAAATGGCTTATTCCCTAGGAAGTGTGTTTAGGATTGCATCCTCAGTTTATAACAGGAGCCAAAGCACATTTATTTGGCAGGGATCTCACCTAACAGATTGGATTTAAAGAATGCAGTGACAGACATTTAAAACACTGTACTA
The DNA here is from genome assembly GCF_965113315.1 of Podarcis vaucheri. Lineage (NCBI taxonomy): Eukaryota > Metazoa > Chordata > Lepidosauria > Squamata > Lacertidae > Podarcis > Podarcis vaucheri. The sequence continues at coordinate 40,013,998 of NC_138767.1, forward strand.
TGTACAGTGTTCTGAAATCAGGTCCTAAGGACAATAATGCAAATAACTATTATCAGCGACTAGCCAAATAAATAATAGGACAACACAACATTTATGCAATATATAGTTATTATATTGGGGGGGGGTTCTATTTAAAAAACCCTAACTACTCCCACATATTGTAATTTTATGTGAAAAACAACCTATTTAAATTATTGTTCTCCATTTAGTGTTTGATATTCTGGAAAGCACAAAATGGCATGATAAATTAATGTCATCTGCAGAGAGATACTTGAATTCATTGCCAGTGTTATTACATCTGCTCCATAAAGGATTTAGGCTAATAAACTGCAAGTGCTGACTCTAAGGTCCTCTCCCTCTCCTTCCCTCCTCCTAGGCTTCCACGTCAAGTTCAGGGGAAGAAGTTTAGCTCTTTGGTTCCCAACCCCCAGCCTGTCCAAGTCACTTGTCAGTAAAAGGTTGGGCAATTTATTGACCACTTCTGGATGCATACTGTCAGTGTTGAAGGAAATATGAGGGAAGGTTGTCGCTACTGTTCTGGAGCTCATTGATAATGACATACCTGCCTCTGTCGCCCATTACCCATACTACAAACTACTTAGACCTAACTGAAAAATCAATAGCATACTTGCACTGGTTCCTGTGGCTGCCTCCTTTGATTGTCAGCTCCTGTCTAGGGTCAGCACTTACATGAAAGGGGCTGTGACTGCCTGATGCTTTCAGGACAACCTAACGATATGAAACTAGCCAACAGAACAGTAAATTCTGTCTTCCTGCCCTCCTCATCAATTAAGCTCTGACTAGGCTTGCCTGTAGAAACCTGACCTTTTAAGTTTAGGTGAATATGGACTAGCTGAACACACCATTGCCCTCCGCACTGAGTCAGGAAATTCAGTGACAGGTTAAACAAAACAGAAGGTTGTAACTGTCATAATTTGCATTGCACTTTCACGCCAACAAGGGTGTTATCAGTGGGGGCAAGCCCTGGAACACACAACTTAAGCAACCCTTAGTTGCCCTCCTCATAAATTTTCAAGTGAAGCAAGATAAAACATAAATTCACAAATGTATTAACTACTTCAAGTTCCTTTCTTCCAAGTCTGCATTTTGGAAGTTGACAAACTACATAATAATCTTATCCCAAGATTGCACAACTATAATAAATGGTCATTAATGATGGGCTTCCAACTTTCATTGCTTAACTATTCTGTACAGTTCAGAGTTCGAGAGGGGTTGGTTTCCTAAATTAACAGAGACAGGACACCAGAATAGGTCTGCACACATGCCTAATTCAAACAGAACTACAAATAATACAATTATATTTTTTTTTAGCCTCTAGATGGTATATACTATATTTATGCTTTTTAAAAATGTGATCTCTAACTCTCTTAGCTCAGGATTAGTAACAAATTAGGAACACTCCATTCATTAAAAACAAAGCATATCATCTATGATCATATTAAAAACAGTATGATTTAGTAAAAGCAAAGCAAGAACCCAGCTCTGCCCTGCCCACTAATTGCATAGTCAGAATATAAACCCTGTAGGATGATACAAAACTCCCATCTAATCCAGAATTTTGTTTCCTGCCATGACCAAGAGGATTCTTGCAGGCTATAATATTCACCTGTTTGTGCCTAGGAACTGGTATTCAGAAGTATAATGCCTTAGAACATGAAGAGATGTTCTCCTAATTACCATTTTTCCTTGAAAGACTTGTATCAGTAGTGAATCTTGTAATCGAAGCTGTAGTTGTTCACGTAAATGTTTTGGCATGTTCAAAGATGCTGGCAGTAAATATATTTAAACTTTTCCACCTACAGTTTAATTATACTGAAAATTTAAATTAAAAAATAGTAGCACTATTTCACATTGCAAACATTATGAGTAGTTTTTTGGCAGTTCATTTCTCAACCTTGCTCAATACCAATAGCCATGCACTTTAAGGAAATTATTTATGGAGCGTCTGAAATGTCTTTACCAAAAATCTTGCTTTTCTTTGCTGATCTAACCCAATAGCCACCATTATGAACTGGAATGTCAATAAACTTTGAAAGCTAAAGAAGCAGAAGTAAAAAAAAGGAGTATTACTGAATATGTAAATAATGTAATAATATAAACTAAGTTTGTAATCCGTACCCAAATATGCTAGTGGTTTCATGAAAAGACTGGGCATAGTCCAAGCCCTCTCATCATCCAAATGGCATACAGAGGGCATACTGTGAAGGCAATCAGGTGCCTAAGTACATCAGGAGTTGGAAGAAGCAGATATATATATCTGGATGCAGAACATGTGCTGATTACTCCTTTTCCCCATCTGCCATAACACCAGGGGGCAGCTATTCAATGCCTCACCTCCTAAGTTAAGAAGCCTCTGTGCTATCTAGCATATTGAACCTCTGTGCTCATGTATGTACAAAAATAAAAAATACGAAAGTATTGAACAAAGTCAAATCTAGGTGAGGAGCTGCAGATTAAGGAGAGATCTTAGGACTGTGCTAGAAAAATTATCCCAAGGCAACTGAGTTGGAATATGAATTTCTAGGACCATGCCTAGTGTTAGAAAAGAGCAAAACATGTGTAGCAATGCTGAGTTCATCAGTCTCCTGTATTCTCCTTCCCACCCCACTGCAGCTTGATAGATCATGGCCCACGGTGAAACCTGCAGTACACTCCTTTGGTGATTTATGTTCCTCTCCTGTGAACTGCAACATGCTTGGAGGCAAGGATGATCTACTGTGTATTGCAGCTGTGGCTTTTCGGTCCGTATTGTGCCACTTGTTTGTTTGTTTTTAGACTGTTTCACCATTTAGTAGGATATGAATTTAACAAACCAATAACCAAATTCTGATATAATTTCTGTAATATTACAGAATTTAATTGATTGCAGGCCCGCATTCATAAGCACAGAAGGCGCGATTCCACCAAAGTTAAGTGCTTCTTAAGTTCTACTGATTTCAAAGGAGGAGAAAGTGAAGCATATGCTTGACTTTCACATTAAAATAAAAAAGTGCTTATCACAGTGATGTATTGCAGTGCACAGTAAATACAAGAATAGTAGATTTAATTGAGCCTGGGTGCATCTTTCCTTCTTTCTCCCCCTTTTCCAGGCCTAAAGTGATGATTAACTATGCATCTGGTAGCATGTCACATCCTTTGTTTGTGCCTATCAGATAGGGAAGAGAAAGGGCATGGACAGTGTCCAGTCCCAGCAAGCAAATCATTTGGAAACAGCCATAGTCATAGATCAAAAGGTTTTTTGCTCTATCCATGGCAGATTTAAACACACCAACCCAGCGTTTTGCTGTAGACAAAGCCAGCTAGAAAACAAGACTCCATAGAATCCAAAGATAATAAAAGAAGATCTGGAGTGTGGGGCAGGGGATGAGAGACACAGAGAAGAAACAGACAGGTATAGCCAGTGCATACATAGCCTGAGACAGCTGTTTTACATCCTAGTTTCAGAATGTTGAGGGAGAAAAGTTACCACCAATCCTTTGTTCGCCAAATGTTATTTCAGCTATACTGGCACATACAGCTTCTGTATTTTATTCATGCGAACAGGTATTCTTCTTTCATCACTCAGTGGGCCTTCAACACCTAATCTGCCATTTTTTATTAAACTTTGTTTCTCACAATGGATAATTTTTGTATCACATTTTAGAGAAGATACTGTGTAGTTCCATCACCTTTAGGAAAGGTAACTTAGAAAATGATTTCCAATGTTTAGTGTTGGAAAAACATACTTGCAATCTACATTGACTGACTCATTGTTTCCTTTGCAAATATTAAAGCTATAAGAGGTTTTATGGAACAGCAACCAGAAAACTGAGGTTGACACACAGTGTATTTTTCAAAAGTGACATCACAGTTTTATATCACTTCACAAACAAATGACATTGAACTTCAACCAGGGATATGAAGGTTTTAAAGTTAGGGTTTAAATAAGTGTCTTGCTATAAATGCTACTTATTACAGCTGAGACTGTCTATGCCAAAACTCAAATCACAAGGATTGCATATCCTTCCTTCTTGTGGAAATAGGATTCTCATAGAGTATGGTTGGAAAATGCCAAAATGAGGCCATGACAAATTTACTAAAAATATATTGAAATGGTTTTAAACTACAAACAGCACGTTCAACATGTGTCACTGCAATTGCTTGTAAAATATCGTCTACATTTTCTGCTGTCTAAAGTCACCAGAAAACCTCAGGAGATCCATAATCCACATATCCAATGCATACAATGAATTGACAGCAGGCAATGCTATAGAAAGGGGGCAACTGGAACCCAATTTGGTTCAAATAGATTAGGGAATTTAAAATTAGATTTTGCAGATTAGCTGAATTGCAGAGGGCCACCTTGAATGATTCAATAAACTATAAATACGAAGCATAGATATATATAACCTCACCATAATCAATAAAATCAACTTTTGTCTAGTACAATTGCAACATTCTAAAAGCAGCAGAAAAAAAATCATTTTTATTTGCCTTTGATACAACTAAAGTTCCACTACTGCTGTGCTTTTCCGTTCTAGTAGCTGCTTGTCTCAGCAATGGATCGTTCCTATTTCAGTATAAGTTTATTGTTCTCACCAAAGGACATGACAAACCTGCAGCAACAGTACCAATAAAACAATACAGATCATACAACTAAAGTTAGTCTTCTCATATTCTGAACTACTTCAGTAACAGTGGGGGACAAGGACCCAGGAGACCAGGGTTCACATCCCCACTCAGCTATGAAGCGCTCGCTTCAGTGACCTTGGGTTAGTTACTGCCTCTCAGCAAAATCTACTTCACAGGGTTGTGGTAGGGAGGGGATTAAATGAGGAGAGGGAGAACCATGTACACCCCCTTAAGCTCCTTGGAGAAAAAGGTGAGATATAAATGCAACAAATAAATATAAATATATGCATATGCATCAATGCATTCATGCACAGATTCAAACCATGGTTCCATGCAAGTTCTGCTAATTTCAATAAAACTCTCTTCCAAGTAAAGTGGTTTAGATCATAAAGTTGTTAAATGAACACACTGGGAACTATTACAGTGAATTATAAAAGTAATTGTGATACTGCCCAAAAAGATCAAAGAAGCTTTCCCTTTTCTGACGTATGCCTTTACATACATCTAGAAAATAAGAAGTAAGAGGAAAGGGCAGTCTTGGGGAGCAGTAGCTGAAGTGGATGGAGGAAGGAGAAAAAACTTACACACCAGATACAGCCTTGTAAATCACTAGATAGCCATTTATGTGTTAGTTAACTCTTGTGCCTTTCAACCTTCTAAACAAAATTAAGATACAAGTATTGCTCTTTAAAAATGTATAAGCTCTGTAGTAATTAAGTAAAAGGAACCCTTTCTTCCGAGACATAAAGGAAGTACACACCACAGGACAATTTACAACACTAAGCTCTCAAACAGAAGAGAAAAAGGCAAAATAAAAATCCGCCCACAAATTTATAAAGAAAAGATCCTGGAAATGTAAACAGGATTATAGCTGTCATTCCTCCAGATGCATTTACTTTACCCATTGACTTATTTTTGCTGTTGAGGAACACAACATCCACTCCTGAATCATTTCTTTTCAAATTCAAACATTCCCTGCAGCAGTTCAAGCTTCATCAGAAGAGCAGGAATGTATGAAAATGACAGGCAAAGGGCATTAGTTCTTTTCCCAGACTGTTCTTCTATAAATGGAAGCACAGAATTCTGCCACAAAGAATGTTTAGCTAACTTGGTTAAAATATCGCCTGAAAAATTTAAGATGAACTGAAAAATTAAGTTGACTGTAGGATACATTTCACGCCGTTGTCCTTAAAATGGATTTAAAGTAAACCGATGACATTTATTAATTATGGGCTTCCAGAGATACATAATAACCATTCTATTTATTTATTTATTTATTGCAGAGCCCAGTCACACACAAAAAGACATGTCTCATCATCCATGATTACAGAGGGTCTGAAACTCTTGAAAATTCAAAAGGAGACAAGAAAATGTGCCAAAGAGGTCCATGGTCTCAAGTCAATCCTCTTCCAGAAGTTCCTTAGAAATAGCCCACAGAAATGTTAGCTTGTCTAAGCAGAAGGACTCACAAAGCAATTGCATAAAAATAAAATTAAAAGCCAATAAAAAGTTGAGTGGCTGTCAAGCTCTGCGTTGTTTTTTTTTGTTTTTTTTTACTATTTCCAGTTTACTCTAGCTACAGAAAGACCACCCTAGTTCCCCATCTCCCATTTTCTTTATTCCAGATGTGTAAAAACGACCCACTTTCAAACTAAGCTGTTTTCCTGTAAATGCACAAGCTCTCTCACACACACACACTCCCTGAACAGAAAAAGGAAGCTCTCCCTCGCAGTTCATTCATGCCAATTAAATGCCAGTGATTATACCTACCCATTCTTAACCTGTTTTAGCAGCAGCGCAAAAAAAAAGAGAGGAAAAGGATCCCTGGGAGAAGGCAAGGGGAGCCAGCGGGGCAAGCCAAGAAAAGAGCAAGACTCTCCCCATGCAAAGTCTCCTTTGGAGAAGCCCTCTGCTAACAACCTCGCTCTTCCTTGCTCCAGGCAGCGGCGTGCTGATGTTGGCACTGCCTAAACCAAACAAACACGATGTTTAACAGTCAAATAAAATGTCCCGCAGCCTCCCTAATGAATTTGTCAAGGCCCATCAGATCACCCCACCCCCCTCCCCTGCCTCATTAACTCAAGTATGATGAGACGGATTATAACGGGAGAATACAGATCAATCGGGCTGAAGCCTTCAAGTGGCTTTTAGCCTTGAGAGCTTCCCCTCCCAGACAGTCTCTCTGACTCTCTCTCTCTGGGTCCTTTTAATAGAATACAGTATCTCCTGCTCCTGGAGGGGCTGCCACTTGGCTTTAATACCCCATCAAGGAGCTGCTGATGGACTCCTTGACTCCCAGACAGCCAAGGTGAAGTGACAGGGGCTCTTCTATGGCAGGCTCGCCTCGGATCTTCCGCTTCTCCCACCCCCCAACAGAAAGAAAAAAAATAACAACAACATGCTTTCAATTATTCATCCCTCTCTTCCCACCCACCCCCATCCTTCCCCTCGAAGAAGGGGAAAAAGCAAATTCCGCCACAGACGAGAACGCTGCTGCTGCTGCTGCTGCTGCTCTCTCGCAAGCAGCCAAGGCAGCCGCAGAAGGCGAGGCGCAGGCTTTTTCGCCGGCGTTATTTGCTAGAAAGTGTTTAAGTTTATTGCTCAAATGATGTTTCTAATTAGCGCTCCGGGCCATAAATCCGAAGCGGCTTTTGTTTCAAACTGATTTATTATTTACTAGAGCGTCGACCTCAGTCTGGTGGGGTGGTGGTGGAGGGGAATAGTGGAAAGAAAGAAAGAAAGAAAAAGAGAGAGAGATGGTAAACGAATTGTTTGGGAAATCAAAACGAGGAGGAGGAGGGAGGTGAGGAAGCTCCGAGCCTTCCCTCCGGGCCACAAACCTGCCCACGGAGAGAAAAGGCGCTTGGTGCCAGGCTGGAGCCCTCAGCTCACGGAGGGAATTGCCCAGTCCGTGCAGGCAGCCTTTCTTTCCCTTTTTAGGGTCACCTGGGCGGCAGCCCTGACCCAGGGGAGTCGCTTTGTAAGCTGACTCGCCGAAGTCGGGGCTCCGCGCGCCCTGGGCGCGTCTCGGCAGCCGATCGAGGGCGAAGAAGGATGGACGTGGGTTTCTCAGACGTCAAGGTGGAACGGGCCCCAGAGGGGACACCGCCAAGCAAGGGAGCAGGGAAGTAGGTGGTTGCCAAGCAGGAGTCTGGCTGGCTAGCGACAAAGACCTAGAAATGGAGCGGGGTGTGTAGTTGTGCGATTGCTGCTCCTGGACAGCAGCTCCACCAGTTCTCAAAATACGTGAGCAATTTTGAGAATACTGGGCGCCACGGCGAGGACGAAACTGAGCAGCGACACCATCGCCTCGTCTGCCCTTGAAGTTGATTGTTTCTGGGCAACTGGGCTCTTTCTTGCGCTCTCGCCAGTTCCGCGGAGAAGCAAACAGAAGGCGACACACACACACACGTGTCACGTCCTCCTCTATCCTCCCCAGGTGCTCCGACCTCGAACAATCTCCTAACATCTCTCAGAATCGAGCATCTAAGTTAAGGACATTGTTTAGGATGGGAGCATACATGTTGAAAACAATCCTGGAGCTTGGAAGTAAGCCTTCCCCATCACGGTCAGTGCGACCAGGTGGCAGGACCGCAGCCGGCCAAAGCAAGTTGACTCAAGTCAGCCGCCCGGTAGTCGATGGGGCTTACTCCCTTGTAAGTGCCTTCAGAGTAGCAGCCTCCAAAGCAGCGTCAGCCTTCCTGGTTGCGACGGGAGGCATTGATTGGAGAGGGAATCCTTCTTGCCTAGATTTGCTTCTCTCCACCGTTGTCCCGCGACGGCTTGTTTCCACCGCCTCAGCGGCAGTGGCATCTTCCCTCCAAGATATCTAGCCTCCTCTGCTTCGGTCGGCTCTCTTTCCTCGCCCGAGGCAGGCATCTGGCAGGCAACGTGGATGGAGCCTGTTTCGGAGAGGAGGAGGATCGGGCCGACGGGACAGGAGAAGGCAAGGGACACACACCTGTTCCAAGCAACTGTTGAGCTTCTAAAGACCTTTCCAAGCCTACGGGGAACTTGACTATTCCCTGGCACGTGGAATACATCCACAGAAGCCCTGTGGGCAAATATCACATTCAATTTAGAAAGGCTGGGAGTTGGCGGGGCGGGGGGACCGAGGAGAAGAGATAAGGCGAGGCTCGCCATAGTCTTCTTTCTGGCCATGAGAGCAATATGCAGCGGAGTTCGGAGTTCGCTTCCCAGAGGCTGGAATATAATTGCTGACTTGAAGCATTGCACGAGATGTATCATCATCATCATAATCAACAACGGAATGACAGACACGATTAAAAAGGGAAAAGAAGCGCACTTGTCCATGTTAAAAAAACAACCAACAAAAGCCCGTCTCATCACACAATTAAAGCAAAAGGCTTCAAGAAATGCAAACTGTTAGTGAAGCGGATTATTTATTAAGATTCTGTAAGAGATCTATAAGAATATTTAAATTTCGGAGGGAAAGGGCCGCTGTCTCAGTTTTTACTGTTTTCCTCCCCAGCACAAATACTGAGGATCGAGAAGATTTGACACTTCAGCAATTATTACCAATTAAATGTAAACGATTAAGCTGCGGCTGGTGTCTATCTTAACACAGAGAAATACGCGATTGCGTGCACACCGCTGGGTCTGAAGGGAAGATTCCTGTTACTTTCGTAAACACCGAACTGTGTATATGCCGAAACTCTCCAAAATGCAGAGTTTCTTCCTGCCTCCCCGCGCAAGTAAATGGAATATTAGACCTTTTATACAGCGGGTACATATGATCTCACAACAACAGGCCAGCTGCATGGCGCAGGATTTATAACTTTTAAGTAGAACCCTCATTTAGGGTTGTAAAACAAGGTGTACTATTCCGTTCCAATAACTGTCTCACTTTCACTAATGTTGGGTCTGCGGAGCAGCTACAGAAGATTTATGCTTGCACAGAAGTACTGAACATTCCCCCTTTTTTTATTTTACTCCCCCCCCCTTGCCCTCCAATACTTCAACGTTACTAGAGATAGTCTGTGTGGGGAAGCGAATTTTACACACCCGCACGCACCACCCTCGGCGCTTCAGTTCGTGCAGGTACACCTTGATCTTGAACGTCACTGCAAAACGCGCAAAGATCTTGCCAGAGCGCTTGCCGCGGTGTGTTTCATGGCAATATTTAATTCCCGCCAAATTGCTGCATGGAATCGTTCTTATAGGGGCTATGGCTCTTCCTCCCTGGCTTTCCAGGGAAAGGGAGCTTCATGTTTGTTTGCCACATATGTGTGTGCGTGCGCGCAATCTGTGCATGTGCCTCAAGCATCTCTCCAGCGTCTTCCCCTTCTCTCCCCCGCCCCACTCCCAATACAATACGCAGTAGTGGCGGGCCCAGCAGCAGAACGTGCACACCGCCCGGTCATGCGATTGGCTGGCCCTCTGACAGCTCGGCCCGCGATTGTAGGATTCCGGAGCTCCGCCTCCGTTCGAAAGGACCTTCGGACCATTCATAAACTAAACAACACTCTCCGCAAACCCAGAGACCTCCAGACGTCCAGGCCGGGAGAGGCGCAGGAAAGTAACCAGAGCGGCTGCATTCAATTCCAAAGGTGGGAGGGGGAAGGAAGCGGAAAACAGGAGGAGTAGGGGGGGGCCGAAATCCTGGAAAGCGGAAAACTACACACACACACGCACGCACACACATACCAGCGCGCGCGCAAAGAAGCTCAACTCGCCAACCTTGCCACTGCTCCAAGAGAAGATACGTTTCCAAAGAGAGATTCGCCTGTAAACAAAATCGAACCGAGGGAAGAAATGATCACAACGCGCTTTCACTGGCTTGTGTTTAATAATAAAGAAATAAGAAGCAGGGGCGCCCGGCAGCAATAGGTTTCCACTCCGGTGGCTTCTTCGGACCAGGCCTCCAAGAAGCGATCATCGCCGCCGCCTCCCTGTCAGAGGAAGGAGGCGGCCAGAAGCACCGGTGCCAGAGAGAAAGAGAGGAGAAAGAGAGCGGATTTCTGCTTCTGGGCACCGGGCGCAAGCTCTCCCTCATCGCCGCCGTTTTCTCCTTGGCCGCCGAGCGCTTCTTTCCCGCTGGAAGCCAAGTTGCGCGAGTGCGAGAGAAGTTTCCCCATGAAGGACTGAAGCCCTCTCCGGCGGCTGCGCGCAGCTCCAATGTGAACAAGGAAAGGAGCCGGCCGCCAAACTTTGCCGCCCGAGGAAGCGGGCTGCTGCTGTTGCTGCTGCCGCCTCCCCCCACCCTCCTGCCTGCCCGCCGGGGGTGGTGGTGCTGCCCGGTGCTGCCCACTGGCGCTGCGGTGCTCGTCTGGAGCAGGCTTGGCGTGCGCGGGCGCGCGCGGCGGCGGCGTTGGATCCGTCCACGTACTGCGAGAGCCCGGTGTACAGCCCGGACGTGTGCCCCAACATGATCGCGGCGCAGGCCAAGCTGGTGTACCAGCTGAACAAGTACTACACGGAGCGCTGCCAGGCGCGTAAGGCGGCCATCGCCAAGACCATCCGCGAGGTGTGCAAGGTGGTGTCCGACGTGCTCAAGGAGGTGGAGGTGCAGGAGCCGCGCTTCATCAGCTCGCTGAGCGAGATCGACGCGCGCTACGAGGGCCTGGAGGTCATCTCGCCCACCGAGTTCGAGGTGGTGCTCTACCTCAACCAGATGGGCGTCTTCAACTTCGTCGACGACGGCTCGCTGCCCGGCTGCGCCGTGCTCAAGCTGAGCGACGGCCGCAAGCGCAGCATGTCGCTCTGGGTCGAGTTCATCACGGCCTCGGGCTACCTGTCGGCGCGCAAGATCCGCTCGCGCTTCCAGACGCTGGTGGCGCAGGCGGTGGACAAGTGCAGCTACCGCGACGTGGTCAAGATGATCGCCGACACCAGCGAGGTGAAGCTGCGCATCCGAGAGCGCTACGTGGTGCAGATCACGCCCGCCTTCAAGTGCACGGGCATCTGGCCGCGCAGCGCGGCGCAGTGGCCGCTGCCGCACATCCCCTGGCCGGGGCCCAACCGCGTGGCCGAGGTGAAGGCGGAGGGCTTCAACCTGCTCTCCAAGGAGTGCTACTCGCTGACGGGCAAGCAGAGCTCGGCCGAGAGCGACGCCTGGGTGCTGCAGTTCGGCGAGGCCGAGAACCGCCTGCTGCTGGGCGGCTGCCGCAACAAGTGCCTGTCGGTGCTCAAGACGCTGCGCGACCGCCACCTCGAGCTGCCCGGCCAGCCGCTCAACAACTACCACATGAAGACGCTGCTGCTCTACGAGTGCGAGAAGCACCCGCGGGAGACCGACTGGGACGAGGCGTGCCTGGGCGACCGGCTCAACGGCATCCTGCTGCAGCTCATCTCGTGCCTGCAGTGCCGGCGCTGCCCGCACTACTTCCTGCCCAACCTCGACCTCTTCCAAGGCAAGCCGCACTCGGCCCTCGAGAGCGCCGCCAAGCAGACCTGGCGCCTGGCCAGGGAGATCCTCACCAACCCCAAGAGCCTCGACAAGCTATAGAGGAGCGGGGGGGGGGGAGGGGGTTGGAAAAAAGCCGGGAGAAAGAGGGGCAGAAATCAAAGACTGCGCAGAACCCGAATTTAAGACAAAACTCTTATTTAAAAACAAGAAGAGGAACGGGGAGCAGCGGGCATCCACTCCCCACCAAAGCGCAAAAAGGACTCCAAGCCTAGCAGCGGGCACCGGCGCTCTCCCTCTCCCCTTTTCTTTTTTTAAAAAAAAATATATAAATAAATTAAAGAGACACTTAAAAAACAGCGGCGGAACTTTAGGACAGCCAAACGAAACCCGAGGTACATTTCATTTTTCTCTTCCCTCTCCACTCCCCATATTAAGTGTATGTCATTCGTTCCCCCCCCCGCTTTTCTCTTTCTCTCGTTCGTCTGCCTGAATGTTGTCACGAAGTGGGGGAGGGGGAGAAACCAGAATTATTTAACTATATGTACTTTTTTTTTCCTTTTGAAAGAAAGGGATGGGGGAAGAGAACCGAACAGAAAACCCCCAGACACACACGGAAAGTTTACTGATGCTAAATGTATTTCAGTGCCAAGTCAGATCATGCGTCCTCCCCCTTTCCCTAAGCTGACTTGTTCAAAACAGTAATAATAATAATAAATAATAAACAAAATGGTTTTAACTTTACATTGCCTTCGTGTGGGTTTATTCTAAAATTCAGGCAACGGGTAGGCTGTTATTTCCACTTCTCAGTAAAGAAGGGATATCTCTCTCACACAAATACCTATGGATGGAAGGGAACAAAATAACACCATGTTAATGGAGATCTCTGGGGGGAAACCCCCCAGTAAATATCTTTTTAACATCTCTGTTTTCTCTTACAGAAGATATGTAAATATTCAGGTGGGGAAAGAAGCATTTATACTTAAAAACAACAACTTATGTATTTGGTAATATTTGGGGCTGCATTAACAGTGGCTATGAGATTGAGTATACATTCATTATGTGAAGGAGAGGATAATTTCTCTTTGCACGTGGGCTTCTCATTTATTAAAGCTGAGTAAGTACCCAAGTCCAATTTGACTTTGAATTTCAAGGCCATATAGATTTACTCTTGAATTATTAATACCCTACAACTAGTCAATTTATTTGCTGCAAACATTTGGTTTCCTCTGGCTTTTATGTAGACCCTGCTCAGGAAGAAAGGACATAGAGCAAAATACAAAAGGGAACTAGACCTTAACAGGGGTTTTTTATGTTATGCTAGCATCCCCAGGACCATGCATTTCCATATTAAAATGATTTGCATTTGAGAAAAGGATTTTCAAATTGTTCTAGTGAATTTGTTCCCCTTTTTTATTTATTTAAATACTTCCACATTATGGCTTCAGGCTTTATACAAACAAAGTTTAGATTTTCACAAACACACACACAAAAACTATTTAGACCGCTAGGATATTTTCCAACATGTTTTCTCTAAATGTGAAACTCTATTCTAAAATATGTTTACTTGGCAGTAAGTAGCATTTACTTCAATGGAGCTGTGTGCAGTGAACAGGAGCCCCAGCATTATGGGTATTTTATTATTCCAGAAAACCTTTTTTATTATTTGAATGATAATAAAAAAGTGTGTTTTAAAATTTATTGAGGACTTATTTGAAGTAGGTGCCCACACACAGACAAACCTATAATTGAAGAGGTAGAGTCCTACCATATTTCACAAATCATCTCATACCATTAGAAAACTAAACATATTTTCTACCTTTATATAAATACATCTACTTGCACAACAGCTCTGTTTTGTTTTTTCCTAGTGCAATGTGGCTTCATATTCAAAATCTTTTTTTTTCTGAGACAAATTATTTAAATATGGCTCCAAATAAATTGAGGAGCTCCCCTGCCTCACTCTAAGAGCAAGTCTGAGCTCAAAGCACTACAGCTTGCTTGTTAAAAACAGCTTGCCTTGTAGTAGGAATATAAACTTTGATGTTATCAGCATCAATGCAGCATCCAGTTCAGGTTTTATTTCAAAACTCCTGTCATAATGTTTTCTTTCCCAGGAGTTTAGAAAAACACACAGAGAAGCCGAATTTATCAAACTGAGGAAGGCCCATTAAATAGGCATCTGAGCAAACGGCAGGATTGGTATTCAAAGGGGAGATGTTGTTACTCAAGCTCTAGTTACCCATATCTTCTGGGGAAGGGGTGGGGGGAGAAGAGAAAGGGAAACATGGGGAAATGCCAGCGCTTGTAAGAGAATGATGTCGCCTTGTTGCATAACTTCATAACCAAAACACCAGTAAGCTTTGAGAGTTTTCGCCAAAGGAAAAAAATAGTTTGGAGTCTCTCTCTCTCTAACATTTCATGTCTTCAAGATTAAATTAATAAACCTGGCTCCTTTTAGATGATCCCTATCTCTACCACAAAGTTAAAAAGTACAGTCAGTTTAAGATGCCTGTTCATTTTCGTTTTTAAGATGGAAAAGGAATAGTTGTATCATTCAAAGGGAAGGGGGAAGATAGCAGAGGGATCTCACCCTACATTACTCCTTGAATGATGCACAAGGGCTGAACAGCCACATTTGATTAATATATACGTACTGTAGCTTCCTGTATTGTAATGAGTTCTAAGAAATAGGCTGCGTTAGTATTTTACAGTACATCATCATTGATGACTGCTTTTTCAATTTTAATATCAAACAGCACCAAAATAACATGCAAACAAATTGCAGCTACTTCTCAATTCTAAACCTTTTACTTTCACCCTAATACTTGAAAGTTTATGTACTTCAAAGAAAACGTCAAAGTTTTAATTTGCTACTCTTATAAGTAAAATAAAAGCTTTAAAAAACAACTGCAACATTAAGAAAGGTCTAGTTCAAGCCCCCACTGTCCATTAACCTTTTCAGAAAGATGTATTCAAAAAAATAAAATTGAACAGAGATACAACAAAAAAGTACCCACTAATAGAAATACATTATACAATTTTGTCTTTTTTCTCCCTGAAGAAAGCACTGTATTTTAGCAATTGCTTTAGTGAAATTTGGGAGACATTTATCTACCATAACACATTTTAGGTGGAAAAGGCACACTCAAGTAATGACATTTTAGTATTATGAAAACTACCTAAGTGAAATTCTTATAGTAGTCATTAACACTGTGAGCAAAAACAGTTTTATGGGGATGGGAGGAATGACTTTTATTACCCTTGCATTTAAAGATCATTATAATCTGAACAAAGCATTGAGTTGGGAAACTGAAGCACAACACAAAATATATTATTAAAATATATAGTATCAAGTGGCAATTATGTTCTCTGAATAAGCATGTGCAAACTCTTCAGCATGCTACAAAGTAATATAAAGCAAATGCAAGAAATCAGTGAGCACCATAAAAAAGTTGAGGTAAAACAAAGGCTTCAATAGACAACACCACTAAACTTTCACACATCCTCTTGCTCTAATGCAGTTTTATTCAAAGCATTTCCCAGGAGGCTTCTGCCCTATGAAGTAATTAGCGCTGGAACTGGGGTGAATTGTTTTTCATACTTACATGAGTGCCACTAGCACGAAAACGCTGCAAATTACAAACTCACAAATATGAGAAAACTTGTGTCCAATGGATTTAGAAAGTACTGGGTGAAAAATTAAAGGCTTCTTGTAATTTGTCACAAGGGTTAGTACAAGAGGGGTCAATGATCTCTTACCTTGGGGTCAATTTTCTTAAAACTCGGCTCTTCTTCATCTACCTCAAAATACAGTTCAGAGGCGGTGATGGAAAGTGTGCCCTTCACTACTGCACAAGGGGCCACAAGCTGAGCTGGTGTAGACAGACTAACAGGACCTACCAAAGGGAAAGAAACAAAAACCACAGTCCAACAACTTGTTAACAGTGGTCTCCTCAACAAGCACAAAATGTTGCACAGATATAAGTGTATGTTCTTCTTTTTATTAGCTCGCTTTAATCCAATGACACCCTCCACAAAAAGGACTGGATTTAGAAATTAAATTCTTATAAGTCCCCAGTCCCCCGCAAGTACACATGCAATGCATTTGCTGCACTTGGGACTGCCAGACATTTGAACAACTACAGCTGCAAACAATGCAAACAATTATGTATGCCATCTAGGTGGCTATTAGATCATCGAGCTTCCTTCTTCCAGAAATTTAGAAATATTTCAGAACCGAATACCTCATGTTCTAAACAATAATGCAAATTGCATAAAAAGGAAGGTTGGATGGGAAATATTAGTTTCACATATGTGTGTGTAGATTTGGGGGGGGGAGTGGCAAACCAATTTGACCCAGATTTCCTGATGATTAGCTTATTTAGAAAGTTGCTTATGAGTTCTGTACATGGGTTTTTATTTTCATGCATGGCAGGGATCTATTGTTCAGAAGTTAAATGCTACCCATAGCTAGAGACTGAGACATATAGCATTTGAGAAGTGGTTTCAGCTTGCCTTTTAAATATTTTTCAAGGAATCCACACACAGTGTTAGTGCAGCTTAGGGACTGTGGGAATAAACAGCTGGAGCGCTGGTTTCCAACTGAATGAATTTTTATTGGAATAATCACATCTCCACAGGGTTTATCACAGAGGCAGATCAGTGTACTACTCAAAACAATAGGCTGGGTACAGATCTAACAATATGCAGGCCATTATATAAAGCAGAAAAGTGGGTTATATTTGTCATCCAACTCATTAAAAAGCAGGGAACACAGAGACCACGGAAGGGCATATTTGTCAGCTGTAGGCCTTTGTTTAAAAATACTGTAAACTGCATGTGTGACACATTCCCTTTTGCATTAATAAAGTGTGTATAAATGAGGTGCACACGCTTAGGTAATCAATGGGTGAATAACTGCCAAAAAAATTCAGATGAATTGTCATTTCTGTCAATTGTTAGGAGGTGTGATGGTCTTTAATCTTGCATCAATCTCAATGTGTGCCAGGAGCACAATAGAGGAGATGCTCTGCTGAGATCAGAGCAGCTTTGCCCTCTATTCCCAGCGTACAAATACATTGTGTTTGCAGATGGGCATCCGAGAGCTGCACTACCTCCATGATTTCCCAAAGCTCATTCCCACAAATGGATGAAATAAGCAGCTATGTGTTCTTTTGCTGTCTCCCTTTGCCCTCTGTACATTAGCATGTAATCCAGGGAAGAAATAACATTTTTTCAATCACTTTCAGACATTCAATTACAGGGCAAGCAGACAGCTGCAGAAGCCAGGGCAGCTCAGGTCCCGCTGAAAACCCCTGACAATTTCAACTTCATTCGTAACCCACACTACTTTATTAGCAAGGATTACTTCTTAATCCTATTGCCATTGTCAAGATTATATAATTAAACTCCCCTTTCACCTCTATTACAGTATGAATGTATTAGCAGAAGCAACAAATGTAGAAGGGGGTGGAGAAGAGGAGGACATGGAATGGATGCTCTTGCAGGGGTGTTGAAGAACAGGTTCATGCAGAGCTTCTCTATTAAATTATGTTGCTGTTTTACTGATTGGTGCAGTGCTTTGACAGCAGACTATATTTTCATGTTTAGTTTTTATTATAAGGCAGCCAACAGATGATGCAATAGGCAATGAACTGAAACAGAGATTTTTAGATTTTTGCGCATTAATAAAAATGAATAAGCCCCCATTTCCACTTCTTCCAGCAAAACAGAATTTAAACACAAGGGATATTCTTGTTTTGGGAGCGGACCAAGTGATATTTACCTAGACCCAAAATTCTACACTATTCATCCCCAGATTGCAATTCCAGTCCAGTGCATAGGGGGCTTGGCTATAAAACTCTAAAGCAGAAAAACATTGTTTTGTTCAGTTTGCAACCAAGCCAATCTATTATGGTAAGAATAACCTGTTTCTCAGTTTTTTTTAAAAAAGGAGTAAATGAAGGTTTAGACTTACACAAAGGAGGCTGGCAGAACAATTAGCTTAAAAGAATTATGGAATGATTGCCTTTGATGCAGAGAGGTGTTTTGCTTTTGAACAAATATATAAATACGCTTTATGATTTACTTGTTCAGATTGCCTTCTTGTTCCAGTTGCGCCGTAACACTAGTGTCAATGAGGTGGGAGGGGGGAAGCTAGCATAATCTACTTTTGTACAGGATCTGGCCTGACCTTTCATTCATATATATATATCCCGGTTAAAATTAATAATTTAAGTGGCAATATAAAGGTCATTTCCCCTATTCAGAAATTTATCTTCATTAATACAGTTATGGGAAAGAGCCATCCGCCCCATGTCTTCCCCCCCTTGCAGAGAAGATGTTGCCAAGGAGGAGGTAAAGGAGTAAGGGGAGGGGGAACCAAGTCGGAAGGAGCAGGTAATAGACAGCTGAAGTTACCAGTTAAGTTCTCCAGTTCCTTCTCTTCGATGGATGACAAGGTATCATCGTCGCCTTCCAGGAGAATTTCGCTCTCAGAGTTCTGATTTCCTAAAGCCTGACTCTTGATGGACTGCTTTCCTTTAACAAGTACATCTTCATCTGGAGCTGAAATGAAAGAGAAACGCGGCTGTCCATCAACTCGGAGAGGCAACAGTTACGGGGAAGGAAGGTCGGGGAGGGGGGCGAGGAATAACCTTGCTTATTGCACACATGCCGGAGACTCAAGCAAAGAGGGGCTCAGCTGGGAATAAATCCGTCAGCCAGCCGCCTCTAACCCACGCTGGTTGGGAAGCGAGTGAGCCGGCAGAGCTACTTGTAAACCGATTAACACAGCCAGGACTGAGAGCTTTTAGCCCTACTTACGTGATATTTGAAACAAGCGTCCCCCTTCCAGTATTTTTAATTTTTTTACTACTACAACAGCAAATATCCCTACCCAAAATAATAATAATAAACCACAACTCACCCTGATAGCAAACTTATACCTCTATAAATTAAATCAAAATCGGAGATTTTAGGAAAAGGGAACGAACTAGTTGGGTGCGTCTCAAGAAACCAAGACTGCAAGTCTATACTAGGCAGCAAGCCCCGTTGGAGTCAGTGGACCTGCTTGGGGGGGGCACATGAATGACCCCCAGCTGTAAAATGTGATCGAGCATCCTTATGTGGGGAGGGGATGCGATCCATAAACCAGCAAAGCAAGCGAGGGAATCCAGCACCTCTGATTAACTCAGGAAGGAAGGAAGCACTTGGTGGGGTTGTCGATTTTTAAAAATTATTTCTTTTTTGCCCCAACCACTTTGGTTTAACTGCTCTATGGCTAGCAATATTCTTTATTCAGGAGGAGCCAATTCAGACCTGGTGGAACCCAGACACAGCAACGCCTTCCACATCACTCCAAACTCACACCGATTCTCGCATCTGAGGACTTAATAAAGATTCCCACAGCTGCCTCGGGCGCTTCTCGGGCCGGCCAAGGAGCTGTGGACTCCGCCGGCTGCCAGCTCCTGGAAGGGGCTCCTTCGCCTTACTGCTCTCGAAGCCTGAGAACGTGATGGCTTTGCCCGACGGGGGCTCCGGCCGCACTGCAGCCCCGGCCGCGCCCTCTAGGCTAGCCGGCCGGCCACGTCCTCAAGGGACGTCCCTCGCTGCTCTCTGGCTGCGCAGCCACGGGCAAAATGCAGCCGGACTCCCAAGGCGGCCCCGAGCCACAAACAACCCGCTGCCACCAGCCGTGGAGGGGCTGCTCCAAAGGGCAAGCCAGTAGCGTCCTTCGCGCACCGGCCCGAGGGAGGCCCCTTCGGACGTGCGGGGGCTACAGCATGCCTGCGACACAGGGGCGATCCTGTGCCTCATTTACCCGGGAGTAACCCCCACTGCTCACAGCTCTGCCTTCGGACTCAGTATGAGAGGACGGCGCCGTTAAGGGGAAATCGCATAGGGCAGCTTTGGAGGGGGGGGCGTGCACGGTTGGCGAAGCTTCCTTTAAGGAATTTTGGAAAGTTCTTTTCTGCGCAATGAACTTGGAAACAGGGGTGCCAACTTGTATAAAAAATGGGGAGGGAGTAGCCCTTATAAGTGATCACAAGACGCGGCGCATGCACAGCATTTGAACAGACCATCAACCTTTTTTTGAGAGGAGGCCCCCTCAAATCTTTTATTGAGGGGGCGCGAATGGACCTCGGCCCCTGGGCGTTTGCGCCTATGCTTGGAAAGGTAGGAGAGCTACGTGGCTCAAGGCTGGGGAACCAGATCACGTCTCCCAGCTCTACTCCGAGGGAAGCTGATCGCGTTAGGACGTCGTCCTAGGACCTTCCCTCGCTCGCTTCGCTCTTCGACAGCGAGCAGGATCCAGCAAATCCACACTAAGCCCCCTTTTAGCCTGTCCTCTTTGAAGCTGCGAAAAGGTGCACCTGCATCACGGAGAGAAGCAGCAAGGCAATATTTCAGCAGGGCGGCACTGCTTGCCCTGAATGTTTCTCTTTTGGGGGGGGGGGGGAGTGAAGGGCAAGCGGGAGAAAAGACCCACACCACGGCAGAACTGAACCAGCATTTCCAAATTCCATATAACTCTACCCCAAAGCTGAACAGACTTTCCCTTCTTTTGTCTAGCGCGCATTTTCTACGGAAACTTCGTCCGATAAAAGCTACTTCGAGCAACAACCTTTTGTGTCTCTGTGTTACACAGAGACAGGCCAACTTTTTCAAATCAGGAAGGGGGATTCATAGTTCTTTCCCTCCCCCCTTTTTTTAACCAGAACATGTCTGCACAACAACAACAAAATCAGAGTAGCTGTTTTTATCTCACTTTATATATATATATAAAAAAGGGCTCAAAGTCTTAAGGCAGCAGGAACCGTCGATAATTTTACGAAATCACCTCCGGGCTGCAGAAGCTGAGCTCTTTTATTTATTTTATTTTTAACAGGCGCGGGGGGGGGGGCTCCAGTGGTCCCTCTCCAATATGCGCTACCGGTTTGTGTGGGGTTTTTCCAAAAAGAAAAAAGAAAAAAGAAAAAAAAAGATCGTCAACAATCCTGTGCAGAACGATAAATGCCAGACTGCCACATGATTTGAAATGCTCAGACGGCGACATGGAGAGAGCCAGAGCCCCTCTGCCTGTTTACTCAGCACCGCTGAATTCACTGACACTTTGCGGGCGAGGCAGCGCGCGCAGGAGGACTCCAGCCTTTTAGAGAGCGCAAGTGAATGATATGTACAGAGAGGCTACCAGGCGCTTCATCATCGACGGGGACTTTCCCTCGCACCAATAAAGGGACGAGTCCTCTAGACGCACACGCACTCCCTCGAGTACAAACGAATAGATTTGGCTATGCGCGCTCTGGCAGGAGGGGAGGAGGAGGGTAGCTTTACTACATACACACACAGCATCCCCTTCTGTATAGAGGGAGCGCCAACGCCACCCCTCCAGCACAGGAAGTCACTCTAGACTTACACAGAAGCTTGCACCTTCAAAGGATGCGGGAGGTGAACGGAAAGGTTATCAGCGTTAAGAGATCTGTGAATTTTTAAACACTACAGGGGCTCAAGCTAGTGGAGAGTGCTTAGGTTACCAAGGCTGCAATCCTATGGACGGCTTAATTACGCTAATTGGAAAGCAACCATCTTCTATCCAGTGCCATTTACGTTGGACTATACGTACAAGGCTGCAATCTGATCACACTTACCAGGAAAGAAAGCCCAACTTCTGTGCAAACGCTTGACAGACTGGGCTGAATTTACAGCAAGCTTGTACTCTCTCATCCCAACAACACAGAATCCAGCATAATCTCAGACTCTCCAACCAAAACCAGAATATTTTTAATGTAACACATTCTAATCAAGGGTACATGGCAGGAATGCAATGATAACTATCAATACCAACTCTTTTAAAATGCATAAACCCACTGTGTGCTTATTTATTTGGACTAAATGCATCTTGAGTTTCAGGAGAACACCACACACACTCCTATTCTGTTCCAAACTATGCTGTTTTTCTATGTTTAAATGCATTTTCTTCTTATTTTAAACTGACAAGAAGAAACAGATAGGAGGCAGCAATTCACTACTTATCTCACTATTACTCTCCATGTTGCAGCTGGAGAACATAGGAAATGTATTCAGATTTCTATTACTCAAAAGAGCTGCAAACTTGTGCATAATTTTGGGTAGCCTTAAAAGCAACATATTGGACTATGTCTCCTTTTGGAATCATGCCAAACACATCCCGGCTAGCCAGTTTCAACACGTTGCTCATTACTTTTTGATTATTGCCATACATGGCTTGAGGTTCCAGGGGCTTATTTTTAAAAAACCTTTAATCTGCAAACATTTACAGAGGAAAGCAATCCCTAGTGGCCATACATAAAGCTTAATTGTCTCTGTAAACATGTGAACATAAATTTCAAGTAAAACTTTACATTAGCACAATAGGCAAACCAACCATTTGGGTACCTAAGAATTCAGTTTTTAAAAGACAGAAGTTTAATCTGCAATAAAAGGCCATTTTTCATCTCACACATTTTCCTACAAACAAACAGCTTTTAAAATTTATTCGTAAATGTTTGTTTACACTACTGGTCAAAGGGGACGAGAATTTTACACACACACACTTTCTTTTTCTTCGTTCAAATGTACCAGTAGATATAACTAAACAAAACTCTGGTTCTGGAATTATTCAATGAGAGTTGAAAAACCTCTTGTCATGGAAAATATGCAGCTGATATTTAGAAAGGTTTTCCTGTAATTAACTCCCCCTTGAGGATTTTAAGTTAGCAGCAGTAAAATTACCTACAGTATTCTAATACACAACATATGCACTAACATTCAATTCTCAGTGGTCTAATAGCTTTCCAAAGAAGAATTTTATTTTTAATTAAAATAAGATGACTACTAGGATAAGCTAAAATAAAACAAAACAGATAATGAACATGTTTATAAATTCTGACAACATGTGTCTGTAGCTTGGTACACAATGCACTTTTAAAATCAGCACTTACATGCAGATGTTTGAGAGTTTCACTTTATTCTGTACTTTGGTGATCTTTCTGTCTTAATTACACTAATGTTCTCATTTAAAATTACTGGTATCTATTTCATTTATTTAAAATTCAGTTTGAAAGTCAAAATGGGTCAATTACAGGAATGTTTCTGGTAAAATTTCTACAGGTGTTAATAATTTTCTCTAGCTTTCTTTTGCCAGAATTTCCCAATAATATAACAGAGGATACTCCTATGTAGTCAATTTACTAGGATACTATTATAGCATGTAAAATACACTGGAAACGCATATGCAAGGGTTCACAATTTTCCCACGTCTATAGGCTTGCTGTGGGTAAGTAACTCTAGCAGACTGTGTAAGTATTTTGGAATTCACACTGTTACTGCTAAAGTTCTCATTTATAGCTGGGTGAAGCAAAAGTCTCAACTCATGGCAAGAGCTAACAGGCATCCCATCTGGCATGTTGCATATTTTGCTATTGTACTCTTTCTTTGAACACCAAGCACCAATCATACCACCATAAGCATTCTTTTAAAGAAGTATTGTTCATTTCAAACATGGTTCATGTACATGGAGCTGTTCTTCAAACTAACCTAAGATGTAAAAGAAAACAACCCTGCGGAGTGCATAAAATTTAGTTCTGGTTCTAGATATGGGTTTAAAATTTATGCCATACAAATGGATGGCACACACCACAAAATGAGCAACAGGGCCCCCAGTATAATAAATATTATATATATACAAGTAGTATGCGTGTCTAAACACAACTATATACAGTGGTACCTCGGGTTAAGAACTTAATTTGTTCTGGAGGTCTGTTCTTAACCTGAAACTGTTCTTAACCTGAAGCACCACTTTAGATAGTGGGGCCTCCTGCTGCTGCCGCACCGCTGCTGGACGATTTCTGTTCTCATCCTAAAGCAAAGTTATTAACCCGAGGTAATATTTCTGGGTTAGCAGAGTCTGTAACCTGAAGCATATGTAACCTAAAATGTATGTAACCCAAGGTACCACTGTAATTATTTGCCCAGATGTATTTTATTGTTGCACCCACATTCTGTTCATAGATGCATTGTTATAAATACATGCATGAGTCTCACTCTCATGAAGAGATGCTGAAGTATGGGAGCAAGGCAACCTTTCTAGCCAAGCAAAGTATAAAAAGCATTATTTAACAAAACAGCTTCTATGTAATTTGGAATAGAAATCTCCCAAAATAAAGTTTTACAAGACATTGGATTAGATCCTATAGTTTGGTCAATGCAGTGGATTTCATGTGCATGAAACAGGAATTTGCTGACTCCATCTGCAGCCCCCAAACTTGCTTGCGGCAGCCGAAGAACCTGTTATAATGGTATGGGATATGATGTGGAGGGGATACAGAGAGACAGGGCTGTTTCAAGCCATGCCCATCGTCCAAAGTGAGCGAAGCAGATACTTGGGATCCAAGCCATAATTTTTGCCATTTGAGATAGCAACAAGCCAAGTCCCTAGTTAGTTCTCTGTGGGGATAAGGGGGGAGGTTATAGTTCTGCAGACTTGAATATGCAAGCCTTAGTATGATCAAGACCTCAGACTACAATGACATGCATAGGGACATGCTACATATATAGCATGGTACCCAGCACCCTACTACACAACAATATTGTTTGCCAACAACCTGTCTGGTGATCTGACAGGCTGAAAGTTTTGCTGGGGTATCATATAGTAGATCGTCATATGCAATAGTTGATAGATACCTGGGGAAAACAATAGACCTGAAGCAATTGTACCAATGTATTTCCAAGGTAGAATTCTTCAGAACTTAGCCCAAGACAGTTGAGTGAGAACTGAGTAATTTATAGGTCAAAACACCCTCTGAATGACAGTGCTTTCACCTGCTGACATAATTGTGGAAATTAATTCTGGCATTTAAGATAGAAAAGTAGTGACAGATGAGCACATGACTGACATCTGGTGCTTGTATGGGAAGTAGAGTTGAAATGACAGGATGGAGTCCTGTTTACTGAGGTGCTGAACAAAGCTTGTTCCTGAACGAGGCTGTGATGAAAGCTTAAATTTCTCACAGTTAACAAAACATTTGTGATTATAAGAGAGGGGTTTTCCCCCCTTATACTTTATACCAGGGAGTGAGCAACTTGAATGCCACATTAGGTCCAGTATAGGATATGATTTGGCCTACAAGGCAATCTTCCTCAAACCACATCCACCTGCCCGACACCTGATGCCATAGATGACATCTGGTGTGGGGCTGGTGGACACGCAGGTGCATTCTTGGCAAGCAAGGCTTGCTATTGGTGCCCATCATCTGATCAGCAGTGGCAGCGAGCCCTGGCTACAGACTTCCCAAAAAGCAATTCTGCAGTGTAGCTGATTCCTGCCCCAAATGGGCTTGCTATAAGACCCAACCAGCTAATCAGAGTTTACAGCAAGCACTGCTAGGATGATATTCCTTTTTATCACTGATCTGAAATACAGGCAACCTCCGTTTTAGGTGCGAACCGATACGTGTGCGATTTCACACACACGCACGGTGCCGAACCAAAAAATATCAGAATACCAGAAACATAATAAAAGATGTCATTAAAGGTTGGGGCAGGGCAGAGGTAGAATGGGGTGTTGCAATTGCACATTATTTCATGAAAGCGTGCAATGTCCTGGAACAGAACCCCTGTACAAATCGGGAGTTGCCTGTAAATTCAATTTTTCCTCTTCATTTTTTTTACAAAAGAATTGGTCTTAGTTATTGTATTATATGCTTTGTTTAAATAGTTTTCTAAAGCATTTGAAAATTATATAAATACTGAAAAGTATAAATACTGAAAAATAAATAAATAAGACGTGTTTATTTTCATTACGCTTCTTCCTGCTGTTCCTTCAAACCTTCCACAAAAACTACTACATCAGCAAAATCCTTCCTCACCCGTCAACAGGTTCGTCTTTTCTGCAACTCATTTTCTGTTCTGATTATTCCTTATCAATCTCTATTTTCTTTCTCCATCAGTCTTCATCATTTATATACCAATACCAATTTGAGTCTTCCGGCACTCATGTTTATTTAGTCCAAAGTACAACATACATGAGGTACCAGCAGACAGTGTTATAATCCTGACGTCTGCAAAATACGCAAACAAAAAAGGTAGGGGGAAATATATACGGGGGAGAACAACCTTGCCCCATAATAATGTGGCATGGCCAACTGAAAAAACAGTGACAAACAGGTGGAAGGGGAGGATAGAATATAATGGCTGGAGTTGAAGATCAGAGACACCTAGATTGATATGTAGAAAAAGCCATTGTTTGCAGGGGAACCAAAGCTGTTTTGAAATGTCCCCTAGGGATGGAAGAAAGAGTTGCTCATATAAAATCAGAAGTGAGGCTACTGAAATAGTCTGCTCATTCCTGCTTCCAGACCCAATGAAGCGCTTCTTGCATAGTAAAGGGACACAATTCGTCGGTTTACTTGCAAAGGAGTTGCATTTTAAAACGTTTTTAAATGTTTTCATCTGTGAGCCAACTCTTATTTTTATCAGCACTTGAAGGCACAGGAAACACGTTGGAATATGTTGAAACAGTTTTTTGTGGGGGCCCCACTTTTCTAATACCAAGCTCAAGTCTTTGAACAAGCATTTTCTATGGGGCTATCTGTTTAGCCCATTTTAGTGTTGACTAAGTTCTAAAATTTTCCTGGAGTTTTTAACTGTGTACTGACAAATGTATTTTTTTTACTGACTGACGGTCGAATAAAATGATTGATTGATTGATTGATTGATTGATTGAACAAGCATTTTTATAGAGCCAAAATGTCACCCATGCAAAAGATGATGGTATCAGCAGATGCAGAGTAACCCTGAAGTTTGCAGAAGTAAAAATCTTTTTAAAAATAATAATAATAAAGGGAACAATCCTCCCAAATGAGGACTTAACATATTCATGCCCAAAGACTGACTGTTGAAAAGGATAAGGAAAACCCTGAAAAGTAGGTAGAAGGGGAAATGGAATGGAAATGCTTTAGATAATGTAAAAGTGTTGGAGTTCTGCTTCAAAGGCTCACAGCCTATATCAGATAACTGGGTTTTCTGAGTTTCTCCCCCAATATAATCAGCATTCTTGTCATGGACTGGCTGGATGCAGAGGAGCGATGGGAGGCACCAGCTGGAGAACCCTTAAGGAAGGAAGGCTCAGAGCCAGGGGATTGGAGGTGGGATAATGATGAGTAGTCAGAGGGAGAAGAGGGAGCAAACTGGGAGGAGGAGGAGGGTGTCAGAAGCAAATGAGGTAACGGGGTTTAGTGGTAGAAGCAGAGGTTGGAGAGGATGGGAGCCAAGAGGCAGAGATGAGGCAGGCTGCTGAAGAAGCCAGGAGGTCTCCCCCTCCTGCAACCAGTTCCCCGCCCTGCTGGTCTCCCAGAACCAGAAGAGGTATGAAGAGGGTGGAGCAAAAGCAAACAAAGGTGTCAGAGTCTCAGATTGCATGGGAAGGACCTGGGGAAGGAGGAGACTTAAGGAGCTGTGGGAAGGCATGGACCTTCAGTCCTTGCAACTGCCTCAGTGGGGAAATATCTACTGGGAAGAACTGCTGTACTCACTAGGCCTGAGCTGTTTTGTTTCTTTGAATAAAGAGTTAACTTCACTGAAGCTGGGTGAGTTATTGCTGACCTGCTCCTGTCACCCACTCCCGACAATTCTGTGTCCACTGCTCAATCCTTATTGAGCTGTCATTGGGGTTTCCCCAGCTCCAGAACTTTTTTGTCCTTCTGCACATCTTTTGAGCCTGCTGATGCCTCCCTCCTGTGCACAGGTGGGCCCATTTTGGATACACAAGTTGCAGCATTCAGAGAATTGAGTTGAGCATGTTATTAGTAAATACAGTTGGGGCCTACAATAAAGTGTTGTAGTCTTGAGTTCTTCTGTTTATGAATCTACCTATGTCACTGTTATATCAGGTGATTGAAAGGTGAGCAGCTCCACCCACCTGTTAAACTCGACCTGAGATGGATGGAGGAAATATTTATTGGTCTGCAGATCTGATATGGTTCCCCACCCCTGAGGTAACTATGTATGGAACAAGATGAAACTGTTTAGAACCCATGAGGAACAAGGCTCCGGTTCAGCTCCTGTTCCTTAAAACACTAACCATTAGCTTTTGTCTCAATACACACATGAACACATGTATCAGCAGGAAATGAGATAGTCACAAGGCTATTTTTATATTTCATGCAACAAGACTTATATCACCCTGAAAACAATCAGGAACCCTAAATGTTAAAGGGAAGGGAACGGAGTGGCCAATACAATTTACTGCAGTTTTGTTGTTAAGTTTCACCGAGTAGCTCAATATTAACAAATCTTGCAATTTCACATATTTTTTTTGAATATTACAGAAAATCCTATTCTTCCACCTGAACTGTATACCTTTTTATCAAGAACTGATCTGTTAAAAGTTTTCAAAAGGGTTAAGGTTGTGGAATGTTACAGATAATTCTCTCTCTTTTTCAGTGAATGGTGCTGATTTCTACAAGGCACACCAAGTTTAAAACAGATTCTTCCAGAGACTAGTTTCACTGAGTTACAAAATGCAAAAATAAAGTTTGAGCAGTTGCTTTTCCAGGCCGACATTTACAAATAACCATTTTGGATGTTCTCCCCCATCCTGGCAACCTGGCCTTTGAAAAATATCCTACAGTCCTTTTTCCCAAGCAATTTAATGTGTGCTTGGGAAGGGCAATTAAATTGTCAGAATTTTTTTAAAAAATGTTTTAAACTAGAAGGTAGCCTGGAGTATAGTCATGGGGTTGATATTGATTGTCTGAACAGAGAACATTAGTCTTCAGGTATTTACTCTGCCACCTCTGCACCAGAGGCTCTCCTTCAGATCAAATCAATCCCTTGAAGAGATGGTTACTGAAATACATAAATGAGGCTGCAACAGAGCTGATTTTTGCTCTCTAGGCATTACTATGTCTTGGTTTCTGATTGTTTTTGAATCTTTTCCACTTCTTCCAATTGTAAACTTTAACAGACTGCATCCTCTTGGGTAGGAGCTATGGGAACAGTCCTTTTCCCATTTGAAATTCATTGTAAAACCCACTACTTAAATGGAAACATCTTATTTTGTTTCAATATTTAAACTGTATAGTGTGAATTCTGCCACAATGCAGAACACCAGTTTTAGCAAGAACTATGCTAATTGTGAGATATTAATAATAGACTTGTTTATTTTTATTCTGGATTTATAAGTAAAGCAGTTTACAAGGTAAACTAAAGTAAGCAGAATCTGTAAGTAAAAGGAATCATTTGACAGTGTAACAAAAGAAAACATTCCCCACTGGAAAGACTATCAGCCTGATCCACATCCCAGTTCCGCTTAAATACTTGGAATTAAACCAAAGCTGTTCCCCCTTGAACAAAATGGGTATGAATTGGCTTGAATCCAGTTGCTTTGAGACAAATGGATTTTGGAACGGAGTGTATATAATTGAAATAGAATGCTCTGTAATTAATTATTAAAAAGAAGCCACAGGACAGAAGAACAGAAGTCCACCAGGAATGTTGGTGACATCCTAAATGCAGGAACATAGATTCAAAGGTAGGTCACCAGAATTGCAGTTCAGATCATATCTCTATAAGATGCCATGCTCATTTATTATCAAAGTGCCATTTTAATAGCAATTCTACATTACCATATACTCCACTGTAGTCCCTCTTGTAAAGGTCCTCCATGCACTAAGTTCCAACATCAGAGGCAGTGTAGAAAAGCATCCTCAGGTAACTGTTTCAGTTTCATGAAGCTTCCTGACTCCCTTCCTATAGGCCAGGCATGTCCAAAAGTCCATTTTGGGGGCCTGCCGGTCAATTTAATTTAGCTCCTGTGGCAGTATATGTCCTGGGGTAAAATCCTAAAAAAAAGCTAAAAAGCTTTAACTCTAAAAAAAGCTCAACAACTTTGGTCAACACTTTGGTCAACAATGAATGTTCAGATCATAAAATCTGGCCCTCTTTGAAAAAGGTTTGGGCACCCCTGCTATTTCAAATGGTCAATTCCTTCCACTTTTTTTTGCTACACAAACTATATTCAAGTATGTCTTGCTACAGTGGAGAACCCTGCTCCACAATCACAGAAATATCTCTAACACATATCCACATACCGCTAGTTCACATGATACTTTTCTCCACGCAGATGGAGGCACTATATGAAAAAAGTATTTTGTGAACCTGCTCTGAGACATTTTCATTTTGCACAAGTTTATGGTGCCTGGGTTAAAATTCTGTGTGCGCTGGGAATCTCTATTTAGTAAAGTCACAATGTTTGATTGGTTAATTAATTCACAGTTTTTAAAACCTTCATGCAACTCTAAGAATCAGAAAGCATTTTTTTTATTAAAAAACATTATTTTTAATGCAAATTCTTATAAATACTGCAGATCAGCAACTATATGAAAGAAAACATGTTCCAATGCTAGCTATGAGATACTCATGTATCATCAAAACAAAGTATCCTTCACGCTTTATTAACTAATTGGCAACTAACTAATGACTGCCCAGTTGTACAACAGAAATCCACTAGTACAGTGGTACCTCGGGTTAAGTACTTAATTCGTTCCGGAGGTCCGTACTTAACCTGAAACTGTTCTTAACCTGAAGCACCACTTTAGCTAATGGGGCCCCCTGCTGCTGCCGCGCTGCTGGAGCACAATTTCTGTTCTCATCCTGAAGCAAAGTTCTTAACCTGAAGCACTAATTCTGGGTTAGTGGAGTCTGTAACCTGAAGCGTATGTAACCTGAAGCGTATGTAACTTGAGGTACCACTGTACAATGGAATTTCTAGTTTCTCTCCTCTGCCCTCTAGAACCCACATGCCCCTCTAAATTTGCTCCACAGTCCCCCCCAACCCTACAGAACAGATTTGGGAGCAGGGAAAGAGAAGTCCCACTTCACAAGCCGCATTAGAACCCACCCAATGTTTTACTCACAGGCAAATGTAATCAATAATTCAATCAATAAAATCAACTAAAACTCATAACGAAACAACTAAGCTTTCTTTAACTATGGAGCAACCTTATTTAGACTTTCAGGCCACCATGTACAGTTCTTTTTGTTTATGGTTCATTTGAATCTCAAAAGAATTGAGATCTACTGTTACAAAGGAAATTAGGGTTTCCTACTAAGTGCACACAAGCCTTGAACTCACTTAAGCAGTTTGTTAGATCTCAGCTGCTTCATTTTATTTTATTTTATTTTTTAAATATTTGCTTGTTGTTACTTACACTGAGCCCCAAGAATTAGACAGGTCCAAATAAATAAATAGTTGCCTTAATAGTGTTCTTTACTTTCTCTGATTCAAAAAGCTATGTTTAATCTTGATGATGGCAACTGAGATCAGAAGACCTATCACAGGGCTGGTACTTATTCTACTCACTCAACTCCCTTTGAAGCAATTCACTTATTGGACTGTATTGCAACTGGTGCATATGGTTGGCCATTTTCTACAATAACTACAGTGAGAAATGACAGATTGTACAGTACATTATTTTTGTCACCTGTACCATTCTACAGAACTTAGCATATTCCCAATGTATGCAATGTAAGAGTGTTTGTCACATGTGACTATGACAAACAGTAGTGAAATTTTAGTTTTTAAGACTGTCTGAAAAACAATTTCTGCATTCTTCAGAAGTATTATCCAGTTGGATTATTACTAATATAATATTGCACACTGCATTGCTTTTAACAATAAGGAGACAAATGAATATTAAAAATGACTAAAATATTAATTGTTCTTTAATATGAATGGTTAAATTATTTCATAAAGTGTGCAACTGACCCACATTAGAAAAGTTGAAATTAAATGTTGGCAGTTAATTATTGCAAATATGAGTAGGCTTACAATTGAAAAGTATCAAGCTTTACTAAAACTAAGTATATATAGACAAAGACAATTTGCACTCTTTAAGCCTTTAGTGTACAGTAGAACAAAATGTACAAGCAGTTTCAAAGCAGAAGAAGCCTAATTAATTCTACATCTCATTTCTCCCTTTCTTCTTTAGCAGGATCTTTAGCAGGATCTAAGACCATTATCATGTTTAGATCACATTATTGACTCTTCCCTGTTTGGTCATTTATTTCAAAGGACTTGCGTCATATTTGGCATTATAGTTGCTGACATATTTGAAGACATGAGTGCAAGAGGTTAAGATGCTTGGCCCAGAACAAACTTTCCAAATTATGTTAACCTTCCTAGACACCCATACAACACTAACATAATTTCAAATAGAAATTACCATTTAAAAAAAAATAAAAATAGAAAATGTGAGTTAAATTGGAAAATGGGAAAGAACTATTCAATGAGAGTTTGGTAACTTGCTCCCTGCTCCAATATTCACTTCCAAAGTATTTCTAATAAGAAAGATTAAATCTCAGTTTTAAACTAATTTTCAGTACAATTTGTTTGATTTGGCTCATTTTTATAGGAAAGCATAACACATGGTAATACTGAGTTTTAAAATAATTACAGATAAACAATTACCTTTAAACATAGTATATATTCTTCTAATGTATTTCTGATTTGCATTACTTCAATTAAGACAAAATGAGCTAACATGTAGGAGAATTAAACAGGGTTCCTGAAAATATAGTAAGCTCTGTACACAGTCTTCATATTCTGATGACATTAATTAAAATAATCAGTGGGGATTTTTTTCAAAGGGAAAATATGCCTTGCTCATACTGCTACAGTTCATGTAAGGTAATTTGTCACAAAACCATACCAAGGGAATAAAGGAATCTTCTACCTTTGTCTCAAATCACTGCTAAGTTCAGCCTCCTATGCAAAGGACTCGTACAGGGAGATGCCATTAAGATATAATTAGGTCTTGAAATGCACAGGTCAGGGAAAGAAACTTAAGGGACCTCTGAATGTGAAAGTATTTCACCTCCTCTCAGATGACTGGAGCTTGACGCTCCATTGCCATGCATTGTACCTGCTGCTATTGTCAAGAAGCAGATTTTACACTGACCATGGTCTATGGCTGTTTTTAACGTCGCTTCAGGATGTGTCGATCCAAGGGGGTTACGCACAAATCGTCGCCGGCGCCGCAAGTCATCTTCCCAGTAGTCAAGGCGCCAGAACTCACGAGGACGACTACAATGAAACAGAGGAACCACATATGTTAGCAATTATCAAACAGCATGGTAGCACTGAATTTCTGCATAAAGCTTTCCTTGTTTGCTCTTTTTCTTTTTCAAAAAAGCACCCTAAGCCCTTTTCTGCGATCTTAAAACTTAGGTATGTCCTTGAAAATAACAATATCACCTTCCAGTCTGAGGAACTCCTTTCCCTCCCCCCCCCCCTTTGGAAGGTGAAATGAGCACTAAATACATCATTTTGAAATGAATTGCTGACAGTGTGATCAGTTTCCCCACACTCTAGTGGCATGTGCTCCGATTTCAGCCTCATTTCAGCCTCAGCAGGGCACCTTTCTCAGTGACTGCATTTATAAAGCAGAATAGGGAACAGGCTATTATAAATATGGTATAGCATTACCTATATTAATCAAAGTCTGTCCCCCTTCATTTTTCTTCCTAATTTGTGCCTTTTTGCACAAGGTCAGTAAATCATACCACAAATTCTTGGTCAAGAAAGTGTTAACTTTAATGAATACTTCTGTTACATGATTATGCATGTGATAATAAAATATTACTCTGTTTAGATGTGCAGGAATTTAATTAAAATAATCTCTTAAAATATTCATTACTTTTAGCCCCTGAGGCTTAGAACAACACAAGAAAATACATTTCGTTTCCATTTCCTGTTTTTAAATAAACCATTCCAGGAGAGTAAAACAGCAATCTATTTTCAAACAAATCTGATTGGATTTCTGTTTTATGTAGCTGCATGTTTCCATTTAATTAAGAACTGCATGTTATGGTGCACAATATCGAAGGTATACTTTTTAAAATTTACATTTAGAAAAAGGTTCTATCACACTTGTTATTTTCCACACTGTATTATTCAAATATGCATAGATCGTTTTAATATGGCTATATATAAATGCCAGTTCCTATCTTGTTATGTGATCATGAGCGAGTGTGCTGTAAAACTGTATATTAACCATTAAAAACTGCAAAAACAGCAAATTCAGGTGCATGTTCATACCTATATATGCAAATACATTGTATTATATGTAAAGTAATAAAGCCTACAGGAATAACACTAGAGATCTACAGCCAACATCTGCATGCTCCAATTACAAAATTAGAATTTTATTTATAAAAGAATGGCTCCTCCAAGAATGGCAAACCAACACTACAAACTATAATCTCATTTCTTTTCATGAGCTAATAATCATTGTATATCTGACAACTCTGACAAATTAATAGGTCTGATTAATTTATAGATTACAAATGATTGGACACACAATATCTGTATTCCTCTTCTTTAATTATTTAGACTCCAGAAAGAGAAAATATTTTTTGTTAGAGTGAATCTAGCTATCTAAAAGAAGAGCTACAAGCCTACTACGCAGTTAGAGCCATTAATTCTTTTTAAAGTCCACATTCAATAGTAACGCATTGTACAAAAAAATAATACATGCAAAATGTGAATTTTCATTAATAAATTCAATTCAGGTATTATCTGAATCCATTTTAACTGAATGCTCTGCATTGCATTTTTACTATTTTTAAACTTACACAGAATTGAGGAACTTATTTTCTGCAGAATTTATAAAAGCACAGTTATATGCCTAAGAAAAAGCTACATTTGCTCAAAGCGTGATTAATAACTTAAAATTCTCCATTAGCGATTACAAAAAAAGGCAGAACGCAGCTGGCTATGTGTATGCATTTGATAGTCATGGAGCATGGATAGCCACTTCATCATTCTGCCTTCCTTCATTTATCTGTTAAAATTACTATCAAATATCAAGTAGGATAGAGTCGTGAATCACAAACTGCTCCTCATTTTCAGGGGAATGATACAATGAGAGTCTATTCATCAGTATGGCAATCGGCACAAGTAATTAGTCCCTTAGACTGAGATCTCTTGCAAACCTTATTGTATCCAGTGCCACAAACATATGACAATGAAAAGCTAATGGAGGCTTCTAAAATTTGTTAACTGCTTTGGCCATCAATCCTTCCAGTTCTCTGCACTGCAGTATTATGCAAAGATTGTAAATTATTCATGCCATCCATTCATCTTTCTGCACTTTTGATTAAATTAAACAATGCTGTTTTTTCTGGCTGTAATTGCAACATGTGAAGCAGCTATGTTAAAAGTAAGTAAAAGTAGATGCAACCATGCAGCAAGACATGAACATTTCTGGGAAATTCACCATCTTTAGTCCCCCCCATCCTGCCTCATTAGATGATAGCTCACGTTTGCCTTAATTAGTTAATGTATAATGACACTAAGGTACAGGATGTGTTTTAGGACATTTGCATCAGGAAGAAAAACTGTCCCTGGACACAGAGAATCATTTCTAGAATAGTATAACATTAAAAATAAACACTTTCACTGGATAAGATTTATTAAATGTTGAACCATGAAAGGGAATATCATGAATTCAGTAGCAGGTCAAGTGTTCTTATGAAAATAAGCAAATCAGTTTCAACAGAAGTTGGACAGTATTTCATGAAACAGCCTTCATACCCTTTTACTGCATTTGCCACCACAGGAAGACACACAACCTCAATATCTATTTGGACAATTACCGTATTTTTCGCTCTATGGGACGCACCCGACCATAGGACGCACCTTGTTTTAGAGGGGGAGAACAAGAAAAAAAATTCTCACCCTCTCCGCTCAGCACCCCTTCAGCAAAGCGGCAGGAGAAACGGAGCCCCTTCCATTTCTCCTCCCGCTTGGCTGAAGAAGCACTGTGCAGCTCTCCTTCTCTGCTGAAGCCAGGAGAGTCTTGCTCTCCCAGCTTCAGCGAAAGGAACCTGAAGCCTCCGGAGTGAAGCGGGAACTTGTGCTGCACTCCGAAGGCTTCAGGCGGCTATCCTTGAAGCCTGGAGAGTGAGAGGGGTCGGTGTGCACCGACCCCTCTTGCTGTCCAGGCTTCAGCGAAAGCAACGCGAAGCCTCCAGAGCGCGGAGGGAGCACTCCTCTGCACTTCGGAGGCTTCGCATTGCTATCGCTGAAGCCAAGGAGCCTGCATTCGCTCCATAGGATGCACACACATTTCCTCTTAATTTCTGGAGGGGGAAAAGTGCGTCCTATAGAGCGAAAAATACGGTAAATGAGACAAAATTAAACCTCTTGTGTTTACCTGATGATTGTGCATAAAAATAAAAACAGCTAAAATATATGAGTGCTTTCCTCTGTTGTGCTAGATCTGTGGTTATATGTTTTTCTAACAGAGCTATTAAGTTTTACAAAAAGGTTAGATTAGATATTCAGAATGAAAAAGGTATTGTGAAGGACTGCTTGCTATGAAATGATGGTCAGGCAACAGACAGCATCAGCACAACTCCACGTTACCTGTCTCTCATATCTATGCCTTCTATCTTTGCTTGCAGCTAAATGTTCAGGACCAACACATTGCTCGATGAAACAGAAAGTACAAACCAGCATGAGATGCAAGAGCTTGCATTGGCAAGTAAATGGGAGTCAGTCACTTCTAGGAAGAGAAAGGGTTTTTAATCTGGAAGGAAAGTAGTGGACAGACACTTGCCAGAGATGGAAAGGGGTTGGGTACTATCCATAACAGATTGGGGAGCTAGGGAAATAAAAGAGGAGGTAGCAAGCGAATTGGTTCATCACTTCTATGCTTAGCCAATATTTTATATTTACTTATGTATTCATACCCCAATACATTCAATTTTACCACTCTCACGGGGCTCATAAATAATTCAGAGCAATAGAACAAGCACACCCCAACATTTCGGCAACAAATTAAAATATATTAAAACAGTATAAAAACACCACAGAAACAGAGTCAAAACAAAGTCAAGCAATATTTAGAAGGCCTTGGGAATTTTAAAAAAGGCCCTTTTCTTACACCAAAACGACACAGGAGTTGGAACCAGATTCCTTGTTGGGTAGAGTGTTCTAGAGATGGGGCACTACAATATATTTATTTCTGATTTGCATAGATTCAGGTTTCAGATTTAGGAATTATCAATAATTCTTCTCTTTCACAGGAAGACACACTCTTCTTTTACAACAACAACACTTATACAGTGTGGGTGAACAAGGATATAGAAACTGCAACTATCAGTGACTAAGTGGTAGAGCATCACAATATTAGTTTCCTATGGAATTGGCTTTACTTATAAAAGTGCAGGAAAGGGACAATGGCTACAGTTGTGTAGGGAGAAAAGGTATTTATGAGAATGGGCAACAAAAAAATGCAGACTAGTCATGAAGTGCATAGATTAGGCTGCTGTTTACTTTGAATCATGCAAAACTTCTGAGAACAACCCAAAATTGTATGACTTTTATGAGGAGTGACCAAACCAAAGCTAGTATTTCACAGAAGTCAGTACAATCCAAAAACATATTGCGGCTGCAACGCCTAAGCTAGAACTGTTGTAAAAGGTAAAACTCTATCTGTGTGAAGCGCAATTTTGCAAAACAGAAAACCAGACAGAAAGTACAGTGCAGTAGCCTTAATAAACCACATGCTGTAATGAAAACAGGAGACTAGTCTGGAGCTCATTTCACAAGATGCCTGTTCAAAAGAAAAACATCTCGTGTTTCCTGGGCTGGAGGTTAAATACATCATGCAGGTAAAATGTTTGCTTATGCCTGGTCATGAGTGTGAGTTTTGTGCTGCTGAAGAAAGTGTCTGACTGACAGCTCTAGAAGTTGAGACTATTAATTATTCTCGTAACAGATTCAGTTATGATTATCATCCAATAAACCTTCTCAAAATGTTACCTTAGGCATATCTGAAAGTATCAGAAGTGCCTAAGAGGATGACAAGATGCTAGAGTAGTAGAACATGTGTACTAAACTACAATGTTTTTACTATGTTTTTATAAGTAGTGTAAGCCACCCAGAGTGGCTGGGGAAACCCAGTCAGATGGGTGGAGTGAAGAGGAAGAAGAGGAGGAGGAGGAGGAGTTGTTTGTGCCAATTGACTGCAAAACATAATCCCTTCAAAGCTTTTAAATGGGAATTCTCACTGTGAATTGCTGTTCTCAAGGGGTGGCAGAGAACATGAAGCACCTTTGTGATGCTGCCCCCTCTGGAGATGGAAGGCACTGTCAAAACACAACCCAGAGACAGGACACAATTTGGGGGTGGGTGAGAAAGCACCCCCTGGACACCTACTTTGGCTAGAACAGCCTCATTTGGGGGGGGGAAGGACCATCCCCCAGTTTGGGAGCTGAGACCAAGAAAGGATGGCCAAAGTGGGGTTAGGACTTGGAACAGAAACTACAAGATGCTCAAAGGACCTCTTCTACATGTGCAGCAGCAGAAGCTGTAAGGAACTATCCCACCCTAAAGTCCCTGGGACCCAGGGCAGGGAGGAATGCCCTCCGGAATCCCAATTTACTGCAAGAATTTCTGTTTTCTAACTGACAGGGAATCCCAGATAAGATTATGTACCTTCAGGAGGTAGGTGAGCAGTACCAACTCACGGAAACAATCCTTAGAATGAGAGATGTCTTAACTCAGGATCTGCACCTTTCTGTCGAAGTGTGCATTCACTTAGGCAGACACACTGATTTTATAGCGCTTTGTAAATGTGCAGACTGATGCCCACATTGGAGCCTTGCATATATCTAGGAATATGCAGCTTTCCCTAAGGGCCACCTAAACAGCTGAATGCCAAAGAGAGTGGGTGGTGCTGCTCACTCGGGGTGACTTCTCCAGTGCCTTGCAAGCCTATACTCTGTTTGTTGTTGTTTAGTCATGTCTGACTCTTCGTGACCCCATGTACCAGAGCACGCCAGGCACTCCTATCTTCCACTGCCTCCCGCAGTTTGGTCAAACTCATACTGGTAGCTTTGAGAACACTGTCCAACCACTATACTCTGTAAGGCACCTCAATATGGTGCACGTAGACATGTTCTTCCCCAAGCCCTTAGGATGTCTCATCTCACCCTTCTTAGCCATGGGGAGGGCCTTCTTCTTGACCTTGGTCTCCACCAATATCACCTCCAAAGGCTCCCCAAACAGCTACCCCATGTCAAACTTGGAGCTGCTCAACCTGGCCTGGGACACTAGGTTCACCCCTCAGTTCCTTAGCCAAATATTCCACCCTTCCAGGGTGTTTGCTGCCATACTCCTGGCATTAAGGTGGATGCAAGCCAAACAAAAAGTCTGCCAAAAGTGATGTAGATAGGACTATCTTCTTTAAACAGTCATTGAGCAGTTTGGGAGTGTTTGCTGCTCCAGGCTCCAGCCATCTCCTCTCCTCAACATGCATAGACTAGGTGAGGACCCAATGTGAAGGTGGTTCTGCCTATCATCCCCCCCAAAAAAAAAATTTAGGGAGATTGTGGATGGATCCTCCAAATCAGCTGCAAAGTCAGTATGTCAATGAAAGCTCCCGGGTGAATCAATCCCACGTGTACCAGCAGGTAGGCTGCTCCATGCTTCCTCCCTATTGCTGTCCATATCTGAAGAGCCCAATCTATTGCATGTGTCCTGGCACCCTAGCTGGGTATGAAGCCCAGGGCTGATGGAAAGTTGATGTCTTACATCTTGGTGGGTGGGACTGACCTCACCCAGGGGCAGGGTGCCTGTCTAGGGCTCCTGGGCTATGGACGTGGATGAAACAGAGGATTCCTCTGGTAGAGCTGCAAAAGGAGAAGCTAGCATAGTCCTTGTAGTCCCTTTTCCTCTTGCCCTTGAACCTTCTCTACTCTTGTCCCTTCTTTGCTTTGTGTCTCCTGTGTGGGGATCTTTTTCCCCAGACATTTTT
Source organism: Podarcis vaucheri (assembly GCF_965113315.1). Taxonomy (NCBI): domain Eukaryota; kingdom Metazoa; phylum Chordata; class Lepidosauria; order Squamata; family Lacertidae; genus Podarcis; species Podarcis vaucheri. The sequence continues at coordinate 40,053,844 of NC_138767.1, forward strand.
CTCCCAGTGGGTGTTATTTTGAGCCCAAGCAAGAATAAATGGTGAGGAAGAGAGGAGGTCATTTTCTTCCTATGGATGTTGTGCTTTAAATGACCTACTAATCCAAATACATCAGCAGCACTATGTATCCCATAATGCATGTTTTATATCACCCCAATATCCAGCTTGGATATAAGCAAAGAACACCTTGACAGAATGTGACCAGAGAGGCAGGCAACTGATCTGGTTTTGGTAAGAACAAAAAAAAAACCCTTTTGCAATGAATACTAAATGCTATATGAATTATGAATTGTATGAATTATCAAAAGTGTTAATTCCAGAAGTTAGATGGCAAAGCTGCTATTCAGCCTGGTACTACTAAAATCAATCACAAAATGTCATCATGTTAGAAGAAATGATTATTTGTGGAACAAATTCTTGTCTATGGAGAACCACACTTTAATTGTAATTAATTTCCAAGACAAACAGCTGCTAAAATTACAGAAATATTTGAGCACTGCCACAATCATGGTTTTGACTGAATTTGTTTTGCCCAAAGCAGATTCCTGTACTTCCAAACTGCACTATTGCAAGGTGAATGGTAGGGGGATTTCATAGTCATTTACACTTGTAAAATTGTGTTATGGTAACACCTTTTGAAGACACACTTATTTACACAGGCATTCCTTTGATCTCTCAACACAAGTCCCCTCATTAAATTAATGTATTTGTTTATTGTGTATTTTAATGATGAATGCTTATATTTAAAGGTTTGGACAACTGTTTTTTTTATATCTGTTAAGTTCAACAGCAAAAAAAAAAACCCACAAGGCTGTCTTTTATAAGTTTGAAGCAATATACTATGAAGTTTTTCGGAATTTCAAAGTCTAAGCATCTTTCCTTTCCCCCCACTGATTTCAGCAACTGAAAACAAAATAAAATTCCATCTGGATCTTAACTGCAAGAGAAATAAATGGTCTGCCTGCCCTCCGTTAGCAATGTATTATGCACTTGATTTTAAATTGAAAGATAAAAGTGCTCAAGTTCCAATAAGGCTTTACTTTGAACATAAATCTAGATGAAATAACATCGAGGTATTAGAGGGCATCATGAGATAAAGCATTCTCTTCTATCTCGTGAACTGAAATGTGTTGTGCTTTCATGCAGATAGAGATGGAGAATACTAACTAAAACCTCAGCCATTTATCAAGCAGTGGCCATAAATAAAGTAGAGGCTACCCATCTCTAGACCATCGTAATGGAAATAGAGTGTTTCATGGTGTAAAACATTTTGTAAGCTTCACACAATTCTTTTACTGAAGCCTTTAGAGACTATGCAGTTGAATGCAGAACCAACATATAATTATGAGAAAAATAATTTTCCATGCTGTCAAACTAATTTACATAGAACCTTTCAGGTAGTCGACACAGTATTTATTAATAGGTACCAGGGTAAGAACATTTGGCCTCAATCCAATGAACAGTTAGGCAGGCTTAATCCCATTGATTTCAATGAATTTAAGCAAACTTAACTTTATTTAAGCCACTACGTATAGACCTTATTTGCAAAATACTGAATCTGCAGTATCTTTTCAAGTGACGTGAAAACAAAGATAAATAAGGCCTGACTGGTTCTCTAGAAAGATTTACTAGAGTACATGCCTAGCAAGAAGAAAAGACAGATCACTTCTTAGTGCTACCTACAGCTTCCAACTCTTTGGATGATTTGCCATCAATCCTGGAAAAAGGTGATTCACAACCCAGCTATTCATGTCTTTAGTTTTCACCTTTTAAACTTCATTTAACTTCCATCCCCATGGGTATAAATACTCAGCATCAAACTTCAAACATCACGCATCTTGTAAGCAAGAACACATGTAATCAAAATTACTATCATAATGAACAAGGAAGACAGAGTCATCCCCTTTTTGGCGCAACAGATTTGGCACACTAGTTCTGGAAGATTCTGTGGTGAAAATTTAAGCAGCCTAATTATAAAAATTTTGCCAGTACATTGCTTGTACTTTAAGTCCCTTCTGTGTGCAGCAACCATACACGTGTAGCGCAAGACTATTCAATCTGAATCATCTATGCAGCTGTGATAATGAAGAAAAGTCCTGCAGCTGGATCAGGTGAAAGGCCCATCTAGCCCAGAATCCTGTTCTCACAGTGGCCAACAAGGCATCAGTTGGAATCCCACAAGCAGGGACTGAGCACAACAATACCCCCCTGCTTGGGATTCCCAGGAACTGGTATTCAGAGGCATAAAGCCTCCCACAGTGGCTACCACATAGCTACAGTGGCTAGACACTATTGATAGCCTTGGTCCTCTTCCATAGCCATCCAAGTTGATGGTCATTACTACATGTCTTGCCTGAAGAAGTACCTTCTTTTTTCTGTCCTGAATGTTCCAATGTTTACCTTCTTTGAATTGCCCTAAATTCTAGTATTATGAAAGAGAGAAACATATCCACTTTCTCCGTACCACAGAATGACTCCCCAACTTATTCATTTGGTTTTTCCTAAATTAAAAGCCCCAAATGTTGTAATCTTTCCTCAAAGGGGACTTGCTCCACCCCTTGTTCTTTTTAGTTGTCCTTTTCTGAACATATTCCAGCTCCATAATATATTTTAGGATTAAAAGGTAAAGGGACCCCTGACTGTTAAGTCCAGTCACAGACGACTCTGGGGTTGTGGCACTCATCTCGCTTTACTGGCCGAGGGAGCCAGCGTTTGTCCGCAGACAGCTTCCGGGTCATGTGGCCAGCATGACTAAGCCACTTCTGGCGAAACAGAGCAGCGCATGGAAACACCATTTACCTTCTCGCCAGAGCAGTACCTATTTATCTACTTGCACTTGACATGCTTTCAAACTGCTAGGTTGGCAGGAGCTGGGACCAAGCAACGGAAGCTCACCCTGTCATGGGGATTCAAACCGCCGACCTTCTGATTGGCAAGCCCTAGGCTGTGTGGTTTAGACCACAGCGCCACCCGCATCATATTTTAGGATTATTTTGCCCTAATTGGCATCACTTTACACTTGCTTACACTGAATTGCATTTCCCATTTTACTGCCCATTCGCTCAGTGTGGAGAGAAGCACCTCATAATCCCATGTTCTTTTAACCACCCAGAACAATTTGATATCATCAGCAAACTTTGCTACCTGACTGCTCACCCCTAACTCTAGATAACTCATGAACAAATTATAAAGCACAGTAAAGATCCCTGGGGACTCCACTTCCTGCATCATTCCATGGGGAGAACTGTCCATTTATTCTTACTAATTTTGGGGGTGAAGGGAAGAATGTCAAAAGGTTTGTTTTAGAACAGGAAGAAGTCACTCAGACAGAGGGCTTTCCCCCCGAAGCACAGGCTGGGGCCACACTTTCCTTTTTCAAGCCCTAATACAGTCCTCATCCACAATTGTATGGCTAGTTCAAAAACAATGACTTCATGTTGTAGCGATTAATTCTTTGTGCATTCATTTTATATGCATAAGGCATTTTTAAATCTGTGAGTCTGTTATAAGTTGTGCCTGTGTACTGCAAACACCGTCTGCAAACAAGTAGTCAAGCTACTTGGTCATAGCTGTCAACTTTTCCCTTTTCTTGAGAGGAATCCTATTCGGAATAAGGGAATTTCCCTTTAAAAAAGGGAACCGTTGACAGCTATGTACTTGGTACACCCATTGAAGAAATTTGCTGGGAAGCAAACACAACCTTAGAATATACTTTTTTTTCACATAGCATACTAATTACACAAATATTTGATAATCACATCCATTACTTGCATCAGATGAAAAAAATGGTACATAACCTTCTCTTTAATATTCCAGTTTTTTGATGACTATTCCTTTTTCCAGAGCCTAGGTTTCCTTCCCACAGCTGTTCTTCGGGAGAGGGCTGTATCCACTCCTTATATTACATAGTCATCTAGCAGCAGCCATTCCATCAGGCTGCAACACAGGGCAAGGAGGGAAGCAGGGCTATTCTATCCGCTCCTCTGAGAGAACAGAAATTTAAGGTCTTCTCCCTCATTTGTCACATAGCTGGTTGCTATAAGAACTGTGTGTTAGGAACTGGCGCCTGAGATGTTTGTTTTTTCCTTCCTCCTCCTCCATTCCTTTCCCCCCTTTTTGTGTTGTGTTTTTAGATTGGTAGCCCGAGGGAAGAGACTGACTTGCTTTTTTTAATCTCTAAGCTTCTCTGGGAGCCTTTTTAGCTGAAAAGCAGTTTAGCTGGAGAGTGGTGTAAAAACATCTATGAATAAACAAATACATGTATATACATTTATCTGACTCTTCAGTTTGCCATCTCCCCACCAAGTACAGAGTCAGCTTTATTACGATGCAGGAGCATAATGTGTGACAACAATTTGTGGCTGAGCTATGAAACTCTACATTTTTAGAGGTGCCATGGATTTGAAGATCTGGCCCAATTAAAATCTGATTTATAATTTCAGTAACATACCGTATTTTTCGCTCTATAACACACAGATTTTTTCTCCTAAAAAGGAAGGGGAAATGTCTGTGCGTGTTATGCAGCGAATGTGTGGTCCCTGGAGCCGAAAAATGAGGCAAAAATCAAACCGCGCTTCAGGGAGAAGGGAGCTCCGTGAGAGAGGAAGCTGTTGCTTTCCTGCATTCTGCCTCAGGGTCTTACTGCCCGCCCTCTCTGTTTCGTTGCTGTGTTTGCTCAAACTGAACAAAGAGCAGGGGAAGCCCCTCCCCTCCAGGCAAGAAGAGAGGAAAGCAGAGCGTCCGTCCTTCTATCCTCTCCCTGCTCCGGAGGAACAATGTTTGTGAAGGGAAGAGAGATTACAGGTTCGGCATAAAATTCTGATTTGACTTCCTGCTTTTTGTTTTTGGAGACACACAGCATTCAAATATGCTTTCTTCCATTTAAAGAGGGAGAGAGAGAGAGAGAGCACACACTGGCTGGCTTGTGTGGGTGGGTGGGGGGGAACTTTTGCCTTCCTTTCCTCACGTTATAGCCCTCTCCTGCATTCTTAGCCTTCTGTGTTTTTCCTTCCCTCCCCACTTAAAATGTGGTTACAAAGCATGGATCCACATGGATCCTCAGGATCTTTGCATTGGGTCACCCCAAATTCACCATCAGAGCACACAGCATGTCCATGGCTACAGCCTGTCCCCCCCCCCCAAAAAAAAATCACGCACCCACTGTTGCCTGGGGCTGCAATGGTGCAAAAACGTGGTTACAAAGCATGGATCCACATGGATCCTCAGGATCTTTGCATTGGGTCAGCCAAAATTCACCATCAGAGCACATAGCATGTCCATGGCTACAGCCTGTCCCCCCCCCCCAAAAAAAAAAAATTAACGCACCCACTGTTGCCTGGGGCTGCAATGGTGCAAAAACATGGTTACAAAGCATGGATCCACATGGATCCTCAGGATCTTTGCATTGGGTCAGCCAAAATTCCCCATCAGAGCACATAGCATGTCCATGACTACAGCCTGTCCCCCCCAAAAAAAATCACGCACCCACTGTTGCCTGGGGCTGCAATGGTGCAAAAACATGGTTAAAAAGTATGGGTCCACATGGATCCTCAGGATCTTTGCATTGGGTCAGCCAAAATTCACCATCAGAGCACATAGCATGTCCATGGCTACAGCCTGCCCCCCCAAAAAAAAATCACGCACCCACTGTTGCCTGGGGCTGCAATGGTGCAAAAACGTGGTTACAAAGCATGGATCCACAGGGATTCTCAGGATTTTTGCATTGGGTCACCCCAAATTCACCATCAGATCACATGTCTGTGGCCACAGCATGAAGCACAAAAATGATACGTCCACTGTTTCATTCAGAATATTTTTTCCCTTGTTTTCCTCCTCTAAAAATGATGTGCGTGTTATGGTCAGGTGCGTGTTATAGAGCGAAAAATACGGTACATATGTGTGAGACAGAGGGACTTCTTTTATATATGCATTCATATAGAAGAGTAAACAACTTCCTGCATTTGAATATGAGTCATTGTTCTTTATAGCATGTGAACCCCTTAGAAGCTATCCATTATTCATGTCTACTTCCTAAGTATTAGACTTTTCCTTAAGGAATTACAACACATAATCCACAAATCCATACACAAATGTATCCTTTATAAGCGGACATACACCATAGATCAGTGGAGAGAAAGGTGAGGGAGCACAACTCCAGAACTTCTTTCAGAACAGGAGAGATGGTGTCATCTGGTGGAGCACCTGAGTTCAGGGTAGCATGCCTTGGTGTGGGGCACGCCATGTTTTCCTCTCAGCACAACAACCCTATGGTTTAGTTTTTTAAAAAAATATATAAGGGTTTGAGGTGCACAGAAACATTGACATCATGGCATTCTTCTTATAATATTTATTTTAATGGCAAATGGGGGCTTGGTGGCCACAAAAACAGGGGGCATATGCAGTGACCACATATTCAGTATATTGAAAGGACCATCAGTTAGCTGCCTCTGCTGTAGGTACTCAGTAATGACAAAGAGCAAATTGCTGATGGACACACACGCTGCCATGGCTGATGCTTCCAAGCAATACTTAAGTATTGTGGGTTGTTTGTTGCAAAAAAAAAAAAAATCTCCTTCAGGAGCTCTGCTCTGCTCTCTGCAATAACCATCAAAGATGGCAAGGTTGCTCTAAATGCATATACTTAAGGAATCTGAAAGCAATTTTACTTGCATCACCTGGAGTGAAAGAGAAGCAACACGCCCCATGGGGAACAACTTTCAGGGCTTATTCAAAACACACCTTTTCATGTGTCCTCAATCCAGCCTCTTACAAAGAAAAGGAAATGCTAGAAAGTAAAATAAAAACAGATAAACAAGCCTCTGATGGTATCTACAAAAAACCCCGTTTCCAGTCACCATCCAGTTCGTAAGACTGTATTCCAAATCAAGTGGAAGCAGCACCAACCCAGGTGAAGAGAGTTGCTCTGCTTTCTGTAAATACACTCTTAAGTTAAAACCTAGAAGAAGCCCTCCTTCTGGGAAATTATGGGAAACTTGACTTGAATGAAATCAATAAAACCTTGGGAATGCTGCCTGGTACTCAAAGAAGAGGATTTACCTCTTCTAGCACTAAATTGAGGGGATGGGACAATTTTTATGGAAGATTTTCATAGATATATTATTTGAGAATCTAAGAATATGGGTACAAGTTATAACCACATCCCACTGTAAAAAAGGGAACTTATTATTTTAAAGTGAAACAGCACATTTCTACTGGATGTCAGCTATAGTTATTGCGGCAACCTGCACAAAGTACAGACGCCGAATGTTGGCTCCCCATGAAAATAGGCACAATTATAAGACATCTGTTAAAAGTTTGGATTGTATGTCTTGCCCTATTATCACACAGCAATCATGCACCAAGGGCAGAGTTGTAACTCAGATTCTCAGTAGTACTGTTCAATTGCCTCAATCAGAACACGGTCCCTTTCCTCACAGCCGTCCCCTCAGGCCACTCATTATGTACTTGGAAAATTATGATCAAGTGATGCATGGATTTTACAGACTTCCACCTCATTTGCTATAAATGTTCAGTCAATTTCCTTAACATTATCTATTCTGTGCATTGAATAAACCAGAGATCCTTCACAAGAATAGTGCATAGTCAGATAACCGAAATCTATCACAAGTTGTAGTGTTTATGCCATATAGACCAACTGGGTAACAAAGCTTAATTTAAATGTTTGAATTCGGAATTCAATGCTAAAATCTATTAATTTGCATCAAGACATAGCCTCTATACTCAGAATTTAAAACTAAGTCACAACATTAGGTAAAGGTAAAGGGACCCCTGACCATTAGGTCCAGTTGTGACCGACTCTGGGGTTGCTCGCTCATCTTGCTCTATAGGCCGAGGGAGCCAGCGTTTGTCCGCAGACAGCTTCTGGGTCATGTGGCCAGCATGACTAAAGTCACAACATTAATAGCAAGCAATTAATAAAAAGCAAGCAAAACAACTTCCTCCTCTTCTCACAAGCAGGTAAACCTTCTCTATCCTCAAGCAGGAAGAATGACTACTACAAGCATTCTCTTCATGAGATATGTATCACCAATTAGCATCTATTCTTCCTAGCCCACGTTGCTCTAATTGGCAATGTCATACACAAATTAGAAGTATGGCCAAGAAAAACATGGATTCAGTCAATGCTCACAAGCAATCATATATGTCTGTTGCTCCATTAAGTTCTGAGGCAACTGTTTTGCTATGAGCATGGGGATGAGTTCTAAATTGGGAGGGGGTTGGACTCAATGGCCCTTGTGGTCTATTCCAACTCTATGATTCTATGATTCTATCCACTGTGATGGGCCATGTCTCAAACACCTGAATCCTGTGCCTCCCAGTAAAGGTAGACATGGTCATAAGAGAGTGTACCTCTCTGTCTGCACCCTCCTTTTCCCCATTTGAGGTTCTTGTTGCCACCAGATAAAAGGAGTGAATTTTCTACAAACCTACACTTTCATCAGTCAGCTTAAATAACCTTCCTCGGGTTTTCCTCAATCCTCATTAGGTAGTGTAAAATTTAAAGCTCTAAGTGTAAGGGTGTTTACATTAAGCTGAGACCACACAGGTTTAAGAAACAAATAGTTTACTAAGATGAATAATAATAATAATAATAATAATAATAATAATAATAATAATATCTTTATTGTCATTGCCCCCTTCGGGGACAACGAAATTACTTGACTGCTCCATAAAAACACTAATTAAACAAAAAGTAATGAATTTTAAGGAGAATATATTAGAAGGGGGGGAACCTACAGAAACCCAAAATATTCCATTTGGAGCAACCCCCAAGCATATAAACAAGCAGTCCAGGACTATAAGTTCAGCTGCTTCACTTGCATCATTGCTGCTTAACGTAGATTTCACAATTGGTAGTCAGTAACATAATGGTGAGAGTAATGCTCTCTTTACAGTGAATTCAGATATTAGAAGAACTTGGTCAATTAGATTTTAATCAGAGTCATACTCCTAAAAAGGAAGTTAACATCAGGGAAAAGAACAATACACCATTAATCCATTAGGTATGCAGCATATTTCCTTGACTGTATTTATCTGAAATATGAACTTTAATGGTTACATATGCTTATTGTACATACGCAGTCCACCTTAATAACAACATGCCACTATAAACACAAATGACAAAATTATTGGTATGAAACCCGATCTTCTGCTACAATATTTTCAGGCCATCAGTGCGCATTTTAAGCATCACGCACCTTTAAAATTTACTCCTGGTTGAAGTATCAACCCAGAGACTATAACTTGGCATAAGAGGGATGGTTTTCATCTAAACTGGCACCCAGTTTATAGAGAATAATGTTCCTAGACTTTTAAATGAAATACATGTGTGAAGCTCTAAGAGTAAGCAACAAATCACAGCAAACAAACAGCTAAGTATTATTACACCAGTGCTTTTCATAATATCGTCCAGCCTCTACAATTAATCCTTGCAAGTCTGCACAGCTTCCAATCCCCTTCCATAAAGGTGTTCCGATTACAGGGTATGATCAACGTATACTGATTAAAGTAATTTTAGCAGTGACATTTCTCTCAATATTATGTTGCAACGTTCATAGCAATCCTTGTACAATATGATTTTTTCATAGTGGACCACCTAAAGCAGGAGTAGGCAACCTAAGGCCCGTGGGCCAGATGGGGCCCAATCGCCTTCTCAATCTGGCCCACGGATGGTTTGGGAATCAGCATGTTTTTACATGAGTAGAATGTGTCCTTTTATTTAAAATTAATCTCTAGGTTATTTGTGGAGCCTGCCTCGTGTTTCTACATGAGTAGAATGTGTGCTTTTATTTAAAATGCATCTCTGGGTTATTTGTGGGGCATAGGAATTCGTTCATTCCCCCCTCCCCATATAGTCCGGCCCACCACATGGTCTGAGGCATGGTGGACCAGCCCACGGTTGAAAAAGGTTGCTGACCCCTGACCTAAAGTGTAGCACACCACCTACACTGACCTTCTTCAACCTTGAGTCCTCAGATGTTGTTGAACTACTGATCCATCATCCCTAATCAATGGCCAGACTGGCCGGAGATGATCAGCATTGCAGACCAACAACAACTCAGGAGTCTGTGACTGAAAACTGCCACACTTTTGAGAAGTGTGGGAGATGAGTCCCTTAGCTTTCTATGAGCAACAAATCTAGCATCATGCTAATTGTTTTTTGCCCTTTCTTGACGTTATAAGATACTCAACTGTTTTTCCTAGTAGGCTTAGTGGGGCTACTATTGAATTTGGGAGATTTAGAGAAAGTACAACTGGTACTTTCTTGAAGTGTAGATCTCTACAGCATCATGGGGGTCTCTAGACTGACTCTATCATGATCATGAGGCAGGAACAAACACTCTTTGGAAAAGTGGGCTGTTCCCAATCAGTTTTGCAGACTCACCAAGCTCAAATAGTAATCAGAGCCGCAAGTAGTAAAGAAATAACAGATGCCCACTTTCCCCTTAAATATTTACCGTATTTTTCACCCTATAGGACGCACTTTTCCCCCTCCAAAAATGAAGGGGAAATGTGTGTGCGTCCTATGAGGCGAATGCAGGCTTCAGGAGAGCCCCACCGCCAGCCCCACAAGCTCAGGGGACAGCGGGGAGGCGGAACGCCGCCATCCTGCTGTCCCCCGACTTGGTTAGAAGGCTGGCGGGGGGGGGAGAAGCCTGCTCCTCCCCGTCGCCAGCCCCGCCAGCGTCCTATAGGGCAAAAAATACGGTAACTTAAATAATTGCCAACAGGGCGTAGAACATGTAAGAAAATTAGAGGCACGTTGCAGTCCATGTTAGGGAATGGTTCCAGTGACCCAATGACACTGTATAGATCTACACTTCAGGAGAGTGCCAATTGTACTATCACCTACTGGCATCATGGGGCCACTGGATTATGATGCATCAGAGCTTACCCAATTAGGGCAGGTCCAAAGTACAACTTGAGCTAGGGCCTGCTGTAGGATCCTGGGACCAAAGGAGTAATACAGATCAATCTTACAGTGTCTTGTAGAGGTGTTGGGGGTGGATTGACATCAGTTGCTAGTGACCCTATCAGAACTTCCTTGATTTGTGGTGTAATTTCAGGTGATTAAATGAACACTCTTGTGGATATTGGGGGAGGCAGTTGTGGTAAGGTAGCTTCCAATCTAGCGGGTGGTGAGGGAGGAGGAGACGCTGCCTCCTGAAAACTCACAAATCCATCCTCCTCTGAGGAGGGGGGGAGTGAAAGGTTTGGGTGAAAGCTGGAATGGTTATGGTCTGGGGCTCTTCCCAAGGGAGAGCTAAGAGCTGCTGGGTCTGCTGGGGTCCACAGGGAAAGTGAAGGCTGAGATCCTACCAGCCCTCTTGGAAATGAGCTCTCCTTGTTCCCTCTTGCAGTAATCCAATTGCAGCTGTGCTGCTGCGTTAGAAGCTTTAGGCGCCTCAATGTGCTCCCTGTTTCGTTTCGCCTTGTGAGATTTCCAGGAGGTCTACAGCACTGGAAGACAGTGACTTCTCTGGGCTCCATGTTCAACTTACCCAATGGGCGTGTGCAGGTAGCAGATTGGTCCTGTGCTCAACCAGTGAGAAAATTGCAGTGGTTGGGAGCTCAAATGCCCACAAGATTTTGACGTGTTCCGGGAGCCGTAAAACAGGAAGCACCAGTCCCAGCAGGACGCAGGGTCCTAAAGCGGCTCTGATTTCAGAGATAAATCCAAAGAAGGCAGTAATCCCTCACAAAATGGTCGGCCATGAGGGGAAAGGGAAGGAGAGAAGTTTTTTGGAGAGGGGGTTGTATTTTGTTTTAAAATCACCTGGGGGAGGGAGTGTATCTTTTTGTGTGTCTTTCTTTGCATTTTACTTATTTGAAAGATAGTGAAAGGAAAGGAAATAAGATAAAAGGTCTCATGAATTGTAGAAAGAAGAAAAAATAGGTGCTGTGGCTGCTTCAATCAAGCAGAAGCAAAAACAACAACAACTGACTGCAGCTAGTTCAGAATGCTGCTGCCAGAGTTTGACTGGTACTTTGAGCACAATCAGGCAATACCTATTTTGTAGGATCTCTGCTGACTGCCTGTAAGTGACTAGGAACTTAAGGTATTGATGCTAACATATAAAGCCCTGAATGACTTGGGACCTCAGGAGCAATAGCTGTGCACTGTGTGGTGGCTCAGGAAAGGGCCTTCTTAGCAGTCACACCTCAGGTATGGAATTCCCTTCCCCTTCATTCACAGTCAGCTTCCATTATCTAGTCAGACTGTATATTTGTTCTTTTTATGATACTTTATTTGCTTTACTGTTCAAATGTTGTATCATTTTAACTAACTGGTTTTACTGACAGCACTGGAAACTACAATGTGGATATAGTCAATATATAAATGTTGAAGATATATAAATAAGAAGTGCTAATGGCTTAATTAAGAGCATGCTAAAGAAAACATTTTAGATCTGAAATTACAAAATTAAAGAAGTATTTATTTGCACAGGTATATGGGGATGCACTAAGTTTCAGGAATCATGTTCATTTATTCACTACCTATATTTTCATTAAGTAACTAGGCAGAATTTGAGAATAACTACAACTGATACAAAGAATTCCCATCAAATTATGAGACACAGAAGTAGAAACTTCCAACTTAATAAGTCTATGATTCCATGATTGTCCTGGTCTGAAAAAGAGGCAATCCTTTAGCTTCTTGAAAGCTTTCTTTTGTATAAAACAGACAGTAATCAGCTACTGATACTATTGTGGATTTTCACATTTTCTTTTCAAACTAAACGGAGCCACAATATGATTGTTTTTATTTCTATATGTTGCTGTTTCACTAATTAAGAAAACATTAAAGTTTATTTAATTACTAGTCTTTGGGTCTGATATTTTCAGAAAAGGATTCCCAATAATAAATTTTCCAATTTTGTTTATTTCTTTTTTATGTTCTTGCTCAGCGTTCTTTGAAGTAACTCTTCAAAGCTACAGTATCAAGTGGAATGCAGCATTAAGGATTTTACGACACTATGCTATTTGAGCATTTATTGTTTTGCTGAGAAATTGAAATCAGAAGGATTTAGCTTTTTTCTTTCTATTTTCTATTCTTTTTTCTAATTTAGGTTAACTTAGAACCCCAACACATCATAAATTTGAAATATGTCACTTTTAATCTTAACACAGAGACAAAATAATGCATTTTATACTTAAACATGATCAAGAAAAAAAAAATTAACATTCTTTATCATTTCCCAGCAGAGACAGTTAATACTCTGAGACCACATTAATAGAATCTTTCTGCCATTGTAGAAAGTTTGATAGCACTCTTATTTCAATGTCTGAATTTTTCTCCTTTTTTGACAAAGACAAATGATTGCCATCAATCAAGATCCAATCGGGTATACAGAGAGTCAGGCAAATGCATCACTCTTTACGGGTTTTCCTGCTATTTGTGCAAGCTTTTCACCATATTATTTTATAGAATGATCAAAAAAGCAGCCATAAGATAGATCATTCACACCCACTGTAAAATTAACTTTCATGAATAATGAGAGTTTTAAACCTCAGATAATGTATATGTTATACAGCAGGTATTTCAAGAGTTCATTTCTGGCTGGAGATTATGTAAATGATACTATATGACCTTTATCATTACAAACAGGACATGCAAAGCACATATTATTTCATACATCATTCTAAACAAGTCAGTTCCTAAAGGAGAAACAGTCATTTATAATGTTCATGGTGAAGTGTTAAGGTTACAAGAAAATGATATGAAGTACAGTGATCCTTTATACTTCTCCTCCCCTTAACCTGTTACTTATGCCCTCTAAAACATACTTAGAGTAACTGCATGTAGATATTAAAAATCAGTCTCATAGCACACCTTAATCAACATTGCCATCATAAAAGGGGTATGTTTTGAAGATTATGTGTATTTCTGACTTTAAGCATTTACATTTTGCGAGGAGACAGCAAACTAAATATATTTAAACATGCCTATCTTTATCAGGCTTATCGCTGGACACTAACCTTTCCCAAGTGGTGCCCTCCATATGTTTTGGATTACACCTCCTATCAGCCACAGCCAGCAAGGCTGTACTGGCTCGGGAGCTGTAGTCTAAGATGTCTTGAGAGCACCAGGTTGGCAAAGGTTGCTATATTCAGCTTGTGCTCTCAAATCTTGCCAATGCAAGTTCTTCAATCTTTAAATCAGAACACTTAATGGAAAGCATATTGGTCAACACCTATTCTAAACAATCCAATAATTACCCATTGTTTTTAAGAGACCTTACTAACTAGCTCCAATGTCCTTCATGTCAGCACTCTAGCATAAACAGTAAATGGAACCTGTGTAGGAGAAGTGACAGTGGTTCATAGTGTCTGGTGGTCAATGACTTCCTGGTTACAGTTAGCAATACTGCTGGGGAAAGGACAATATTTGTCTTCCATCATCGCTAACCCAAGGAACTCAGCAACCACAGGAAGCACCTCAATTCTGCACCTGTATATAAATCCCTTTAAACAGGACTACTGCTGTTAGCATTCACTCCTACAAACAAACAAAAAGTGACGTCTGAACACTTACGGCGGTGGCTCAAAAGTTGAGGCAGGGGCACAATGGACAGGAGCCACAGAAGATGTGTGTAAGGTCAAAAAGAAACTTTACATTCCACTGCAAATTGTGCTGGAATCAGTATAGGCCTGAATGAGCGTGAATGAAGTAACATTTAATCCAGATAATGTGCAGGTTCCCTTGGTAAGCTCTACGATGATTCTGGAAAGCAGTTTGTAACTTGTCCTGTGTGGGTTGGAAGCCACTTTAAAGTGCTGGTGTCTAGCTTGGAGAAGCTTTTTAGATATAGACCTTACTCTGGATGCCCAACTGTCATTAGTGGTTAAAAGTACGTTTGCTTGTTTATACATAAAAGGTAAATGACCCCTGGAAGGTTAAGTCGAGTCAAAGGCGACTATGGGGTTGCGGTGCTCATCTCACTTTCAGGCCAAGGGAGCCGGTGTTTGTCCACAGACACAGTTATCTAGCCTCTCTCTGGTAACATCTAGGCACTGAGTACTTAAATGCACTATACAACCTTTGAAGATAGTTTGGAAATTTGAAATGCTTCATAACATGGCTGTGAGATTGTTATCACTTTGACAACATCACATCTGACCAAAGTTGCTGGTTAGTTTCCGAGTTCAATTCAATGTGCTTAGTGTAACAGGGAAGCCACAAAGGGCTGAAGACAAGGGTAACTAAAGGAAGAACTCATACCATACAGACTATTTGACCACCAGGATGACGATCCAGTCCATAGCTAAGTGAGAACAGGGACAGGGCCATCTCACTGGTGGTGCCTCATATTGGAGCTCACTGCCACACTAGATCTGTTAACATCTAGGTTTCTGTACTGAAATATACTCTATATGGGGTTGCTTTTGAAGATGGTTTGTGATTTCATTCAAGTACCAAATCAAAAACATCTTGTTTAACAAATTAAAAACAACTGGCCTCAGATTACACACTTACATAAAATGGGCTGCTTATTTATTCCTAATAGATTTATCTTGCTCTTCCAAAAGCTCAAACGATTTGAAGTTGCCAGCAACTTTCATATCATACTTTGCTCATAGGCATGTGTCAGAGGAAAGGATTTTTAAAGGACTGCATCTGCATTAGACTAATAACTTTTCTTTCTTTTGCTATAACACTGAATATTATATATTTTTCCAAGTAGAAATGAACAGCCCATCAAATTAAGATATGCAGTAATAGGATTATATTTTAGCCCATGTACCTCATTTCCAAGCCCAATATGTTTTTATGTCTCTTTCAATGTATTTAGTTTAATGATGAAAAGAGTGAAAAACACAGGAAGGAAATTATAACAATCACTGCAGTTCTACTGTAGCAAATATCACACTCAACTGAAGTAGACATTAAAGGTTAGCAAGGTCAGAATGAAATACTGCATAATTTATCAGATTAAGAAAAATCATTCTGAAAGTACAGAGTTATGTATGGCATTAGACCAACAATACTGCCTAACAAGCAAACATTACTATCAACATTTGTTCAGCTATGACTGATGTCACCCATTTGCTAACTATATCAGTAAATGTTAAACTGGTTGAATCTCATAGCTGTGGAAGAAATGTAAAGCATCTTGTCACCCAAGATCCATACTTGGTCCCACTCCTCACGATGCTTGGAGGAGGGACTGAAGAAAGTATAGTTCACTCTAGTCTAGCCTATGCCTTATCCCACACCTCAACAGTGAAAATATGAGTCTAATTGTTCTGCTAGGACATACAGACATGCAATGAATATACATTGGCTTACTTCACAATTCTGATTCCCCAAATCAATCTGCCCCTTATCAGGAGCAGCTAATTTAGCTTTCCAAATGTTGCTGGCCCCCAATGCTTATCAACTATAGCCAGTATAGTCAATAGTTAGTGAAGATGGGAGTTGCTGTCCAGAAAATCTGAAGGCCCCAAAGTTTTCCAGTTCTGCCCTAAATGTCTTAGACCAGATAACCTAAAACACCACCTGCGCAATATCCAGCAGCACAAATTTTAAAGGTCCCCTGCCAATGCATTTTCCCAAGTGCCTTTCCTAATCAGAAGGTAGGCCAACATCAACCAGGGGTTGGATTTCATCTGCAGTGGTATCTCAGTTATGAAATTCCCTCCCAAAGGTTCAATGTCTTGCACCAATGGTCTTAGCTTGAGCTCTCTGGAATGGCCGCTCCCCTACTGCATATATAGCAACATGAGAGTGCTTGGGGGGGGGCAGGGGCTTCCATCTTCAGGGACTTTACACAAGTATCACCAATGGGCAGGTGGGAGAAGGGGGAAGCAATGGCAAGGAGAAAATACAGAGAGGAAGACAAGCCCATTATTAGACACACACATAATTACCCCCCCCCCATTTTGTTATTAACATTGCTGTATTTTCTTCTGTGTTAAATAATAAACTGACTTATCAGAGAAAAGAGGTGCATTAAAAAAAAAGCTTTAGTAATTTGTTTCCCTTTCCCTCCTACTTTTTTTAAAAATAAGAACAACCCAATTGTGCATAGCCACCACTTCTAATATTTTCCTTCATCGGCAAAGACCAGGTCATGGGCAGTGCTTAGTTTCCTAGCAACTTCCTTGCCGGCACAAAAGTAATAAAGGAAAACACAAATGCAGGAAGTAGAAAAGAATGATGGGTTCACAGTTCTGTCTTCCAGCTACAAAAACAAAAACCACCACAAAGAAACGCAAGGGAAGGAATAGGAAATGTGCTTACGAATTGGAGCAGGGGAGGCTGGAGACTTAAAAAATAACGGAAGACAGTTCAAGGGGGACCCAAAGGGATTATGAATTGCAGCCAAAAACTGAAAGGGAGATTAGTGGAGAAACATGCCAGAACGACAGCATTTGCAATGAGCTGCAACAGAAGCAAGAGAAAGAGAAGTGCACGTCCCTGAGCATCACTATGTAGCTGCCTGAAAAGAAAACCAGCCTCATTCAGGTGGGATTTCCTCCCCTCAGATAAAAATGACAGTACCAGCACAATCTGATTTCTGTATAAAAGGGCACTTAGAGATAAAGAAGCAAAGGAGAAACATCTGCTCAACATGCAGCAGGCTACTCTACTGTAAGCAGGGAAAGGTAGAGGATTCAGAAAAGGGACAGGAGGGCAACTAACAACCACCAACATCGCTATACAGTGTGCCTGCTGCTCTTTTCCTAATCCATGCCAAAAAGGTAATACCCAGCATGCTTGGCGCAGCAAATAGATATATTATGTTCCAACAGTTCTAGTTGAAAATATTAATTTTGTCAAGTCTTTATTGTTCTATAAATTAGAAGCGTAGCACTGTAATCTCTTAAAGTAGAATGCTACTAGATATTACTTATATGTATACAATAGCAGATCGTGTGATTTCTGTTCACTTGTTCACAGAGAAAAACAGCAAGTACTCCGACCAGTTCTTATATGCCAGTTTTGGATTACAATCTACTAAATTCATAGAAATGAAGTTAAGAAGTTGCTACATCTATAGGTACTAAAACTTAACAGTAGACTACTTCTAATACCCATTTCTGCATCTTGCCACTGATAGACCTGTCACAACTAAGCTGTCTAATCTTTTTTTTTGGGGGGGGGGGTCTGTTCATTACAAACTGTTGCACACAAATAGGAGACAGACACTAGATGGAACCACTGAACTGACTTCAATGGTAAAGGTAAAGGACCCCTGGATGGTTAAGTCCAGTCAAAGGTGACTATGGGTTGCGGCACTCATCTCGCTTCAGGCTGAGGGAGCTGGCATTTGTCCACAGACAGCTTTCTGGGCCAGCATGACTAAACTGCTTCTGGTGCAACAGAACAGCATGACGGAAGTCAGAGCACACGGAAACACCGTTTACCTTCCCACCGCAGCTGTACCTATTTATCTACTTGTACAGTCATACCTCAGGTTACAGACGCTTCAGGTTGCACATTTTCGTGATACGGACACACCGAAACCTGGAAGTACCAGAACAGGTTACTTCCGGGTTTCGGCGCTCGCACATGCACAGATGCGCTAAGTCGAGCTTTGTGCATGCACAAAGCACCGAATCGCAACCCACACGTGCACAGACCCAGCACTGCAGGTTGCGAACGTGCCTCCCGCATGTATCACATTTGCAACATGAGCATCCACTGTACTGATATGCTTTTGAACTGCTAGGTTGGCAGCAGCTGGGACAGAGCAATGGGAGCTCACCCCATTGCGTGGATTTGAACTGCGGACCTTCTGATGTGGTTTAGACCACAGTGCCACTCGCTCCCTCACCTCAATGAGGCTAAGATTTCAGGTGATCCCATGTCTAATGGGAAGGTAGACGATGCAGTGTTACACCTTTCCTCAAGCAGCTTGTGGTTCTGTCCCATCTTCTGAAAAGGTTTGGGAATGTCTATTGTATTCCTTTCTGGTAATTTTGGATGGCAAAATAAACACGAACAAGCACTCCACTTTGCGCTCTTGCACAAGCCCCTAAGGCAGACCTAGCTGCAAAATATTGCATGCAAAACATTCTCAAAACTGAATTCTATTCTGTTTTGTTTCTGTTTCTTGAGAGGCTCTCAGAATCAGATAAAAAACAGTGTTTCCTGCTTGTGAACATTCACCAGGCTGCTGCTATGGAGGAATTTATTTAAAATTTTATAAAGTGTACTCTCTGCACCCAGAGTCACCTGAAGTGAATCTAGTTTATAGGTGTTCACGTTTAGACCTCTGTATGTCACTTGACAGTTACCCTCATATATTTTTACTGCTTTAAGTGCTCCTCATGCTAGGTTTCCCTTCTCTGATTTCTTTGCCCCAACTGCTTATGGTGAACAATAAGGTAGATATTTTCAACAGTGATCAATCTCCACTTTATCTCCGTCTGCAGGATCACTTTACCATCATTTCTTGAGACACATTTCATAAAACTAATCAAGAGGTGGTTTCCGGCTCTCTCGGTGCAGCATGGTTTAGTTGCTACTGTTGTTGCTGCTACTGGCCTTTGCCCCACTCTATTACATTTCTTTTAGTGTAAAGTATATAGTGAACTACTGCAGTCCATTTGGTTTTCTGAACAAGCCATATACTGCTCCACTATCAAATTTAACTTATACTGTCCACATTGCTCTGTGAACTGAGTCAAGCTGGAAACAGGATTTTTAATTAAGGTACATAAAAATCACCACTCATGTCCTAGTGACTTTAGAACATCTTATATCACTTAATAACCTCTCTGGTTTTGCTTAAGAACAAGACAGCAATTTAGGCTTTTGTTTACCACAAATATGCTTCCCTTTACTAAGTGAAAGAAAAATCAGTAGTACTATATGGGGCATTCCGTTTCCTTTGTACGTTAGAAGTGGCATTGCTCCATGAGACACCACTTTGCTAAAACGTTCTCTCAGATTTCTAACAAAGACCTAATAGAGAGAAAAGCATATCTTCATTACCACACAATAATGCAAATTTACAATCAATGCAGCTACTGCATCTTCCTGTGACAGTTTACTTCTGCTTATTAGAAGTCAAAAGAAAAATACTGTACATCTAACACCAATAAATCTGACTAATCAAAGCTATAATCCTTCCAAAAATCATTAGGACTGGAGGAAAGGCTAAAGGAAAAAATAGCATGTCTATTATTACGGTGACTAAATGGGATTAGTCAATCCTCAGGAGAAAAAGTTATGAATTAAGTGAAGTATGAATGCTAAGAAAATTTGTGGGAAGGGAAATGCAAATGGTTTCCTAATTATCTTCAGCCTATTAACATGCAATCCTGATTACTTGCAATTAAAGTCCCCTTAAATGTTATGACAAAAATTCATTGAAACGTAGAAAATTATCTGCTAATTATTGCACTGTAATGAGCAAGCTTAATGTGTATTTTCACTACAAGCTCAATAAATTACCAAAATATTGTACATAATACTGCCTGAAATTGAACTTAAGAATGCAACATGCTGGTTCTTATTACGTTAAAGAATCCCACAGGAAGTGGGGATGCCAGCATGCCCTTAAAGTAAAGTTATTTTTACATCCTGTATATTTAAAACCAGAAAAGGAAAATCTAAGTAGCTCTGGAAATGCCACACAAAGTGCTTGCGTAGTGCTCAGCAGACCTGTCATAGTGTGCTGCTGATGGCTCCAACTGCATACCCTTAGAGACAGTTCTCAAAAGCAGATTAACAACTTCACAAAGCTCTGCTGGCCAGGTTCTTGAGAGTGCAATGGTAGTGACAAAATTAAGTTTATTTGCCGTGTAATCACACCTCACCACTATACAGTATGAGGATGGCAGTGAGATTCCAAACCTCCTCCCAGAACATTTACTCGCTGCTCCAGATGTAGATCAAAGAGCCCAACTTTTCTCATGTGCAGGTTCTGTGATGTATTGAGGCAATCCCATGGTTGCTCTGGTGGCCACGAAGTCCTGAATGTTGTAGTCTCTCAGCACAACAGTCTAGGCGGTTTCAAACACCATACCTGTGACCACCTCAGCCAGCCTGTGTATGGAGATTGTAGTGGGGAGGGCCTGTGTCCCAACGTCATATAGATCTCCACAAACTAAGACCCCAGCCTAGGTGGTTTCCTGGTGAGGGAGATTGTTTTCTTATGAATGGTGGTGATTGCTCTCCCCCTTGGACTTTTTGTGTGCTGATAAATGTGTGTGCTGATAAATACTAAAGCTTGGTCACCCAGGTCTTGATAACGCAAGTTAAAATAAAGGAAATATGATATTTTAACTTCCAGAAGATTGTTTTTAAAAAAACATGTAGCCTGGGGAACTTGAAAGCTTTACAGTATTACAAGACAATTTGGTTGGACAAAACACTACAGAAATAGTCATAGCATGAGTCAGCCAGTCCAGGGCATACTTCCCAAAAGTTGCTGCAATGTGCACATGAGAATTAAAGGCATCCCAGTTTACCTTAATGTTGGAAAGAATTCAGTATATTCAGAGATTCATTGATACTGAAGATGAATGGGAAACTCCTGGTTGCACAGGAAGCCCACTAAACTTCGCATCAAAGCCACAGTTGATTGTTGCATTCATGATAGTACTTATTGAGACAAAACCACAAAATATTAAAAAGTTTATTTTAAAAATAGTATGTGTCAGACCTGTGATGCACAGTGGACATATGGTTATGATATTTTGTTCTCTGAAACCAAGGAAAAATAAAAGCATACTAGGGTAGGTGATCATAAAAAGTATAACAGTTTTTCCCAAGTTGTTGTTCTAGTTATTTTTGAAACCCTTATTTCTAGGATCTAATGTTTTATGTGCCATTATTTTGCTTTTACTACACAGAGAAGAGCTGGCTTCCAAAGATAAAGGAGACTTTTGGTAAATGGTGAAGGTAAAGAAATAAATGACCCACTTGGTTAGTGTGTAATTACACTGGCTGAGATTGTAACAATCTATCACATGAGCGAGGATGACACCACTCTAAAGGGTTAGTCAAAGGAGATAGCCTTTGACTAACTACTGGACACATACGATCGATACTTCTCAGATATTGTTCTCTCGAAAAAACAATTGAGTTCTAAAAAAAGTTTGAAAATAGCATCTCCCCCTCCCTCTCAGATACTGATCAGAGACTCATCTTGACCTTATTCTGGAAAAGCAACCCTTTCTTCAAAAGGTATGTGGATCACATAAATCTTCTGGTCCCCTGGAAAGCTCTTAAGTAGAGGCATTTGCTTGAGATGATTCGTTTTTAGGGATATTTGCTCCATTTTTCATGTATTTGGTGTGATATTGCAACAAAACCAGCCTATTACTAGGATGCATTCCTCAATGCTTCCTCAGTGCATTGTATTCCTTAAATACAAGTCATTATTTGTTGTCTGTATCTTGGCATTTCTGCCTATCTGTTGCAATGTAGTGGAGAAACTAGCAAACATATGCATGAAGAAGGGAAACATTAGAAACAAGTCAAGCACGCCACTTAAATTTCAGTATGTATGTATTTATGTATGTATGTATTTTGCATACTGAAATGACAGTGAACTTGAATTATGGAAATGGCAATATTTTGTAAACAAGCTAAGTTTACTTGATTTGGATTTGAATTTGAACAAGGGACAACTTCCCTTTGGGAGAAAAATATAAACAATAGAAGAAGAATTTTGACAAACATGTCATTTAATTTAGTTTTAAATTAGCTGAAATCTTACGGGCAAAGTTAAAGCTTTTATGCTCCCTGCATTTTTTAGCCTACAGGATTACAAAGGCTCTTTTGTTTATAGGACCTATAGTATAGTTGTTAAATAACAACAAAGGTACTGCTGCTAGATTAAACAATTTAGAATTATTAAAAATCAGATGGGGGGCACCTGTATATTAGCAGAGAGAAAATTAGGTTTGTATCTTCTCAGTAAGATAGCTAGCTAGAATATGTTTCATTTCTTTGGGGAGAGTAAACATAAATTTGGACAAGCAGATGTAAACGGAAGAAACTAAAGAGAATTCTGTCATAAAATTACTGACTGTGGCCTGTATATGGTACAGAAGGTGGTAGATACTTCTCCCCACCATGAATTCCAAATAACACATAAGGTGAGGTCTCCATACTGATGCCCTATAGCATGAAAGCCCTGCTTACATAATTTCTCCTCTGACAAATTTTTTCAAGGTAGAAAAAAGTTCACATGAGCGGAATCTTTGTGCAAACAGGTATTGGTCCTTGCCAGAAGAATTAAGCACAAGTATCTAATTCAATTTGTTTCCGCTGGATTACACATGCACCATCTGCAGACTTCAAAACAAGAGCATCAGATCTAGGACACAGAAGGTGTCCTGCAGGATCCAGACAATGGTTCATAGAATAGGACATTAGTCTTCCACTGGTAGTTCAGGACCCACTACTAGGTCATGGTTTAATCCAAGAGTGTCATAATAGCAGCACTAAGGTAAAGGTAAAGGGACCCCTGACCATTAGGTCCAGTCGTGACCGACTCTGGGGTTGCGGCACTCATCTCGCTTTATTGGCCGAGGGAGCCGGCGTACAGCTTCCAGGTCATGTGGCCAGCATGACTAAGCCGCTTCTAGAGAACCAGAGAAGTGCACGGAAATGCTGTTTACCTTCCCGCTGGAGCAGTACCTATTTATCTACTTGCACTTTGACATGTTTTCGAACTGCTAGGTTGGCAGGAGAATAGCAGCACTACTACTATACAAATAAATGGCAAAAATTAAGAGAATGGGTCCCCAAATGCATATTGGGGTGAAAGATGGGTCCCAGGTCTAAAAAGGCTGATGACTACTAGGGAATGGTCCAAGCTCCTTCTGATTAATTTTAAGACATACTGATTTGTTCTTTAAAATAGATACTAGAAGAAGCCTCTTTACAAGTGAGGCAAAACCACACCACCAAACACTTAACAGATTTCAGTATGCTGATGAATGCAGCATGATGAGATAAACACCAGGGAGTCATTTAAGCGGTCAATCTATGGATGTAACTGTTCCCAGGTCAATTCTAAGTCTATAATACGACGCCATACTGCAAGCTCTGCAAACAATTTCTATTGTCTTACAAAGCAGTATGAATCAACTTGACCCAAGCTGCAGAGCACACATTAGGAAGCATCTTGAGCATTATTCTACATATTTACCAATCTTATTATAGTATAGACTGCAGACATTGGCAGCACATACCAAATCAAAACAATCCCAGTCAGCTTTGTGTTTTCTATGGAATTCATATATAAGGTGTCTCAGTTAAAACAAAAGCAGACTCAGTTTTTGCTAGCATGCACAGCAAAGATGGTGCCAGGACTAGCTTTCTAAAATACTTATTGTGCTATGATCTGAGATGTTGCCAGACTACAGGTCTAATAATTCCTCATACTTGCCCATGCTGACTTAGGTCACCTTATACAGTCACAAGCCATTGGTCCATCTAGGTCAAAATTATCTACATTGACTAACAATAGCTCTCCAGGGTTTAAGACATGTCTCTTTCTCAGTCCTACTTGGAGATTGAACCCAAGACTTTCTGCATACAAATACTCTACCACCAACCTATGGGCCATCCCCTTATGGGTTTGAGAGTCCAGTCATCAGCATCTGGAAAGTTGCTGGTTCACCACCCTTGCAGGCTAAGGCCCATGCCTGGAGTAATTATCAGGTTACTCTGGACCAGTGTTTCTCAAACTTGGGTTTCAGCTGCTGTTGCACTTCAACTATCATCATCTCTAGCTAGCAGAACCAGTGGCCAGGAATGATGGAAATTGTAGTCCAACCACACCTGGGAACCCAAGTTTGAGAAACACTGCTCTGGACAGACAAGATGGGAACGTGGAAGCTGTCCACCCACCCACCCACACCTTTCATCCCATGCCCTCCATCAATGATTATAGCTGTCACCTGTCCTATGAACCTGAAAAGATGGCAGAGGAGACAGGCAGCCTAGAGGGAGGTGTTTTGGCACCTCCTTTGCCGGGCATGCAGGCACAAGTTCTCTCATATCAATGTGCCTGCGTTTCTGCCTGCCTGCTACTATAGCCTCTCCCTGGGTTGCACATTAGGTAAAGGAAGCACTCCAATACTGCTGCCTTTTCCACATCCACTGCATGTCATAAAAGCTGAGTGGAAGCAGCCACAATCATTTTACTTTGAAAGCTCTCCTGACACAGAAAAACTCTACTTCCTACTGCCATGTAGCCCTGCATGAAAAGAAAGACTCTGCTTCCTCCCACTTTTTCCTTCTTGACATTCAAGTAAGGAAAGGTGAAAATCTTGATCCCTCCACTTTGTGTATGGATCCCGGGGGAAAAGGGGGGAAAAGCAACGTATCTTTCTTCTCTTTCAAGTGCTTTGCACCAAGCAAAAAGTTCACAGTTCCTACAAGATGAGATAACAGGTGAGATAGCTGCTAGCTCTTCAGTCAAGTTCCAGTTACCCATGACTCTACAAGTATTGAACTGCCGCTTTTTTTTTTTTTTAAGTGGTGGAGGGCAAAGAAAGTTTATTGGAAGGACAGAAGGTGGCTCATCACTCTGTGCAAACATAACACACCAGAGAGTTTTGACTCAACTGAGCTATAGCTCAGTGCCACTGCTGGACCTCGCATTCGGATTCCAGGAGCGTGAGCCCATACCCTTCCCAGACTGGGCCTTTCACATTGCAGATGACTGAACGGCTGGTGTAATCAATGAATTCCACATGGACCTGCGTACATGGCCCCTGCAAGCCTGTCTGACCCAGCACTTTGGTGACTCGGGCCAGCTTGATGGGCTGCTTGATTGGGGTTTCTGTGGATTGCTGTTCGTTCCAATTTGGCACTGAAGATTGGGTTTTCCAGGTGAAAGACATGGGACAAAAGCGATACCACTTGGACCCATACCTAGAAAGCACAGGACAAGTGAGGATCCAGTTGTCTAGGCAAGGGACAAGC